>NC_057928.1:2500000-3125000 GCF_017639315.1 Drosophila ananassae
CCCAACCCTCTAACTTAAAAAACACCAAAGTTATGGCATTTCCGATCAATCAGTTATATGGCAGCTATAGGATATAGACGACCGATCCCGGCCGTTCCGACTTATATACTGCCTGCAAAGGAAAGAAGGATGTGTGCAAAGTTTCAACTCGATAGCTCTAAAACTGAGAGACTAGTTTGCGTAGAAACAGACAGACGGACGGACAGACGGACAGACGGACATGCTCATATCGACTCAGGAGGTGATCCTGATCAAGAATATATATACTTTATAGGGTCGGAGATGTCTCCTTCACTGCGTTGCACACTTTTGACCAAAATTATAATACCCTCTGCAAGGGTATAAAAATTACACCGCAAAAATAATGCAAGTGGAATTTTTCATCCAGACTCTATCCAAATCTGCAAAAAGAAAATATTTTTTTTCGAAGAACTTTTTGAAGGAACAAAAAAAATAAAAATTCAAAGTGTTTTATTTTGCAACAAAATTGTGCTTATAAGCCTAAGCGATAGAAGGGCTAATAAAAAATACTAAAACAACGAGAAATTATCAAATGATTTTACCAACTCATAAAAAAGTGATTTTACTCTGATGAAAGTTCAGTTGATTGCGACTTATATAGTACAATTTAGCAGCAGCTAAGTTTTACACTAAATCTGATGTAAAAAAAATACAAAAGTATAAATACAAATATATTAATTTAAAACCAGAAAGAAAAGCTAACAGTATAAATACAAATAAATTAATTTAAAACCAGAAAGAAAAGCTAACTTCGGGCGGAGCCGAAGTTAATATACCCTTGCAGTTGTGCCATTTTTGATCGTTCAGTTATATGGCGGCTATTGGATATAGTTGGCCTATCCCTATGAAATTTGTCAAATAAGATTATTTTGCCCAAAATGGAATCTGTACCAAGTCCCATCTTTCTAACTTAAAAAACAGCAAAGTTATGCCAATTCCGATCGTTCAGTTATATGGCAGCTATATGATATATTCGGCCGATCCCGGCCGTTCCTTCTTATATTCTTTCAATTCGATACCTCCAAAACTGAGAGACTAGTTTGCGTAGAAACCGACAGACAGACAGACAGACAGACAGACGGACAGACGGACATGCTCATATCGACTCAGGAGGTGATCCTGATCAAGAATATATATACTTTATAGGGTCGGAGGTTTCTCCTTCACTGCATTGCACACCTCTGACCAAATTTTTTAACACCCTCTGCAAGGGTATAAAAAAATTAGTTATTTTACACCAACTTAAAAGCAAACAGAACTAATTTTTTCCGTCTCATATTTTATTTAATTTTGTTGTTCATAACTTTGCCCGGCGCGGACGGTAATACAAAACCCGCGGCCGAACAGCAATTTTTTTTTTGTTTGTATTTGTTTTTATTTCTTACTGTCGGCAATGCTTTGGCAAAGCAAGCCATTCAAAACCAGCAAAGATAACAGGAATTACGGCAAACAATTGATACGCTTGCTACCAAAATGGCAGCGATGATTGTGTCACAAGCCTTAGCATAAACCTCGAAAAAAAAAGTGTATGAGGAGATACAAATTTTAAACAATATCCGTTGTGACGAACCGTTAGATTTCAAATGTTTACCAGAATTTGCAGGGACTCAGGAATCGTACGTCTCTTGGAGACAAGCGGCCGTCGAGTTAGAGAAAAAGCTCATCTTGTTAACCAATAAAGTAAACATGTCCTACGATTAAGAAATGACGTTCATATCAGGCCTAAGGCGTGTTAATATCAAGCCTAAGGCGAAACCTAACAGTTGTGCTCTTCGCAGCAAAGCCGAAAGACTTGCCGTCGGCCTTGGCTCTAGCACAAGAGGTGGAGTCCAATCACGAGAGGTACGCCTTTGCGGCTACCTTCGCAAAAAGTCAAGAAGATAGGAAGCGTAGACCGAGCGAAAAAACTCAAGGTCGCCAACAGGAAAAGCTACCTCAGTTGGCAAATGCTCAAGTTCCTGGCGGAAAAAATCCACACTTCAACAAACACCACAAAGTTCAGCAAGTTTACAAATATCAAAACACCCCTAAGCTAGAACCTATGGAGGTCGATCCCTCTCTATCTCTAAAATTATTCCGCCTACCCACACCCAGCCCTACCAGAATAGGAGGGTTGCCAGGCTTTTTCCATCCATTCAATTCACGGCGAAACTTCCATAAGAAACAAATGTTTCGTCCGCCTATTCAACATAAAACCGACGTTCTTCATAATACCGGACTTGTCATCCTTTGATGGAATAATCGGCCTCGACCTGTTAAAACAGGCAGGGGCATCCCTCTGCTTAGCTTCTGGCCACCTTAAATGGGGCACATAAGTTGAGAAAATTTCGTTTCATAAGTGTGCTGATGTCAACTTTACGAAAATAGATTGCTCAAGCGCACCCCCTTTGCTAAAGACGGCATTCTTGAAAATGCTAAAGAATAGGAAAAAATCCTTTGCAGATCCAAATGAAGCCTTACCCTACAACACCTCAGTTATAGCCACCATTAGAACGGTCAGCGAAGATCCCATTTATGCTAAACTTTACCCATATCCGATGGGAGCAGCGGATTCGTCAATAAGGAAATCCAAGAATCGGTCTCCCCTTATAACAATCCAATATGGGTTGTGGACAAGAAATGAACCGATGAGGCGGGTAATCGAAACATGCGACTTGTGAAATCTAGAAATATCCCAGTTCAGTTTTCGGAAAAGCAGCTAAAAGTTTATATAAATTGCGGAACAAATTAGCGCCTGACGATATCATTTACAGATATCCGGATTACAAGAAGGCATTTGATCTAACGACAGATGCCTCAGCATATGGCATTGTGTTTTCCCAAGACGGTGAAGGACAACCTCCCTGTGCAAACTATGTATTACCTTTATGCGGTGAAGAATATAAACATCTACACCGACCATCAACCTTTAACCAGTTGGATTCATATCCCACCGCAAAGATTAAAAGATGGAAAGTGCAAATCGACGAAAGCGGCCCGCGAATTTTTTATAAACCCGGAAAAGAGAATTTAGTTTCTGATGCTCTATGCAGACAACAGCTAAATGCAGAGGGAGAGCAAGCAGCCGAGTCCTGTGCAGCTACGATTCACAGTGAGCGCTCGCTCACTCATACCATTGAAACACACAGACACAGTCGTCCCCAAAGGTGTGAACGCAATACTTTCTGATTTACACACACTTGCAATGGTCCACGACAATCTGGTCCGTGCATTTCCGGCCACAGAGTTCTGGCACTGCAAAAATAGAGACAGATATTATTGCAGTTGACGTGAGGAGAGAAATCCCATAACAGGGCCCATAGAGCAGCCCAAGAAAACGTGAAGCAGTTACTCACCGAAAATGGCTAAACTGGCAAACAAAATTGTAACCAATTTCAAAACATACACCAGGGCCAAATATGATAGACACCCGAGTAAACACGAGATAGGAGAGACACCAATCCCTTCTCATGTGGGGGAATTGTTACACATTGACATTTTCTCCATAGACAGAAAGTACTTCCTCACCTGCATAGATAAGTTCTCCGAATTTTGCTGTAATGCAGCCCATTGATTCCAGAACAATCGAAGACTTTGAGCCGGCCTCACTGAAGCTCATAAATTTCTTCCCGAAGGCAAAAACTGTTTGTTGCGACAACGAACCATCGTTAAACTCACACACAATTGAGCATGTTGACCGACCACTTTGGGGTTGGCATTTCAAGGCATTGATAAGAGGCCGGTAGACGTTATACAAACACAAGCGGAGGACACACCAACAGACATCCTAGAGAAGATCAGAAGCGCCCAAGTTGCGCTCAGGGCCAGGGAAAACGCCTTCCGCCAAAACAGGATTTTTGAAGTTGGCGACGAAGTCCAGGTAAAATCAAACCGAAGACTCGGAAACAAACTCACACCGTTGTGTGAGAAGAAAACCGTTGAAGCGGACCTGGGGTTTTAGGCCTCCATCACCTTCATCGCTTGAATCAACGTAATCTGATGTTCATCCAGAAGGTTGGAGATGAAATCAATGGCACCAGAACACACCAGTCAGTACTAGCCATGATGGCAGTGTTCTGCGTGTTAGCTTGGATCTTGGTCACCTGTCATCGAGTTATTCTGGCAACAATCCGCTGCCAAACTTAAGGAGGTGATCGCTGGAATAGGATCGGCCGAGGACGGCCTTAATCTTGAAGGAGTATGAATGAAAATAAATAATATTAAAATATTTATAACAATATATATTTATGTTATATATATATTGTCGCCGGGTATGTATCATACGTATGTTTTGGGTGTGACTTTTTTTTTAATATGGGCATTATGTTAATGGCTTTGTCAGTTGGAAACTGTGTTAGTTTTAGTAAGTGGTGTAAAATCAGTTGGCATTCCACATGATTATTTAAAATTTAATGTTTGTTAAGTTTAGTTACGAGAAAGGATAGTGACTACAATATATTCACTATATTGAACATTTGAGAAAATCATTGTTGTATCATCTGCTTAAGTTCATGTACATTCATAGTTATGCTTTTTTTTTATTGGAAAGTGGTTTTTTGTAAATGTATTCAGAAAAGATTTGGTTTGTGAAGTCATGTTTTCGGTAAGCGTCGAAGCAAAGACCTTCGGCGGGGAGCCCCTTCAATTTGTTGTTGGCTCCAACAAAGTTCGTTGCATTATCGCAATGGATGGTCTGGCACTTTCCTCGACGTCCAAGAAACCGGCGGAGAGCGGCAAAAAGGCTTCTGTGGTGAGATTGCTTACCAACTCCATATGAACCGCTTTCATGGAGAAACAAAACACTACGATATAAGCCTTGTCGGGTCATTTGCCACGAATCTTATGATGAATCCATATGGGTCGCAGTAATCTACTCCAGAGTTGAAGAACGGCGAGCCGGTGTGACTCAGCCGGCGTGATGAGGTTTCCCATAATTTGACTAATTAATTTGGGTTTGACTCTGGTACATCGCACGCAGTTGTGTACAATGCTTCTTGCCATTATTTTGTCATTGATTATCCATTGTTGACGAGGTGCCATCCTCGGCAAGGTTTGGGCACCGCAATGCATTTTGTCTCATGTAGATCTCTTAGGATTATTTTTACAATTGTGTCATTCTAGGGGAGAAAAACTGGATGTTTTGCATCATAGGACAGGTTTGAATGTTCCAGTCTGCCTCCTACTCGAATTAACCTATCAGATCCAAAGATGGGAGCCAATGATACAAGGGAACTCTTTATGTCCACGGTTTCGTAACGTTTGAGCTGTTTGCACTCCGCGATAAATTCGATTTGTTGAATCGTTCGCAGGATAATGGTGCGTGCCTCACTTAGATCAACTAGATATAATGCCTTTGTTGGCTCTCTGTTAGCCTTAGAACAAAACCGCAGTATGTACGCAACAATCCGTTGCAATTTTTGAAAGGAATTACTGTCCCTGCATTCCTTTGAATATGTCCTTCGCGGCCGCCATGCTGACGAATTTTGTTTTTTGTTCTAAATTCGTTGCATTAATGGCTGACCCCTTTGTACAGTTATCCCCTGATCCGTGTACGAACAGGGGTCCATAAAACCACATCCTTTTGCTCGAGAGCTTTTAATCCTCCGGACAAAACGTCAGCTGCATTCTTTGCGTATGATACGTAATGCCATTGAAACTTTTCTGTTACTTCTTGAATTTTGACTATCCGATTTTCCACAAAAGTGTGGTAAGTGGAAGCTGTTGCATTAATCCACCTTAAAACGACATATAAATCAGTCCAAAAGAGCCCAGCAACCTTGTCTAAAAACATGCGTAAATCTTGTCTGACTCTGAGCGTGCTCGTATGTATATTGATACGCCATACGCGTTTTCTGAGGCATCCACAAATGTGTATAGTTCTTGCGTGACTGGAACCTTTCCGTTAAATATTTTTCTTGGAATTTGCAATTTATTTAGAGTTTGAAGATAAAAACGATAGTTTTTTCAATCTGACTGAAATTCAAAGGGATATTCATCATCCCTGCCATTTTCAATTTCAATTTGCCTTTACGCCAACTGGCCCAAATAAGCCTATTGGGTCGAAGATTTGTGATAACTCAGAGCAAACCACTCGCTTTGTTATAAGCAGAACTTTGCTTTTTTGCTTTCGTCCGCGAAGTTGGTCTTTATTAGACATCCATATAAGGCTGAGGGTTCAAACACTGTATTGGTCCAAGGTCTAACCCAGTTTCACGTCGCCCACGGTATCCTCCTTGATCGATGGGTATTCCTTGCAGTAGTGCTGCAATATTTGAGCACTACTTTCGTAATTTGAAACCGTGTGGTAGTAGTAAATTATTCAGTTCACTTTGTATTTGAACTACTTCCACCACTGAGCGTCGCATTTTAGCATTTTTTTGCCAATTTAAATCTGTAGTCCTTCAGCTACTCAAATGGATAGTTTCTCCAAACTATAAGTTGATGAAACTGATTATCTGGATTGACCCGTACTTGACGGCACACGTGAATACCTAGCTGTGTGTTCTGGAGCGCTGTAGTATGTACAATAACTCTTAACAGAACTGAACGGTGGGGCCTGTATGTAGCATGTCGTTCAAGGAGTTTCCGCTTGATTTTTTTGCATGCAGCATCGAACACCACTTGTAATTTGGTGCTGCTGCTGTCAGGTTTCAGAATACAGTGATGTGGTTTGAAAAAATGGTTTTTGGGCTCATGTTGCTGGAACAAACTTCTTATGTCCTAAGTTTTCATATTCGTTTATAAAGTCGAAATATATTTTCCGAACATCCCAGGACTGAAGTGTGTTCGACGGAAGGTAGTAGCACAATAAATCTTCCGTCTTCTGCTCGTTGCAGATTTACTACATACTACAAATGTATCTCACAATGTACCTCTGGGTCAGTTTCTTTACCGACGCCGACACCACATGTTATAGCTTATTGAGTTTTTGACTTCATTCTTCTTCGTATCGTTACGTTTTAGAGACAACATTGATGCTAGTCGCTTAGTGATGAAATTGATCTGTGATCCTAAGTCTAGCAGGGCTCAAAATTTAGCTACTTGTCAATTATTTGCCTGAACCACTACCTTTGCTGTCGCAAGAAAGTTGAAATTCTTGTTAGCCGCTGCAGAGAATGAATGGTCGGTCTTGAAACAGTTGACACACATTTTTTGTTTTTGTACCCAATTTAATTTTGCGCGGAACTTCTCACATTTATATAAAGCGTGATTTGGAGCGTTGCAATAGTAGCACAATGATTGTCTTTCTAACGTAGCGCACGGCAGATTTTTTGACTCTTTTTTAAATAATGCTTTGATTTGAGGTACCACATTTTTTTTACTGCTGGCATGTTAGTATCATGGACCATAGAAAAAAATAGACTTTACTACTACTACTTTTACGGACTCCACTAGTTTTTCTTGGCGCCGACATAACCACGACACGGGTTTGCTCTGGAACTTGATTTTCTACTTGTTCTTAAGCCTCTTCCTTCCGACTCGTGGCTTGTATTAGCTTGGCACAGTTGTTTTAAAGTGGCGGCCTATTTTTTGCGACTGATCCTGAGGTCCTTAGCATACATCATTTTTAACGAATCTTTCCCAAGCTTCTTCGAGAATGGATAGTTTCGTTTCAAAGTATGATGCCTTTAATTTTCGATTTAATTTTAATTTTATAATTCCGGATGCATCTTGAGATCTCCTGTCCAATTTTATATTGGGCATCTAGGAGGCCTTGAGCGCTCGCCTCATCAACGACTGGCTCTATGATGAATTTAGAGGGAAATGTTTTTCTTTTTTCGTCTTTACGTTCTTCGTTTCTGATTGTTGGGAGTGTTTTAATTGCTGACAGCGTGCTAGTAGCTGGATGCTCTCCGACTCGCTACCAAAAGTGGTCGAAGAAACTGAACCCCTTTTTATGCATTGAGGGAAGTGTGGTGCCGTTAATCTACCGATTGAACGGCGTCATATTGTTGTGAAGATCCTATTGCATTTTTAGCAGGAGGCTTTTTGATACAATACAGAATTGCGGATCGATAGCCTCACCAGTCTCTGTTTGTTTTTGGTTGGTGATCCTGGCTGCAGGATAACGTCGGGGTCACCAAAATGTTAATCTGTAATAATTAAGGGAAGCCAAGGGTACATAAACCGATTGCTGGTTTGTTGCCGCAACTTGCACTTGAACAAATTGGACGTGGGAATTGGTTTGTCTGAGACTGACTATATTGATATACAAAATTTAAAAATTATAGCTATTTTGGTACGTAGAAATTACTTTGGTGGTAAATTAATGGAAATATAGCAAAACCTAAAAATGATAAATTAACAGTTCAAAAGTGTGGATCGTATTACAATATTTTGTTGACTGCATGTATATATCGTCCAAACCATTTGTATAAAATAAGATCTAATAAATAAACTCCCATATTTAAATAAAACAGAATTTGTATTATATTAAAAGTGGAAGTTCGAAACATTAATTGCAGCTGCACAAAAATGCTCGATATTCTTTATTTAGATACGTACACAAAGGTTTTTTTACATTCCATTTTGTTATTTTGATTTTACTGACAAATAATAAAATAAAAAAGAAAGAAACGCTAACTTCGGGCGGAGCCGAAGTTTGTATACTTTTGCAGTTAGGAAGCAGCTTATATTATTATATATGTTCAAATTATATATGGCCGTTGTACGGCCACTACGTCAAATTTGATCTCACGGGCATAACGGTAGGCTCCGGAGTCGTAGTCAAAAGAACGTATGAAGGTTGCTCAGGCGCTTGATGGGATCAGGCTGGAGTTGATGTGAGATACTTGAAGTCCTGGGTTGGTTCTCCTCATGCATTGCGGCTTAGCTAGCTGGCTTTGCTTGCTTCGGTCAGTCGGTCATTCTTCCCGCTGATACTGCTGATTTTCGCTTTTGGCGCCGCCTAGTAGTGCTGGTCTATTAGGTTGGATATAGTTTTATGCTTAATGTTAATTATTACTAGGTGTGCCAATAGGTTAGTGGGTCTGATTATTGTGTATTGCGACATGCTGATGACCATTGATTAGATCAGATTACTAAGTGTAAATATAGGGTAGTAGGTCTTGGCACTAGGTGCCAACAATATATATATCGGATCGTATATAGTTGGCCGATCCCTTTGAGAAATTTTACCATCGAATCAATTTTCTAATAAAAATGTGGAAAACAGCCCCAAGAATCTTTAAAAATAGCAAGGTTGTGCCAGTGCCGATCGTTCAGTTATATGGCAGCTATTAATTATTGTCGGCCGATCCTTATGAAATGTTGTAGATATTTTGGTCAAATGTGTGAAAAGTCCCAACCATCTTACTTAAAAAACAACAAAGTTATGGCATTTTCAACAAAGTTTATGGCACTCAATCAGTAATATGGTGGCTATAGGATATAGTCGGCCGAACCCGATCGTTCCGACTTATATACTGCCTGCAAACAAAAGAAATATGTGGGCAATGTTTCAACTCGATAGCTGAGAGACTTGTTTGCGTAGAAACAGACAGTCGGACATGCTTATATCGACTCAGGAGGTGATCCTGATCAAGAATATATAATATACTTTATAGGGTCGGAGATGTCTTCTTCACTGCGTTTCACACTTTTGACAAAATTATGGTACCGTCTGCAAGGGTATAAAAATAAAAATAAAAGAAAATTAATAACACATACATTTTGTCACAAGTCGGATAATTACCAAAGTTAAATTTTAAATTTTTCCGAGTATATTGCTGGCTCGAAAGGAAAGCTAGCTTCGGGCGGAGCCGAAGTTGATATACCCTTGCAGTTAAGGTTGTGCCATTTCCGATCGTTCAGTTATATGGCGGCTATAGGATCTGCCTATATACTATAGGCAGAACAGATTAGACTACCCAAAATGAAATCTGTACCGTCCTTTCTTTCTAATCTAAAAAACACCAAAGATATACACCGATCGTTCTATGACAGCTATAGGATATAGTCGGATAATCCTTCGATCCGATATATATATAATAATATAAGCTACTACCTAACTGCAAGGGTATATCCACTTCGGATGCATTGCAGAGGGTATTAGGATTTTGGGGCTTGGTACAGATTCTATTTTGGGCACCATAATATGATGCGCCAAATTTCATAAGGATCGGGTAACTATATCCTATATCTGCCATAAAAATGAACGATCGGAATTGGCATAACTTTGGTGTCTTTTAATGGCATGTTGGGCAATATAATCAGATCTGCCAAAGTTCAAAAAATGTATACATAATAATATTAGATACTACCTAACTGCAAGGGTATATTAACTCCGGCTCCGCTCGAAATGAGCTTTCCTTTCTTGGTCAGTTCTTTGTACTGATTGTTTACTGCTAATATTTTACTTAAAAGAAAACAAATAATGTGCCCATTATGTTTTTTATAGATTTAATTCAATTTTTGCTAATATGTGTTTTAAATTTCAGCAAAGCTTCACTTCTAACTGGCCTAGAATGCTCTGGTTAGCCATCGACCAAAAAGGGATTCATTTGCTGGAACATCGATCAAGGAACATTTTATGCACCCACGACTTTGAATCTATAATATCATTTTCCCCTAATTTAAATTCATTAATGATATTCACTGGATCAGAAAAAAAACAATCAAAAGTTATTTTGAGTACTTCACAGGTAATAATAGACAAAAGCGTTTATATTATATATAAATTTATAAAAATAAGTATAAAATTTTGTAATCCAAACCAAATATGTATTTTATTTTGATTAACGCGGGCGTAACGGTAGATCCCGAAGTCGTAGTCAAAGAACGTAAAATAAGTTGGACTAAATTGGACTATCTGGTTTTTTCAAGGGTCTGCTCGAGTTTAACGGTCTGTTACTGTGGTCAGGCAGAGGTTGGTGTGAGATACTCGGCTTGGTGGCTTGGTAAAGGTTTCGGTATGATTCTTCTTGGTGGTCCTCCTGGCGGGAGCAACACTCAGCGGTGATTACGTATAGATAGGTCCTTCTGGCGGTCCGTTTCACGAGAGCACCACACTACGTAGGTTAGGTATAAGTACCACGAGATGATACACTCTATATTTTCAACTATCTTTATTTCAGAAGAACAATCTTATATAACATGCTAAAGTTATATGTAATATTGCGGAAGGTCAATGTCGCACACCACTAAGTCTGCTGACTCAGATTGCTTGGTCACGAGTTTATTGAGCTTGTTCATTTCGCTAGTTTTTGCTTGCCCTGGTTAGTCGGTTAGTCTAAAAATGCTTCGGTCTGACATCGCGGCGTCTGCTTCTAGCGTAGATCGGCGCCATCTATATCTGGGTTACTCGGTCGGAAATAAATTACTGCTTATTGCTAAACTATTGCTATCGGCGCCAGTGGTGGTGATTTGATGATAGGTTAGTAGGTCTTGGCATCCGTTGCCAACATTCTCTTTCTTTGGCACACCGTCTTTCCTGGCACACCGCGTGTACCCTAACCAAGCGGCTATGACAATGGCTACTCCTAGCATTATTACCCCGGAGTATTGATGAGTGATGTTTCATCCTGCCTTTCTGTCCACATAATCTTGCGTCTGCTTGGTTCATGTCTTTAATCCCTCAACTTCTGCATGTAGTCGATCTAATTGATCCAATGTTGACTCCAACTGTCGTTCTGTTGTCTTTATCTTTCCAAGTGATGGCCATTCATGTACATAGCTCCCTGATATCTTCACGGTTCCTGACGAGTTGAGTTGTGCTCGTCCCAGTAACGTAATTGTGGGGGCTTGCCTACGCCCTCGAATATGATCTGATCTTTTCTGCTGAACATACATACGACATTGTTATTGACCTTGTTGTCCCAAAGATGCATGCATTTGGTTCCGTCAGTTGAACCAAATAACTAGTCCCCTTGATTGGCTCTGGTCTACCCGACATTCGTCTAACCGATGTCTTGATAAACATTGTATGGTGGTGGTCCGGCCGAAGAGCGTTTGTTTAAATTCGCATACCTTGTTTCCGTTAGTCCCATTGATACAATTTTGCAAGTTTTTCTGACTTATCGCGAAGTGATTTTTCGGTGGTCATCTATCGCCAAATACCTTGTTTCTGTTTTTATTATTACCAAGAGTTCTATAGTTTCTTGTGGTATTGTGGTATTCGTTCTCTTCCACCAGGAATGCTAGTGTGGAACATTAATACGTTTTCGGTTTCTTGTACCTGTGTTGTCGCCAGTCGATACAAGTCTCGAGCCATCTCACCTATGATGGGTAGTCGTCTTCCTGGTGAAAGGTGTGTTTGTATTTTTGTAATAACCTGCCTGACTTGTTCCACTGAGACCAATGCAGGGCTTATTTTTCCCTCGTGTGCCCCGATCCTGACTATTTAAGACAGCATCTTGGACTCGGCGAATTTGGCTTCCCACGACGACCAATTCTGAGACTGCGTGTGGAAGATATTGACTTGAAGCGTAACTTCTTACCTTGATTCTGGACAGGCTGGCTTCTGATTCCTGCATCCTTTTTTGAGTTTAGATTGTTGTCCTTCACATAATATTGGTGAACCATGAGTAATGCTTGGTTCTCCACTGTTTTATATGTTATGCCTTCTTATGATCTTAGTTTATCAACGATTTTGCATATTAATCATCCAATACTCCGAAGAGACCTTTCGAAATATTTCCAACTATGTTCAGAGTTCCGCGCTTTACCTGCATTAACTGTTAGGCATTCTGGAATTCTGCTACCCCTGTTCTAAGGCTCGTTTGGAGCCTTCGTACAGTGTTAAGCACCATTGCTTTATGGCTCGTATACCCTACTTGTCTGTCTCGATTTCTCGTGCCAACTCATTGAGGTCGAAAAATGTGATGAGTGGCGGACTTAATTGATATCCAATCGGTAGCTTTTATGATGGTCCCGGTCACGTTTCTTGTCGGTGTGATGACAACAGGATTAATGGCTACTCTTTTCGGTATTGGCAGCGACAGCCCCAATACCGTATCGTTATTAGGGTAAACATTATTTTATAGTTATAATAGTTATAATAATGAGTGTCTCTCCTTTATGTTTTTTTAGTGTTTTTTTTTTATTTTTTACTGATTGTATCCTGCCTTGCTGTTTTTGATTGGAAATACCGCCCATCGATGGATGGCCCTCGTTATATTATATTACCGGACGTTGTTCGTATTTCGCCGTCCTTTCTGGGATGGACTGCTATGATGCGTACGAGGGGCCAATTCAACGGCGCGAGGTTGTCTTTCTTATTTAACGAGGTCCCCTATCTTTCCCCAACCCAGTCTTACTTCTTGTCCACTTTTGGAGTCCAGCGCGTCCAAATTTTGTTCGCAATTGTTCGCGAATCCTATGAGACCTATGAACCCTATGAAACGCCTTGATTGTTGAATATGGTTTCAAGTTCGTCACGGGTTAGTGAGGCGGTGTATAGCGTTCGTTTCAGTAAATGTTTTGCTGATTTTACTGCGGCTTCCCACAGGCCTCCGAAATGGGTTGCCTTGGGTGGTATAATATATTGGAGGCGATTTGTAAAAGTCCCTCAATCGAATTATCCCGTCTGGTTCTATGAATGGATCCAATGCTCGTAAAGCATTATTTGTTCTGACATTCTTAGTTTTCTTAAGTTCCTGTGTCTTCTGTCGCAGCACGTCCTTGAAGCCAATCTCCCAAATAATTTGGGAGGATCCCAAATAATTCCGAGCGTCTTGACGATTTGTTCGGTAAAGTTACTATAGTCGAGATTCATTTCTTCCGGAATGTCTGCAAGCAGTGGTGGATGATTAGCGCACAAGGCTTGCGGTCGTCTGGGTGCATTATGATTTGTCGATACATTTTCTCCACGTCTGACGTAAATATATATTGGTTCGATCGCAACCGTAAGAGATTGGATAACAATTCGCTTCTACTGAGAAATTCTGGTAGATCCAGCCTTTCACTGAGCGCAGCGTGTGAATTTGCTGATTGGAGCCAGCCTGATTTTTGATCTGCTGTCAATTGGGCAAATTCGGCTAGGACACGGCCTACCTCTTGTGCAGGAGACGAGTTTTTGATGAGGAGTTTCCACAGTCGGTGGCACCCCACGGACATCTAGTTTTAATGATGTGATGATCTATTAATGATGTCCTCATATCCGGCCCCGTTTATCCTAAGCTGATAAGTGAGATGATAGCTGGCTGCAGTGCATCCTGTGACGAGATTCTATCCACGATGACATGAAGGTTTTCAAGCTCGATACCATGACGTATAGCACAAAGTCAGTGTTCGCTCTAGCTGTTCGCTCAATGCACCATCTAGCTCATGATGAAGGTGCCAGCTTCCCTTTGGGCTCTCGGGTTATTCTCAAGGATTCTTGAGAACAGATGTCTTGCAACAGATGTTCTAGACTCGTTGGAAGAAGGAATATCTTACGCTGTTGTAGCAGCGTTCTAAATGGCGCACCCCAGGCCAATGGTGTCTGTACATAGCTCTGGTGCAGGAGGAGAATCTATCTACCTTGAAGTAAACTCTGGCCAGGATACTGGAGCTGATTCCTAGGTGTGACGGAGTGAACCGGGTTCTCAAGACAGTTGTGGGTACGATGAAGCGAGTTGTTTCCAAGCCGAATCTGCTGTCCCTTAATGACTCTGTTGAAGGCCCAGTCTTCTTTTCAGGGAGGGTGTTGGGCCAAGCAGCCAAAGGCAAGGGCTTTCTGTTCTTTTTGTTTCTTCCAGTTTCGCATGCGCTTTGCTGGTATTTGTAGCGTATGCGCTTTTGGGAGCTTTTGTAGATCTGCTGCACACTAGCTTATCCTGCAATAGAGTGTTTTGGTCCCGACTTGCCCCTCGCCCTTAAAATAATAATGAAATGCATTGCTTGAAGTTTTCCCTGCTAAGCTAATACACCTGTGATGGATTTTGTTATAATCGGATACAGATTTTAGGGTTAAATAATTTAATTAAAATTTGACCTGCTCCTTTTACTTTTTATTCGACCGCTATTAGAAGTAAATTATAGCGAAACACAGATAAATTTTCCGAATCTCCAGAAAAGATTTCTCTTGCGTTGTTTGGAATGCAATAATTGCACTCATTTGATTTCAGCCTTCAAATTTCGAACCTGGGGCTCATTTTTGTTAACCTTCCTGTTCCTTACCGTCGCCAAATCGTGCCGCTGGAATATCTTGTCAGGCTCTCTCCAACGGGAGTATCGTTACCATCCACCAGTCAGCCTATGACTAATTTGGAACGCAAGCCTATGGTTAGGGTGCGACATATTATCTGTTCTATTTTTTTTCGCAATGAAATAAGCATCGTGGTCCTTTAAATTTGAGCCCAGTTCAGGCGTTCTATAGTCGATCCAGAATCAGGTTCCTTATCGCAGCTGCAATCTTCAACACAAGCCAGCGAGAATGGCAGTCATCAGAAAATCCCACTGTCGGCAACGACGAAACTGAATGGAGGTGATCATATGGAGTGACTGACGCTACTATGTTAACGCTACTGCCTCCTTTGCTGTGCTTTGTACGGGGGTGTAAGTATGGTCTAGAGCCAGCAGTAGCAAATGAGCACTGGACCTTGTCTCTCCTAGCCATTTTACTCGTATGCGACATAAGCTTTATTCCTTTTTCTTTCTTTTGCTCATGATGAGCTATTTCCAAAGCTTTTAAAATGTATTGGCCGCCAACTACCAGAATATAAAAAACCACATTTAGGAAATCAAACTTTGCGACCAGCCGAATGTGTATTCCCATGTACAGTCTTTTTGTGACAGTCTATGTAAGATAGTATAGAGGAGGAGCAGCAGAAAGTATATATAAGTATATAATCAGAAAAGCAATGTATGACCAGGAGCGGGATTTTGAAGAGGACGTTTGACAACACAGAAAAGCAGAACACGCTTTCGATTGGAAACGCTACCCTCTCTTACTCTTGACCCTGCAACGCAGAAAAAGCTATGAAAAGTGCATTGGTGCAAAATTGCAATACAGATTATGGAGAAACTGATGACGACACCGTCAAACAATAACAGTGTGGATCCGAAAACAGTGTGGATTCAGCTGGGACGAAGATGAACGAGAATAAATTGGAAACGGAATCAGACTTGAGATCAACAAAAGTGAAGATGGAATATCAGGTGGCAGAACAATTCCGACCAGCAATAAGGTGAAGCAACTAATCGCAACACGACCAACTAAACTGCGGCCAGTTGTGGTACGACCAAAAAAGCTTCTTAAGATGTATTTGCAAAAACTTGGGCGACAAGGTGGTGAGCAAAGTAAATTTTAATAAAATAATTAGAAGGCCATTTACATCCAACAACGCCAGTCGACTTGAACTTGTGGCCAAAAAGGATGGAACACGTTGTATCTACGTGGTTTTTTACAATGTACATAGTAACAAGGTTCTTAGAGGCTGTTTTCCGATGCGATTTATTAACGCCATCTTAGAGAAGCGCAAAACCCAAATTATTTTTCGGTGACGGACCTCGAAAATTGTTTCTATTATGTCCCAATATAAGAAGGCAGCATCGTTATCGTATACAACGTTTATTACTGAATCCGTCAGTCCCAATGAAAAATGGCACACTAAGACTACAGATAATCTTCAGTGTTCGAATTTTAGAGGAAATCACGCCATTTTTGATAAAAAATCTTCAAAATTGATGCGGCAAAACCAAAAATAAGGAGGAGATCTCGCCACTCCCTCCAAAAAGGCAACATCAGCACGGCGTATCCTTTGAAGATGCTTTTATGCCTGGCTATCCCAGACTGCACTCATCCCAGCAAAAAGCATTAAGTTTTTTACAGGCTGAGATTATGTCGTCTTGTGTGTTATATGAACTAGAACTAGTTATATGAACAGAGGCTTAACAAAATCAAATAATGTGGCTAATGAGTCTCAACGAGACTTGGATAACAAAACTATAGCTACGATAGGGAGTGTATTCGCTGAAATAAAAAAGGAACAGGCTAACCGCCTACAAAAGGAAGGAAGGTCTGATGCATTCTGAATTTCGCCTTAGGAATATGTAATTCTTGGAGCGTACTTATCCATGCTGGCGATATTAATACTTTTCTACGCCAACACTTATAAAATTGCATTCTGCTGTCTGGCTTATATAAGAATGCTCTAGGCTACAACTGTTATAGCGCCAACTTCCCATGTGATCACGGTTGAGAAGGCCAAGCTGCACTTGTTTAAAATGGCATTATCCATTTTAGCGGAAATCCGTTTCGCTTACAATTTTTTCACATCACCTATTTTACGAATTTCACGTGGTCGCAAAATACCTTCCTCTCTTACCTTGAAAGAAATGAAAGATCAGCTCTGAAACGACCTTATTGGTAATAAAGTGTTCAAGATATGAACCCTTGAAAGCCATTTTGTTTAGGGTATTTTCTTAATGTGTTGAAATAGGCAAAACTTGGTTCTTTTGACCAAGTTTTCTAGGAAAATTTCCAAAAAAGTTTTCCCTGGCCACCAGCGTTGATTCAGATATGGACAATGGCCATTGGACATGGCACCTCTAAAGAACTACACAGGGTTGCGAAAATAATCTTGAGTGGTTTTCATAAAAAAATAGTTACTAATGCCGCCAACCTGGACATGCAACACGCTTTTAATTTGGTATGACATAAGGATCTAATATGCAAGCTAAAGCTCTTGCCTTTCCCACAGCTTAACCTTATTATAATATTAAAATCTTACTGAAAGGCAGAATCTTCTGCCAAAGATATTAGCGGCTGTATAATTGTGGGCTGAGCAGGCTAAAGATTGTTAGCTTGGAAGATTCATTTAGCAGATAAAGACTACTGAACTGTGAATGAAGCGCACAGAGATGGTCATTAATTTTGCGAAAGACGCTTATCAACTCTGTTAAGTTACCGAACATTTTCGGGCAGCTGCAATTAATGTTCAGAATTCCCGTTTTTAGAAAAATAAAATTCTGCTCGATTTAAATGTAAGCGTTAATTTATAAAATCTTATTTGATGCAAATGGTTTGGGCGATATATGTTAACAATAGTCTGAGGAGCTCAAGACCGAGCGACAAAGTAAAAACGGGTGCGCTGCTCATGATGCTGTGGAGCGAACGAGATGCTGCGGAGCGATCGAGAAGTACCGCGAGATAGCGGAACATCCAGATCAGCGGAGAGAGTGGGACTAACGTCCTCGAATTAATCACCGCAGGAACATTGTAAAGAAGCGTCAGCAATGCATCGGCCTTTAGTACACCCTAGCCTACAAACCTTTTTAAATTATACTTGCTGGCTCCAACAAAATTGGTGGCGTTGTCGGACCAAATCGGTCGAGGCTTCCTCCTAATAGAAATAAATCTCCTCAGTGCATGCAGAAAGAGGACAGGTGGACAGATCCCTTACCAGCTCTAAGTGGCCAGCCTTCGGTGTGAAACAGATGAAAACGACATGAAAGCACCATATGGGCGAAACTCCGACTTATATTCCAATCGCCAATAACGATCTAGGTCCAGCGTGGAGGTTCTGCTCATGAAAGCTAACGATTATACTTTGCGTTGCCGGAAAACCGGAAAAGGGGATACGAAGACAGCGAGCTGGACGAGACAACCATTCCCTTTGTCTGCAAAGTCCTTGTTTCATCAGACAAAAGAGCGCAATAAACCCGCCTTGGAATCAAAACCTATGTACATATGCATGCAAACACTCGCTGAAGAGCTGGAAATGAGTCTGCATATTTGCATGTCGCCACAAAGTCCGTATGTGAAGTTTTAAATCTGGCGTCTCGATTACTAAGAGCATATTCCTTTCTTATACACACTGTTATAAGAATCGGTGTGTATAAGAATAAGAGCATTTCTTATACACACTGTTACTCCGGAGCGCTCGTAAGGTTGAATTGACTTTTTTTGGGAAAAACGATATAACTTAAACAATTTTTATAATTTTTTAATGGAATTTGTCTCGTTTTATTTAGTATTAATGAGACAACTGATGGCATAATGATATGTGGCATGAATGACAGAATTTTTGTAAGATGTACCGAAAAACTAGCGTCAAAATCCGAAAAAAATGCGAAAATTTCAGTTTCTTGTGTAAAAATGTTGTCCTTTTTGTATAAAAAACTATTGAAAAACACCGGCAATTTCGAAATCGTTTAAAAAAAACGCGTTCAGGAATTTTTAGGCGCAAAAAAAGTTCCGAAAACCGATTTTTCAACAATAAATCAAAATTTTTAAGGTGTTAAACATATTTTATACACGGTTTTGTGTAATACTCGACCAGATAAACTATTCCTACTATGTCACTTTAAAAGTTCAGTTAACACTACTACCAGGGCGCGGATTTCCAATCCAATCGGAAATCCAGATCGTTCTGTGTGACCAGCCGAGTTCCACATAGGGCGAGACTAATCGAAAAGTCTTGAAATGCTCGCTTCAAACATCCCCTTTGATCGCCATGAGCCGATGTCGTGAAACCGTACAATATATTTCGACTGGGCAACCAGTGAAAAGGAACCCAAAGCCGCGTACGAAAAAACAGCATTCGTAGAATGGACTTAAGGGGGCTCGCGCAACCTGAGACCTATAAAATTCACAGATGCCATTGAAATCAAGTGCTCGGATAGAACTACCCACATGGAGATCCTTAAACTAATAAAGTCGGACCCGAAAACAAAGTGCAAGGAGTAAGCAGAACGAGTCATGGTGACATCCTTCTAAAAATGCAGAAGCGCGTGGATCAGAGAAAGAGCCGCCGAAACAAAACCAATGATAAGAAGTGGACCTCATTAGAAAGCCATTCAATAGGAGAGGGACCAATCACTACATATAAGACGCCAACAAATCTTTCGGTATCTGGTCCTCAAGACGCACGGCTCAGCTAGAAACTACAAACAAATTTCCATGCTCATTTAGTAGAGAAAAATTACACAGTCCCACAGTTCTTTCTGACAATCATCGTTACCCTTATTTGGTCTTCCCGATGCCATTGTCTTGGAGTTGAGGTAGCTGAATGGTAGCTGAAGAGATCCCCTCCCCGAAGAGATCTTCAAATTTGCACAAGCCATAATAGTGGCTAAGGTCCCGGAGACGATGGTGTCCCGGACGTTGTGATCAAGCTGGCAATGACCCAACCATCGCAGGCCCTTGCCACTGCCTTTACACAATGTCTTCGTGAAAATTAAACAAGCCTCCAAAGGACCTATTCCCATACAAGGCTTTATGCCTGATCGATCACGGATTTTGAGAGACGCATAGCTACGAGGAACGCACTGCAAGCTGCACATGGTTCCACCAACCAATTAAGATTAAGAGAAGCCAGGTCAACGCTAGGGGCCATTGGAGTGGTAGCGATATAGGGGCAAAAATAGCGAAGAAACCGGGGAGGAAAGAGAAAGGTCGAATGGTACGGTTGTGGCGGCTACACTGCTCTAGTGATGTATATGGCTCAGCAAGTCTAAGGAATACTGTCTTGTACTAATTGTAAAAAATAAGAACGCCTTTAACACTGCGAGGCAGAATTTTATACTGTGGTCTCTTTAAGAGCTATCTATCCTATTTGAGCGATAGGTATCAGAAGGGTTCCTCGAAGGAACCCTTCTGATCAAACGCCCAAATGCGGTGTTTACCATGTATCGATCTTGGGCCACTATTATGTATTACTGCGTACCAGCATCATGGGATTCGCGGATGATGTTGCCGTCGTTGTCGTTGACAAACCAATAAAGGAATCCCAGGAAACTGACAACGTGACAATCTAGTCAGTCCAAGAGTGAAAAAAATTTCTTTCTTCACCGATGTTCACTCCAAATTTTGTTTATTACGACTCGAAACGCGAGGAAAGATTCGAGTGAATAAACGGATAGAATAATTAAGAAATCCTGTAAAAAATTTTGGGATATATGTTTTTAGAATTAATGGAATTAATGAATTAATATGACGCGATAGAGATAGACCATTGATAAGGTTGTGTAGGAAAACGACACAGAGCATTGTTCTAAGATTGTTAAGGGGGTAAGTTTATAAGTAAAGTCTACAATGATAAGAAGAAAAGAAAATTTGCATCCCAGTTGAGTCCCCCAAGAGGAAAAGGTACGCCAATTTTTTGTACAGATTCTATGCGGTCTTGATGAACCCCATATTTGGGACTCCAGACATATAAATCGTACTCCAGTATCAGACGAACATCAGAAAAAAAAAAACTATTTATTAATATAGAAGTCATTAAATTCTTTTGACTATCTTTTAATCTTTTAATAAAGCCAAGAACATTCTTAGCCTTATTATATTAATAAATTAATTAAAAATATTATAATAATACATTGGGAAGATATGGTCGGCCAATTAAGTCTTATTGGACACCAGAGATATTTTTTATAAAACTTAAGGAAGCATTTTATTAAGTATTAAATCATGAAATATAACACCATTTTTGAAAACTATCAAGATCGGACTTCTGTATTGTATAGATAAGAATTTGTATCGCTGGAAAAGCTTAACAACGTCTGCGTACATGAGTACCAGCGAGTTCGTTAAAGCTGGGGGCAAGTCATTGATAAAAATGATTTACGAAATGAAAAATGATTTAAACTTGTTCCTTGAGAAGTAACTTATGGTGACTCCTTGTGTATCCATTAACTCATTAAGACTAGCAAAAAAAAGCTACCAGGTACTTTAAGGTCCCATAGTTCTGATAGATAAGGAGTTATATAGTATTTTGAAGAGTCAGATTGGACAGATGGGAGTTTAACTCCAAGAGACTTCGCATTTTTTTCCTATCCATTATCGGATGATTTTCTTGTACAAATACGTCTTCCGGCCAGAAGCCACGTCTCCGGCCAGAATCAGAGCGTCTCGAACATCAGCAATAACTGTCACTTTCTCAAGATGTTGTCCAATAAGTAGAGCTACCGATGGTGCTCTTCATTATTGTAGAGCATTATAGCATTACATGAACATATTCGGTTGCTGATTTACTTCCTTTACAAAAATTCCTTTACAAAATCCTCCTCAAAAATTCCAAATGGAAATAACGCTACAGTGCAGCGCGAGGCGGCGATCAGCTGAGATCAGAAGTAATAAGTGTGTGATTTGATTTTTATGTCATCAAACATATATGGCACCCCAAAAATATCTGAGATCAATTTTGGTGACGACAAATGCAATATATGTATGTATAATAGACATCTGCATGAGTGGCAAAAAACCCACATTCAAATGTACAATGCTAAAAATGAGTTGAGTGAATTTGAGAGCAAAGCCAACATGATGTGAGAGGGTTGGATCTCTTACGCCTACTCATTTGCACAATCATTTGGTAGAAGGAAACGAATTGAGTGAATTGAGAATGTTGAAAACAGAGACGTTTCATTCAAATGATTCGAAATGTAAATAAAAGGAAATAAAAACAAATTAAATGCAGCGAATTTATATCTAATTTAAATTGGAATGCAAAGACATTATTTTGTTAATATTTTCAAAGTTAGTGGCTATTTGACAACGCTTCTCTGTTATCAAATTTCTTACATTTGAAAAGGTCCGTTCCGAAGCCGCGCTGCTCCCTGGAATGCAAAATATTTTGCAGCTTGTTTTGTGCAATAGCGGAAAAAATTGCTTATTCAAATGCCACCAAGCTAAAGCATTAAAATCAGGAGTGTATGCAACCTTAATATTGGAATATCCAGAAATTTCTTGTTCCACCTTGTCCTATATTGTCTCAAATTTGAGGACATCGAAATAATCGGCAAATTCATCATCTATTAACTGGGCTTCATTATTGTTGAGGTCAGAATTGTCTTGAAGAAATTGACTCATAATAATTTTGCAATCATTAATAATGGTCTCTTTCTAAGTTTCTGAGAATTGAATTAGTTTGTTAGTTGGGGGAAAAAGGAACAAAGCTATGTTATGGTATTTTGACAAATGTGGAGTGCCCGAAAGATAAGAAACAACTCGAAGGATTCGGGTATACATACATGACATTGACATATTTCTCATTTCACTTTTCGTTTCGTTCATTCCCTGTCATTTCGTTTGACGTCTCAAATTACGAGAGGAACCTAAGCTTACATTCATACAATTTCATTTCATTTCCAACATTCCACTCACTCCATTCTATTCGATTCAAATGTACTCTATTAGACGCATGTTATGAATGTAATCATGCAGATGTCTAATGTATAACAAATTACACATTAAAAATATTCTTATTCAGCGCGTAAGTCAATAACAATTATTATATTTATACCCTTGCAGAGGGTATTATAATTTTGTTCAAAAGTGTAAAACGCAGTGAAGGAGACATATCCGACCTTATAAAGCATATATATGCTTGATCAGGATCACCTCCTGAGTCGATATAAACATGTCCGTCTGACCGTCTGTTCGTTTCTACGCAAACTAGTCTGTCAGTTTTTGAGCTATCGATTTGAAACTTTGCACACATCTTTCTTTTGTTTGCAGGCAGTATATAAGTCGGACCAGCCGGGATCGGTTAACTATATTCTATAGCTGCCAAAAACAAAAACAATGACTATATTAAGCCGGCTGTGCAGACTGGCATGGATCGCTACATCCAAATCAAAAGGAAGCTGAGCCCCCTGAATTCCAAACGCAAAATAACCCGTGGCAATGCTAGCCTAGTAGCAAAAGAAACGCCCATTAACTCAAACCGATTTAAAATCTTGGCAGACGCCGATGAGGTTGAGGCGGTCGAATCCACTGAAGTTGGGAAAAGGAAGCCAAAACCTCCGCCTATCTATATACGCGAAAAAAGTTCCAATGTTCTTGTCAACAAAATTATTGAGCTTATTGGTAAGGATAACTTCCACATAATACCCCTTGTAAAGGGCAACATTCAAGAAACAAAAGTTCAAATGAAGTCTGAAGATAACTATAGAGTATTATCAAAATATCTTACCGAGAATAAAAAGAACTTTTACACGTACCAGCTAAAAAGCAGCAAGGGCCTGCAAGTCGTACTTAAGGGCATAGAGCCCGAAGTAACGCCTGCAGAGATAAAAAAGGCGCTACAGGAGAAGGGTTTTAGCGCCAAGACAGTCTTTAATATCCTTAACAGGGATAGAAAGCCGCAGCCACTCTTTAAGGTTGAGCTTGAACCAGAAACCAAGCTCCTGAAGAAATACGAAGTGCACCCAATATACAATCTTCAGTACCTGCTGCACCGCAGAATTACAGTTGAGGAACCGCACAAACGCAATGGCCCGGTACAATGTGCGAACTGCCAGGAATATGGCCATACAAGGTCATACTGTAAACTGCGCCCGGTGTGTGTAGTTTGCGGAGAGCTTCATGACTCCGCACACTGCCCAGCGAGCAAAGATGACAGCAACTCGAAAAAGTGCGGCAACTGCGGTGGCAATCACACTGCTAATTATAGAGGATGCCCAGTCTATAAGGAGCTGAAAAGTCGCATCCACCAGAAAGGAATAGCTGCCCGCACCCAAAATGGACAGTTCACGGCGTCCAGATCAAACCCTGAAGTCTTCTTCTCGACTGCAGCCAGATCCTCACTAGGACCCATTAACGTTGACAAAAATGTGACATACGCAAGCGCCTTAAAATCAGGACCGGCGACACCTGCCTCAAGAAGCTCATTTCTGCAATCAGCATATCAAGAACCGAACACGGCTCAGCAACATCAACCAACAGAGCAGCCAAAAAGCAACTTTGAAGCTATGATATGCAGCCTACAACAAAGCCTGACGGAATTTATGTCGTTTATGCGCACAACTATGCAAGATTTAATGCGAAACCAAAATCTATTGATTCAAATGCTGGTTTCACAACAATCCAAATAATGGCTTTCCTACGGATATCTACGTGGAACGCTAACGGCGTTTCGCAACATAAACTTGAGTTAGCTCAATTCCTACTCGACAATCACATCGATGTAATGCTGCTTTCGGAAACACACCTCACAAACAAATACAATTTTCAACTACGAGGATATTCATTCTACGGAACAAATCATCCAGATGGTAAAGCACATGGTGGGACTGGAATTCTAATCAGAAGCCGCATAAAGCACCATTATCAAAACAAATTTGCTAAAAACTACCTACAGGCCACATCTATAAATATACAACTAAATACTGGCAACCAACTTACACTAGCCGCCGTATACTGCCCCCCTCGCTTCAATGTAGCTGAAGATGAGTTTATGCAGTTTTTCAACACACTTGGAGACCACTTCATAGCAGCAGGAGACTACAATGCCAAGCACACACACTGGGGATCCCGTCTCGTGACTCCAAAAGGGAAGCAGCTCTATAATGCAATTATCAAAGCCAAGAACAAGCTCGACTATGTTTCTTCTGGCACACCAACATACTGGCCGGCAGACCCAAGGAAACTACCAGATTTAATAGACTTTGCGATTACCAAAAACATCCCTAAAAATCTGATAAGCGCCAATTGCCTATCGGATCTTTCATCTGATCACTCGCCTGTCCTGTTTATTCTACTGCGACATCCAGGAACATTGGAACAACCATTAAAATTGACCTCACAGAAAACCAATTGGGTTAAGTACAGAAAATATATCAGCTCACACATTGAGCTAAGTCCTCATCTCCACGATGAAGCCAACGTAGACAGCTTTGTTAATTCACTTGAGTCTGTACTCGTCTCTGCAGCTCGAGCCTCAACATCGCAAACTATAAATACACAAAGCAATAAAAAGACAAATCTACAAATCGAACAGCTCGTCCTCGAAAAGCGGCGTTCACGTCGCGAGTGGCAATTCCACAGATCACCATCTACTAAGCAAAGCTTTAGACATGCCTCACGTCAACTTACTAAAGCCCTACAGCAAGAAGAAGCTTATGTCCACCGCCGCTATATAGAGCAATTGTCAACTTCTAGTACAAAACACTCACTATGGAGAGCTCACCCAACTCTAAGCTCACCGAAAGAAACAGTGATGCCTATTAGAAATCCCACAGGCGGCTGGGCGCGCAGCGATGCAGACAGAGCCAGCACGTTTGCCAATCACCTCAAAAATATCTTCCAACCAAATCCGGCCACTAGTGCCTTTACTCTGCCGACTTTACCATATGAGCCTCAGCTTCAACATGAACCAATCGAGTTTCGCCCAAACGAAATCGCTAATATCATCAAACACCAACTAAATCCGAAAAAATCACCAGGCTGCGACCTCATAACTCCCAAAATGATCATTGAGCTTCCATATTGCGCCGTCTGCACTATCACCCAGCTCTTCAATGCCATCGCAAAACTTGGCCACTTTCCAGCGAGATGGAAAAAGTCAATTATAATAATGATAGCAAAGCCGGGAAAAGACCACACAATTCCCACGTCGTATAGACCTATAAGCCTACTTTCATGCTTATCTAAACTCTTTGAGAAATGCATTCTGACTCGAATAAACACATACCTAAGGATCCAGGAAGGAATCCCGTCACATCAGTTTGGGTTTCGTGAAAAGCACGGTACAATTGAGCAGGTCAACCGGATAACAGCAGAAATTCGGAATGCATTCGAAAAACGCGAGTACTGTACCGCAATATTTCTAGATGTCTCTCAAGCATTTGATAGAGTCTGGCTAGAAGGTCTAATGTACAAAATCAAGACAATGCTCCCTTGTAATACCCACAAGCTTTTAGAGTCTTACCTCTACGACAGAAAATTTGCTGTGAGGTGCAACACTGATATATCTGACGAATTCACTGTTGGAGCTGGAGTTCCTCAAGGAAGCGTACTCGGACCAACATTATATGTTCTCTACACAGCAGACATCCCGACAAGCACACGATTAACAACATCTACGTTTGCTGATGATACAGCTATTCTTAGCCGCTCAAAATGCCCGATGCAAGCAACTGCGCAGCTAGCTCTTCATCTGGTGGATGTTGAAAAATGGCTATCAGACTGGCGAATTAAAGTAAACGAACAAAAATGCAAGCACGTTACGTTCACCTTGAATAGGCAAAACTGCCCGCCCCTTACGCTAAACAACACCCTACTCCCGCAAGCAAACGAGGTAACATATCTAGGAGTACACCTCGATAGAAGACTCACATGGCGTCGGCACATAGAAGCTAAAAGAACCCACCTAAAGCTAAAAGCCAGCAGCCTTCATTGGCTTATCAACGCTCGGTCTCCCCTTTGCCTTGAATATAAAGTCCTGCTGTATAACTCGGTACTTAAACCTATATGGATGTACGGCTCCCAGTTATGGGGGAATGCCAGCAATAGCAATATTGACATAGTCCAGCGAGCTCAGTCGAAGATCTTGAGAACAATCACCGGGGCACCTTGGTACGTTCGCAACGAAAACATACATCGCGACTTAAACATTCTTCCAGTCAAAGATGTGATCGCAGAACAGAAGGAAAAGTACTTTAGCAAGCTATTGTCGCACCCTAACCACCTGGCGAGAGGTCTAACAAGGTTGAGTAACCAATCACGACTTCGTCGGAATGACCTACCCACCCAGCGACCGTCTTGAGGAACGTGCAACCAGAATGCAGTCTTAGTCTACTGTTAGTTAAATGTTAATGTTAAGATTTGAAAACTTATTGTTAGTCTCAAAATTAAGAGAAGATCCAATAAATAAAAGCAAAGTTTAATAAAAAAAAAAAAAAAAATATAACTGATTGATCGGAAATGCCATAACTTTGGTGTTTTTTAAGTTAGAGGGTTGGGACTCTTCACACATGTTATATTTGGCCAAAATATTTTATGTACAAAATTTCATAAGGATCGACTATAGCTGTCATATTTTTTTTTTTTTTTTTTTGCGCGGTTCCCACTGCATACGTACAGCCCACCTCCCGTCCAACCGACCGAGGGACGCTGCCGCGTAACGTACGGCTCGAATCGCGGGAATAGATCCGAGATAGATAAGCGAGGATTAGGAGAAAGAAATTACGAGGAAGAGTGTTGCACAGATAAGGCGGTTAATATAAGCGATTTAAGATTGTTAGTAGGGCAAAGTGACAAGATGTGGTAGAGACCCTTGTAGTCCGAACATAATACCCTGAACGGATCGTGTTGGGCATATGTCGAACTACAATGGCTGAGGAGCAGAGGACGAAAGTTTCTGGTCCTTCTACTAGGAATGTTAAAATTTAAGCGTGTTAGTAAATGCTGGCTGTCTATATTTCCATAAATAAGATTATATAGAAACATGACACCCAGCATAGTTCTTCGATTTGTTAATAATGGTAAGTTGATTAGTAAAAGTCTACTATGATAAGAGGGGAGGTAAAGATTTGCATCCCAATTAAGTCCCCTAAGAGCAAAAGAAAGGAAGGAACCTTGCTGCATTGAACAGAAATAAAAAAAAGAAAATCGAAAGTGGGCCACACTTCCGTTCGCGGTTTAATTTGCCACCGCCCTGCCGCCAGCCTATGCCATGTACCTTCTTAGGGATCCCCGAAGGATCCTAATATACACCGTTCTAAAGAGCCGGAGTTTGACCTACGCGGTTCGTGAGGTCGCGCACGCATCAATATTGAAATAGTTTATGATTCCCGAGGCAGCATCAAGGGGAGAGAAGGGGGTGTTTCAGAACCCGCCCATTAGCCGACGAGATCTGGCCGGACACCGCGTGCAACCCTTTCTCTCGTCCGATATCTCCAGCGATGCCACCTCAGCGCTGCAACTATTCGTTACAAATATAATTATCTTAATTATAAATTTATCTGGCGCCCAACTAAGTGGCCATGTTTTTAGCATGGTCAGACGCAGCCATGTTTTGCGGACAAATCTTTTCGGCCGGTTACAGTAACATGGCAGTAACCAGACCAAAACCCTCAGCAGTGGCGCGGGTACCGCTTGGAATTCTACACTCAGAAGAGAGAGTAGACCACAGTGTCACGGCAGCCATAGTGATAGTTTCGAGTTGAGTTTAGCACGACAGTTGCTCGCATAGGACTTCAGGAGGGGAGCAGGCTGCTACAAGAACTTGCTTGGAAATGCAGTATTAGTCAGCGGACTGATATCTGACCACGACTGTAGATTGGCAGCTAGATCCCGTCATCCCCTAGGAGAGCAGAAGGACGCTTGGAGTTCAGTCGTAGCAGTTACGATATGACCACGTCCAAAGAGTTTCAGCTATTGGATCGCAGGCCTGGGAATTAGCAGGACGGGCGACAAAGAGCTGAGAAGGGGAGTTTTGTTAAGAGCGGTTTCCAGAACGGAACTAGGAGAGAAGCAATGGCGAAAGAAGAAGAACATTAGGCAGCGTGCAATGGCGGTTGGCAGACTAAGAGCGGAGGCGAAGTTCAGTTTTAGAGTTTTGGTATTTGAAAAGCGAGTAATTTTTCAGGCTAAGCTTGAAAGGAAAAAGAAAGGATGAACCCAGCCGAGGCAGAGAAGGGGGCAGCGACACCTGTGTATAACAACACACGCTAAAAGGTAGTGTGTTTTGAGAAAGCTCAGGCGGCCGGCGATATGACTGGCGCGAGCACGAGTCAGCTGACTCGCAGAGCAGATTCACCCTGTGGGACCAGCCAAACGAGCTCTCAAGCAGAGACGGAAGGAAGCACAGCAAAATCGAGTTCGATTGTGTCCCAATCAATGGACACAATCAATGGACAGACTGTTCCACCAAAGGGCGCAATCAGAGAGGGAAGGAGAAGAAAGAACAGGAGGCTACAGCCTAGTGGGATCTACGGTAGTGAAGGGGAGACCCGGGATCAGGACGACTATTTTGGAAATGGTATGAGGCAACAGGCTGATCACAACTTTGGGTATAGACCAGATAAAGTGGGACAGATCCTGAATAGTTGGAAGATTCGGTTTAACGGACATCCCGACGGTATGACCATCGATAACTTCATCTAACGAGTAGAAGCGTTGACCCACCAGACGTTGGATAGTAACATTTCAGCACTCTGCGGAAATGCGAGTTTGTTACTTGATGGGAAAGCGGAAGAATTTTACTGGCGCCTTCACAAAGGGAATAGAGGAATAAGGTGGAATGATTTATGCGACGCGCTCAGGAAACACTTCAGGGATGATAGGTCGGATGAAGACTTACGCGAAGCGATAAGAGATCGGAAGCAGCGCGATAGAGAAGATTTTGACACGTCCGGATTTTAGGAAGCCGTTCTATATCCACTGCGATGCGAGCAGCTATGGGATCGGTGGCGTCCTGGTTCAAAAAACGAAAGGAGACGAGCTTTCGCTCGCTTTCGTCTCAAAGAAGTTGAGCAAGGCTCAAAGGAATTACTTCGTCACTGAGCAGGAATTCCTGGCCGCGATTGTTTGTATTAAGCGGTTCAGAGCTTACGTATAGGGACATGAGTTCACGGTCATTACAGATCACGCGTCGCTAGGATGGCTCATGGCGCAGCCGGATTTGAGATCTCGATTGGGGCGATGGGCCGCGAAATTGCAGGCCAACAAGTTCCATATTGAGCATCGAAAGGGCAAACTTCACGTGGTCCCGGATGCGTGGTCGAGGGAATACGAAGGAGAGTTAGATGAGGAAGTAGTTGCTGAACTAGGAATGGATTATGAATCCCCACTTTTCGAGGCGGAGGAGTACAAGACCCTTCGGGAAACGGTCAGAAGGTGGGAAGGCCAGCAGAGACACAAAGATTCTTTCAGCGAATTTATGTGGATTTCCTGGGGCCGTATCCGAGATCCAAGAGTGGAAATATTGGGATATTCATCGCATTCGACCATTACACCAAGTTTTTATTCCTCAAGGCAGTGAGGAAGCTCTCGGCGGATGTAGTGGTGCAATACATGAAGCAGGAGTTGTTCCACACGTATGGAGTTCCGGAGCAATTCAAACGAGAAATATTTAGAACGCTAATGCGGGAGAATAAGGTGATGCAGATTTTCACAGCGGTCCATTCACCGCAGGCCAATGTGTCGGAAAGAGTGAATAGATCCGTCATTGCAGCCATAAGGTCGTATGTAAATGCAGACCAAAGAAATTGGGACGAGCATCTCAGCGAGATCTGCTGTGCTTTGAAGACCTCGATCCATTCCGGCACGGGTGAGTCCCCATGTTACTTGGTGTTTGGGCAACAGTTTGTAGGATCAGGAGGAACCTAGAACCTAGCTCATGAGAAAGCTAGGTATCATGGAGGATAGAGAAGTCAGGCTATCCAAGGAGGACTCGTTGGAAGTAGCACGCGCTCAAGCGCAGAAGGCCTTAGTGAGGCAAACGGAAAAGAATGAAAAGCTTTACAATGTGCGTTCCAGAGAGGTATCATATCGAGAGGGCCAAGAGATTTTCAGGAGAAACTTCAAGCAGAGTAATTTCCCTGTAGGGTATAATGCCAAGCTTGGGCCTAGGTATGTTAAGGTATGAGAGTTCGGAGGAGAACATGGAAGGCTACTTACGAGCTGGAAGACATGCAAGGGCGAGCGATAGGTATCTATCATGCCAAAGATTTGAAGCATGCCGTGGATTCGGCCGTGGTTTAGCTAAACAGGATCGTTTGAGACCCTGTTCTAGCTCTTGAGAAAGGGGCATTTTGTAACGTCGGCGATAGGTCGACCGGGGTGGCAGCCTTATCGCAAAGTAGGACCCTATTTAGCATTTCGTGGAGGGCTTTGACGATCTGGCATTAAGCTTAAAGCGTAGGTTAGAAAACCGCGTGGTAGCAGCGTTCTTTTGGTGTTTTAACCAAGGAATAGGAAAGATCGGCCGAGGAAGGAAAAGCATCGAGAAGTTCAAGAAGGGCTGTAGCGAAGTTTTACCCGCTGTGGGATCATCGCGCTGGAGGAGCTGACGCAGGACCGGCAATAATAAAGAAAGGCCACAAGCGGCCGTTTGCCGGTGTACGCGGGGTTGAGTTGAGGCAGGTCGCGGATCGCAGAAGCGAGGTGAGTCATGAGGTTAGGTCATGGTCGTGCGAGCCTGACGTAGATGTTTTCGATTCGTTAGGTCAAGGGTCTTGGCGTACAAGCTAGATCCCTAGTGGCAGCGAGGCGTGGTGCGAGCGACGCGCGCAGACGAGGCAGAGAGCTGTGGTGTCGGTCAGAAGAAGCAGAGCGAGTCTCAGAAGCGGCGCGAATCTCGCCATCCGGCCGCTCGTGAGGCGGGGCTGAGAAGGGACATCGAAACCAAGTTTGGAGCTAGGAATATAGTGAGCTCGACCGGAGCTGAAGCAGCTGGAGCGTTCGCGACGCTTTAAGGGGCGCTCCGCTGGAGACTCGGATAGGGTTCGGCCCTAACCACTCAGGAGTCGCCATCCTGTAGGATGGCTTGGAAGTGAAGTCAAAGACGGAGTGCTGGCGGCGCTTTCAAGGAGCACCCCGTCGATCGAAGGAGTCGCCGTAAAATTGGCGCTATCCTGTAGGAGCAGAAGCAGGAGCGGAGCGCTTGCGGCGCTTTCGAGAAGCGCTCCGTTGTTCGGAGGAGTAGCCGTGGATTAGTCGACGGTCGTAGGACAGGAAGCAGGGAATGGGCGCTTGCTTGCTTTCAAGAAGCGCTCTGTTGTTCAAGGGAGCGGAGAGATTCGTCCGACTGATGGCCTAACGGTGCCGAAAGCGGGAAAGAGGAAGTAGTGTCCGGAGATTTCAAGCTGGAGAACTGCTGCTGGCTGAGTGTTTTGTGTTGGCTTTGTTAACGGGATAGGCGAGAGTCCTCCCGATATGTATATTTTCATTTCCAGCCTCGAGTAGTGGAAGCGCTTCAACGACACGTCGCGGATATAAAAAAGTGAGTAATCTTCAATCTATGCCAAGCCAGCTGAAGTGATGTGGAATTCTCCGATCAATATTTTTCCACGTTTTCCGAGTTCCGGCCCAAGAGGCTTCACCAGTTCAGTCAACCACCTTGCTGCATTGAACAGAAATAAAACAAGAAAGGAAAGCTAACTTCGGTCGGAGCCGAAGTTTTTATACCCTTGCAGTTGAGTCGCAGTCCGCTAGGTGGCGCCACGCACCTTGTATTATTAGATATATAGCAGATTTTAGGTATATAGTCAGCCGATCCTTATGAAATTTGGCAAATTGAATTATATTGCCGAAAGAGGAGTACATTGAAACTCCCATGCTTCTAACTTAAAAAACAACCAAGTTATGGCATTTCCGATCTATCAGTTATATGGTATAGAGGGACGATCCTTTGGCATATCGGATAAATATGCCCAAATTAGAATGCATAGAAAGTCCCATCCTTCTAACTTGAAAAACAACGAAGTTATGGCCTTTCCGATTAATCAGTTATATGGCAGCTATAGGATATAGTCGACCGGCCGTTCCGACTTATATACTGCCTGCAAAGAAAAGAAAGATGTGTGCAAAGTTTCAACTGGATAGCTTTAAAACTGAGAGACTAGTTGCGTAGAAACAGAGAGACGGACAGACGGTCAGACGGACCGACGGACATGCTTATATCGACACAGGAGATGATCCTGATCAAAAAAATATATATTTTATAGGGTCGGAGATGTCTCCTTCACTGCGTTGCACACTTTTGACCAAAATTATAATACCCTCTGCAAGGGTATAAAAATGAAAATCGAACATGGCCCACTTCCGTACGCGGACTTTGTAGTGGAGCGCTTTTAGCAATTAAAATCTTATACAATGAAATTGAGCGCGCGTCCACATATCCTATCGAATTGAATATACATTAAGTTCGCAAATCTTTAGTGATAAATTAGCGTAGTAAGAAGGAATGTATATTGAATTATCAGGAAATTTAGGAAGCTAGAAAAGAGATGTTATTTAGAGATTTAAGGACTTTCTTTAAGGAATAAATATGAAGTTTATAATGGACTGAGAAGTTTATAATGGAATGTAAAATATCTTATGTACAAAATTTCATCGATCGGCCGACTATATCCTTTAGCTGTCATAGAACGATCGGAATTGGCATAACTTTAGTGTTTTTTAAGTTAGAAAGATGGGACTTGGTACAGATTCTATTTTGGACAAAATAATCTGATTTGGCAAATTTCATAAGGATCGGCCGACTATATAATATAGCTGCCATATACCTGAACGATCGGAATTGGCATAACTTTGCTGTTTTTTAAGTTAGAAAGATGGGACTTGGTACAGATTCCATTTTGGGCATAATAATCTTATTTGCCAAATTTTATAGGGATCGGCCAACTATATCAAATAGCCGCCATATAACTGAACGATCGGAAATGGCACAACTGCAAGGGTATATCAACTTCGGCTGCGCCCGAAGTTAGCTTTCCTTTCTTATTTTATTTTATTAAATTATAGAAATTATAGGGATTATAGATGAATAATTCGGCACTTGCAGATAATGCCATAGAACAAACGCAGGTGTTTTTTTACCGTATAAAAGTATATTGAAATTTAATAACTGAGAATTATTTGGAATACCATAGCAATAATAGTTGCTATGTTAGCACTGAAAATTGAAGCAATTGTAATACCTTACCCGTAAACGTTTCCAATTTTTTTAAATTCTCAGGAGCCTTCAACAGCTTTGCAGCTTTTAGGCCTCAGCTATCTGGAAAAATACCGTGTGCGCTTATTCTTCCCAATATTCAATTTCATTTTTGAAGAAAAAGCATTGCTTCATTTTGCATCTGATGCCGTTTTTTTGAAAAATTCCAAAAACTCCTATTTCCTTCAAATGTTGCTCTAGGTAATTTTTAAAGATGACCAATGCACTGGCTATTCCATATAGAAGATAGCTGATATTGGACAAGACCCAATGGTGAGTTCACGACCATGATTTTTTTGGAAGCATCATCCATCTGATTCCATTTATAGATAGGAATCTTTGAGATCTATTTTGCGGAATTACTTACCATGACGAATATTGTAAAATAAAATCTTTTTCATAGGCAATGTTACTCCTGGATTTCGATTTGTTCATTGGGTTTGCGATTTAGGTTTGGCTGCCGATTTTAAAACCACAATGACTTTGTCCTTAAGTCCTTAAGTCCTTAATCACTCGCTTTGCAGGGCCTTTATACCGCACTTGTGGCACACAGCATCAAGACACTTGCACTTCTCTCGTGCGTGAAAGTGTCCACAGCCAGATCACGATTTTAATAATCCTAATTCTATAGGTACCTGCTATTATGAGAACATCTTCAAGAGTTTGTTGCACCCTTTGAAGAGCAAATGCGTGAACTTCATCTTATGATGTATGTGCTATGATTTGATCGCGACTCATTTCATCAACATAGTTGGACAAGATACTTTCTGAGTTGCATAAAAAATCGGCATTCACGAGCGAACCGAGCAATTCGTTCACCCACTCGTATTTTTATACCCTTGCAGAGGGTATTATAATTTTGGTCAAAAGTGTGCAACGCAGTGAAGGAGACATCTCCGACCCTATAAAGTATATATATTCTTGATAAGGATCACCTCCTGAGTCGATATGAGCATGTCCGTCTGTCCATTTCTACGCAAACTAGTCTCTCAGTTTTAAAGCTAAAGAGTTGAAACTTTGCACACATCCTTCTTTCCTTTGCAGACAGTATATAAGTCGGAATCGGTCGACTATATCCTATAGCTGCCATATAACTGATTGATCGGAAATGCCATAACTTCGTTTTTTTTTAAGTTAGAGGGTTGGGACTTTCCACACATGTTATATTTGACCAAAATATCTTATGTACAAAATTTCATAAGGATCGGCGGACTATATCCTATAGCTGTCATAGAACGATCGAAATTGGCATAACTTTGGTGTTTTTTAAGTTAGAAAGATGGGATTTGGTACAGATTCTATTTTGGGAAAAACAATCTGATTTGTCGAATTTCATAAGGATCGGCCGTCTATATCCTATAGCTGCCATATAACTGATTGATCGGAAATGCAATAACTTCGTTGTTTTTCAAGAAGGATGGGAGTTTCAATGGATTCCTCTTTTGGCAAAATAATTCGATTTGCCAAATTTCATAAGGATCAGCCGACTATATACGATTCGCTATGTATCTATGTAATTATATAAGATGCGTGGCGCCACCTAGCGGACTGCGACTCAACTGCAAGGGTATATAAACTTCGGCTCCGCCCGAAGTTAGCTTTCTTTTCTTGTTTTAAATGTTTCATCTCCCTCTCGAAAATCTTTTAACGAGCTGCTTCAATATGTTAATGTTTGTTTCGTAGTGAAATGCTTTGTAAGCTTGTTGTAAGCTTGTTTAGTTGCTTCTGTTCAAATTGCTATTTAAAAAAATTATTCCAAAGATATTAGATTGCGAAACATTGTTATCCCACACCATGCAAAAACTAATATTTTTGTTTCAGATCTGCATTAACCGAATATTCGTTGAAACGTTCGATACCGAATCTCTTACACCTGCTGTGGCATTTTTGTTTAAAATTTCTTGGATTCAGTTTCGATGCTGTTCCAATATAGTTGACTTTGACCTTGCTGTTGAGCAAGGAAAGTTTTTCAAATTTTATGAATATATTATATAATATAATAGTATTAATTTGTTGAGGTATATGTAAAAAAAACTAACATGCAAGTTTTACTAAGTGTTCTACCCTATATTTACACTTAGTATTCTGATCTAATCAATGGTCATCAGCATGTCGCAATACACAATAATCAGACCCACTAACCTATTGTCACACTCAGGACTTCAATTATCTCACATCAACTCCAGCCTGATCACAGCAAGCGCCTGGTCAACCCGATCAGTCCATGTACGAGCAGAATTATTTTCGGTTCTGAGCGCAGAATCGCAATCGACTTCAGCATCAACACAAAAACCCGCGATCGAACCTCCGTTTGTAATACCACCAGTAGAAATTCCAAAGTTTGACGGAGACTACCGGCATTGGCTACGATTCAACGAAATTTTTACTGAATGCATCCACAATCAAGACTTGTAAATTGTGAATGATTTTTGCATCATGTAACAGGTGAAGCAAAAAACCTAACGTCAATTGGCGGACAGACCAGTTACCAGGATGCCTGGCAACGACTAAAGAATCGATACCAAAAAGAACGGCTGTTGATTAAATCCGGGATCCAAGAGCTTTTCGGACACCCCAGCACAAATAGATCAGCGGACCGTGCTCCGAACGGTCGCCACTCTCAACTTACTCAAAGTGTCAACAGACAACTGGGAGCCAATCTTGATACACATCATTGAGGAAAGATTAGACCTACACGCCGAATTAAATAGCCAAGGTTCAATTTCTATTTTCAATATTTATTATGGGTCAATTTAACCCCAAAACAAATGCCGCGGCCGATCCAAAACAATGCCGAATAACAAGTCGATAAAATTAAGAGCTTGCGCAGAAGCTCCACCAAAGCTCCCAATGTGTATGCGTTACAAAAGAACAACAAAGCGCATGCGAATCTGGGAGAATCAAAGAATATGGAACTGATGATAACGGGCAATTATTTGGGCGATAACGGGCGATATTTGATGCTGGAAGAAGTCCCAACAATTACTAAAGGGAAACATAGACGGTAGAGTCTACCTCCTAGATACACTATACACCGACTCATTGCCGCCGTTGTGATCAAGGGCCGAGGTATGATCAAGTACATTGTAAAAAGTTAAAACAAAACATTGAATATGTACATATAAACAAAGTTTAAAAAGTAAAATTAAAATAATATTGTATCATTAGTACATATTAGTACATTAAGTACATATGTCTATTGGCTATTGCATTAAATAAAAATAATCTATATTAAAATAAAACAAGAAAGGAAAGCTAGCTTCGGGTGGAGCCGAAGCTGATATACCCTTGCAGTTAAGAAGCATGTTACATTACTAGACATATATCGGATTGAATATAGTGGGCCGATCTTTATAGAAATTTAATTAAAAAATCAATTATCTAAAAAAATTTTTAAAAATGTCCCAACGTTTTACCTTCATAAATACCAAGTGTTATGTTTGATAGTTCAGTTATGTGCCATCTATAGGATATAGTCGGCCGATCCGTATAAACTCCGAAAATTATATATTCAAATAAGCCGAACTTGTGTCATTTCCGATGGTTAAATTACAATGCATTAATTGGACAATGCATCAACTATAACTTTGTTCTTGCTGACTTTCATTTTTCAGCACATTAGGCCATTGGGTCGTTTTATTCCATTTTAGCGTTCAAGACTTTCTTAGCGGGGTTAAGACTTTCTTAACTATGGATTTTCTCTTATATTCAAAGTATTTTCGTTCAGAAATTTATTGAGAGTCGATCATATTTTGAATAATTTTTATAAAAAATTATAAAAAATAAATATTCCAGAACCATACTATTTTCTGTCGAATTAAAATATTCAGTACCAAAGAAAATTGTGTCTAGTGTTAACCCGATGAGTTTCCAGGGCAAATAAAGGGAAAATAGACGTTCATTTGAAAGTGATAGTGAAGAAGAGTTGATTCGGGAGTCCCGGAGATATCGGGCACGGGCAGAAAAGAAGTCACACACCACGGACGCGGCCCAAATAGAGGCATCAGTTCAGGCTGCTTAAGCCAATCAAGAACAGAGGCTTAGGGACGAATTCGCGAATCAATTCAGTGCCGTTAACCAGAAGTTACAAAATATGCGTGTAGAAGCGCCAGAGGTAGAAACATAAAAGAGGGTGGCCTCAGTACCGGAAGCGGCGCAGTGCACCAGGTATACAGTATACAGTACTCCATGCCACAGGAGGCAGTCCGCCTCTGATGCCTATGAATTATTTTAATCTTATCCAGGTAGTGGCGCGCATTACCAAGCCGATACTATAATTAGAAAAAAGGTTAAAGGACCAGCGCGCGCGCTTCTATTATATAAGGCCCCTAAAGGAGCTGAAGAATGTAATGCTTGTCATGAGTTCCACTCATGGCTTCAGTAAGGTAAAAGAAAAGTGCCTTATGCAAATCAAACAGCTGTTAAAGGATACCATTATCCGACCTTCTAGGTCGCCATATAACAGCCCGACATGGGTTGTTGCAAAAAAGGACTAGTGATCGACTTCAGGAAACTGAATGAACGAACCATCGCCGATCGTTATCATATTCCAAGTATTCTTATGATTTTAGCGAACTTAGGAAACGAAAAATTTTTCACTACCCTAGACTTAAAATCGGGATACCACCAGATTTATCTCGACGGAAAAAGACCGCGAAAAAACCATTGCCGTTTACCCTTTGGACTGAAAAATGCGGGAAGCATTTTCCAAAGGGCGATCGATGACGTACTACGCGAACAAATCGGGAAAATTTGTTACGTCTATGTAGACGGCGTAATAATTTTCTCCGAAAATGCAGCTGACCACGTCGTACACATCGACACAGTCCTGAAATGCCTGGCGAAGCCAACATGAGAATGGTACCAGAAAAAACCAAGTTCTTCAAAGAAACTGTCGAGTTTTTAGGATTCATTGTCACGTCTAATGGAACCAAAACAGACCCTGAAAAAGTAAAAACCATCCAAAAGTACACTGAACCAAAAATTTTGTTTATCCTCCGATCTTTCTTAGGATTGGCTAGTTACTACAGAAGTTTCGTCAAAGACTTCGCGACCATAGCTAGACCACTCACCTCCATACTTACGGGAGAAAATGGCACAGTTAGCAAACACATGTCAAGAAAGGTTGCTATAGAATTTGACGGAACCAACGCAAAGCGTTCGAATGCCTGCGAGACTTTTAATCATCAGAAGATGTCATACTAGCGTACCCGGATTTAAAACTTGGTTTCGATCTGACCATCTGATGTCTCGGCAATCGGTATCGGTCCGGTACTGTCCCAAAAAGGCAGACCAATCACGATGATATCTCGCACACAAAAAGACTGCGAGCTTAATTATGCAACAAACAAAAGAGAGTTATTAGCAATCGTTTGGGCCATAGGGGAATTAAAAAATTACCTATATGGCGCAAAGGAGATCCTCATTTTTACGGATCACCAACCACCGACTTTTGCTGTATCATATTTGTACTGTACCAATCTTACGCAGCCACTATCCACAGTGAACTCTCATTGACCTACATGGTCGAACCTTCGGTTAAACTCTTAAGCTGCTGCAGGAATCAAATAATCCTGGAGGAAGCAAGGCTAGTTACTAGTTAAGCAAGCTGTTACCGTGGACCTTGTTAATGCTATTTACTGCGATCTCCCCACACTAGCATGTATCCAAATGCCTTAGTTACGGAATTCCCAGCAACCAAGTTTTGGTACTGCAGGAAATTCGTGAGTGATATTACAAACGCAAATGAGCAGAAAGAAATAATCACATGCAAACACAACCGCGCCCAGGTTCAGGCGTCCACAACAGGTCCTTCAGGATTATTATTTTTCAAATATGGCCAAACTCTCTAATGAAGTAGTCATAAACTGCAAGACATGCACCAAGCCTAAGTACAACAGACACGCCAAGAAGCAGGAGTTGGGTTTTAACACCCATCCCTTCATACGCGGGCGAAAAACTACATATAGATATCTACTCTACGGATAAGAAACTATTCTCAAAATTCGCTGTAGTACAGCCGTTACTTTCTAGAGCCATAGTTGACGTACGCAGTCCCATATTGCAACTTATACATTTTTTCCCAAACACTAAAGTGATATACTGCGATAATGAGGCGACCTTTAACTCAGAGACCATAACCTCATTATTTAAAATTCAGTATGACATTGACATTTTTAATGTACCTCCTTTACACAGCAGCCCCAACGGGCAAGTGAAGCGATTTCACAGAACCCTAACGGAGATAGTTAGGTGCATAAATATCGACAAAAAGATTGTAGACACCGTCGAGCTCATTATGAGAGCCATGGTAGAGTAGAATAAACTCAGGTAACAAAGCTGCAACCCAAACATGACTTGCACTCAGCACTCAGACGACCAGAAATTAGCGATAAAAGGCAATATCGAAAAGGCACAACAGGCTAATCTTGATAGGTGCAGCCCTACTAGAAAAAAGCGGTCGACTATATCCTATAGCTGCCATATAACTGATTGATCGGAAATGCCATAACGCATCTTATATAATTAGATATATAGCGGATCGTATATAGTTGGCTGATCCTTATGAAATTTGTCAAATCGAATTATTTTGCCAAAAGAGGAATCCATTGAAACTCCCATCCTTCTAACTTGAAAAACAATGAAGGCATTTCCGATCAATCAGTTATATGGCAGCTATAGGATATAGACGGCCGATCCTTATGAAATTTGGTTGATCATATAAGTTGGCCCAAATTAGAATGGACAGAAAGTCCCAACCCTCGAACTTAAAAAACAACAATGGCAACAGTTATCAGATATTTTTGATTTCGCATGCAGGTTCGTCACCGGTATTTTACCTCGTCAAGAGGTTTTTTTATATTATTTTAAATGAGCCAGCAAAACTCGGTCAGGAAGACTTAAACATATGCATTATTCAACGTAGTAACCCGACACAACCTCTACCACTTGTGGCTCTTGCAATAAAACAAACATCAAAAATGCTTGTTATCTAGCCGCTGATGCATTGTATGCTGTTTATTGGGCTTGTCAAATGCACATGCATATATTTAAATACTGCGCCAAACTGGAACACATATATTCGCACTGGTTCTAAGTAATGTTCGTGAAATCAACCAATGTTTGGGGTCACCAAAGTTTGGTAGTTGGGATTTATCAATGTCGTTCCAAAATAATAACACCGAAATAAAGTCAGAAAGTTATAGTATTTATTCACTTGCAAATGATACAACACAAAATGAGAACGGCGAAATTAAGAGGGCGGCTTATATAATAGGCTGCGCCAAAACTTGCTGGCTTAAGATACTGAAGATAATGGCCGTTGAAGCTGAGCGTCCGAGAAACGTTTATCAATGTCGTTCCAAAATAAAAAGACCGAAATAAAGTCAGAACGTTATAATATTTTTTCGCGTGCAAATGGTAAAACACAAAATGGAAATAGAAAAAAGTTACTCAAAATTATTTTGCGTATGCGATGAGATGATAGGCGAAATTAAGAGGGCGGCTTAGATAACAGGCTGATCCAAAACTTGCTGGTTTAAGATAGTATTTAATTATTTGCGACCGAGAAATAGTTATTTTGCGATCAACAATAGCAATAATTGCTATAGATAAAGTAAACTTATTATGTGTTCAGTTACCGAGCATTTTTGGGAGCTTTATTTTAATGTTCCAAATCAAGGCTTTAATAAAAAACAAGGACCTTTAGATTTCTATGTATGATTACAATTTATTTAAATGATTTGGTTTATATATAGAACATATGACATATGTATGTGACTTCGTAGGGTTCACTACCGAATTAAAAATTCAATAAATTATTGCCGGTCAAACTTTCCGGCGGCTGCTTGACATACTCCTGACATACTTGGAAGATGAGTTCTCAACAGCATTATGAAGGGGAGTAGGCACAATTTGTTGACTGCCCGCCTTGTAGCTCCGGACGCCGTCCTCAGCAGCGCACCCTACACACTCCGTCATCGTCGTCTTTATCCTCGCTGTCACTGCATCTGGGCGATGGCATCTCGGTAGCCATTTCACTGCCAAAGTCCTTCACATCCACACTGGGTAACATATGACCTATAACACTATCCACCACTATGCAGATCCCGGCCAAACTTCTCCATGCGCTGCTCAAAGTGACGACGGTCTGTAATATTTCTCCTTTTCACTGAGCACTTTGCGGATGCGCTTCTTCTTTTGCTTGGAAACAAAACTGCGATGAAACCATACCTTCACCGGCTCCGTCTGAGGCTGGACGAGCAACTCTGACTGCTCAGCTGCCATGAGGACCTTACCATCGTCAGGGCCTCCGCCTCCACAAACAAAGACAGGAGACAGATGAATTTTCCCCACACAAAGCAACTCGTAAAGTAATCCAGCTCCAATTAGAAAATGAACTGGCTGAGGCTGGTGAAAATGAGGATCCGCTGGCTTTATATTGCACAGTGGTCCGGCTAGTGGGAAAAAGTGGTCATAAATCAGAAACTCAACGTAGAGAGTTCAAAATTTGTACTCGGGGGTTTTGGGGGTCGCTGATTTCGAATATGAAGTCGAAATTTCAAAATTCAAAATGGCGGCTCCAATATGGCAGTTGTTACTTCCGTAATTAGCTGGTGAATATATTATCTCATTTTTCACGACCCCAGAGAGTACCACGTGGAGGTTTACGGTAAATTTTGACTCTCCTTTTTTTTTTTTAATTTTTTTAAATTTTTTATAATTTTTTTTCAATTTTTTTAAAATTTAAAAAAGAAATTTTTATTTTTTAATTTTTGTTTTTAAATTTTAAAGTAATTTTTTTTTTAACTAAAGAAATGTTAAAGAAAAATTTAACTGCAACAATTTGTAAAAATATTGGCTCACTAAGAATCACTATCTGAATCTGAGCAGACGTTCTGATCTAATGGCAGCCTCAAAAGTTCCATAACCTCTTTTGCTAGAGGCTTTGTTTGCTTTTGAGCGTATTTTGATTTTGAAAGTATTACTGGATCAGAAGAAATTAGCAAATTATGCATGAAATCCATCATGGTATCTTTTCTTGATATTTTTCGTGTATTATTTTCTCGAAATCTTTTTAAATCTTTATTACAAGACTCCTGTGCCTCTTCAGAGAGCTGTCCAATAGGCAGCAAAGCAGTTTTTATTATGGCTGCACCATGAATCAGTATTTTATGGACGAAAGCTGGCATATTATACCAATTATACAAGTTCACATACATTTTTGCCGTATCGAGCGCATAAACCTCAAATTTTTTGCTATTGATTTCAAAACCAGAAGACAGAGTTTGCAAAATTATGCCAAATCGTTTTATCAAAATTATGTCGATGCCCGTTATTTCAGATGAAATATCTGGATCGTTAAAAAACCTACGTGCGGTGTTTCCGTCGTTAGTCGATGCACTACCTCCTGTTTTAGGGAAATCTACTAACAACCCCATCTTCTCCTTGAAGGCTGCTTGAATATATGCCTTTCTTGCTTTAAAGCTAGCTTTCTCTGAAGGACTTCGAACTTGCCATTTCTTGAAGTCCAAGCGATATGCAATATGCAGCAAACATTCGAAAAATCGAATTTTGGCATGAAGAGGAGATAGCCAAACTCAAATGTGGACGGATCTGTTTCTCTTTGAATTGATGTATTTATGTCGTTCATAATACTCGGTAATGCTCCGCAAACATAACATCTTTGAGTTGAGGCAGTTTGTGTAAGAGCATTACAGACTTTTCCGTCAATCATAGTTAAGAGCATTTGATGAGAAATAGATATATTATGAAATTCATCATTTTGAATGGTACTTGGTACTAAATTACCTATTTGACTTTCAATCTCTTCTCTTATTGACAACGAAACTGCAGTAGTCTCTTTTGTGAAATGGATTTTAATTGGTAAGCAAGATCGAGAAGATGATGGACGACAATTTTTCCAGAGTATTATTTTTTGACATGAATTAGATTTTGGAGTATACAACTCCAAAGGTACAAGTGAAGTTATCATAATATTTTGGTCATTAAAGTCTTCAAACGAACGCTGTTTATAAGCTGAATGTCCTGAACTTCCGTCAAAGCCCCACTTGCAGGTCAAAATCAAATTTGAGAGACAATTTGAAGGAAGAGTGCGTAAAACAGGTTGTACGACCTGTACTAAACGATTTGATAAGTGATTAAGAAGTGATTGCAATTGAACTTCAGCACTCTGTTCAGTAATTGTAATGTTGTTTGGATAACACCTTTTTTTAGCTTCTATAATCTTATGATAAGAAGGTGTATCCTTCTATCAATGCCTCTTTCCTTAATACCTGATCTAATATTAAGATATTGGTGTTTTGTCAATTTGTTTGATACCATTAAAGCCAAAGCTTCATCTTCAGTATAAGATGTGAATGTGTTCACAGGTTGAGAACCATCACCCACTTTGGAAGATGCCACTTTCCATACCAAATTTGCGCCAGAACTATTACCTTCCGATCGAAGATTCACAGATGCAGCATATGCTAGTTCAGATCCGGTTGACTTGAGTAAACTATTTACTCTTCGTTTTTTAGAACGCTCATTGATATCTTCAAAGGATTTCGGCGGTCGGCCTCTCTTGGTTCCACCATTGCGTATGGTATCATCGTGAGAAGGTGTACATTTTTCAATCACGGATGTTTCGCATGGAAAAGTGACTGTTTTATCTAACCAGGTAGCATTCTTTTCTAAAACACGATTCCAGTGTCTGTTACAATTACTCAGTTTTCCAAAAATATCTTTACAGAAATTCTGAATAATGAGCAAAACCTTTTTTTTTTTAATTCTTTTGGACAGTTTTTATATTTCAATTTTTCAATTACATAATTTTGCAAATGAATTCTTTTGGCATCATACGTCTTAGCTTCAGAAGCCTTTAAGAAAAGGAATAAATCCCTCTTTGTGGGATCAAAAGGCATGATTTTCGGAATTCCGTGTGCTATTCCATGTAAAATAATATAATCTTTCGAAAAAGGGCAAAAAAAATTATGTCAAATGCGTCTCGCATAAATAATTTAAAAACTCTGAAAAGGTGGTTTTGGAAAAAAAAATCTATTTTATTGTGGAAAAAATGCTCGCATTCGCATTTGCGCAACAAATTTAAATTGGATATTGTAGTGCAGATGTATACTAATATTACCTATATAGTCTCTCGGTCGAAGTTGTTCAAAGGCTAAAAATATTCGATTTGGAAAAAATTATTTAAAAAAAAAAAAGATTTTTCGCTAATTAAATGAGAATCCCATCAATAAAACAATACATATTGATAAAATTTTTTATTGATGATATAGTTTACAGTAATAATGAACTGTTACAAAAAAAATTTCATAGGAAAAATGTTCGTAAATAAAAAAAAAATTACATTATATTTTTTTAGGATTTTCGCCACTTGTCACTTTTAAGGCTAAAAATTTTTATGTAAACGGAATTAAAACTAGCTAATACTTTGGGGAATTATAGTTCAAATATTCAAGAATTGATGTGCGTTAGAAATTTTTAGATCCAGGACTATTGAAAAATTGGATTTATGGCAGGCATCCGGACCTCTGTGCATTGGCGGGAAAAGGATATTATAAGAATCGGACAACTATATACGATCCGATATGTATAATAATATAAGCGTCTGCTTAACTGCAAGGGTATATCAACTTCGGCTATCAACTTTTTTTTTGTGATAATTTATTATATAGGGAAACTCTCATAAGGATAGGCCTCTCATCTGTTATTTTGTTTGAACAATTTGGTTTCCCACAATTACGAAACAATTTTGGATTTTAAATAGAATTTTGGGCAAATTTTAATTTAAAATTTTTAAACCAACCAAATTCCAAAACCTTTGTAAATTAAAAATACGTACATATAACTTCAGAACCACTGAAGCTATCGGAACATTCTTTATATCTTTGGATAGCTTTTTAATTATTCCACTTTCTTTAATGTCAAAATCTATGGAATAAAAAAAAAGAGTTTTGGTGTTTATCCTTACTCTTAAAGTATTGATAACTGTGTGAATTGCCTGTCCAGGAATACTTTAATATTCTATACATTATGTGTTCTTTTTTAAATAATTGAAGATCTATATAACATATACAAAAAAACAAACGATATAATATAAAAAAACCTCTTGACAAGGTAAAATACCGGTGACGAATCTGCATGCAAAACCCAAAATATCTGATATCAATTTTTGTGACAAAAATATGCTAGGTGTACAAAATTTCATATAAATAATATTCTTGTTGGGCATGTGCAAGAAAAACAAACAAAAAATCAGGCACGTGCCAAATAAGAATATTTTTTATATGCCATTTTGTACACCTATATAGCTGTATACCTGTATTCAGTATTAAGATAAACTTTTTTCAAAATATGCATTAAAAATTTTTTTTTTTTTATGATGAAATTTTATAAGGATCGGCCAACTATATTCGATATATGCTAATTATATATTCTTTATATATCAGATCTTAGATTATAAACTGCGAAGTACCTTAGATTACACTGTGCGACAAAAAAATGTTTAAGTTGATTTTTTCTTATTTTTCCCTTCTACTAATAAAAATAAGAATACAAGTTTATGGATTTAATAATATCAATAGCCAATCAGATTTTATGCACATTCAAATGTCCAAAATACGCACTTTTTGCATATTTCGCGGCCTTATAATTACATATTGGGAAAATATTTTTTTACTGTTATAAGCGTTTATGAAAGTTCAATATCTATTATTTAAAATGTATCAAGAAAATACACCGTTAGACTTTTATAAAAATGCTTAAAAATTTTTTTCTCTCAGCTCTATACAAAAAAAAAACCACTATGGAACTTGCTACGCGGGAATACCTCTAAAAAAACCAAAAAAATTCAATTTTGAAGAAATAATAGTTTATAGTTTGAATAGTTTGAAAGTAAAAAAAAAGAATAATATTTAATGTAAATTAATTTATTATTTATTAAAATATTTTATATTATAATTTTTTATACTTATATATATATATATTGTTTTATATATATAAATCAAAAAGATTTTATTAATATTCTTAAAAAAAAAAAAATTAATCTTTTTTACATTTTGTTTATTTAAGTATCGGATAAGAACTGACAATATTGATTCTTATAATTAATAATTACACCTATGCGTCGCTCCATCGCTGCCGCGATCTCGGTCGCGGTTGCTGCTGCTGCTGGCGTCCCTCGATGTCATTGGTAACTGATGTTGATGCTGTAGCTTAAGTCCATGTCTTCATCGCTAATTGGTCAGTGCGAGTGCATGGTGTTGTTGGTGGATGCACTTGCCATTAAGTTCAGTGAGCTTTGCCAAATATTTGGGTGTTTTCTTTCTTTTGGCTTTCCCACGAACGTAAGCACAATCAATGCTTACTCAGCGCACGTGTCTTTCGATCCGTGTGACCCTTAATGGTGCCACGGCATCATATTGCATCCGGTGCACTCAATGCGGTTATGTAAGCTCTTTTGCAGTGGTTATTAAGAAGTTATGCGCGTGTGGCTGGACTTAGCGTTTTATTAGTATTATCTAGTATTTGACATTTTAGGTGTTACCATCTGTTTATCGAGATTATTTTATCTCGTCGCGAAAAACGAAAGGAAAAAATTGGTGGCTGTAGTAATAATTAAAATGCGAAAAAAAACGACCGAAAACAAAAATGCGTGCACTCTTCGACGTTATAAATTCGGTTATATTCATATTAACAAAACCTTAAGCCTAGCTTATCTAGTGCGGCGAAGCGGGGCGAATTCATGGGAGAGCGCAAGTGAGAGCTTCACTTGCGCTCCCGCTCCGCCCTAAACTAACTTATACTAGACTTCATACAATTCCACTTATTATCTACATCTAATTATACACCGGCCCCGTTGAAGGCCTTCCTTAGGCTTCAACTATTGGCAGCCTTGCCAGCTTATGGACTGCTCTCCGAAACAATGCTCCTCTACTCGTCCTGACGTCGGCGACCCTGACCCTTCCGTCCGCGCCGGCGTGAGTCTCGACGACCCTGGCGGTGATCCACTGCTGGGGCGGCTGGTCGTCCTCGGCGACCAGGACCAGATCGCCCTTCCTGGCGTCCTCCTGCTCCCGCTGCCACTGCGACCGCGCCTGTAGGCCCAAGACGTACTCCCGGGACCAACGCTGCCAAAACATTTGCTTGATTGACGAGACAAGCCGCCATCGCCGCAAGCACGTTAGACCCTGCTGGTCCGGGGTCCGCGGTGCTGGTGGGGCGATGAGCGGCCCGCCTGTCAACAGGTGCCCGGGAGTCAGCGCCTCGCCGTCGCTTGGGTCCTGACTGAGGGCGCCCAGGGGCCTCGAGTTCAGGACGGCCTCGACTCCAACGAGGACGGTCTGCAGCTCCTCTGCGGTCAACTTCGCGCTGCCCACCGCTCGTAGGAGTAGGTTCTTTGCAGACTTCACACCTGCCTCCCATAGTCCGCCCATGTGCGGAGCCCGCGGCGGTATGAACGCAAATACGCATCCTTTTTTTGATGCGTATTGCCGCAGCTCGTCCGCTTCGCTCTCGATCTGGTGCCGCAGTGCCGCGAAGTGGCGACTCGCTCCGACGAAGTTCGTCGCGTTGTCGCAGTGCACGGTCTGCGGACATCCTCGGCGCCCAACGAACCTTTGAAAAGCCAATAGAAAGGAATCAGTTGACAGATCGGAAACTACTTCTAAATGTACTGCTTTAGACGAAAAACAAACAAACAGGGCAATGTAGGACTTGTATGGTGGCCTACCACGAATTTTCAAGGTCGTCTCAATAGGGCCACAGAAATCCACGCCACATATGGAAAATGGGCGGAGAGCACGAACTCGATCTAGGGGTAAATCTCCCATGATTTGAGTCATCAGATGAGGCTTGCATTTAAAACATCGTATGCATGACCGCACTATCTGACTGCAGACTTCCTGCGCGTTTACTATCCAAACGCGCTGTCGCAAGAGACTCACTAGTGCTCGTGGACCCACATGAAAATTCGACTCGTGCAAGTATCGGACGTAGCTCTGAACAAATTGAGAGCGCTTCGTCAACAATACTGGAAACTTGGCATCGTACGAAATAGGAGCATTAGCTAGTCGCCCCCCGACCCGCAACAACGAAAAGGTAAGCCCAGCCTGAGAGGTTTCATGAACAAACGGACTTAGCTTCTGTAGGCTTGGGCTAACAACAAGATTTTTTCTAACATTTTTAATTTCCTCTTGATACTCGTGCTCTTGGATTATCTGGACAATTTTATTAAACGCGTCTCGATATTCGACAGGGGAAGGTACATTATCAGAAGGAACTACTAATTTTTTACATTTCTTTATAAAGCGGACCATGTAAACGAACACTCGCAGCAGTTTTAAGTGAGAGGAAAATCCTTCTATCACTTCCAACAAATATGAGGTAGAGACCATTGCAGTCAGTCCGACCGCACTCTTCTTTGCTTCCATCTGCAAAATCTCTGGTGACGGATCAAACCGAGGGCTCGTTGGCCACTTATCTTCCGGCTCCGTTAAAAACGATGGACCTGTGAACCAAATTGATTCTATCGTTTCCTTTACGTCTCCACCTCTTGACACAATATCTGCCGGGTTCTGTTTAGTTGGTACATGCCGCCACGTGCTATCCTCTGACCACTCTTGAATCTCAGCAACTCTATTTGATACGAACGTTGACAACGACGATGGATGGGAACGAATCCAATGAAGACAAACTTCCGAATCTGACCAATATACACTTCGTTCGATCGGTGCTTTGATAAGAGGTTTTATTTTGCGACAGAGGTCCGCGAGAAGGTGAGCGGCACATAACTCAAGACGGGGGAGCGTCTTTGTCTTGAGCGGCGCTACTTTCGACTTTGCTGTCAACAATGAGACTTTACTACCTTCTGCAGATTTGCAACGGATATAGACGCAGGCTCCATAGGCTCTCATCGATGCGTCAGAAAAGGCATGAATTTCAATTGGTGACATTGGCTCACTCATCACAAATCTCGGTATTGAGATCTCTTCTAACTGTGACAAGGCAAGCTGAATCTTATTCCATGCGGTTTCCAAGTGCAGTGGAATGGACTCATCCCAATCTAGCTTATTGAGCCAAAGTTCCTGTAACAGGATCTTTCCTTTAATAAGGATCGGGCTTAATAAGCCAAGAGGGTCGAAAAGCTTTGACGTCACCGAAAGAATATTCCGCTTAGTCGCCCTTTGACCCATGACTGACATATCAATTTCGAATTTAAATACATCATCTTTAGGAACCCAAACGATTCCTAATGTTTTTGTCAGCTCTGAGTCCGAAAGTGTTATTGGCTTAACCGTGCTCTCGGATGCAGTAACTTCAGGCGAGTTTGAAAACCACTTGCTCAATTCAAACCCAGCGTTTTGAAGAACCTGAGTTACTTCAGACTTAATTGTCTTTAGCTCCTCCACGCAACCAGCACCCGTTAACATGTCGTCGACGTAAAAGTCAGACCCAATAACTTTAGCAGCTCGAGGGAATGTATTTTTCGCGGATTCACTCAACCTCTTAAAACACCTTATGGCCAGGAATGGGGCTGGTGCAGTGCCATACGTAACGGTGTTGAGCTTGCACAATTTCAAGGACTCAGACGGGTCTTTTCTCCACACTATCAACTGGTATCGTCGATCTGCTTCATTTACCATCACTTGACGATACATCTTTTTTATGTCGGCTACCAGAGCGAATTTGTTTAGCCGAAATCTAAGAAGAGTTGAGTAAAGTTCTTCCTGAATTGTTGGACCCACCATCAACAACTCATTTAAACACTTTTGTGTGGATGTCTTGCAGGACGCATCGAAAACGACTCTAAGTTTGGTCGTTGTACTTTGCGGCCGCAAGACACACTGGTGGGGTGTGACGTAGAGTGGAGAAGCAAGAACGTCATTGCTTGCAGGGGACATATGGCCTAGGGATTCGTATTCTTCCATAAATTCCAAATACATTTTCTTTAAGTTCGGATCTCGAGATAATCTTCTCTCGAGCGACAGGAATCGGCGTTTGGCTATCTCGAATGAATTGCCCAAAACGCTTGGATCCGACTTAAATGGAAGTTTAACTTCAAATCGACCTGAAGGCAGTATTCTTGTAGTCTTCCGATAATGTTCCTCACATAGCTCTTGTTCTGGCGACAACATCTTTTTAGAAGAAGGAACTTCTTCCAACGACCAGAATTTTTTCAAGTTTTTGTCTATTGACTCTAATACTTCCTCTTGGCAATTCAGACTAGAGACTGGCTGTGGAGGAGTTGAGGAATTTGCCAGATATTTTCCCGACACTATCCACCCAAGGAGAGTTTTTTGAAGGATGGGATGGTTCGGACCTTGTTTTATTTGGCCAACGGACAACAATTCGAAAAATGACTCAGCTCCAATTAGCATATCTATCCGCTGAGGTTTGTAGAAATATGGGTCTGCTAACGGCAAGTTCTTTGGTAGGGTCCAATCTTTTACGTTCACTGACTGATCAGGGTGATAGCCTGAAATGGTTTTCAAAACCCAAAAGTCGAACGGAAACTCGCTACCATTGACTCTCGACTTCACCACGGTGTGTATCTTTTTCTTAACTTGTGAATTAGTTTGACCAATTCCAAGCAAGTTGATGCACGATTCCTCCCTACGGATCTGTAAGCGTTGAGCAAGATCTTCTGTAATAAAATTCATTTGTGACCCTGAGTCAAGTAATGCTCGGGCCAAGATGTGCTCACCATTTTTTGTGCGAACGCTTACGATCGACGTTGCTAACAAAACCCTTTCTACAGACGACGCATGCAAAGCATGTGAAGTAGAAGGGCCATCATTCGTTAACTCTGGAGGAGGATTTTGTGTGGGTGGTGGTAATGCTAAGCTATTTTCGGTCACTGTAAATCGGTGCAGAAGTTTATGGTGCGATCTTGAACAGATTTGGCACCTGGTCGATTTACAATTCGCTACTGTGTGACCTTTTCGCAGACAATTCAAACATAGGGAGGCTGACTTAACAAACTCAAACCTTTGCATTACAGCAAGGCGAGCGAACGGACTACACTGGGCCAAAAAATGGTTGTTCGCGTTACAATAACTGCAAGCTGGTTTGGCGTTGGTAGAAGAACAAGCCAACGAAGTTCTATTTAGTTGCTTGCCGAACCCAGTTCTTTCTTGTTTTGGTTTGCCAGTCTCTTCAGCGGACAGATGCTGGTATCTACGATTTAGTATTTTTTCGAAATCGGACCACAGCGGCAATTCCTCATAATCCAGTGACTCTTCCCATTTTTGCTTGGTCACTGGATCCACTCTACTCAAAACTAAATGAATAATCATTGAGTTTGCAATTTTAGTATCATCTCCTATGGATAATAGTGATCCATAAATTGATGATACAGTGTCGATGAGACCCCTCAAGGACGACGCAGACGGCTGGGAAATTTTCGGAAGGCTGAACAGTTGACGTATTTGGTTCGCAAAGATGAGACATTCGTTATCATAAACTCTTTTTAAACTAGCGATAGCTTTGGCGTAATTACTCTCGGTGACCTGGAATGCCTTGACAGTTCCTAAGGCTTCACCAGAGAGGCAAGAAATTAAATGATTAAATTTCTCGATAACTGGAATGTTCACATCTTTGTCAACTAATGTCTCGAAAAGACTTATGAAATTTTTGAAATCCGAATAATTTCCACTGAATTTTGGCAATGCCAAACTAGGAAGTCGAGCTCGAGTTGGGGCTGCAGAAATTGCAGTAGCTGAACGGGAGTCTTCAGCTGAATTCAAGGCATTACATAAGGACATAATCCTTGCCTTCGTAGTTATTCCTAATTCTTCCAACTCGGCTCCGAAATCATCCATTTCATCTATTTGCTCGATCTGGTCTTGCAACTCATTTGCTTTAGAAATTGCCTCATCTAAAACCTGAAGCCTGCATTCTAGCTCGGTTTTGTTTAGAGGAAGTGATCCATCTTCCAAACGTTCCTCCAACCGGCGAATGCTTTTAACTTTGACATTTAATCTTTTTTTTAAGTCAATAAGAGTCGTGGAATTAAGTTTTTGTTTAGTACTTTCCATTTTAAAAAAATTTGTTTTTTCAATACAAAAACGAAAACGATGCAAATTTAAGATTTAATAATTTATTTAAAATTTTTTATTAATTTTAAAATGTTAATATTAAAAATTTATTAAATTTTTTATTTATTAAAAAATTTATTGAATTTAATTCAACAACAAGAAAATGCGAAAACGAAAATAATTAATTAATCTTATTTAAATATAATAAATAATTTATTAAATTTAACCAAATCTAAATTGATTAATTAATTGATAACGAATTATTGATAGTCGAGGCACAGAGTATCCAAAAAAATAGTTGGTCGCCAATGACACCGAAACCAATATGCTTGACCAAATTGTAGGGGAGCGCGTCACTTGGCAGACCGGTAAACTATACGCGCCAAAAAAAGTGCATATACATACATACATACAGCAGCGGATAACGGTGGGAAACGAAAACGAGAATATTATCGCTGCATCTATTTGTATGTATGTAAACCAAATATATATGCACCTTTATTTTATCTGAAATAATTAAAATAATTTTTGGCTGCACTTTAGTATTTATTTGGAAGATTTGTAAATTCGAGAACGAGGGGTAGGGGGCGACAGTGATTGCAAATAATATCAATATTCTCTTTTTTATTTTATCCACAGGCAGTACATTTAGGTTAGCACATATATTTATAATTAAAATTTTAGAATTTTTATATATGTTGTTATTTATTTTTGCTCTACTATTTTTTCTACGTACGTATGCGCCAAGAATTGAAAGGAGGGTGCAATATTCCAGCACAAGACGGATTTTAATTTGTCTTATCTCAACTTTCAATTTTTTGCACAAATACCTGGGGTTCTGCTTTCGGATCCTCTAATCCTGCGGCCACTTTCCTTTCACAATTGATGCAGGTGCAGTGCATGGGGACGACGAATCCTTCCAGAAGCAGCTATGGAGAAGTTTTATTTCGCGACGCGGAGAATTCTTAAATTTCTTATTTGTGAATTCACCACCACAACCGTCGCGAGCAACTCTTTTTGGATATATATATGTTATATATATTGTATATATATGTATGTGTCACTGTCACTATTTTTTGTTGCTTTTTTATTTAATTAATTATACTACAGTCCACCCGGGGGCGCCAAAATGTTTATCGAGATTATTTTATCTCGTCGCGAAAAACGAAAGGAAAAAATTGGTGGCTGTAGTAATAATTAAAATGCGAAAAAAACGACCGAAAACAAAAATGCGTGCACTCTTCGACGTTATAAATTCGGTTATATTCATATTAACAAAACCTTAAGCCTAGCTTATCTAGTGCGGCGAAGCGGGGCGAATTCATGGGAGAGCGCAAGTGAGAGCTTCACTTGCGCTCCCGCTCCGCCCTAAACTAACTTATACTAGACTTCATACAATTCCACTTATTATCTACATCTAATTATACACCATCTATATACTATATATACATGTATCAGGTTGTCAAAAAAGTCTTGCGGTATTTTTATTGAATTTTCAATTGTTCATAAATTGGTTTCAATAATGCGATTCAAATCAAATATGCGCCGTTTTGTTCGATGACGCGTTCCCAACGAGATGCCAACTTCATAATGCCCCTCTCATAGAAGCTCGCTTCCCTATTGGCAAAAAACTCGGAGAGCCAATTTTCACATGGACTCTCTTGTGGCCAACTTCAGACTACCAAGCGCGTTCGCCATGGCCAGAAACAGGTTGTAATCACAAGGTGCGAGATCCGGTGGATGCAAAAAAATCTCCCATCCGAGCTCCCGGAGCTTCTGGCGCGTCACTAAAGATGTGGGTGGCCTGGCGTTGTCCTGGTGGAAGACAATTCGGCCTCTGTTGATCAAAGATGGCCTCTACTGCATGAGTGCTGTCTTCAAGCGGTCCAGTTGTTGGCAGTACAGGTCCGAATTGAGCGTTTTGGCATAGGGCAGCAGCTCGTAGGGGATTATTCCCTGCCAATCTCACCAAACACAGAAGAACCTTCCTGGCCGTCAATCCAGGCTTGGCCACCGTCTGGGCCGCTTCACCGCTTTTCGACCACAACCGTTTGCGCCTTACGTAACCATAATCTTCAGAAACGGGTCGATGTTGCGATTTAGAAGCGGTTCGCATGCGTCGATACGGTCAAAGATGTTTTTTTTGTGCCAATTCGTGTGGCACCCATACATCGAGCTTCTTAGTGACTCCAAGCTTCTTCAAATGGTTTTTAACGGTTTGATGGCTCATGCCCAGCACTTAACCGATGCTACGGCTGCTACTATGCCGGTCTCTTCCGACCAATTCAGCAATTTGATCGCAATTTTCGACGACAGGCCTTCCGGAGCGTGGCGCATCTTCGACAACCTCTACACCAGAACGAAAACGTTGAAACCATCGTTGTGCGGTGGAAATGTAAACTGTATCGGGTCCATAAACTGCACAAATTTTATTGGCGGCTTGATACGCATTTTTGCCTTTATCGTAGTAGTAATGTAAAATATGCCGTATTTTCTCTTTATTTTGCTCCATGATTGCGACGCTATAGCTCACGAACGACTTAAAAGAAAAGACAATCAATCAAACACGTGTTAGCGCGTGAAATGAGCTTTCCAAAAACCTGATGCGACGAATAAAACACTAACTACGCGCTTTCAGCGCCAACTAGCCGCATGACTAATACCGCATGACTTTTTTGACAACCTAATATTATAATAAACTATTAGTTTTTTTTAATTTAATTTTTTTCCAGTTTTTTGGTTTTTTTAGAGGTATCCTCGCGTAGCAAGTTTTATAGTCGCTTGTTTGTATAGAGCTGGGAGAAAAAAAATTTTAATCATTCTTCTAAAAGTCTAACGGTATATTTGCTTAATCAATTTTAAACAAGAAAGGAAAGCTAACTTTGGGCGGAGCCGAAATACCCTTGCAGTTGAGTCGCAGTCCGCTAGGTGGCGCCACGCATCTTATATTATTAGATATATAGCAGATCGTATATAGTCGGCCGATCCTTATGAAATTTGGCATATTGAATTATATTGCCCAAAGAGGAATCCATTAAAACTCCAATGCTTCTAACTTGAAAAACAACCAAGTTATGGCATTTCCGATCTATCAGTTATATGGTAGCTATAGGATATAGACAGCCGATCCTTATGAAATTTGGCAGATCATATAAGTTGGCCCAAATTAGAATGCATAGAAAGTCCCATCCTTCTAACTTAAAAAACAACGAAGATATGGCATTTCCGATCAATCAGTTATATGGCAGCTTTAGGATATAGTCGACCGTTCCGACTTATATACTGCCTGCAAAGGAAAGAAGGATGTGTGCAAAGTTTCAACTCGATAGCTTTAAAACTGAGAGACTAGTTTGCGTAGAAACGAACAGACGGTCAGACGGACAGACGGACCTGCTTATATCGACTCAGGAGGTGATCCTGATCAAGAATATATATACTTTATAGGGTCGGAGATGTCTCCCCCTCACTGCGTTGCACATTTTTGACCAAAATTATAATACCCTCTGCAAGGATATAAAAAGTAACTTAAACAACGATTTTGTTAAATTTTGTCGCACAGTGTTATCAACGGCGGCTCCGCCCGATGTTTCCTTCCTTGTATTTTTTAAATATTTTTAGTCAATGAACCAATCACTGAACACAGGTACCTGCAATCTGTTTCACAGTATGTAATTTCTCGTAAGGCCACGCCTACGATAAATCATTTTGTTTTTCATATTTATTAATACATTTATAAATTTATTTTCTTTCACAGGCTTTTCAAATCGCAACGCTTATAAGGGAATATTCTGAAATTTCAAAAAGTACATATTAATAACATGCCAAGTGAATTAAATATAATTTTAAAATAAAAATGCGGTTCAGAAAAAAAAAACTTTTTAATAGTTTATGTTGAGCCAAGCAGACAAGGGCGAAGCTGCTAAATAAGTCACATATGTTATAAATCTGAGTAGCAGCGGCGGGTTATCGGCAGTTCTGGTTTTTGTTTACATCTCCCCGTTCGCATGCGCTTTGCTGGTATTTGTAGCGCATGCGCTTTGGGGAGCTTTTTTGGAGAGCTGCTGCACACCAGCAAATCGTGCATTTGTGTGCGTTCGTATTGCTAAGTTCGTATTGCTAAGCTTGGGTACTTGTATTATTGTATTGATTGGAACAGCTGCAAGTTGGGTTAGAGTTGAACCCTCGAGAAATAAAAATATTGAAATTGCCTTGAAAATTGAACTGTGGAATTTAATTCGTTTGGCCGCTATTAAAAACCATTAATAGCTCAACATTTTGGTGACCCCGACGTGATTATCATCCGTGCAATTAACGCGATCAGCATTAAAAGTGCCACTAAAACACCGTTGTTGGTTTTGTTGTCGCATTTTAATTTAATTGGCATCTTAATTGGAATAATTCAATGGAATCTGGAGCTGAAGCCACTGCATCTGCTGCGTCAAGCCGTGAAAGGATGCTGCGGAGACGCGCAGAGGTAACATGCCAGGAAATGGAGGTACTGCATCGGCAGGTCAAGGCTGCGATGCAAACTGAAGATTCAACCATTCTGACCCTCGAGTCTATGGAGAAGCGTCTGCGCGACCGTTTCACCACGCTGCAGGAGGAATTGGAGGAGCTAAATTACAGCGAGATCGGGAGCGATTTATATTGGCGATTCTCTCAGCTGGCTACAGACGTGCACGTTGACATCCAGGTGGAGGTGGCCAAGCGTTCTATGCGGGTTGCTGCTCACTCTACGCTGTTAGATGCTACCAATGGTGCTGGGATTTCAAACGCTCCATATAGGCCTGCTCCCTCATTGCCCCCGTTGCCAATGCCAACATTTAGCGGCGGCTATGCTGAGTGGCCGGATTTCTGCGCCCTATTTAGGACAACAATTGACAGCCACCCGCACTTGACCAACATGGAGAAGCTCAGGTGGCTCATTTCCTGCCTGCGGGACTCAGCCCTGGAGACTGTGAGGGCGCTTGAGATTACCGACGCGAACTATGAGGTTGCCCTCGACCTTTTGCGCAACCGTTTCAGCAACCGTCGCTTAATCTTCCAGTCTCACATCAACGAGATCTTGCAGTTAAGGACGGTTGAGCCAGGATCCGTTGCTACTCTTCGAGAATTATCCGACCGATTTAATGGACATATGCGGGCCCTTATGAGTTCCGGGACGTCGGCTGAAATTCAAGGGTGCCTCCTCATCCAGATCATCTTTCAAAAGCTGGACCCTGCCACAAAGGCCAAATGGGAAGACTCGCTGGCAGGAAACACTGATGATAGCCTGCCAACTTGGGAATCTATGGCTCGGTTTCTGGAGCAAAGGTGCCGTACCCTGGAGACGGTGGATTTGGCCTTAGCTCCGCATTTGTCAGCGAATCAAGCGGGCCGTCGTAGGCCATTTAACAACCGATCCTGCATGCTCCTGAATGCTCCGCCTGCTTCGTGTGCCCTGTGCGGCAACCTGGCACACGCTGTGCCTTCTTGCCCAAGGTTTCTCGCCTTGTCAGTTGAGGAACGATACGATGAGGTTCGACGTCTTGCCCTCTGCTTTGTGTGCCTCAAGTCTGATCATTTAGCCCGCGGATGCTCATCCTCCCGCTGCCCAACTTGCCATCGCCGACACCATGCGCTATTGCATCCTTGCGAGCGTTTAGCCAGCGCCACTTCCGTTCCTGCTTCTGGATCGAATCCGGCCAATGTAGCAGGGGTTGCGACCTCTCAGGCTCCTCCTGCTAATGCTCTTATTGCACAGGATCGCAGCGCTGAAATAGTGTTCTTGCCCACCGCCAACATTCTCGTCCGTGGCAGATCAGGAGCCTTTCTTCCTTGTCGAGCGCTACTTGACTCCGGCTCCCAAGTTCATCTCATCACATCCCGGCTGGCCAGCCAACTTCAGCTTCATCGGTCCAAATGCTCTGTAGCAGTGACTGGCCTTGGAGACGCTGAGTTTATTACGGATCGGGAATCGGTTAACGTTTGCCTGAAGTCTCGCCTATCCACGTATTCCGTTTACATTGAGGCAATTGTGGCGTCTCACATCATAGAGCGTCAACCTGGCCTGAACTTAGATGTGTCCAATTGGAAGGTTCCCGCCAATGTGGTGCTAGCTGACCCGGACTTCCACAGAGCTCAGCGTGTGGATCTGCTGATTGGAGCAAGCCTGTTTTTTGATCTGCTCTCAGTCGGGCAAATCCAGCTAGGAGACGGTCTGCCTCTGTTGCAGAAGACACGTTTTGGATGGGTAGTTTCTGGAGGAGGTTGCACCCCGGGAAACCCTCGCTTGGCCGCATCATTGGATGCCTGCACTGCGCCTATCGTTCAGGCCACTAAGGAGGAGCTCGATTGCGAGGCCCACTTCGTCATGCACCACGTCCGCCTTGAATCAGGTGCCTATTCCGTTCGCCTGCCAATCAAGCACAGTGTGGATCTGTTAGGGGAATCCTACGCACAGGCTTTGCGGCGGTTCCATTCACTTGAGCGCAAGCTGGATCGTCATCCGAATTTAAGGACCCAATATTCGTCTTTCATCAAGGAATACTTGGATCTGGGTCACATGTCTCTGGTGCCGCAGGAATTGCGAGGTAAGTGCCAGTAATTCCTTCCCCACCACTGCGTCCTGAAGGAAGAAAGTTCCACCACTAAGCTGAGAGTTGTGTTCGATGGTTCGGCTGCTACGGCTTCCGGCTATTCCCTCAATGATGTCCTGATGTCCGGCCCCGTGATTCAGCCTAAGCTTTTTCATACATTGCTTCGGTTTCGGTCCCACCTTGTAGCTTTGACTGGGGACATTTGCAAGATGTACCGCTGCGTAAGGGTCTTTCCGGATGATAGTTTGCTGCAGTGCATCCTCTGGAGAGATTCTATCCACGATGACGTGAAGGTTTTTAAGCTCGACACCGTGACGTATGGCACAAAGCCAGCGTCTTTTTTATCTATTCGCTCAATGCACCAGCTGGCTAAGGATGAAGGTGCCGGTTTTCCCGTTGGCTCTCGTGTTGTCCTCCAGGATTTTTATGTGGACGACCTTATATCTGGTGCCCCAACGAAGACTGAAGCGCTTGAGATAATAGCTCAGACATCGAGCCTGTTGAACAAGGGTCAGTTTCAATTAAGGAAATGGTGCTCCAACATCCCAGAGGTTTTGGAAGGCGTGCCCGAAAGTGATAGAGAGTCTTACTTGAAATTTGACGATGGCAGTCCGTTCACAAAGACTCTTGGATTAGCATGGGATCCTTCAGCTGACCTGCTGCTTTTTTCCTTTGAAGCTCTTCAGCCCACCGCCAAACCCACCAGGAGATCTATACTATCTTCCGTCGCTCGGTTTTATGACCCAATGGGCTTGGTAGGTCCTGTAGTCACCAGGGCAAAGATCCTGTTGCAGAAGCTGTGCCGAGAAAATTTGTCATGGGATGAAAGCCTTCCTCAATCCCTTCTCTCCGAGTGGTTACAGTTCTGTTCCAGTTTTGACCAAATTCAGCGAATTAAGTTTCCTCGGTTAGTCATTCCCTGTCAAGAAAGGCTGGAGGTCCACGGATTTTGCGACGCTAGTTTAGATGCGTATGGAGCGTGCGTGTATGTATTGTCAGGTTCTGATTGTCGGCTGTTATGCTCAAAGAGTCGAGTGGCACCCATTAAAACTCAGACAATACCGAAGCTAGAGTTATGTGGAGCTGAGTTGCTAGCAAGACTAATGGCTGAAGTTGCTGATCTTGGGACATATAAAGGAGATTATTATTGTTGGTGTGACTCCTTGGTTGCCCTATCCTGGATTCAAGATGAACCTGCTCGATTTAACGTGTTTGTTTCTAATCGCGTTTCTTCCATTCAGGAGCTCACCAAGGCAATGAAATGGCTTTATGTTCCTACTGCCGTCAACCCAGCCGATCTACTGTCCAGAGGTTCTTTTCCCACTGAGCTATTAAACTCCCAGCTTTGGTCCCAAGGCCCTCCATTTCTTCGTGGTTCCAAGGATGATTGGCCCATTGCTGTTGTGGCCGAAAAGGCAACCATCGAACTTCGCGCCAGGACTTTATTGGCTACGGCTCCACCCAGGGATATCGCCGCATTGTCAAAGTTTGCCAACTCGTTTCCCTCCCTACAGAGAGTGTTCGCCTACGTCTTCAAGTTTTGCCGCCGCATCCGTCACGAAGGGATTTCTGTTCAGGATCTCAAAGGAGGAACCCATCTACTGTTGCGCGCCGTCCAGCTTGCCGAGTTTAAGGAAGAGATAAGCTTACTAAAGTCACGCAGATTGGTTCCGCCCTCAAACCCTCTGGCCTCGCTTGCTCCCTTTGTGGATAATGATGGTTTGCTTCGTGTTGACGGGCGATTGCGGAACTCTGCGTTGGATTTTGACGGACGTCATCCGATCATCCTTCCCAGAGGCCATCCCGTCACTTCGGCCATAGTGACTCACTTTCACGAGAAGAACCTGCATTCTGGTCCTCGGGCACTAGTGGCGAAAATCCGTTCTCAATACTGGCCCATTGGGGGGAGGAAGACCGTTTCAAGGGTTGTGAACAAATGCATACGTTGTTTTCGCGCAAAGCCTCGTCTACTGGAGCATGTTATGGCCGATCTTCCGACCGAGAGAGTTGCAGGATTCCAATGTTTTGATGTCACTGGTGTGGATTTTTGCGGACCGTTTTTCTACAAGGCAGAGACTCGGAATAAGGGCCCTATTAAATGTTATGTAAGCGTATTCATCTGCTTCAGTACGAAGGCAATCCATTTGGAGTTAGTTAAGGACCTTTCCACCGCTTCGTTTCTGAGCGCCCTCCAACGGTTTATTTGTACGCGACGTAAACCCAGACAGATATGGTCGGATAATGCCACCAACTTTGTGGGTGCCAAGAATGAGCTTATGGAGTTGAAGCAAAGATTCCTCAGCCAGGAGCACCAGGCTTCTCTGCACGATTTTTGCCTGTCTGAGTCTATCGAGTGGCGATTTATTCCTCCACGCTCTCCTCATTTTGGTGGTCTATGGGAAGCAGCAGTGAAAACGGCTAAGCACCATCTTTATCGTGCAGTTGGTCCCGCAGTTCTTGGCTTTGAAGAATTAAGGACTTTGTTGTGCCGCATCGCCTCAATTATTAATTCTCGGCCCCTTGTGTCGATTTCAGAGAATCCTGCGGATCTAGATGTCCTGACGCCGGCTCATTTTTTAAATGGCGGACCGCCTTCAACATTCATCGAGCCGGACCTTACTGCGCTAAACTTTAATCGGCTGGATGGGTGGCAGAGAGTCTCCTTCCTGCAGCAGGTTTTCTGGGCTCGTTGGAAGGAGGAGTACCTTACGCTGTTGCAGCAGCGTTCCAAATGGCGCACCCCTGGCCCTGTAATTGCTGTTGGAGACATAGTCCTGGTGAAGGATGAAAATCTACCTCCAATGAAGTGGCCTCTGGCCAGGATACTGGAGCTGGTTCCTGGGCGTGACGGAGTGCACCGTGTGGCCGTTCTCAAAACAGCGGTGGGAGTGACTAAGCGTGCGGTGTCACGGCTGTGTCTGCTGCCTGTCAAGGATTCGGTTGAAGATTCAGTCTTCAACGGGGGGAGGATGTTGAGCCAAGCAGACAAGGGCGAAGCTGCTAAATAAGTCACATATGTTATAAATCTGAGTAGCAGCGGCGGGTTATCGGCAGTTCTGGTTTTTGTTTACATCTCCCCGTTCGCATGCGCTTTGCTGGTATTTGTAGCGCATGCGCTTTGGGGAGCTTTTTTGGAGAGCTGCTGCACACCAGCAAATCGTGCATTTGTGTGCGTTCGTATTGCTAAGTTCGTATTGCTAAGCTTGGGTACTTGTATTATTGTATTGATTGGAACAGCTGCAAGTTGGGTTAGAGTTGAACCCTCGAGAAATAAAAATATTGAAATTGCCTTGAAAATTGAACTGTGGAATTTAATTCGTTTGGCCGCTATTAAAAACCATTAATAGCTCAACAGTTTAAATTTATATTAAGTTTATTGGAATCCCAGCCTTTGAATCGCCTTTGTTAGTGCCACCCACACAAGAAGAACACTATGCTAAAGAAAAACGGTGGGATAATATATAAGTTAATGACCTTAGACCTTTGCGAGGGTATAATGTTCCCCCACTTGATAAACGCCTCGCCTTGATTTCGTCCCACTTCCCTTCAATCTCCAGTTATAATCTTGGTTCGGTTTATCGTTATAATTTATTTTCATACTTGAGAAGGTAATAAAACGGTGACTGTAGAATTAATGTAGAAGATTAAGTTTTGAATTGTATTGAAGTCTAGTATAAGTTAGCATAGGGCGGATCGGGAGCGCATGAAAAGCTCACTTGCGCTCTCCCGTAAATTCGTCCCGCTTCGCCGCAATAGATAAGCTAGGCTTAAGTGATTTGTTGAATATAATCGAATTTATAAAGTGGAATCGAGTGCGCGTAATTTTCGTTGTTGCATTTTTTGAATTTTTACAGCCACCTTTTTCTTTCGGTATTTCGTGAAGAGATAAAATAATCTCAGTGAACATTTTGGCAGCCCCGGGTGGACTGTAATTAATATTATTAAATAAAAATCAACAAAAACAGTGACAGTGACACAATTCATAATATAAACAATATATAAGTTAACACCCGGCACTTTCGAACCCCCCCTTGCTCAGCACTATTCGCCCCCTATTACGACTACGCCTCGAAATCGACCCCAGACTCTTAAACCCCAATCCACAGCATAAGCAATTCCCGATATTCAAGTGCAGTGGGTTCAAGTACATCCGGATATGTCGCAAGAGTGCAACAATGACACAAGTGTGCAACTATGTACGCTGACTAGAATGTTGCGGGAAAGCTGACACACACCCTGAGTGTTACGCTGACTCTTGAAACCGGATAGCTGACACTACACCCGCTGACACCACACACGCCGACACCACACACGCTGACACCACACATAGAGTTGGAGTGCTCTCTAACTCCAACCACACAGCTCTATACAAAAAAAAAACCACTATGGAACTTGCTACGCGGGAATACCTCTAAAAAAACCAAAAAAATTCAATTTTGAAGAAATAATAGTTTATAGTTTGAATAGTTTGTGTTGGGCTAAGCAGCCACCAGATAGGCTAATAAGAATATTGATAATTTGTTTATCTGCAGCGGCATTTAATCTTCTCTTTTGTCTCCCAGATTCGCATGCACTTTGTTGTCATTTTGTAGCGCATGCGCTTTTGGGAGCTTTGGAAGAGCTTCTGCGCCAAAGCGGTTCTTCTTCTTGTTGTATTTTGGGAGTTGTTATTGACGGGCCGCTATTTGTTTTATTGTGCGGAATTAGCTTAATAAATTGAATATAAACTATCGAATCTCGTCTTTAATTCGGTCGCTATCAAAACTCTGATCGCTCAACATTGGTGACCCCGACGTGATCGCGCCCGAAGTTCAATCAGTTTAATTTCCCGAGAAACTGAAAAAACTGCGGTACGAAAAACACAAAAATAAAAAAAACATCTCTTGGTTGTCGATTTGCATCACTCGCACTGGAGATTTGCGGGATGGAGTCTGGATGTGGAACTACTGGATCTGCTGCCGCAAGCCGGGAAAGGATGCTGCGGAGAAGAGCAGAGGTGACGTGCCAGGAGATGGAGGCGCTGCATCATAAGGTGAAGGCTGCAGCGCGGAATGAGGATGGCACCATTATGGCGCTGGAGTCAGTGGAGAAGCGTTTGCGTGAGCGGTTCACCGCGCTTCAAGAAGAGTTGGAGGAGCTTAACTTCAGCGAGATCGGGAGTGAGCTTTATTGGAAATTCTCGCAGGTGGCAACTGATGTGCAGGTGGACATTCAGGTGGAGGTTGCCAAGCACTCCATGAGAATCGCTGCCCACTCCACACTTCTCGACGGTGCCGGTGTCTCACCCATGCCATACAAGCCAGCCCCATCCTTACCACCGTTGCCGATGCCAACATTTAGCGGCGGCTATGTTGACTGGCCGGATTTCTTCGCCCTTTTTAAGACGACGATTGACAGCCATCCTCACCTAACAAAAATGGAAAAGCTCCGGTGGCTCATTTCATGCCTGCGCGAGTCAGCCTTGGAGACAGTGAGAGCGCTGGAAATTACTGACGCGAACTACGATGTGGCTCTTGACCTTTTGCGCAATCGGTTTAGTAATCGGCGATTAATTTTCCAGTCTCACATCAACGAGATCCTGCAGCTTCGTGTGGTCGAGCCCGGATCTGTTGCTACGTTGAGGGAGCTGTCGGATCGGTTCAATGGGCATATGCGTGCTCTCATGAGTTCCGGATCAGCTGCCGAGATCCAAGGATGCTTGCTCATCCAGATTGTCCTACAGAAGTTGGATCCTGTCACAAAAGCCAAGTGGGAAGACACTCTGGCCGGAAACAACGACAGCCTTCCGTCTTGGGAGTCCATGGCACGATTCTTGGAGCGAAGGTGCCGGACTCTTGAATGCGTCGACTTTTCTTTGGCTGCGTATCCACCAGCTAACCAAGTGGGCCGAGGGAGATCTACGAATAACCGATCGTCGTGCATGATTATCAACGCTCGTCCAGCTCTATGCGCCCTGTGTGGTGTTTTGGCGCACGCGCTTCCTACATGTCCCAGCTTCCTTGCCTTGCCACTTAGTCAACGGTACGACGAAGTGCGACGGCTGACCCGCTGCTTTGTATGTTTGGAGGATGGTCATTTTGCACGGGGATGTTCAGCTGCCCGATGTCCAAAGTGCAATCGCCGACATTATGCTTTGTTGCACCATTGCGGGCAGCTGCCCAGCTCTAACAATTCCCCACCACTACGAGGTTTGGTTTCCGCCGCTGGTGTTGCCGTTGCTGCCCCGCCTTCCCAGTCAATCAACAAGATCTTGACGCAGGATCGCCCTACTGAAGTGCTTCTGCCAACCGCCAATATCCTCATCCGTGGTCGATCAGGTGCCTTTCTGCCTTGCAGAGTGTTATTGGACTCTGGTTCACAAGTTCACCTTATTTCATCGCGGCTGGCAAGTCAACTTCAGCTTCCTCGCACCAAAAGCTGTGTAGCGGTCGCAGGTCTCGGCGGCACTGAGTTTGCTACGGATGGATCCTCCGTTAATGTGTGTGTGAAGTCTCGACTAACCACATATTGTGCGAACCTAGAGGCGGTTATAGTGTCTCATATTGCGGACTGTCAGCCCAGCCTTAAAATTGATATTTCCAAATGGAAGATTCCTCACGGCGTAGCGCTGGCTGATCCCAACTTCCACAGACCGCAAGGTGTGGACCTGCTAATTGGAGCCAGCCTGTTCTTCAACCTATTGTCAGTTGGCCAAATCCAATTAGGTCACTGCCTCCCAGTTGTCCAAAATACACTATTTGGATGGGTGGTTTCTGGACGCAATGGACTATCGCGGGATGCTGGATTGCCCTATGCAGAAGGAGAAGAGGAGAAGACTCAACGTTCCGGACCCCCTGCACTCGTTAGGAGAACTCGACTCCCGCATTGGTCTATTGGGGGGAGCAATGAATGGTCAAGGGTTTGGAAGAAATTGGTGTGCCTTTTTCGCCCTGTAAGTTCTTAATCTTCTTAATGAAACTACGCAACCTGTGGAATATCCCTTAAAAGATGTGTCTGCTGCCCTTCCAAAATTGTTATTGAAGGCACGCCCTTCAATAGGGGGGAGGATGTTGGGCTAAGCAGCCACCAGATAGGCTAATAAGAATATTGATAATTTGTTTATCTGCAGCGGCATTTAATCTTCTCTTTTGTCTCCCAGATTCGCATGCACTTTGTTGTCATTTTGTAGCGCATGCGCTTTTGGGAGCTTTGGAAGAGCTTCTGCGCCAAAGCGGTTCTTCTTCTTGTTGTATTTTGGGAGTTGTTATTGACGGGCCGCTATTTGTTTTATTGTGCGGAATTAGCTTAATAAATTGAATATAAACTATCGAATCTCGTCTTTAATTCGGTCGCTATCAAAACTCTGATCGCTCAACAGTTTGAAAGTAAAAAAAAAGAATAATATTTAATGTAAATTAATTTATTATTTATTAAAATATTTTATATTATAATTTTTTATACTTATATATATATATATTGTTTTATATATATAAATCAAAAAGATTTTATTAATATTCTTAAAAAAAAAAAATTAATCTTTTTTACATTTTGTTTATTTAAGTATCGGATAAGAACTGACAATATTGATTCTTATAATTAATAATTACACCTATGCGTCGCTCCATCGCTGCCGCGATCTCGGTCGCGGTTGCTGCTGCTGCTGGCGTCCCTCGATGTCATTGGTAACTGATGTTGATGCTGTAGCTTAAGTCCATGTCTTCATCGCTAATTGGTCAGTGCGAGTGCATGGTGTTGTTGGTGGATGCACTTGCCATTAAGTTCACTTCCCTATTGGCAAAAAACTCGGAGAGCCAATTTTCACATGGACTCTCTTGTGGCCAACTTCAGACTACCAAGCGCGTTCGCCATGGCCAGAAACAGGTTGTAATCACAAGGTGCTAGATCCGGTGGATGCAAAAAAATCTCCCATCCGAGCTCCCGGAGCTTCTGGCGCGTCACTAAAGATGTGGGTGGCCTGGCGTTGTCCTGGTGGAAGACAATTCGGCCTCTGTTGATCAAAGATGGCCTCTACTGCATGAGTGCTGTCTTCAAGCGGTCCAGTTGTTGGCAGTACAGGTCCGAATTGAGCGTTTTGGCATAGGGGAGCAGCTCGTAGTGGATTATTCCCTGCCAATCCCACCAAACACAGAAGAACCTTCCTGGCCGTCAATCCAGGCTTGGCCACCGTCTGGGCCGCTTCACCGCTTTTCGACCACAACCGTTTGCGCCTTACGTAACCATAATCTTCAGAAACGGGTCGATGTTGCGATTTAGAAGCGGTTCGCATGCGTCGATACGGTCAAAGATGTTTTTTTTGTGCCAATTCGTGTGGCACCCATACATCGAGCTTCTTAGTGACTCCAAGCTTCTTCAAATGGTTTTTAACGGTTTGATGGCTCATGCCCAGCACTTAACCGATGCTACGGCTGCTACTATGCCGGTCTCTTTCGACCAATTCAGCAATTTGATCGCAATTTTCGACGACAAGCCTTCCGGAGCGTGGCGCATCTTCGACAACCTCTACACCAGAACGAAAACGTTGAAACCATCGTTGTGCGGTGGAAATGTAAACTGTATCGGGTCCATAAACTGCACAAATTTTATTGGCGGCTTGATACGCATTTTTGCCTTTATCGTAGTAGTACTGTAAAATATGCCGTATTTTCTCTTTATTTTGCTCCATGATTGCGACGCTATAGCTCACGAACGACTTAAAAGAAAAGACAATCAATCAAACACGTGTTAGCGCGTGAAATGAGCTTTCCAAAAACCTGATGCGACGAATAAAACACTAACTACGCGCTTTCAGCGCCAACTAGCCGCATGACTAATACCGCATGACTTTTTTGACAACCTAATATTATAATAAACTATTAGTTTTTTTTAATTTAATTTTTTTCCAGTTTTTTGGTTTTTTAGAGGTATCCTCGCGTAGCAAGTTTTATAGTCGCTTGTTTGTATAGAGCTGGGAGAAAAAAAATTTTAAGCATTCTTCTAAAAGTCTAACGGTATATTTGCTTAATCAATTTTAAACAAGAAAGGAAAGCTAACTTTGGGCGGAGCCGAAATACCCTTGCAGTTGAGTCGCAGTCCGCTAGGTGGCGCCACGCATCTTATATTATTAGATATATAGCAGATCGTATATAGTCGGCCGATCCTTATGAAATTTGGCATATTGAATTATATTGCCCAAAGAGGAATCCATTAAAACTCCAATGCTTCTAACTTGAAAACAACCAAGTTATGGCATTTCCGATCTATCAGTTATATGGTAGCTATAGGATATAGACAGCCGATCCTTATGAAATTTGGCAGATCATATAAGTTGGCCCAAATTAGAATGCATAGAAAGTCCCATCCTTCTAACTTAAAAAACAACGAAGATATGGCATTTCCGATCAATCAGTTATATGGCAGCTTTAGGATATAGTCGACCGTTCCGACTTATATACTGCCTGCAAAGGAAAGAAGGATGTGTGCAAAGTTTCAACTCGATAGCTTTAAAACTGAGAGACTAGTTTGCGTAGAAACGAACAGACGGTCAGACGGACAGACGGACCTGCTTATATCGACTCAGGAGGTGATCCTGATCAAGAATATATATACTTTATAGGGTCGGAGATGTCTCCCCCTCACTGCGTTGCACATTTTTGACCAAAATTATAATACCCTCTGCAAGGATATAAAAAGTAACTTAAACAACGATTTTGTTAAATTTTGTCGCACAGTGTTATCAACGGCGGCTCCGCCCGATGTTTCCTTCCCTGTATTTTTTAAATATTTTTAGTCAATGAACCAATCACTGAACACAGGTACCTGCAATCTGTTTCACAGTATGTAATTTCTCGTAAGGCCACGCCTACGATAAATCATTTTGTTTTTCATATTTATTAATACATTTATAAATTTATTTTCTTTCACAGGCTTTTCAAATCGCAACGCTTATAAGGGAATATTCTGAAATTTCAAAAAGTACATATTAATAACATGCCAAGTGAATTAAATATAATTTTAAAATAAAAATGCGGTTCAGAAAAAAAAAACTTTTTAATAGTTTAAATTTATATTAAGTTTATTGGAATCCCAGCCTTTGAATCGCCTTTGTTAGTGCCACCCACACAAGAAGAACACTATGCTAAAGAAAAACGGTGGGATAATATATAAGTTAATGACCTTAGACCTTTGCGAGGGCATAATGTTCCCCCACTTGATAAACGCCTCGCCTTGATTTCGTCCCACTTCCCTTCAATCTCCAGTTATAATCTTGGTTCGGTTTATCGTTATAATTTATTTTCATACTTGAGAAGGTAATAAAACGGTGACTGTAGAATTAATGTAGAAGATTAAGTTTTGAATTGTATTGAAGTCTAGTATAAGTTAGCATAGGGCGGATCGGGAGCGCATGAAAAGCTCACTTGCGCTCTCCCGTAAATTCGTCCCGCTTCGCCGCAATAGATAAGCTAGGCTTAAGTGATTTGTTGAATATAATCGAATTTATAAAGTGGAATCGAGTGCGCGTAATTTTCGTTGTTGCATTTTTTGAATTTTTACAGCCACCTTTTTCTTTCGGTATTTCGTGAAGAGATAAAATAATCTCAGTGAACATTTTGGCAGCCCCGGGTGGACTGTAATTAATATTATTAAATAAAAATCAACAAAAACAGTGACAGTGACACAATTCATAATATAAACAATATATAAGTTAACACCCGGCACTTTCGAACCCCCCCTTGCTCAGCACTATTCGCCCCCTATTACGACTACGCCTCGAAATCGACCCCAGACTCTTAAACCCCAATCCACAGCATAAGCAATTCCCGATATTCAAGTGCAGTGGGTTCAAGTACATCCGGATATGTCGCAAGAGTGCAACAATGACACAAGTGTGCAACTATGTACGCTGACTAGAATGTTGCGGGAAAGCTGACACACACCCTGAGTGTTACGCTGACTCTTGACACCGGATAGCTGACACTACACCCGCTGACACCACACACGCCGACACCGCACACGCTGACACCACACATAGAGTTGGAGTGGGAGATCGGCTGATATCGAGCTGTCGACCGGAGGGTCACAACTCTGGGAAATCAGTCTATTTTTGACCACGAAACCATCCGAGCCGAATCTACTCCAAATATTCCCAATTGTTACACTAAAACCAACTTTCCCTTTTCATTAAATAAGAACTTTCAACAAATAAGAACCAAATCAATTGTTAATCTAAGTGACACGAACAATAAATTGTATTCCAATCAACTTTAAATCATGAACCAACAGCTTTTCGTCAGGTGAACCATGGAAGGACACCTTAACTGGCGCCCGAGCAGATAAGTAGAGTGAATGTGAATTATGGGTGTTAAACAAATTTTTTTTTCCCAAAATAAAAAAAGGAAAAGGAAAAATGAATAGAAAAAGGTATAAAAGTGTAAAAATCTTTCTCAAAGTAAAAAGAAGAGAAAGAGAAAAAGTGGATAGGAAAAAGTATAAAAGTAACGCAATGAAATTTTTCTAAAAAAAAAAAAAATAAAATAAAAAAAATTGAAAAATAGATAGAAAAGTGCAAAAGTAGAGTAACGTAAAGTTTTCTCAAAATAAAATGAAAAGAAAAAGAAAAAATGGTTAGGAAAAAATATAAAAGTAAAGTAATGAAGACGTAGAGTTTTCTCAAGATAAAAAAAAAGGAAAAGTAAAATAGATAGAAAAAGTAAAAATATAAACAAAGTAGCAAAGATTTTTCTCAAAATATAAAAAAAAGAAAATAGGAAAAATAAAGAGCAAAAGTAAAATAAAAGTAAAAGTGTAAAAATATAAGAATAAAGTAGCAAAGTTTTTTTTCGAAAAAAAAACAAAAAAGAAAGTAGGAAAAATAAAGAGTACAACAGTAAAAGTAAAAGTATAAAAGTATAGAGGAAAGTAATAAAATAAAATAATAATAAAATATAAAAAAAGGGAAAAGAAAAATAGGAAAGAGTAAAAATAATGAAGCAATTACCCACTGCGGCGGTTTGCTACCATGGCATATCCGCGAATGCTAAAATATTGCTTCATATAAAAAAATAAAGAAATAGAGAACCACCGCGAAGACATTCGCGAGTGTCAAGAATTATAAACAAAAAATAATAAAAAAGGGTTTGTGTTGTGTTATAAAAAAAGAAACGCAATTACGCACTGCGGCGATTTGTCACTGACATATTCGTGAGTGTTAAAATATTGCCGTATATAAAGAAATAAAGAGAACCACCGTGAGCATATTCGCGAGTGGCAAGAAGTATAAAACAACAAGAAAGGAAAGCTAACTTCGGGCGGAGCCGAAGTTGATATACCCTTGCAGAATTTTTATATAGTTTAATCCATAAAAAATATATATTTAGCCCATTCAGTCAAACACACCCAGAGTAGGGTCAAAATATTGATATCGAATAATGGGATTTTGTGGGACTAACGATCATAAAATTTAAATGGATTTCATTTTGGGTCATGGAATTTATCCCTTGCTTCAATGAACACGTGCAAGGGTCATTGAAAGGACACGTGCAAGGGACAAGTGCACAACAGGTATCACAGGTATGAACCGTAGCATAACACGACACTGTGACACCTATAATAACAGGTAATAGCTTATTTCTGATTGGTCGAGTTTGAAAAAAATGATCCTAAAAATTTTTACTGCTAATATTTATAACCCCAAAATTGCACAAAAGGTAGATCAGGTAGTTATAAAACATGGTTTTTATTGCCTTTTAAAAAGGGATAAAATTGCGTAACCCAAAGGGAAAGGGTTAAGGTACAATGTTTTATTATTTTGGATATTACCTAACTTGGCTATATATTGGCAGATTCATTAATCCGCAGATCAGTCAATGACAAAAATTTATCGAGTGACGACGTTACTCTGCCCGAAAGTGCGAAGTATTTTTTTAAAGTGAAAAGTGTGAAAAAGTATTTTTACAAGTGAAAAAATAAGTGTGGAAAAAGTATTTTTATACCTGTGAAAATTCCAAAAAGGAAATAGTGTGTTTTAAAAAAAGTTTTTGAAAATATTCCTCTCTTTATCTTAAAGCGGGCGGACGTGTTTTTTTTTGTGCGCACTACGTTTTTGTAAAACTTGCAATAAGCTTTCTATAAACAATCGGAGTTTATTTCTTTACTGATATAAAAACAAATTGCAATTTTGTTTTAGATCCGTATCGCTTCGCGTGTGCAGTGATATATTTGGAGGTAAAATAATTATTTATTTAATTTACTTTCCAAACATAGCCCTGCTCTGCTTCTTCATCTCCTACGGTGTTGTTGCTATTCTTTTGCTTCTACTCTCGCTCAATAGAGATTCTTATCTCTATTTCTTTAAATCTTACTAACTTGCACTAACTGCTCTCTTTAATCTCCCCTTCTCGTTTCCTTGGTACAGTGGTTCAAGGTTCCTCATTAATAAAATCAAATAATATTTTTAAATTAATTATTGATTTTTTTAATAATTTTTAATAAATTAATTATTTAATTTTTAATAAATTAATTATTTAATTTTTAATAAATTAATTATTTAATTTTTAATAAATTAATTATTTAATTTTTAATAAATTAATTATTTAATTTTAAATAATTTTTAATAAATTAATTATTCAAATTTTTAATAATTATGGATTTTAAATTGGTCTGTGCATTAAAGTCTTGCAATAAGACAATCTCGTCTTCCCAGCCTACCATCCATTGCTGGCTCTGTGAAAACGTTTTACACGCTAAGTGTGCCGGGTTCACGGCATCAGTGTCGGATGCAATCTCGCGTAGGTCTGGACTCCACTTTTGCTGTGACGGTTGTCGTGCTGTTCAGGACGAAATGAGGTCGTTCATGAGGCAGACTAAAAGCGGATTCAAGGAGTTGATTAGTGGTTTTCGAAAAATCAATGACCAACTCTGTGCGCTTGATACACAGTTTAGTAGTCTTCAACTACTAAATGAGTCTCCAAAGCGTAAGAAATCCGCTTTTAGTGATGTGCTCGGGTCGAATAATCTTCAGCCTGCTCAGCCGACAACTATGCAGCCGCTTATATCTCTGGCCACCCCAAGGGCCGGACCTGAGAAAAATTCGGCTTCCGAATGTCTCGGAATAAATGAGCAATTGTCCGATATGTCCTCTGCGGCATCGCTTCAAGTGATCCCAGACCCAATAATTGAAACTCCTGTAACAGTCACCAAACAGGGTAATAAACCGTCCGGACCCCCGGTACGCACTGATGCCGCAGTATTAGTTACGGCGGCACCAAAACCCTTGCAGGTGATCCCACCATCGAAACACATTTTTGTTTCCCGGCTTGCCCCTGATACTTCGGAGATTGATATCTCGGCTTACATCAAAGCCAAAGCAAAAGCCGACATAAAGGTGGTGGATATTACAAAATTCAAATATTCTTACACCAGGCACACGTCATCTTTCAAAATACGTGTGCCCTTGCAGATGTTCAAGACGATCTGTTCCGCCAGCTTTTGGCCAGAGAACATTTTCGTCCAAGAACATCAGCCAAGTACGGTGAAAAAAAAGATAACCAAACCTGTGGGTGTAAAACTCCCACATGTTAAGGCCACTGATCAACCTTCCACCTCATCTTCCTCAATCTCAAAAAACTAATGTCTTCATTAACACTTACCTATCAGAATACAAGACGGTTACGTAGTAAACTTCCCAAACTGTATTCTGATAGTTCTTCTTTTCATCCCACATTATTGTATTTACAGAAACTTGGTTAAAGCCGGAGATTTTAAGCTCCGAAGTTTTTCCTAGTAGGTACACCACTTTTAGATGTGATTGAACTTTGCGAAGGGGAGGAGGAGTGCTAATTTCTGTAGACTCCAAATTCGCTTCTGAAGAGGTAAAATCACAAGAGTTTGGTGACATTGAATTTCTTTGCATCAAAATCACTTTGTCCGATCAATCTTTGTATGTTACCTGTTCGTACATACCACCTTCGTCCGAACCGCCAACATACTGGCAACATTTGTCCGCTATTCGTTTGGTTTTCGATCGTCTGTCTGATGGTGACCAGCTGATAGCTCTGGGTGACTTTAATATCCCAGAACTTATGTGGTCAAATGTTGAAAATTCACCGTTTTTACAGCTTAACTCCCACCATGACTTCCCTGAGGGCATGTTCGACATGTCACTCGGGCAAATTAACCACGTTAGAAATTTTTTAGGTCGGCTGTTGGACTTTTGTTTCGTTTCTGATCCTGATGGAATTACTCTTTCCAGAACTTTGCCCCTTTCTAACCCTGAGGATCCATATCATCCCACTCTTGAGGTTTCAATCGAAAATAATTACTTTTTTGACCTTAAGTCTACAGTTCAGTCTCAGAAATTTCGTTTCTTTCGTAAGGCTGACTTTATGAAATTAAACAAGTTAATTTTGAAATTTGATTGGTCTGAGTTACTGGCATGCGAGGATATAAACATCGCATTACAAAAATTTTATTACACTTTGAACATATTTTTCGACGCTTGCGTGCCGTGGAAATATCCATCCGCTTCAACGAATCCGCCTTGGTATACAAGGCACCTTATAAATTTAAAGAATAATATGAGTAGACTTTTAAACAAACATAGATTATCTGGCTGTACAGTTAGTTATTCAAGATACTTAGTAGCTCGGTCCAATTTCACCGTGCATAACGCAGAATGTTATAGGAGTTATATTCGCCGCTGTAGGATTCAGTTTACTCAGGATCCGAAGCAGTTTTATAACTTTGTAAACACTAAGCGTAAACATGTATCTTTTCCCCCACTGCTTACGTTTGAGAACTCTTATGCGAACACCGATCAGGCAATGGCCGATCTCTTTGCACAGTTTTTTCAAACTACCTATTCACCTAGCAGCAGTTTAGCTCAGCCTTACACTTATAATATCCAATCAGCCAACCTTATATTTTGCCCATCTTTCGATCAAAGTAGTGTGTTATCGGATCTTCTTAAGGTTAAGCCCGTGTATTCGCCAGGCCCTGATGGAGTACCAGGCTGTGTTCTGAAGTACTGCGCCGAGGCACTGTGCAAACCGCTTGTTAAACTCTTTAATCTATCGCTGGAAACTTCGATCTTTCCCCTTATGTGGAAGGAATCCTTCATTATTCCGCTACATAAAAAAGGGAAAAAATCCGACGCTGCTAATTATAGAGGCATCTCTAAATTGTCAGCAATTCCAAAGCTTTTTGAAAAACTTATCACTCCACATTTGCAACACCTATGTAGTTCAATAATAACTCCGTGCCAGCATGGCTTCATGAAGCGCCGCTCCACCACTACCAACTTATTGGAGCTAACATCTTTTATCACGGATGGCTTCCGGAATGGCTTACAAACAGACGTCATATACACTGACTTCAGTAAAGCATTTGACTCTGTTAACCATTCGCTTCTTATAAGTAAACTCAGTCTTTTGGGATTCCCAACTGATCTTCTTATGTGGATTTCGAGCTACTTATCAGGGAGAACCCAACGTGTTTTCTTTAAAGATGTTACCTCGCGTGTAATCCGCGCCACATCTGGGGTGCCCCAAGGAAGCCATCTTGGACCCCTACTTTTTACTCTGTTTATTAACGACTTGCCCCTTGCCTTAACTAATTCACTTGTACTTATGTACGCTGATGACGTTAAGCTGAGGCATAGTATAAGCATACTGAAGGCATAGTATAAATTCACTAGCGCCCAGTCTAGACTTCAATCCGATTTGGATAAACTTCAAAATTGGTGTTTAGCAAATAACCTAAAGCTTAATGGATCGAAATGTAAACTTATGTCTTTTTACCGATCTAGTCCTCACCAGGCTATGTACTTTCTCTATGGGAACGCCCTAGAACGATTAACTCAGGTTAACGATCTAGGTGTCCTATTAGATTTGAAACTTAAATTTACCGACCATGTATCTACCATGGTTAATAAAGCTATGGGTGTGCTTGGTTTTATTAAAAGATGGTCAAAAGAATTTAATGACCCGTACATAACTAAAACGTTATATACATCACTGGTCCGTCCGATTCTTGAGTATGGATCGTGTGTCTGGAGTCCTCAATATGGAGTACACCAAGATCACATTGAATCTTTACAAAAAAACTTCCTTTCTTTTGCTCTTAGGGGACTTAATTGGGATGCAAATCTTTACCTCCCCTCTTATCATAGTAGACTTTTACTAATCAACTTACCAACATTAACAAATCGTAGAACGATGATGGGTGTCATGTTTTTATATAATCTTATTTATGGAAATATAGACAGCCAGCATTTACTAACACGTTTAAACTTTAACATTCCTAGTAGAAGGACCAGAAACTTTCGTCCTCTACTCCTCAGCCATTGTAGTTCGACATATGCCCAACACGATCCGTTCAGGGTATTATGTTCGGACTACAATGGTCTCTACCACATCTTATCACTTTGCTCTACTAACAATCTTAAATCGCTTATATTAACCGCCTTATCTATGCAACACTCTTCCTCGTAATATCTTTCTCCTAATCCTCGCTTATCTATCTCGGATCTATTCCCGCGATTCGAGCCGTACGTTACGCGGCAGCGTCCCTCGGTCGGTTGGACGGGAGGTGGGCTGTACGTATGCAGTGGGAACGGCGCAAAAAAAAAAAATATATTTGGAAAAAAGTTTGGTAAGTATTTTCCTAATAACTCTTAGACTTTCAGCTTCAAACTTCTTTATTCTAGGTAAAAATATGCCGCGTTTACACAATACGCCGACGAGCGGCTTTAAATCGTAGCAGTGCTCGCTACGAACAAAATGCATCCGAAATAAGGGTTCGGAATTCTGAACACATCGCCAACGTTCGCGCCAGTAACCCAGAACTGCGGGAGGAAAGTCGGGCACGTGAAGCCGCAGCGCGCGCCACTTGGAGACGAAGTGAAAGAATCCGTAACCTTGAGCGAATTCGGGATGCTGAAGGACATGCTCATCGACGACAGGATCTTGGCTACCGTGTCCCAGAAAGGAATCGCGACATGGAAGCACGTGCGAATCGCCGAGAGGACCCCGAGGAGCGACGACGAGAGCAGGTGCAAAACACTGCTGACCATGCCGCTCGGAGGACCATTCCGGACCATCGAATTCCGGAACGGATTCGGGATATGGAGGCTCGCGCGACCCGCCGAGAGGACCCCGAGGAGCGACAACGAGAGCAGGTGCAAAACACTGCTGACCATGCCGCTCGGAGGACCATTCCGGACCATCGAATTTCCGAACGGATTCGGGATAGGGAGGCGCGCACGACCCGCCGAGAGGACCTGGAGGAGCGGCGACGAGAGCAGGTGCAAAACACTGCTGACCATGCCGCTCGGAGGACCATTCCGGACCATCGAATTCCGGAACGTATTCGGGATATGGAGGCACGCGCGACACGTCGAGAGGACCCCGAGGAGCGACGACGAGAGCAGGTGCAAAACACCGCTGACCATGCCGCTCGGAGGACCGACCCGGAGTACCGAATTCCTGAACGGATTCGGGATGCCGCAGCGCGCGCTTATCATCGGCAGGACTCGGAGGAACATGCAAGGGAACAGGAGAGAAATACTGAGGAGCACCGACAACGACGAAGGAATCCGGAAGAGAGGCAACGAGAACGGGAAATGGACGCCAATAACAGGAGAGCAACCAGGAGAAATCCCATCGCAAGATCGCAGGAGCAACGGATGAACACATCTCAACGACGGGAAACACGACAACAGCGGAGGATTCGGGAAGAACAAATTCGACAAATGGCAGAGGATCGGCTAATCAACTTTAGGATGGACCCCCAAAACCGTCTGGATGCCTCCCAAAGGCAGTCACAAAGGAACATGGACGCAAGAGCAGCCCTTTCTGAGGATGAGATGGAACAGGAACGGGAACTACAGCGTCATAGGATTCGATCATAGGCGAGGGATCTTTATCACAGGAACATAATGGAAGGACCAACGGAAATTTGTGTATGCTGTGGAGGAACGTGGTTCCGTTCGCAGGTAAGTGGATTATACATCCTTGCTATCTCCTCTAAATTTCCCCTCCTAAACGTTGGCAACGCTTTCTATTTGTCGAGAAAATTTCCCAGTCCGTCCGGCAAATATAATTTTTGCAACACCTGCCGTCGTGCCGTCTCTTTAGGCAAACTCCCATCACTCTGCCTTTCGAATGGTTTCGACTTTCCCGAAATCCCCAAGTGCTTAAATGGACTCACCTGCCTCGAAGAGCGCCTGATTTCACCGAGAATCCCTTTCATGAGGATTATTTCTCTCGGCTATGAAAGGCAATGCGGTATCCGAGGCGCTGTGGTGAACGTTCCAATTTCAGTTCCTGACATTGTGACTGCGCTTCCGCGCTCTTTCGACTCGACCATTTAAAAAGGAGGCTAGAGTACGCTCACAATTTCATGACTGAAACTATTCGACCCGCTCGGGTCCTTGAAGCTGTACGGTACTTAGTGAATACCGAGCTCTACAGAAAGCACAACATTTCACTGAACGAGTCATGGCTAGAACAACTTCAAGGAAGTAATGAAATTCCTTTTATTGCGGATGAATCTGATCGCGAAGCGCTAGAGCAACTTCTTCAGCAGCAGCACCAATCCCAAAATGCTGTAGAGCTCGAGGAAAATTTAAATCCCGGAGGCCATGAAACATTATTGGAAAATAATGATACTGCAATTCAACGCATTGCATTGGCACCGGGAGAAGGCCGCCGCCCAACAAGCTTAACGCTTGACGAAGATGCAGAGGAACTTTCATTTCCAACTATATCTTGCGGAGAAATATTTAAAGGAAATACAACCTATGCAAAAAAAGCCAGATCCCAAATCCGTTTTACGACCGCCGTTGCGCTGTGGTTCCTAAAGTTTTATATATGTATAAATTTTACGAAATGCAGCGTATACAAAATTCAATTTCCATTGCTTTACGCAAAAAATCCGGAACAGTTACCGCTGGTAATCTGCGAGATGAGTCTTTTGTACATAGACTTGTGCAACATGATGATGGCTACCACATCCTCAAAGGCTTACGGTCTGCACCAGCTCATTAGGAGGCTGAGAAAAAAAAAGTTATCGCTATGATTCGACAATTCGGGTTGCCAACATTCTTCATTACTCTTTCCGCTGCTGAAACTAAGTGGAATGAACTTTTAGTTATCCTTTCTCTTCTATTGGACAATAGGGTTATATGCGAGGAAAAAGCGGCAGCTCTTTTCAGCTCCGAAAAGGCTCGGTTAATCCGATCCGATCCAGTGACGTGCTCTCGATACTTCGATTACAGGTTGCGACAATTAATGAAATTGTTTAAAACCGAAATATTTGGGGAATTCAATCTTTCCCATTTTTATTGGAGAATCGAATTTCAGCACAGAGGATCTCCGCATTCTCATGGCATGTACTGGCTTGCTGGAGCTCCTAAGCTCGACGACACCGAAAATACCGAGCAGGTAATAAACTTTATCGATAGGTTTATTACCACAAATGGAGACGATCCTGAACTACAAGAAGTAATTCAGTATCAACGTCACAAGCACAGTTCATCTTGCCTAAGAGAGTTACGCGGACAGGAGTTTTGCCGATTCAATATGCCACACCCTGCTATGCCCGAAACGCTAGTTTTGCATCCGATAGAAGAAAATGAAGTAAATGTTGAAGAACATAAAACTTTGTACAAAAAAATTAAGGAAACTTTAAGAACCATTCCTAATGAAGACGCAGCTTTATTTAATAATTTTGAATATTTTCTGTCCCACCTTGATACTAATTTTGAAGCCTACAAATTAGCCTTACGTTCCAGCTTGAAAAAGCCACAAATGTTTCTTCGCAGACAATTCTCCGACCGACTGCTCAATGCTTATAATAGAGATATTCTAGGCTTACACAGAGCTAATATGGATATTCAATTTATCCTAGATGCCTATGCCTGTTGTAGTTATATCATTAACTACATAAACGAATCAAACAGAGGCGTTTCGCAGTTGCTCCGTGAAGCCATGGCAGAAATAAGCCATGGGAATATATCTATTAAAAGGAAATTGCAGCACCTAGGGAACAAGTTTATTAACGCTACAGAAATATCGGCCCAAGAAGCATCATACAATATTTTGGGCCTGCATATGTCGGAGGCAAGTGAAGGTACAATTTTTATAAACACTTGCCATCCAGACAAACGAGTTCGATTGCCTCGCTCAAATGAAGAATTAGAGCGACTACCAAACAACTCGGTGGATATTTTTGAGCGTAATATTCTTGACCGATATGTGCAAAGGCATGAGCAGCTGGAAGGAATTTGTCGGTTTTGGGGGTCCATCCTAAAGTTGATTAGCCGATCCTCTGCCATTTGGCAGATTTTGCAGCTTGGTATAGATTCCATAAGCGCAATACACGATCTGCCGCTAATCATGGTGAGGACTATGATGAAGCAAATGATTTGGAGGTTGATGTTGAAGACGAAGTTGCTGAGCAAAACTATCCACTGATGGACGGGTCTGGTTACGTCAAGAAACGTAAGCATCCCCTGATTCTTAGATGGGTTCGCTTTAGCATTAACTCTTCACCATCGGATTATTTCCGAGAGCATTTAATGCTCTTCTATCCTTGGCGAAATGAAGAAGCTGAGCTTCTTTCCAACGACGTTGAAAACACATTCAGAACTAATCATGAATCTATTAGGATCATGAAAAGAATCTATGACGTGTTTGATGATATGGAGTTAGAAAGAGTTCTTGAAGATTTGCAAGAGGATAGGGGGGATAATAATCCCAATTTGGAAGATCCTGCCTCCCAGTTTTTAGACGAAGAATTTAGAGCTTTAGCAGTGCCTAATATAGAGCGGAATGTAAATATTCTTCAGGATGACAATGCAACGCATAATCCTGAAGAAGATGGCGAACTTCAATTAATTAGACTCCCCCCGATAGTTTCCAATGATGACCTTTGCTCGCTAACTCGGTCCCTCAACTACAAACGAAGACAATATTACGCACACGTAATGCATAATGTTGTTTGTAAAAATATATTTTACGAATATGTTGGTGGAGGGGCCGGTGTAGGGAAAAGCAGACTGATTTCAACCATATATCAGTCTGTGACTTGGCGAGCCAATAAGCTTCCTGGTGCTACGGATTCGGCAAAAGTTTTACTATGTGTTCCAACCGGAAAAGCTGCTTTTGGGATTGGAGGATTAACTCTTCATTCAGTGTTTTCTCTTCCAATTTATCAGGCGTCAGGTCCTTTAAGACCTTTAAGCAATGATAGTTTAAATACAATTCATTGCAAATTGATAGATCTCCAATTAGTTATAATTGATGAAATTTCCATGGTTGGCTCAAAAATGCTTTCATTTTTGGATCAAAGGCTTCGTCAAATTTTCCGATGCCCAGACTTATGTTTTGGGGGAAAATCAATTATAGTTTTTGGAGACCTAAAGCAGCTTTCCCCAGTTAGAGACAGTTGGATATTTTCGGAGAGGACGAATAATCCTTATAGCGTTTTACCAGGAAATAGCCTATGGAACAACTTTAAGTATTTTGAGCTCACAGAAATAATGCGCCAAAGAGGCGAACATGCATTTGCCCAAGCCTTAAATAATTTATCTGAGGCTTGTATGACAATTGCAGACATAGAGCTCCTAAAACAAAGAGTTGTTTCACCCAGCGAAGTTCCAGATGATGCCATTCATTTATTTTCTTCTAACGAAAATGTAAACCATTTCAATTCCATTAAATTAGCGCAAATTGAGACGGAAGAGTTGGTTTCCACTGCAGTTGATACAGTGAAAACTGCAAACATATCTGCACGAAATAGAGAAAATACGTTAAGATATGCTCAAAATATGAAAACCTCTGAAACTCAGGGTTTACCATATGTTCTTCATCTCAAAACAACTGCTAAATATATGGTTACCGTTAATATTGACACAAATGACGGACTTGTAAATGGAGCAACTGGTCAGATAAAGCAAATTGACCATTGCGTAGTTAATGGCTCAAATTTAATAACGCGACTTTGGATTAATTTTTTCGAGCCCATGGTTGGTGCTATCGCCAGATCAAAAGTTCGAAATAGTCCAGATCCCGAATGGACTCCTATAGTAAAAGCCTCTCGAGTTTTTCAGTGTGGAAGATCAGAGCATGCGTCTGTTGACAGAAAACAATTCCCAATTGTTCCTGCTGAGGCTATTACCATCCATAAAAGCCAAGGAGCAACATATAACAAAGTCGCGGTGCATCTTAAAAGAGGCATTAAACGAGCTTCGCTATATGTTGGATGCAGTAGAGCTACTAGCGCATCGGGACTTTTCCTTTTAGGCGACTTTGTTCCTCCAACAAGATTTGGAGCTCCAAATGTCCAAGCCGAACTTCAAAATTTAAGAGAGGAAAAGTTCTTGACTACGCATTACGAGCTTGTGGTTAACAGAAACGAAGCAAGCTGCCTATATTACCATAATGTTGAGTCTCTTCGAAGCCATCGCGAAGATATTTTTAACGACCCTATTATTTGTTCTGCAAATTTTCTTTGTTTTGTCGAAACTTGGGCTCTTCCCAGCGAAGATTTCTCTTTGCAAGATTTCGATATTATAAAAAGAATTGACAGCAATCGATTAAATGGTTTCGGGAAAAATGGAATAATTATTTATGCCAAACAAAACATTTCTGAAAATGTAATGTTTTTGTTTGAGACAAATAAGTCTTTAAATCCTAGAACCATATATCAATCTATTGCTTTTAAATATCTTGATACATCTTTTATTGTTGTTTATAGGAATCCTTCGTATCCTATAACACAATTTCGAAATGAAGTTATGGCGGATGTAGAAAGAATACGCAGATTAGAAAATAATAGCAAATTGGTAATATTAGGAGATTTTAATATATGCAGATCCAGAAGCACTGATCAACTTGAAGAGGCTTTAAGTGAACATAACCTTAGTCCAATTAATAATATTGCAACTACAAAACATTTAACGCAAATTGATTGGATATTTGCTGAAAATGAGCTGAGGAATGCTGTAGCTATTACATATAAAACAGCCTACAGTCATCATGATGGAATTTTTTTAAGATATTAATTTATTTATTTATCATATTTATTATTAATTTATTTATTCATTAACATAAATTGTACACATTTATAGAAATTATTAATATGCTTATAGATTTTGATAAATTATTTATTTAAAAAAGTGCAATATAGATTAAGTTATTTATTTCCCTCTCGTGGATTGAGACCTTGTCGTGGTGAGGGGGCCGAGTATGTGAGGATTCTTAATAAACATCACGGAAACCAGCATCAATCCTTTGTTTTAATTAGTATAAAAAATATAATATAAATTCATCGAATTTTAAAAAAAATGGTTTTAGTTTAACTTTGAAGAAAACACAATTTTCAATAGTTCAGTTATATGGCAGCTACAAGAATATAGTCGGCCAATCTTTATGCAATTTGCGATATGTTACGAGTTACGATATGTTGGCCAAAAATAAAATCTACGAAAAGTCCCAAGCCTCTAACTTAAAAAATTTGTAAATTTTGTAGACAAAATATATTGGCCAAAAAAATTAATTTGAAAGAATTCCCCAACGTTATAACTTAAAAATTTCAAAAGTTGTATCTTTTCCGATCTTTTAGTTATATGGCAGCTATAAGATATATATACTTTGCCCAAAAAGGAATCTGTACCAAGTCCCATCTTTCTAACTTAAAAACCACCAAAGTTATGCCAATTCCGATCGTTCTATGGCAGCTACAGGATATAGTCGGCCGATCCTTATAAAATGTTGTACACAAGATATTTTGGTCAAATATAATATCTGTGTAAAGTCCCAACCCTCTAACTTAAAAAACACCAAAGTTATGGCATTTCCAATCAATCAGTTATATGGCAGCTATAGGATATAGTCGGCCGATCCTTATGAAATTTGCCAAATCGGATTACTTTGCCCAAAAAGGAATCTGTACCAAGTCCCATTATTCTAACTTAAAAACCACCAAAGTTATGCCAATTCCGATCGTTGTATGACAGCTATAGGATATAGTCGGCCGATCCTTATGACATTTTGTACATAATATATGTTGGACAAATATAACATGTGTGGAAAGTCCCAACCCTCTATCTTAAAAAACAACGAAGTTATGGCATTTCCGATCAATCAGTTATATGGCAGCTATAGGATATAGTCGACCGATCCCGGCCGTTCCGACTTACGTACTACCTGCAAGGAAAATAAGGATGTGTGCAAAGTTTCAACTCGATAACTCGAAAACTGAGAGACTAGTTTGCGTAGAAACCGACAGACAGACGGACAGACGGACATGCTTATATCGACTCAGGAGGTGATCCTGATCAAGAATATATATACTTTATAGGATCGGAGATGTCTCCTTCACTGCGTTGCACACTTTTGACCAAAATTATAATACCCTCTGCAAGGGTATAAAAATAAAGATAAAAAATGGTGTGTGGCAACCTACTGGAAACGCTAAGAGGTGTGGAATGCACCCAAAAAAAGCTGCCCAGTGGGTTGTGTGTGCAACCGTACCTGAGTAGGCCTACGAGCTAAAACGGAACAATACGGACCACCGCGCCCAGTACCAAGAAAATAAAAAAAGAACACAAAGAACCCGAAATTAAACGTATACAACACACAAAAGAAAAACCAAAAAAACGCTAGCGATGAGGCAAATTTTATGACGGACGCCTATCCAGCGTGCCATACATAGAATACAACGCGAGGATTCTTATCGACACCGGCGCGAGTAAGAACTTTGTTAGCCAAAAACACTCCGCCGGCTCCACCCCATTACCTACTCCCTTTTATGTTGAATCTGCTGCTGACAATGTTAGAATCACGCATTGCTTAGCAGGCCGAAACTCAAGACCCCATTCTTCCAATCCACATGCTTTGAGAATTTTAAGCTGTATAAAATTCGAATAACGCAGAGATTGTTAAAAGATCAATTCACCTCCGCGAAACACTGCTAGAGGCCCTACATTACTTTACGGTGCCTAGAATGATAGTGTCGGACAACGAAAGGGGTCTCCTTTGCCCAACGGTACTAAACTACCTCCGAACATTGGAGATAGAACTATAACATACCCCTACTCAAAAACTTCACCGCCTATTCCGCAAATCACCCAATGGCCTTACCATCAGTGCTGACCAACATAACAGTAACTGGCTATCGACCTTCGCTTGGATACGTCGATGACGTCAACGCCCAAAATATACAGCTAATGTCTGGCGTTTCACGAGGCGTAACCTTTTCATTTGTCTAAAGTTGAAGTTGACCTCCACCAAAGGAACATCAACCACGAGGGTTATAATCGAGGACCTGGAAAACCCAAAGAGGATGTCGACAACTGCTCACCATTTAGCCAATTGATCTGCGGGACGCAGACTTTTAGAGGGGGAGGAGTTAACACCCGGCACTTTCGAGCCCCCCCCTTGCTCAGCACTATTCGCCCCCTACTACGACTACGCCTCGAACTCGACCCCAGACTCTTAAACCCCAATCCACAGCATAAACAATACCCGATATTCAAGTGCAGTGGGTTCAAGTACATCCGGATATGTCGCAAGAGGGCAACTATGTCACAATTGTGCAACTATGTACGCTGACTGGAATGTTGCGGGAAAGCTGACATACACCCAGGGCCGGATTCAAAAAAACTAAAACTTGACTTTAGCTAATACCGTAATTATTAATGTCACAATCACCCAACCTCTTAAAATCGGTCAGTAGCCGCTCTGAATTACCGACGGCTATTGTAATTTTAGTATATAGTTCCTAAATAAAAGTCGGTTTAGGTCGATTCACTTTGATTTTTATTTGATTTATATGCGCGCACAACCAGCCTCTTGGATTAGAAAAAAGAAACAGTGATGATAGAACTTAATATCGATAACAAATTATAAGAGCTAGAGATCAGGCAGTGTGACCGCATTTGTGATGTTGGTTTTGATAACATATTTCAACAACGGCTATACGCAAAAATTGACCAAAAATTATCCAAGTATAAATTTTCTATTTATGCCTCAAATTTTGCCGCCCCCCGAAATTTGCCGCCCTGTGCGCGAGCACCGACCGCACATAGTGAAAATCCAACGCTGCATACACCCTGAGTGTTACGCTGACTCTTGACACCGGATAGCTGACACTACACCCGCTGACACCACACACGCCGACACCGCACACGCTGACACCACACATAGAGTTGGAGTGGGAGATCGGCCGATATCGAACTGTCGATCGGAGGATCCCAACTCTGGGAAGTCAGTCTATTTTTGACCACGGAACCATCCGAGCCGAATCTACTTCAAATATTCCCAATCGTTACACTAAAACCAACTTTCCCTTTTCATTAAATAAGAACTTTCAACAAATAAGAACCAAATCAATTGTTAATCTAAGTGACACGAACAATAAATTGTATTTCAATCAACTTTAAATCATGAACCAACAGCTTTTCATCAGGTGAACCATGGAAGGACACCTTAACTTATATATTCAAAAAAAGGAGTTGCTCGCGACGGTTGTGGTGCTGAATAAAAAATAAAAATTAAAGAATTCTCCGCGTCGCGAAACAAACTTTCTTCAAACAACGAGCTGCTACTGGAAGGATTCGTCGTCCCCATGCCCTGCACCTGCATCGATTGTACAAGGAAAGTGGCTGCAGGATTAAAGGATCCGAAAGCAGAACCCCAGGTATTTGTGCAAAAAATTGAAAGTCGAGATAAGACAAATTAAAATCCGTCTTGTGCTGGAATATTGCACCCTCCTTTGAATTCTTGGCGCATACGTACGTGGAAAAAATAGTAGAGCAAAAAATAAATAACAACATATATAAAAGTTCTAAAAATGTATTATAAATATATGCCTGTGAACAACATAAAAAAGAAAATATATATATATTATTTGCAATCACAGTCCCCCCCTATCCCTCGTTCTCGATTATACAAATCTTCCAAATATATACTAAGGTGCAGACAAAAATTATTTTATTTATTACAGATAAAATAAAGGTGCATATATATTTGGTATACATACAAATAGATGCCGCGATAATATTCTCATTTTCGTTTCCCACCGTTATCCGCTGCTGTATGTACGTATATGTTGAGGGGTATGAGGGGCGACCAACTATTTTTTTTGGTTTTTCATTTATTTTTTTGTGCCTCGACTATCAAATAATTCGTTAATTAATTTAAATTTTTTTTGGTAAAATTTAATAAATTATTTATTATTTATGTTTTCGCATTTTCTTGAAATCAAAATTAAAATTTATTTAATTTAATTCAACAACAAGAAAAATATTTTAATAAAATTTATTTAACAAAAATATAAATAAATATATATATAAAGCATTCGCCGGTTGAAGGAACGTTTGGAAGATGGATCACTTCCTCTAAACAAAACCGAGCTAGAGTGCAGGCTTCAGGTTTTAGATGATGGCAATTTCTAAAGCAAATGAGTTGCAAGACCAGATCGAGCAAATAGATGAATTGGATGATTTCGGAGCCGAGTTGGAAGAATTAGGAATAACTACCAAGGCAAGGATTGTAATTCTTATGTAATGCTTTTAATTCAGCTGAAGACTCTCGCCCAGCTAATGCAATTTCTGCATCCCCAACTCGAGCTCGACTTCCCAGTTTGGCATTGCCAAAATTCAGTGGAAATTATTCGGAGTTCAAAAATTGTTTAAGTCTTTTCGAGACATTAGTTAACAAAGATGTGAACATTCCAGTTATCGAGAAATTTAATCATTTAATTTCTTGCCTCTCTGGTGAAGCCTTAGGAACTGTCAAGGCATTCCAGGTCACCGAGAGTAATTACGACAAAGCTTTCGCTAGTCTAAAAGAGTTTATGATAACGAATGTCTCATCTTTGCGAACCAAATACGTCAACTGTTCAGCCTTCCGAAAATTTCCCAGCCGTCTGCGTCGTCGTTGAGGGGTCTCATCGACACTGTGTCATAAATTTATGGATCACTATTATCCATTGGAGATGATACTAAAATTGCAAACTCAATGATCATCCATTTAGTTTTGAGTAGAGTGGATCCAGTGACCAAGCAAAAATGGGAAGAGACACTGGATTATGAGGAATTGCCGCTGTGGTCCGATTTCGAAAAAATACTAAATCGTAGATACCAGCATCTGTACGCTGAAGAGACTGGCAAACCAAAACAAAATAAAACTGGGTTCAGCAAGCAACTGAATAGAACTTCGTTGGCCTGTTCTTCTACCAACGCCAAACCAGCTTGCAGTTATTGTAACGCTAACAACCATTTTTTGGCCCAGTGCAGTCCGTTCGCTCGCCTTGCTGTAATGCAAAGGTTTGAGTTTGTTATGTCAGCCTCCCTATGTTTGAATTGTCTGCGAAAAGGTCACACGGTAGCGAAGTGCAAATCGACCAGTTGTCAAGTCTGTGCAATATCGCACCATAAACTTCTGCACCGATTTACAGTGACTGAAAATAACTTAGCCACCCACACAAAATCCTCCCCCAGCGTTAACGAATGATAGCCCTTCTACTTCACATGCTTTGCATGCGTCGTCTGTAGAAAGGGTTTTGTTAGCAACGACGATCGTAAGCGATCGAACAAAAAATGGTGAGCACATATTGGTCCGAGCATTACTTGACTCAGGGTCACAAATGAATTTTATTACAGAAGATCTTGCTCAACTTGCTTGGAATTGGTCGAACTAATTCACAAGTAAAGAAAAAGATACACACCGTGGTGAAGTCGAGAGTCAATGGTAGCGAATTTCCGTTCGACTTTTGGGTTTTGAAAACAATTTCAGGCTATCACCCTGACCAGTCAGTGAACGTGAAAGATTGGACCCTACCAAAGAACTTGCCATCAGCAGACCCATATTTTTACAAACCTCAGCGGATAGAAATGCTAATTGGAGCTGAATCATTTTTCGAACTGTTGTCCGTTGGCCAAATACAGCAAGGTCCGAACCATCCTTCAAAAATCTCTCCTTGGGTGGATAGTATCGGGAAAATATCTAGCAAATTCCTCAACTCCTCAACAGCCGGTCTCTGGCCTGAATTGCCAAGAATAAATATTAGAGTCAATAGACAAAAACTTGAAAAAATTCTGGTCGTTGGAAGAAGTAAAAAGATGTTGTCGCCAGAACAAGAGCCATGTGAGGAACATTATCGGAAGACTACAAGAATACTGCCTTCAGGTCGATTTGAAGTTAAACTTCCATTTAAGACGGATCTAAGCGTTTTGGGAAACGCATTCGAGATATCCAAGCGTCGATTTCTGTCGCTCGAGAGAAGATTATCTCGAGATCCGAACTTAAAGAAAATGTATTTGGAATTTATGGAAGAATACGAATCCCTAGGACATATGTCCCCTGCAAGCAATGACGTTCTTGCTTCTCCACACTATGTTATACCACACCAGTGTGTCTTACGGCCTCAAAGTACAACGACCAAACTACGAGTCGTTTTTGATGCGTCCTGCAAGACATCCACACAGAAGTGTTTAAACGAGTTGTTGATGGTAAGTCCAACAATTCAGGAAGAGCTTTACTCAACTCTTCTTAGATTTCGGCTAAACAAATTCGCTCTGGTAGCCGACATAAAAAAGATGTACCGTCAAGTGATGGTAAATGAAGCAGATCGACGATACCAGTTGATAGTGTGGAGAAAAGACCCGTCTGAGTCCTTGAAATTGTGCAAGCTCTACGCCGTTACTTATGGCACTGCACCAGCCTCATTCCTGCCCATAAGGTGTTTTAAGAGGTTGAGTGAATCCGCGAAAAATACATTCCCTCGAGCTGCTAAAGTTATTGGGTCTGACTTTTATGTCGACGACATGTTAACGGATGCTGGTTGCGTGGAGGAGCTAAAGACAATTAAGTCTGAAGTAACTCAGGTTCTTCAAAACTCTGGGTTTGAATTGAGAAAGTGGTTTTCAAACTCGCCTGAAGTTACTGCATCCGAAAGCACGGTTAAGCCAATAACACTTTTCACTGTTTGGGTTCCTAAAGATGAGGTGTTTAAATTCGAAATTGATATGTCAGTCATGGGTCAAAGGGCGACTAAGCGGAATATTCTTTCGGTGACATCAAAGCTTTTCGACCCCCTTGGCTTATAAAGCCCGATCCTTATTAAAGGAAAGATCCTGTTACAGGAACTTTGGCTTAATAAGCTAGATTGGGATGAGTCGATTCCACTGCACTTGGAAACCGCGTGGAACAAAATTCAGCTTGCCTTGTCACAGTTAGAAGATATCTCAATACCGAGATTTGTGATGAGTGAGCCAATGCCACCAATTGAAATTGATGCCTTCTCTGACGCATCCATGAGAGCCTATGGAGCCTGCGTCTATATCCGTTGCAAATCTGCAGAAGGTAGTAAAGTCTCATTGTTGACTGCAAAGTCGAAAGTAGCGCCGCTCAAGACAAAGACGCTCCCCCGTCTTGAGTTATGTGCCGCTCACCGTCTCGCGGACCTCTGTCGCAAAATAAAACCTCTTATCAAAGCACCGATCGAACGAAGTGTATATTGGTCAGATTCGGAAGTTTGTCTTCATTGGATTCGTTCCCATCCATCGTCGTTGTCAACGTTCGTATCAAATAGAGTTGCTGAGATTCAAGAGTGGTCAGAGGATAGCACGTGGCGGCATGTACCAACTAAACAGAACTGATAGAAGGATTTTCCTCTCACTTAAAACTGCTGCGAGTGTTCGTTTACATGGTCCGCTTTATAAAGAAGTTTAAAAAATTAGTAGTTACTTCTGATAATGTACCTTCACCTGTCGAATATCAAAAAGCTTTTAATAAAATTGTCCAGATAGTCCAAGAGCACGAGTATCAAGAGGAAATTAAAAATATTCGAAAAAATCTTATTGTTAGCCCAAGCCTACAGAAGCTAAGTCCGTTTTTCCATGAAACCTCTCAGGCTGGGCTTACCTTTTCGTTGTTGCGGGTCGGGGGCGACTAGCTAATGCTCCTATTTCGTACGATGCCAAGTTTCCAGTATTGTTGACGAAGCGCTCTCAATTTGTTCAGAGCTATGTCCGATACTTGCACGAGTCGAATTTTCATGTGGGTCCACGAGCACTGGTGAGTCTTTTGCGACAGCGCGTTTGGATAGTAAACGCGCAGGAAGTCTGCAGTCAGATAGTGAGGTCATGCATACGCTGTTAAAAGCAAGCCTCATCTGATGACTCAAATCATGGGAGATTTACCCTTAGATCGAGTTCGTGCTCTCCGCCCATTCTCCATATGTGGCGTGGATTTCTGTGGCCCTATTGAAACGACGTTGAAAATTCGTGGTAGACCACCCTACAAGTCTTACATTGCCCTTTTTGTTTGTTTTGCGTCCAAGGCAGTACATTTAGAAGTAGTTTCGGATTCGTCAACTGATTCCATTTTATTGGCCTTCCAAAGGTTCGTTGGGCGCCGAGGATGTCCGCAGATCGTGCCCTGCGACAACGCGACGAACTTCGTCGGAGCGAGTCGCCACTTCGCGGCACTGGGGCACCAAATCGAAAGCGAAGCGGACGAACCGCGAAAATACGCATCAAGAAAAGGATGCGTATTGGCGTTCATACCGCCGCGGGCTCCGCACATGGCGGACTATGGGAGGCAGGTGGGAAGTCTGCCAAGCACCTACTCCTACGAGCGGTGGGTAGCGCAAAGTTGACCGCAGAGGAGCTGCAGACCGTCCTCGTTGGAGTCGAGGCCGTCCTGAACTCGAGGTCCCTGGGCGCCCTCAGTCAGGACCCAAGCGACGGCGAGGCGTTGACTCCCGGGCACCTGTTGACAGGCGGGCCGCTCATCGCCCCACCAGCACCGCGGACCCCGGACCAGCAGGGTCTAACGTGCTTGCGGCGATGGCGGCTTGTCTCGTCAATCAAGCAAACGTTTTGGCAGCGATCCCGGGAGTACGTCTTGGGCCTACAGGGGCGGTCGAAGTGGCAGCGGGAGCAGGAGGACGCCAGGAAGGGCGATCTGGTCCTGGTCGCCGAGGACAACCAGCCGCCCCAAAAGTGGATCACCGCCAGGGAGAAGATTAAGTTTTGAATTGTATTGAAGTCTAGTATAAGTTAGCATAGGGCGGAGCGGGAGCGCAAGAAAAGCTCACTTGCGCTCTCCCGTGAATTCGTCCCGCTTCGCCGCAATTAATAAGCTAGGCTTAAGTGATTTGTTGAATATAATCGAATTTATAAAGTGGAATCGTAGTTGCATTATTTGAATTTTTACAGCCACCTTTTTCTTTCGGTATTTCGTGAAGAGATAAAATAATCTCAGTGAACAGCGACCGCCCCCAAAATATCTGATATCTGAAACTTTGGTGACGAAAAAATGCAATATATGTATAAAAAATTACATATTAAAAATATTTTTACCCGGTCCGTGTTTATATGGTTTATTTTTATTGTACTACGTGCCGAATAAGAATATTTTGGGCGTTATAATTCAAGCGAGGATGATCCGATGATTATACAGATGTGTATAGATGTAATTTCTTGGGAGATTTTTTTTCGAAATGCGAACAATTCAAACACAGCTGATGGCTCTTTGCACTAGCGGCCAGTGCATTACGCAATCAGCAGTTTGTAAATCGATTAGGGCTATTTTTTTCAAATTTTGGAAAAAAATGTTTGAAAAATTTCCGCGTGTTCGCCTATCAGCCAGTGCCCAGTAATTGCCTCAATCGCTGGGCTGCAGTCTGGTCTGCTGAGAGCAATAAGTCTCGCCAATCTTTTCTGAGAGCGTGTCGGCCAGATCAGACGTGAGGTTCTACAGGTCTGGAGATTACTCCATTTCCTATTGGCTGCCAGGTTAAAAAATTCCTTGCACTTTAGTCTGCAAGTAGCCAAGGGAATGCCTACAAGTTCTTTCTCCGGTTGGAGAGGGTTGGTAGTCCCTGCCCTAGCTAGTTCATCTGCAGCGCGGTTTCCCTCGTGATCCCTGTGACCGGGAACCCAAATGAGGTAGATGTCATGCTGTTCAGCTATCTCGTTGAGAGATCTGAGACAATCATTGACTGTTCTGGAGTTGGACGAGAATCCGTCAAGTGCCTTGAGCGCTGCCTGACTATCTGAGAAGAGGCATATTGTACCCCGATTGCCCCTTAGTGCTGGAGATTCCAGTGCTTCCCTAATGGCTACTACTTCAGCCTGGAAAACACTGTAGTGGTCAGGGAGTCTGAAGGACTCCTTTAGGCTCAAATGCTCACAAAAGTAACCGTCTCCCACCTGGCCGTTAAGTTTTGATCCATCTGTGTAGATATGAATGGAGCCCTCCGGTCCCGGTGTCCGGGCATCCCATTCCTCCCTCGAGGGGATGATGAATTTGTAATTAGTGGTGGGTTGGTCGACGGGAACGCAGTAGTCCGTACCCCCTTCAGGCATGAAGTGATGCAGGCCCAGTCTGGTGTGACCAAAACTATTCTTCCCATAGATTCGGCTCTCGCAGTCATATTGCCGCCAGAGTACCCCCATTTACTCCCATCAGTTCCACCGATAGTAGGTCAAGGATGATATCTAGGGCGTCGCTAGGCGTAGTGCGTAGACTGCTGTTATACAGACTTCCGCCATGCGCTGCGTCTTCCTGAAACTTTCCCTGCATAAGGAGTTGTCCAGGGCAGGCCACCAGACCACAACTCCATAGAATAAGATTGATCTGATGATCGCCGTGTATAACCATCTGACTATCTTGGGGGACATTCCCCATTTCAGGCCTACCGCCTTGCGGCAGGTATAGAGTGCTATTGCCGTTTTCTTAGTCCCATCTGCGGTATTCAGCTTCCAGTCCAGTTTCCTGCCTAGTGTGATGCCTAGGTACTTCGCACTATCACTAAGAACTAGTGTTTCCCCTAGGAGCTTCGGAAGCGATTTGGTATTTTGTACTTCCTGGTAAACAGCACGAGCTTTGTCTTGGACGGATTGACTCCCAGCCCGTTCCTTTGCGCCCAGGCCGACAGAACTTCGAGCTTCCCTGTCATTAGGTCGCATAACGTTTGTGGGAATTTCCCTACGAAGGCAATAGCAAAAATCGTCCGCGTACGCAATGATCTTACAGCTGCCACCCTCTAAGGATCGCAGTAGGGTGTTAACCGCCACGTTTCAGAGTAATGGTGAGAGTACACCTCCTTGCGGGGTGCCCCTCTTGACGTATCTTCGAATAGTCGAACCTCCAAGAGTAGCCTCGACACTCCTGTTGACCAGGATCTGCCATATTAGGTAAACTGATTGGTCGTCTTTTCCAAGTCCCGTCAGTGCATCAATTATTGAGCACGGCAAGATGTTGTTGAAGGCCCCTTCGATGTCTAGAAAAACAACAAGTGCGTATTCCTTAAAGTTGATCGCTCGCTCGGCGATCATAGTGATTGGATGCCTCCTTACTGTGATGGAGATTTATCTGCAGGAATGTCAGGGACATCCTTTAGATTCTCCACCACAGTAACCTCAGCCTCGGTGTCGGAGCCTAGCATCGAGTCCTCCTCCATACCGACGCCTCCAAGAGCCCTTGCCAAGTCACTCTCCTCTGAGGTGTACCCTTCCAGAATGTCCTCCTCCACATCTGACATTCCTTCTGAACGCACCTCTTCGGTCGGTTCCCCCAAGTCTGGCTCTTGTGTGTCTATCTCCAAGTCGATGCCTCCTGGCTTACTCTTCGCATCCGACTTGTAGATCCTCACCGCAACGTGCTCGAACCCGTACTTAATACGGCTACCAGCCCCCTCCAGGATCCTCGCAGTCTCCTCATTTAAAGTGACACAAACAACCTGCGTTCTTAGTCCCACTGCTTCCTCCACCTTGGCGACTTTCCAGTCCGCCGTAGGGAGTGTGGGATTGCACATCTTGAGCATGGCCAGTATGGTAGCAGGTCCGCCGCCTTCTCTGTCAGCCTTACGCGGCCCTCGGTTTGCTGGGGATCTTGTCCCAGTCCACCGCCTCCAGACTGGCTCCTGGGTAAACCTCTCCAAGCGACGCAATCATGCGCTTGTAGAGGCTTACAGACCTCGCATCTTGGCACGCTATCACCTTGATGCTACCCTGGTAACACCCTGCGTCTTCGCAGTCCGGTGGAGGTCCTCCGCTCTTGAGCATCTCCTCCATGAAGCGCCCATGCAGCTCATTCACCACCCTCCGCCAAAGCTCCTTGGGGATCAGGCCATCCTTGGAGCCGTTGTCAACAACCCCAATGATGGTCCTACCCTTTGTAACCTCGGCGAAGGATCTGTTGCTCAGTTGCGTCTGCACCTTTTTCTTCTTCGCTAGGGGCGCTCCACCGTTAGTCGACCTCTGCCTCTTCGCACTTTGTGCGCTATCCTTGGCAGAGTCGCCTACTCCTGTCGGCTTCTTCGGATCCAATCTCACTCCCGCTTTTGCTGGCTGAAAGTCAGGCAGGATTTCCCTCGCCCACTAAATTATCTTAGCCTGGTCGGGGCTGAATTCCGCCAATGGGTCTGCCCTCATCAGAATAAAGACCGCTCTCCTCCTATCCTTATAGGAACCCTTCCGCTGCAAGGGGCCAGAAGTCGCCGGACCGAGGCCTTCCTTAGGGTTACCGCCGGTGCGAGAGGAGCTCGACCCTGGGATCTTGCCCCCCCCCACCGTTAGATGGTCCCATAGTGGGCTCCGTTTTGGGGGTCGGTGCCTTGGCATCTCCCCCTACACCGGCGCAGCTCGCCTCCGACCGTTGTCCCTCAGTGGGGAGCTTCGCCATCCCAGCATCTCTTTGGCCTCTGTCGGCCTTGGAGATTGACGGAACTATGATCCCATTTCCGGACTTTTTTGGGGAGTTCCGTTCTCCTTTATTTTTTTTTATATTTTTTAACAAGAGGTGTATCAAATCTTATATTTTTAACTTAACTAACAGTCATGTGGACTGATACAGAGTAAGACGGCCCTAAAAATCGATTGCTGGGTTGGAAGGTCGTTGCGACGCAGGCGGGATCTGCTAGAAACCCGAGCAATCCCTGAGCGAGGGGATTTGGGTGCGAAGACAGTTTTTCTTTGTAGGACTCTTTTTGCTTTTGAATTTCGTCTTTCACTGCGAGGATGCCCAGATCCCGGTGGATGTTTTCGTTGCGACCATACCAAGGTGCCCTAGTGATAGTTCTCAAGATTTTTGATTGTGCGCGCTGTATGATGTCTCTGCTGCTGCTGCTCGCGTTCCCCCACAGCTGGGAGCCATACGTCCAGATTGACTTTAGGACTGAATTGTAGAGTAGTAGCTTGTAGTCCAGGCACAGTGGCGATCGTAAGTTTATGATCCAGTGGAGGCTGCTGGCTTTCAGTTTTAGGTGCACCTTCTTGCATTCGATGTGCATGGCTTATGCCATGTTAGTCGTCGATCAGGGTGGACGCCAAGGTGCGTTACTACGTTAGCTTGAGGGATCTGCATACCGTTTAGTGAAAGCGGAGGGCATGTTTTTCTCTAAAGAGTAAACATGTAGTTTACACTTTTGTTCGTTTATTTTAATGAGCCAGTCGGACAGCAACCTTTCCACTACTATTAGATGATTAACCAATTGGTTTGGTGCTTGCGTTGGTCATCTAGAGCGACTAAGGATAGCAGTATCGTCGGCGAATGTTGACTTAGTTAGTTGTGCGTTCGTAGGAATATTCGCAGTATACAAAACATATAGACACGGGCCGAGTGCGCTTTCTTGTGGAACTCCAGCTTCGATGATGTAGTCGCCCGAAGTAGTTACGTTGCATCTCACGGAGAATACCCTATTGTAGAGGTATAATTCCAGTAGCTTGTGGGTGTATGTTGGCAAATACGTTTTTATTTTGTGCATGAGTCCATTAAGCCAAACTCGGTCGAAAGCTTGAGATACGTCGAGAAAAATAGCGCTACAGTTTTCTGGCTGTTCGACGGCTGAGCGTATTTCGGATGTTAAACTGGTTCACTTGCTCGATGGTTCCGTGGTTTCTTGGGAAGCCAAATTGGTGCGCCGGGATAATTTTGCAAGCTTCCAGATGTGGTGTTATTCGAGTTAGCAAGCATTTTTCAAACAAATTAGACAAACAAGATAGATGGCCTATTGGTCTGTACGATGACGGTGTTGTGTGGTCTTTTCTAGGCTTTGGTATCATTATAATGATTTCTTCCACTTTTTTGGGGAATAGCCAAGATTAAATTACCATTAAATAGTTTGCAGACGACCTCTATAGCGCATTTTGGAAGTTCGATCAGCATCTTTGGCGTCAGTAAATCACCACCGGAAGCGTTTTTTCGTTTTATCTCTCTTATAACTTTTTCGATTTCGTTCGGCCGAAATGAGGGTGCAGTTGACTGAGGGATAGCCTCTGGCTGAATGACTGGCAGATGGAATGAATTTGAGGCAGGGTTTGGCTGGAAGACACTTTAGAGATGTGTAGCGAATGTTTCCGCTCGGTCTTCGTCGCTGCGAGCCCAGCATCCCGAAGAGTTTCTTATCGGGGTGGCCGTTTTGATTGGGGGGCTGAGATTTGGGTGGGCCCTCCATAGAGGATACTTTGTGCTTCTTGCTGAAAGATTCTGGATGTACCTCAGCTGTGCGTTTTCTTCCTGTTGGTGAAGAGCCTGGTCGAGTAATCGTGTTGCTTCCTTAAGGCGTTGCTTTGAAGCTGGTGATCTGCTGTTTTGCCAATCACGACGCGTGCGCCTCTTTTCTCGCACGAGCTTTTCAATTTGCTGATTAGATTTGTGGTGTTTGTTTAGTTCTACTTCCTTCCTTTGAGGAGTAGAGATTTTGGCTGTCGCAACGAGTACTTCTTCCAGGGCGCTCGTAGTGTAATCGATGTCCGATTCCACGTTAAACTCCGGAGCGAGATCTATGTGGGCAAATACCTTTTGTATTTAAGCCAGTTCATTTTTGGCGATGTCAGGCTGAGGGGGTGTTCAGTTATTTCTGGGCTTTGAAGAAGCGTTAAAAGCACAGGAGAGTGGTCTGATGATAAGTCTGGGACTGCTTTAGCACTTACTAGATTGCAAGGTATGTTTTTTGTCACCGCAAAATCAATAAGGTCTGGGAGCTTGCGTGGGTCGGTTGGCCAGTATGTGGGACTTCCAGGGGAAACATAGTCCAGTTTATTTCTTACATTTATAATTGCATTGTACAATTGCCTTCCTCTGCGAGTCACTAGACATGATCCCCAGTGCGTGTGTTTAGCGTTGTAGTCTCCTTCCGAGATTGAGAAACGAGGAGAGCAGTAAACGGCAGCGATTGAAAGGCTTCCGTTTCTTGACTGAATTTGTATCGATGTGGCCTGCAAGAAGTTTGCTTCAAACCTTTTGTGAAAATTGTGTTTTAAACGTTCTCTGATTAGAACTCCAGTTCCGCCGTGTGCTTTCCCATGTGGATGATCTGTGCGGTAGATTATATAGCCTTTTATTTGAAAGTTTTATTTTCTTGTAAGATGCGTTTCCACCAGTAGCATAACGTCAATATGGTTATCGATCAAGAATCGTGACAATTCTAGTTTATGCCGTGAGACACCATTGGCGTTCCACATTGATATTCGTAGAGTCTGCATAGATCATTTAGACTGTTGTGCTACGAGCAGCTGTATTACCATGTTCTGGTTTTTAACAAGTGTTTGCATGGTCATAAGCTGCATCATACTTTGTTGGAGGGTAAGCATCATGGTTTCCGTTTTGCTATGTGGCTGTTCTGGGGCCTGTTGAGCGCTGTGTGAGTTAGGCTGATTTGGATTTACCATTCCAGATCGTAGAGCATCGGCATAGGAGAAGTCGTTGGTCTTGGATCGGCAAGAGGAGAAAAGATATTGCAGCTTGTAGATTGGGTGGACTTCGTTCTTCTTCAGCGACAAGCTTTCTGGCTCGACCTCGACCTTGAAGAGTGGTTGTGGCTTTTTATCTTTATTTAGAATGTTAATAACGTTCTTGGCGGCGAAGCCCTTTTCCTCAAGGGCGGTTTTTATTTCCGCGGCGGTAACATCGGGTTCGATTCCCTTTGTAATCCCTTGCTGCTTTTCAGCTGGTACGTGTAATAGCTTATCCGATCATTGTCCAAATATTTGGACACGGTACGAAAGTGCTCTTCAGTCGTAGTTTACAGCTTTGTTTCGTGGATGTTCCCTTTGAGAAGCGGGACAACATAAAAGTTGTCACCGTTCCCGATCAACGCCGCAATTCGGTTGACCAGGGCACTCGAGTTTTTCTCCCTGATATAGATTGGAGGAGGCTTGGGTTTTTTTGCGGTGTCTGGCGCTGGTTGGTTTTCGTCCACCTCCGCCAGTAGGGCAAATCTGTTACTACTGGATCTTCCTGGTTCTTCGTCGATCTTTTTTTTTTCCCCGCGGTTCCCACTGCATACGTACAGCCCACCTCCCGTCCAACCGACCGAGGAACGCTGCCGCGTGAAGTACGGCTCGAATCGCGGGAATAGATCCGAGATAGTTAAGCGAAAAGTAGGAGAAAGATATCACGAGGAAGAGTGTTGCACAGATAAGGCAGTTAATATAAGCGATTTAAGATTGTTAGTAGAGCAAGGTGACAAGATGTGGAAGAGACCATTGTAGTCCGAACATAATAAACTGACCGGATCGTGTTGGGCATATGTCGAACTACAATGGCTGAGGAGTAGAGGACGAAAGTTTTTAGTCCTTCTACTAGGAACGTTAAAATTTAAGCGTGTTAGTAAATGCTGGCTGTCAATATTTCCATAAAACAAGATTATATAGAAACATGACACCCAGCTTCGTTCTACGGTTTGTTAATGACGGTAAGTTGATTAGTAAAAGTCTACTACGATAAGAGGGGAGGTAAAGATTTTCATCCCAATTAAGTCCCCTAAGAGCAAAAGTAAGGAAGTTTTTTTGTACAGATTCAATGTGATCTTGGTGATCTTGGACTCCAGACACACGATCCATACTCAAGAATCGGACGGACCAGTAATGTATATAGCATTTTAGTTATGTACGGGTCATTAAATTCTTTTGACCATCTTTTCATAAAACCAAGCACACCCATAGCTTTATTAACCATGGTAGATATATGGTCGGTAAATTTAAGTCTCAAATCTAATAGGACACCTAGATCGTTAACCTGAGTTAATCGTTCTAAGGCGTTCCCATAGAGAAAGTACATAGCCTGGTGAGGACTAGATCGGTAAAAAGACATGAGTTTACATTTTGATCCATTAAGCTTTAGGTTATTTGCTAAACACCAATTTTGAAGTTTATCCAAATCGGATTGAAGTCTAGACTGGGCGCTAGTGAATTTATACTGAAGGCATAGCTTAATGTCATCAGCGTACATAAGTACAAGTGAATTAGTTAAGGCAAGGGGCAAGTCGTTAATAAACAGAGTAAAAAGTAGGGGTCCAAGATGGCTTTCTTGGGGCACCCCAGATGTGGCGCTGACTAAACGCGTGGTAACATCTTTAAAGAAAACATCTTGGGTTCTCCCAGATAAGTAGCTCGAAATCCAGATAAGAAGATCAGTTGGGAATCCCAAAGGACTGAATTTACTTATAAGAAGCGAATGGTTAACAGAGTCAAATGCTTTACTGAAGTCAGTGTAAATGACGTCTGTTTGTAAGCCATTCCGGAAGCCATCCGTGATAAAAGATGTTGGTAGTGGTGGAGCGGCGCTCCATGAAGCCATGCTGGCACGGAGTTATTATTGAACTACATAGGTGTTGCAAATGTGGAGTGATAAGTTTTTCAAAAAGCTTTGGAATTGCTGACAATTTAGAGATGCCTCTATAATTTGCAGCGTCGGTTTTTTTCCCTTTTTTATGCAGCGGAATAATGAAGGATTCCTTCCACATAAGAGGAAAGATCGAAGTTTCCAGCGATACATTAAAGAGTTTAACGAGCGGTTTGCACAGAGCCTCGGCGCAGCTCTTCAGAACACAGCCTGGTACTCCATCAGGGCCTGGCGAATACACGGGCTTGACCTTAAGAAGATCCGATAACACACCACTTTGATCGAAAGATGGGCGAAATATAAGATTGGCTGATTGGATATCATAAGTGTAAGGCTGAGCTGAGCTGCTGCTAGGTGAATAAGTAGTTTAAAAAAACTGTGCAAAGAGATCGGCCATTGCCTGATCCGTGTTCGCATAAGAGTTCTCAAACGTAAGCAGTGGGGGAAAAGACACATGTTTACGCTTAGTGTTTACAAAGTTATAAAACTGATTCGGATCCTAAGTAAACTGAATCCTGCAGCGGCAAATATAACTCCTATAAAACTTTCTGCGTTATGCACGGTGAAATTGGACCGAGCTACTAAGTATCTTGAAGTTGATAAAATGCCTTGTATACCAAGGCGTATTTGTTGAAGCGGACGGATATTTCCACGGCACACAAGCGTCAAAAAATGAGTTTAAAGTGAAATAAAATTTTTGTAATGCTAAGTTTATATCATCGCATGCCAGTAAATCAGACCAATCAAATTCCGAAATTATCGTATTTAATTTCATAAAGTCAGCCTTACGAAAGAAACGAACTTTATGAAATTTAAGTGTAGACTTAAGGTCAAGTAAGGAGATGTTTTCAATTGAAAGCTCAAGAGTGGGATGATATGGATCCTCAGGGTCAGAAAGGGGCAAAGTTCCAGAAAGATTAATTCCAACAGGATCAGAAACGAAACATAAGTCCAACAGCCGACCTAAAGAATTTCTAACGTGGTTAATTTGCCCGAGTGACACGTCAAAAATGCCCACAGGGAAGTCGTGGTGGGAGTTAAGCTGTAAAGACGGTGAATTGACCATATACATTTGACCATATAAGTTCTGGGATATTAAAGTCACCCAGAGCTATCAGCTGGTCACCATCAGACAGACGATCGAAAACCAAACGAATAGCGGACAAATGTTGCCAGTATGTTGGCGGTTCGGACGAAGGTGGTATGTAAGAACAGGTAACATACAAAGATTGATCGGACAAAGTGATTTTGATGCAAAGGAATTCAATGTCACCAAACTCTTGTGATTGTACCTCTTCAGAAGCGAGTTTGGAGTCTACAGAGATTAACACTCCTCCTCCTCTTCGCAGAGTTCTGTCACATCTAAAAGTGGTGTACCTACTAGGAAAAACTTTGGAGCTTAAGATCTCCGGCTTTAACCAAGTTTCTGTAAATACAATAATGTGAGATGCAAAGAAAGAACTATCAGAATACAGTTTGGGAAGTTTACTACGTAACCCTCTTGTATTCTGATAGGTAAGTGTTAGAGAAGACATTAGTTTTTTAAAACTGAGGGAGATGAAGTGGAAGGTTGGTCAGTGGCCGCAACCTGTGGGAATTTTACACCCACAGGTTTGGTAATTTTTTTTTTCACTGTACTTGGCTGATGTTCTTGGACGAAAATATTCTCTGGCCAAAAGCTTGCGGAACAAATCGTCTTGAACATCTGCAAAGGCACACGTATTTTGAAAGATGACGCCTGGTGTATGAATATTTAAATTTTGTAATGTCCACCACCTATGTCGACTTTTGTTTTGGCTTTGATGTAAGCCGAGATATCAATCTCAGAAGTATCAAGGGCAAGCCGGGAAACAAAAATATGTTTCGATGGTGGGATCACCTGCAAGGGTTTTGGTGCCGCCGCAACTAGTACAGCGACATCAGTATGCACCAGGGGTCCGGACGGTTGATTGCCCTGTTTGGTGACTGTTACAGGGGTTTGAATTATTGGGTCTGGGATCACTTGAAGCGATGCCACAGAGGACAAATCGGACAATTGCTCATTAATCCTGAGATATTCGGAAGCCGAATTTTTCTCAGGTCCGGCCCTTGGGGTGGCCAGAGATATAAGCGGCTGCATAGTTGTCGGCTGAGCAGGCTGAAGATTATTCGCCACAAGCACATCACTAAAAGAGGATTTTTTACGCTTTGGAGACTCGTTTAGTAGTTGAAGACTACTAAACGGTGTATCGAGCGCACAGAGTTGGTCATTGATTTTTCAAAAACCACTAATCAACTCCTTGAATCCGCTTTTAGTCTGCCTCATGAACGATCTCATTTCGTCCTGAACAGCACAACAACCGTCACAGCAAAAGTGGAGACCAGACCTACGAGAGATTGCATCCGAAAATGAGGCCGTGAACCCGGCACACATAGCGTGTAAAACGTTTTCACAGAGTCAGCAGTGGATGGTAGGCTGGGAAGACGAGATTGTCTTATTACAAGACTTCAACGCACAGACCAATTTAAATTCCATAATTATTAAAAATTTAAATAATCAATTTATTAAAAATTATTAAAATTTCAATAATTAATTTATTAATAATATTGATGAACCTTGTACCACTGTACCAGGGAAACGAAAGGGGGAGATTGAAGAGAGTAGATAGTACGAGTTAGTAAAATCTACGCTGATTCTTTTGATCGTTGCTCAATGAGCTCATTGCGTGGCACTTATTTATATAAAACAATGCACTAGTTTTTGTTTTAGAACATCACAACTGTTAGAAAAAGCTTGTCTATTGCTTTTAATGAATTGTGGTTAATTGGCGTCTTTTCGCTTATATTGGGTTACCCCAGATTTTATTTTTTTGTGTTGCAGTTTTCTTGGAGCTCGGGCAGAGCACGTCCACTCAGTTCGGTAGCACTTATTCTGATTCCAAGGCCAGGTTCTTGCTTTCTTAGAAGTCTTAAGCATACTGGACGTTGCAACTCATTCTTGAGTTGCGCCATAGATTTTGACATTAAAGAAAGTGGAATAATTAAAAACCTTTCCAAAGATGTAAAGTAAATTTTTCGATAGCTTTTGATAGCGTATTTTCGAAAAAAAAAAGCTTTCGATAGCGTAATTTATAAAGGTTTTGGAATTTGGTTAGTTAAAAAATTGTAATTAAAAATGTGCCCAAAGTTCTATTAAAAATCCAAAATTGTTTTGTAGTTGTGGGAAACCAAATTGTTTAAACAAATAAACAGATGAGAGGCCGATCCTTATGAGAGTTTCACTATATAATAAATTATCAAAAAACAAGAAAGGAAAGCTAACTTCGGGCGGAGCCGAAGTTTATATACCCTTGCAGTTCAGTCGCAGTCCGCTAGGTGGCGCCACGCATCTTAAATTATTAGATATGTAGCGGATCGTATATAGTCGGCCGATCCTTATGAAATTTGGCATATTGAATTATTTTTCCCAAAATAGAATCTGTACCAAATCCCATCTTTCTAATTAAAAAAACACCAAAGCTATGCCAATTTCGATCGTTCTATAACAGCTATAGGATATAGTCGGCCGATCCTTATGAAATTTTGTACACAAGATATTTTGGTCAAATATAACATGTGTGAAAAGTCCCAACGCTCTAACTTAAAAAACACCAAAGTTATGGCATTTCCGATCAATCAGTTATATGACAGCTATAGGATATAGTCGACCGATAGACAAATAAAGTAAAAGTTGAAATAATTTACTCTATATAGTTTATACAGTTTATTGCACACATACATGCACAAGCTCAAAAAGAATATTCCCCATCAAATATACGCATCCATGTATTTACATATGTATGTATGTATGTGTACGTAACACCAAACTTCACAGGTGGCAAATTTACTGCACAAAATTAGTGGCTGCACTTATAGGACTATATCTTAAGGTAACGAATTTTGCCAGATATAAACGATATATCAAAAGTTGCGTCATCTCAAGGGCTATCTCCACGTGCAATATAATAAAATCAAATGAGCCAATTTTGAAAAATAATATTTTTTCTTAAAAAAAAATTATTTTCAGTATATTTTTTTTTATCTACGTTTGGTCTAAAAGAAACTGATGAATAGATATTTAAAAAACCTTTTCAATGGTGTAATATCTTTCTTGATTATAAAGCTATGAATTTTTTAACTAAGAAAGTTTTTTTAATTTTTTAACGTAAGCTTAAGGTATTATATATCAAAAAGTTGTAGAACAATAGTTGATCATATGATAGTAATAAACATCTCTAATTTTTTTCAGGATTGTTAAGAAAAAAATAGTGCAAACAGACAACCAGGCAAACAGACAAACTGCCTTCATTTGGAAAAAGCTGTAAAAATCGATTTTTTTGAATAACTTCTGCAACGCGTATTTAGGAGTAGAATGTGTCCCCAGCGCAAATTTACTGATTCAAAGTTTTTTTTTTTTACTTTCACTCTAATTTCTCATAAACCAAACGATTTGTGGAAAATGTTTGGACAAAAATTATCTAATTAGAACAATACCTTTCGATTGGTATATAATTAAATCAGATCGGATGCCTACAGAAAATTTTAAATTCTTTGGCTATATATAAAGTCTCCTCGCGCACGCCATGGCATGCAGGCCGTCCGCAGGGATAGTTTCTTCGCGCGCTAGCTACATGCTAGAGCATGCGTGTCGCAACCCTGTGAAAAGCAACCGCTGTCAAGATTATGACTAACTATTCATTGTAACGAACTGTTTGCTTATTTACGCTCTCAAAAAATGCCGCTAACAGAGTTTGTGGGTCGTTTCACCGAATTTATATACCCGAACTTACCGCCCGAGTCCAGAAATAACACCGAGTGCTTCGTTTGGGTCCTCTTCTTCCTTTTTTAGTATATGTACTTGTTTTCCATATATATTTTCCTTTTTAGTGCATTTTTTTTTTTTTATCTTTTTCCGTTGAATATTCTTCTTTCCAATATTTATATTTTCCTTATATTTACTATTAAATATATTTTTTTGCTTATTTTTTCTTTTATGTATATATTCTACCTCTTACTATTTATATTTCCCTAATATTTAATATTTTATACATAAATTTTGTTTTTGTGTAAGTTCTTTTTTTTATAATATGTTTTAACCCCATTTTTCGTTTTTGTTTATTTTTTCTTATCTTATTATATCCGGGTGACGCGTATTCCGCTGGAGCCCCCGCGTCCCCGAAAACATTCCATATGCAAAACGACGCTCCATCTCCCGACATTCGTCGGATCCGCGAATCGTTCATCTCTGTCCTCCGTCCGGGTGGCCCAGCTCCGCTGGCTTCTCCAGCGCGCCGCCCTTCTCAGCATTGATGCGCAATCCTTCCTCGCCGCTGAGCTCCACCGCTAGGCCGCCTCTTCGACCAATACTCTGTCCAATTTTTCCATGGCCCTTGCTAGGGACACAACCGCCTCCACCTCGAGCTCTTTCCTGGCACCTTTGCCGTCTGCAGCGAAGCGCCTTTAGCTCCTGACTTGGGCAGTACCGTGTTGCCCGGAGCCGCCGAATGTCCCATCCGGGCATGCCGACGAGCTCAACGTTGCTGTCGTCCGATGTCACTACTGGTGTCGTGCTGCGGGATGAGTCCATTTTTACGCTGTTTGTTAAAAGAAGGCCGGCTGGTGTCCACCACCGCCTTTTTTGTTCCGCGCTTACGGTTCCTTTTTTCCATGTCTTTTTTCCGCCGCCTGCAGTCTCCGGAATACTTCCTTCAAGTTTGCCATATGCGCCTCCCTTTTGCGTCCAATTACGATGATGTTATCTTGATATGCAAACGAGTAACGAGTATATCGTTTGCGAACGCCATTAGCTGCTCTTCAATGAATCTCCTGTCACGCTCCTGCTCCCACTCCTACGAGGGTCCTGTTATCGCTATTGACAGCCTATTCTCCATGCACCCGGTCCATCTTTCTCTTTCTGGGATCGTGACTTATCGTTGTGCCAAATCCTGCGAGGAAATCCCATCCTAGCACCGCGCTGTCTCCCATGCCTGACAACTCGAGCATGATCAATTTATTTTCCTTGTTGCGAAAACTTACCGTCGTATGGACTCCATACTATGGAGTACCGTTCGAGTTTCCGAGTGGCTCCAACTGGCCAACTTTACCAATCTTCTCGTTGCTGCTCGTTCTCCGGCGATTTCCAGGTTCTCCGCTAACTTATCCTATCGTCTCCTGATAAACCTCCATCTAGCTTTAAGAGACAGCACCTCACGATCTCTGCCTTCTTCGATACGGCTGAGATCACTGCGCGTTTTCCGCTCGTTGGCAGCACTCTGTGCTTCTTAATCCTGTTGCGCCGTACATCCTGCAGAACTTTTCATTTATGGTACCGCCAGACTTTAAATGAGCTTTTCTGACTCACTCACCGCTCTTTGCCTCGGCGTGGACGTCTGTGTGAATTTTTCTTCAAATCCAAGCGTGACCGCCAACATCTCATCGTTGTTTGTCTCGTCGACCCACTTTGCAACTAGTGCCCTCATATTTCTACTGTTCCCTCTGATAGGAGACTAAGCTCTCTACACACTTCGCTCAGCTCCTCCTTGCGCAGCGCGTAAGTTCAGTTTTTTCTCCCCATCTTGAAGCTGCGTTATTTCTAGACTCGAATTTAATCACGTAGTTTGGGCGACAGATGTAAATAACTGTTTTTCTTTTTTTCGCTCGCAACAAATGCCGCGGGTAGCTCCCAGTGTTTTGTGGGTCCTATCACACATTAATCCTTATTGCCTCTGTTCTCGCTGTTAATCCTTTCCCGAATTCCTGTCGCATTTTTTGATTTCATCTCCTCACAAGGTTTACAGGGAGAATTCCATATATAGCTTAGAATCTCAAAAAGCCATGAAGAAACAGGGTGAGAGGAATCAGAGACACGCGGTAACGAGAGGTTGAATTCCAGGAGGGGCAAGTGGTTTTCCGTACGAATTTTAACAATGTGATTTTGCAAGCTCGGTCCGAAATATGTCAAAGCTAGAATCAGGAAGAGGACTATGAATTTGCGAGGTCACGAAAATGGAAAAACAGGCGAATGTCTTACATGAGGGAGTCCTACCTCTGTGATTTAGCTGTTTAGGATCCAATGAGACCCTAATCCAGCTCTTTAAAAGTGGGCATTTTGTAACAGAAGAGGCATGCGGACGTTGAGACAGAGTATCAACGCCTGAAAATATCGATAGGAAAAGCGGTAAGAGTTGGCAGCTTAACAAAAGGGTGAATCGGGCAAGATCAAGCTAGTGTTAGGAAAGACTGGAGCGTCCGCATGAAGCGTACTTTCTTTTCGTTTTAACTCGCAAAAGTAATAGCAAGTGAATTGGAAGGAAAAAAAAAGTAGACACGTAAAGAGTTAAAGCAAGTTCTTGGAGCCAGTGTGGAGTACTAAGCTCTAAATCTGAGAAGATAAATCCAGTTTTATAACAGGATAAGTCGATGGATTTTGTCGGGCATTCGTAACGGAGCGTGGTAGTACAGCGCATAGGTGAGTGGTGAACAGTGAGGTTAAGACTAAAGGGTCTTTAGTCTGACTTTGCCGTATCCCGACGTGTTTTTGCGATTGCTCTCATCTGATTACCTATATCTTTGATACGAGTTTCCCCTTTTCGCGTATCATCGTCGGAGAATATTTGACTTACATAGTTCATTGAACCTTTAACTTCTTAAAAACAATATTATTATTCAATATTACTTCTGCCGCGCTCTTCGAATATTCATATATATATTCCCTTCCTGAGTTCTATTCTCAGGTCGAGTAATCCCGTTACATCATTGTTACTCTCAAGCGGTTATTCGTCACGGCGTATCTCTTTTGTGACGTCTTCTCTTCGACGTGCTTGATCCGAACGTGCCTCTCTACCACATATTTCTAATTGATCTCTTCGCGCTCTCACTATAGTGTTCAAATCTCAGTCAATAATGAGTCTTATTTGCACTGCTAAGAAATGCGAGTTTGGAGGATGCATCACTGGTGACTCGTATCTGTCCTGCTGGCATTGCAACAACTGCTCACATATTAAATGTGCTGGTGGTGGGCACAATGGACGGATAAGTGATCTTATCACAAAGAATATTGGTCTGACATGTATTGCCTGTAGAGAGATTGAGTCTGAGATGCGGACTTTCATGAAGCAGACGAGAAACGGCTTTTTAGATGTCCGTAAGAAATTTTATGCACTTAATAAGCAATTCCTTACTCTTGAGACCCAATTCCTTGGTCTCAAGTTATTAAGTGAATCTCCAAGGATTCCAAACTCCAGAAAAATTCCAAACAACAACCCGATGGGGGTCACTTTATTGGGTATTCTTGCCCCTCATGAGATTCATTCGGATACTTTTTTAACGCCTAATACTTCATCGCCTACTGTTGTGCCTGTGGAAGTGATCCATTCACCAAGTCAGCGAATGGAATCGTCAAGGAGTCTTGGTCCACCTATTGTCTTGGATCCTCCATCGTTGGAAAACCTGCAGGTTCCAGTGGCACCGTCTCCTAGGCCTCTCACTGGTATGGCGCCTGTGTTAAGATCCTCTGGGCTTTCGCTTAGAGCTGTTGCACCTCATAAAGCTTTATTTGTATCCCGCCTCATGCCGGACGCCACTGTGGATGATGTCAGGAGTTACCTCTTAAACCATCTTAAGGTAGCTCCTAATGAATTAGCGGTCTTTAAGTTTAATTTTAAACATAAGCGTAGTATATCCTCTTTCAAAATTGTAATTCCTGAATCCTACTTTGAAAAAGCACTTGATCCGTCAGCCTGGCCTAAGCACAGTATTATTCATGAATTTTTAGCCAAAGATCCTCTAAATCCCAACTATGTCGATTCAGCTCCAAAAAACTGAGTAATAACGTATTTTCTTGCTGCTACCAAAACGTTCAAAGTATTCTGGGTAAATTGAGCCAATTTTTTACTAAGAGTGCTTCTTTTGATTTTGATGCTATAGCACTTACTAAAACCTGGCTTAATTCCTCTGTCTCTGATTATGAAATTTTTGTTCCTATATACCTCCATCGGTTGAGGATACTGTATATTTACACCACCTCGAGGCTATTAAGTTCGTTCTATCACTAGTCAGTAACTCTGATTTTGTCCTAATATTGGGTGATTTCAACCTTCCCAAAATCTCCTAGATCCCGTGTGAAGATGACAATTCCTTGCATGCCAGTTTTCAAAACGATTGATGCATTAATTGAAATTTCTCTTTCCCAAATTAACCCCATCCTTAACACACTTAGCAGATCTCTTAGACCTTATTTTCTGTAATAGGATATCCTCTGTGACTGTTAATCGGTCTTCACCACTATCGCTTCCTGAGGACGTACACCATCCTACACTATTGGTTTCGGTATTAATTGATGTCCCTAATATACATGCTAACTATAAGACTCAGTATCGTACTAAATGTTTCCGAAAAATGGATTATAATGCTCTTCGCAATCATTTAGCTGTATTTGACTGGGAATATCTTTCATCTTTTAACTCTATTGATGCTGCTACTGATTCTTTTTATGATGTAATCCACAACGCCTTGGACAATTTGTTCCTGTAGTTTCATCGTCTTCATGAACTAAACCGCCATGGTTTAATAAACACCTATCTCGTCTTAAGAACAGGAAATCTAGAGCTTACAAAATGTTTCTTAAGTCTGGATCTTAGTTTCATCAGACAAACTTTCTTTGCATTCGCGACCAGTTTATTATTCTTAATAATCAACTTTATAAGCGTTACATCATGAATTGTAAGGCGAATTTCCGAAATGATCCGAGCTCCTTCTATTCGTTTGTCAATATGAAACATAAATCCAGTCTTTTTCCTTCTTCCCTAACTTATAAAAATATTTCAGATTCCTCAGAACAAGGTATTGCTATCTCTTTGCTTCATTTTTTCAATCAACTTATTCGTCCGATTCTTATAATTTAAATTCTACATACCCTTATAAAATTCCGTACATAAACAATATTTACTTGTCTAAATTTAATAATCTTGATGTTTTTAATGCTCTTTCAACATTGGATATCTCATTTTCTGCTGGTCCCGATAATGTCCCGAGCTGTATTCTCAGGCACTGCTCCGATATCCTATGCTACCCTCTTACCATCCTATTCAATTTACCTCTGGACCTTTCATGCCTTCCTAAGAGATGGAATGAATATTTTATTATTCCACTTCATAAGAAAGGTTCTAAAATTCTTATCGATAACTACCGCGGTATTTCTAAGCTTTCTGCTATTCCCAAGCTGCTGGAGAAATTGGTTACATTGCAACTGCAACATCATTGCAAAAGCATAATTTCCTCCTCCCAGCATGTCAAATATCGTTCTACAACAACCAATCTGCTAGAATTCACTTCGGTCGTCCACAAGGGTTATCTAAAACGAATGCAAACCGATGTAGTTTACACCGATTTTAGCAAAGCTTTCGATTCTGTTAATCATCGTCTCCTTCTCCGGAAACTTTATCTTATGGGTTTTCCTCCTAATATCATACAGTGGATGACTTCATATCTATCGAATCGTACGCAGCGGGTTTTGTTCGAGAACATCACATCTCATGTTATAAAAGTAACATCTGGTGTTCCGCAAGGTAGTCACTTAGGACCTTTTCTGTTTATCCTCATTGTTAACGACTTACCTAGTGTCGCGAGCTATGCTTCTACACTTATGTACACCTGTTCTCTGACCACTTCCTTCATAGACATCTGCAATTTGACCTTGATGAAGTATTCTTGTGGTGCTCTAATAATCTCCTTTAAACTGCTCAAACTGCTCAAAGTGCAAGGTTATGACGTTTAATTGTAGCATGCCTCATGTCATCTCGTACTCACTTGGGAATCACTTTTTAGATCGTGTTTCCTTAATGAATGATCTTGGAGTTCTTTTCGATCACAAGCTGTCGTTTAATGAACATATTTCTGTAACAGTTAATAAAGCCAGAGGAGTACTTGCTTTTATCAAGCGTTGGTCAAAAGAGTTTGATGATCCCTTCACCACTAAAACGTTGTATATGGTTCGACCGATCCTGGAATACTGTTCATGCGTTTGGAGTCCGCAGTATATGGTTCATCAAAAAAGTATTGAATCAGTGCAAAAGCAGTTTCTTTTATTTGCCTTAAAATATTTAAACTGGGACTGATGATCTTCTTCCACCATATCTTTGTCGGCTAAAATTATTAGACCTACCACCATTGCAGGTACGTCGTACTTATGCTGGGGCCATGCTCCTTCATAAAATTATTCTTGGTCAAGTTGACTTGAAACTTTTACTCGAAAAGATCCTTTTCGCGTTATCTGTAAAAACTATAACCTATTGTCACATATATTTTCGCCCGAATTATCCCAAGATGTAATAAAATCTAAATTGATTGTTTTTCTATTAGAATAATTTGCCTAATTAATTTTAATAATAATTGTATAAATAACAGTTAATTGTTATTTTCAATAAATAAATAAAAGTAGATGCTTTAATGGAGCTTTGTAGGAACAAGGTGGGTAACGGAGCCCTAGCGGACCTATTGAATAGCTGGCCGAAATTTTGAGGTGCTGGCCCCAGCGGCGGCGAGGGGAAGAAAAGCGGAAAGCTTGTCGGGTCGGCGGCAAAGCTGAGCTGAAGATCCATTTGGTAGGGTAGATTTTTAACTTGCGTCACCTCAAAAGAGGCAGAGAAAAACGGCATATGCGAATTCAGCAGGTAGGAAACCGAATCTAACCTCATTTTCTCGGCGAAGACCTAGCTTAACTTCAATCTCTTTGCTGAGAGCCACGCGGGCGAAGCTCTTAAGGCATAGGGTTATTGTACAGTTATTGTAGATCCCGTAGTTCATTTGTGGTTTGGTCAGACGCCCTAACCTAAGCTCGGGCAAGACCCTCGCGATAGCCCTACAGTGGTAGTCCTCTTCAGACTGTTTAGTTACCGAGCGTTTTCGGTAGCTTTATTTTTTGTGTTCTAAATCTTGGCTTTAATAAAAAACAAGCACAGTTAGATATATAGATGTTCATAGAGAGACAGAGTATCAACGCCTGAAAATATCGATAGGAAAAGCGGTAAGAGTTGGCAGCTTAACAAAAGGGTGAATCGGGCAAGATCAAGCTAGTGTTAGGAAAGACTGGAGCGTCCGCATGAAGCGTACTTTCTTTTCGTTTTAACTCGCAAAAGTAATAGCAAGTGAATTGGAAGGAAAAAAAAAGTAGACACGTAAAGAGTTAAAGCAAGTTCTTGGAGCCAGTGTGGAGTACTAAGCTCTAAATCTGAGAAGATAAATCCAGTTTTATAACATGATAAGTCGATGGATTTTGTCGGGCATTCGTAACGGAGCGTGGTAGTACAGCGCATAGGTGAGTGGTGAACAGTGAGGTTAAGACTAAAGGGTCTTTAGTCTGACTTTGCCGTATCCCGACGTGTTTTTGCGATTGCTCTCATCTGATTACCTATATCTTTGATACGAGTTTCCCCTTTTCGCGTATCATCGTCGGAGAATATTTGACTTACATAGTTCATTGAACCTTTAACTTCTTAAAAACAATATTATTATTCAATATTACTTCTGCCGCGCTCTTCGAATATTCATATATATATTCCCTTCCTGAGTTCTATTCTCAGGTCGAGTAATCCCGTTACATCATTGTTACTCTCAAGCGGTTATTCGTCACGGCGTATCTCTTTTGTGACGTCTTCTCTTCGACGTGCTTGATCCGAACGTGCCTCTCTACCACATATTTCTAATTGATCTCTTCGCGCTCTCACTATAGTGTTCAAATCTCAGTCAATAATGAGTCTTATTTGCACTGCTAAGAAATGCGAGTTTGGAGGATGCATCACTGGTGACTCGTATCTGTCCTGCTGGCATTGCAACAACTGCTCACATATTAAATGTGCTGGTGGTGGGCACAATGGACGGATAAGTGATCTTATCACAAAGAATATTGGTCTGACATGTATTGCCTGTAGAGAGATTGAGTCTGAGATGCGGACTTTCATGAAGCAGACGAGAAACGGCTTTTTAGATGTCCGTAAGAAATTTTATGCACTTAATAAGCAATTCCTTACTCTTGAGACCCAATTCCTTGGTCTCAAGTTATTAAGTGAATCTCCAAGGATTCCAAACTCCAGAAAAATTCCAAACAACAACCCGATGGGGGTCACTTTATTGGGTATTCTTGCCCCTCATGAGATTCATTCGGATACTTTTTTAACGCCTAATACTTCATCGCCTACTGTTGTGCCTGTGGAAGTGATCCATTCACCAAGTCAGCGAATGGAATCGTCAAGGAGTCTTGGTCCACCTATTGTCTTGGATCCTCCATCGTTGGAAAACCTGCAGGTTCCAGTGGCACCGTCTCCTAGGCCTCTCACTGGTATGGCGCCTGTGTTAAGATCCTCTGGGCTTTCGCTTAGAGCTGTTGCACCTCGTAAAGCTTTATTTGTATCCCGCCTCATGCCGGACGCCACTGTGGATGATGTCAGGAGTTACCTCTTAAACCATCTTAAGGTAGCTCCTAATGAATTAGCGGTCTTTAAGTTTAATTTTAAACATAAGCGTAGTACATCCTCTTTCAAAATTGTAATTCCTGAATCCTACTTTGAAAAAGCACTTGATCCGTCAGCCTGGCCTAAGCACAGTATTATTCATGAATTTTTAGCCAAAGATCCTCTAAATCCCAACTATGTCGATTCAGCTCCAAAAAACTGAGTAATAACGTATTTTCTTGCTGCTACCAAAACGTTCAAAGTATTCTGGGTAAATTGAGCCAATTTTTTACTAAGAGTGCTTCTTTTGATTTTGATGCTATAGCACTTACTAAAACCTGGCTTAATTCCTCTGTCTCTGATTATGAAATTTTTGTTCCTATATACCTCCATCGGTTGAGGATACTGTATATTTACACCACCTCGAGGCTATTAAGTTCGTTCTATCACTAGTCAGTAACTCTGATTTTGTCCTAATATTGGGTGATTTCAACCTTCCCAAAATCTCCTAGATCCCGTGTGAAGATGACAATTCCTTGCATGCCAGTTTTCAAAACGATTGATGCATTAATTGAAATTTCTCTTTCCCAAATTAACCCCATCCTTAACACACTTAGCAGATCTCTTAGACCTTATTTTCTGTAATAGGATATCCTCTGTGACTGTTAATCGGTCTTCACCACTATCGCTTCCTGAGGACGTACACCATCCTACACTATTGGTTTCGGTATTAATTGATGTCCCTAATATACATGCTAACTATAAGACTCAGTATCGTACTAAATGTTTCCGAAAAATGGATTATAATGCTCTTCGCAATCATTTAGCTGTATTTGACTGGGAATATCTTTCATCTTTTAACTCTATTGATGCTGCTACTGATTCTTTTTATGATGTAATCCACAACGCCTTGGACAATTTGTTCCTGTAGTTTCATCGTCTTCATGAACTAAACCGCCATGGTTTAATAAACACCTATCTCGTCTTAAGAACAGGAAATCTAGAGCATACAAAATGTTTCTTAAGTCTGGATCTTAGTTTCATCAGACAAACTTTCTTTGCATTCGCGACCAGTTTATTATTCTTAATAATCAACTTTATAAGCGTTACATCATGAATTGTAAGGCGAATTTCCGAAATGATCCGAGCTCCTTCTATTCGTTTGTCAATATGAAACATAAATCCAGTCTTTTTCCTTCTTCCCTAACTTATAAAAATATTTCAGATTCCTCAGAACAAGGTATTGCTATCTCTTTGCTTCATTTTTTCAATCAACTTATTCGTCCGATTCTTATAATTTAAATTCTACATACCCTTATAAAATTCCGTACATAAACAATATTTACTTGTCTAAATTTAATAATCTTGATGTTTTTAATGCTCTTTCAACATTGGATATCTCATTTTCTGCTGGTCCCGATAATGTCCCGAGCTGTATTCTCAGGCACTGCTCCGATATCCTATGCTACCCTCTTACCATCCTATTCAATTTATCTCTGGACCTTTCATGCCTTCCTAAGAGATGGAATGAATATTTTATTATTCCACTTCATAAGAAAGGTTCTAAAATTCTTATCGATAACTACCGCGGTATTTCTAAGCTTTCTGCTATTCCCAAGCTGCTGGAGAAATTGGTTACATTGCAACTGCAACATCATTGCAAAAGCATAATTTCCTCCTCCCTGCATGTCAAATATCGTTCTACAACAACCAATCTGCTAGAATTCACTTCGGTCGTCCACAAGGGTTATCTAAAACGAATGCAAACCGATGTAGTTTACACCGATTTTAGCAAAGCTTTCGATTCTGTTAATCATCGTCTCCTTCTCCGGAAACTTTATCTTATGGGTTTTCCTCCTAATATCATACAGTGGATGACTTCATATCTATCGAATCGTACGCAGCGGGTTTTGTTCGAGAACATCACATCTCATGTTATAAAAGTAACATCTGGTGTTCCGCAAGGTAGTCACTTAGGACCTTTTCTGTTTATCCTCATTGTTAACGACTTACCTAGTGTCGCGAGCTATGCTTCTACACTTATGTACACCTGTTCTCTGACCACTTCCTTCATAGACATCTGCAATTTGACCTTGATGAAGTATTCTTGTGGTGCTCTAATAATCTCCTTTAAACTGCTCAAACTGCTCAAAGTGCAAGGTTATGACGTTTAATTGTAGCATGCCTCATGTCATCTCGTACTCACTTGGGAATCACTTTTTAGATCGTGTTTCCTTAATGAATGATCTTGGAGTTCTTTTCGATCACAAGCTGTCGTTTAATGAACATATTTCTGTAACAGTTAATAAAGCCAGAGGAGTACTTGCTTTTATCAAGCGTTGGTCAAAAGAGTTTGATGATCCCTTCACCACTAAAACGTTGTATATGGTTCGACCGATCCTGGAATACTGTTCATGCGTTTGGAGTCCGCAGTATATGGTTCATCAAAAAAGTATTGAATCAGTGCAAAAGCAGTTTCTTTTATTTGCCTTAAAATATTTAAACTGGGACTGATGATCTTCTTCCACCATATCTTTGTCGGCTAAAATTATTAGACCTACCACCATTGCAGGTACGTCGTACTTGTGCTGGGGCCATGCTCCTTCATAAAATTATTCTTGGTCAAGTTGACTTGAAACTTTTACTCGAAAAGATCCTTTTCGCGTTATCTGTAAAAACTATAACCTATTGTCACATATATTTTCGCCCGAATTATCCCAAGATGTAATAAAATCTAAATTGATTGTTTTTCTATTAGAATAATTTGCCTAATTAATTTTAATAATAATTGTATAAATAACAGTTAATTGTTATATTCAATAAATAAATAAAAGTAGATGCTTTAATGGAGCTTTGTAGGAACAAGGTGGGTAACGGAGCCCTAGCGGACCTATTGAATAGCTGGCCGAAATTTTGAGGTGCTGGCCCCAGCGGCGGCGAGGGGAAGAAAAGCGGAAAGCTTGTCGGATCGGCGGCAAAGCTGAGCTGAAGATCCATTTGGTAGGGTAGATTTTTAACTTGCGTCACCTCAAAAGAGGCAGAGAAAAACGGCATATGCGAATTCAGCAGGTAGGAAACCGAATCTAACCTCATTTTCTCGGCGAAGACCTAGCTTAACTTCAATCTCTTTGCTGAGAGCCACGCGGGCGAAGCTCTTAAGGCATAGGGTTATTGTACAGTTATTGTAGATCCCGTAGTTCATTTGTGGTTTGGTCAGACGCCCTAACCTAAGCTCGGGCAAGACCCTCGCGATAGCCCTACAGTGGTAGTCCTCTTCAGACTGTTTAGTTACCGAGCGTTTTCGGTAGCTTTATTTTTTGTGTTCTAAATCTTGGCTTTAATAAAAAACAAGCACAGTTAGATATATAGATGTTAATACAATTTATTTAATTATTTTGGGGTTTCTACAAATGATATATGTACATATGTGACTGAGGAGGGTTGACGACCGAATTAGAATAATGACGCGGGAGCGCGGCTCAACGCTTGATGCGGAGCGACCGAGAGATCCCGCGAGAGAGCGAGACAAACGCTAGCTCATGACGGCAGATGCAGGTGGCCGATCGAATGCACGAGAGCGGGCGACGAGAATAGAACGGGCGACGCGAACATAAATATAAAAAAAGTGACGTCACGAATTCAATAAATTATTGCCAAACTTCTTTCCGGCGGCTGCTTGACCCGACACAGAAGGCAGATCGATTCGTCCTATTGCTTTCATGCTCGCGTTTAAAATCTGTTGTAATTATTTATCGGGTGATTACACACAGTCACACCTACAAATTGATGCATCGTATCGTACTTTTCCTGTTTCATTTGTCAAATATTAGATGTTAAGATTTCAGAGTTTATCCTATTTTAGCGAAAACGCACTAGGTACAACAGAAAAAACAAGAAGTTTATTGCTTTTTATTTGTAAGATAGAAATATGAAGGGACATAATGTGGAGTAAGAGTAATAAAACATTTTTTAGAGCCGCGTCTAATTGTCGTTGCCGATGTAGGCAGGATGTTTGCCTGACAGCTTTCATTAAGGAAAAATTATTAAGCTATTGGAATAGTTTGTCGATAACTCCTCTAAATGTCGTCCTATTTAGTCTATAGTTTGGCATCAAAACTTGTTCAAAATACTTTATCGAACTGGCGCTACAGAAATATGTAATTTATGGAGACGGTAAAGAGCAAGAATTTAAAACAAGCTTGACCTGCGCTTCATTCACAGGAGTCTTCGTGCAAAATCTTATATCTCTATCTTTTATAGACTCTGAGATCCACGCGTTCACAGAGACAAACTGACATGGGCATATTAACTCGGCTGTTCATGCTTATCAAGAATGTATATTTATTTATTTACAATTTGTATGCTAAAGAATGTATATATTTTATGGAGATTCCTTCTCCTTGCTACATACATTCAAACGAATATTATATAACGTTGTACTCTACGAGTACCGCGTATAAAAATTGATATCAAATTATTTTTATTTTGCGAATTAAAATACCGGTGACGAACGCGCATCCAACGCCCAAAATATCTTATAACAATGTTGGTGACAAAAAAAGCAATATAGGTGTACACAATTATACATAAAAAATATTCTTTTTGGCACGTGCAAGAAAAAAAATAAGCAAAAAAACGTCTAAAAAGGGAGTTTTTCAGTAGAGTTTTTTTTTAGTAGAGAAGTTTTGATTTAGTGACCGGCTAAAAATGGGAAGAGTCGCTGTGATTTAAGGAATTACCGTTGTGAACCGATTTTGAGAAAATTTTAAATCGTAGTTACCAGCATCTGTATGCCGAAGAGTCTGGCAAACCAAAGCAGAAGAAAACTGGGTTTAGCAAGCTTTAGAAGTTTATTGGCTTGCTCCTATGCCAGCAATAAACCAGCATGGAGTTATTGTAACGCTCAAGACTATTTTTTCGCCCAGTTTTGTATTTTCACTCGCCTTGCTGTAATGCAAAGGTCTGAGTTTGTTAAGTTAGCCTTCTTTTGTCAAAATTGTCTGCGAAAAGGGAACAAAAATGCCATCAGAAGGGCATTCCCAAGAACAAACTCAAATAAGCGAAATAGACCACCATGGTGGTCTACAGAGCTAGCAACCCACCAGACCGCAGGCAGAACCCTGTTCAATAGGGCCAAAGCCGGAAACGAGCAGACACTCTGGACCGAATACAAGATCTCTTTGGCCTCGTATAAAAAGGTCAACGGAAAAGCAAAGTGCTCCTTATGGAACTCCTTCTGCTCAGATATTGAAAACGTAGCCCAAGCTGCAAGGCTTAGGAAATCAATCAATAATCCTAATCAGCCACAACTCTAGGCTATCTCAAAAAAGAAGCCATTACATACTCCCCCAAAATATTTCAGACCAATTAGTCTATCATCCTTCCTGCTTAAGATGCTAAAAAGAGTCAAAGGCCTCAATTAGCCCAAATCTCTCACAACATGCTTGCAAAAAGGTAAATCTACCGATACTGCTCCTCAGGCGCTCATTTCCATAATAGAGAAAGCCATTTCTCAGAAGGAATAAGACCTGATTGCCTTTCTGGACATAGAAGGAGCGTTTTATAACGTTTTCCCGAACCTTTAATAAACAAACAATAGCTCTCCTTCAGCAATAGTGATAGCTATAAGAAAAGCACTAAAATACCTAAACATAAACAACTTTACACAAAAGCTCAGCTGGGACTCCGTTCCCAACTGCCGGTTGGCCCCGTCAACTCTGGCCCAAAATCTCAAACAAAAGAACATCACAACTACTTAGGATTGAAAGAACCCGAATCAGCACGGCTATAAGAGTCATCACTAGGCACTGGCTAGTGGGAACACATGGGCGAATGAATTCACCCCACAACGAGGAGTGGAAGAAACTGTGAGCATCTTCTATGCGATTATCCAGGCCTGAAGTTTCTCAGACTTCAACACCTGGGCGACATGTTCCTCAATAACATCTCAATGATGTCAGAAATAGATCCAAACAGAAATAGAAACTGTATAAAATATAAAATAAATTCAATAAAAACGCTGTGCACGCAAAAAAACACGTCCGTTCACGTTAAGTATGTTTTTAGGAATATATATTTTAAAACGTTATAATATGGTTTATTTTGCGTGCATATGAAATAAAGTAAATCCAATTTATGATGCGTATGCAATGATATGAGACGCGGGAATCAGAGCACGCCTTAGAATATAGTCTGAGTGAAAGCTCGCTAGCTTAATGCTAATAGTGATAAGATAAAATAAAGAAAAGACAAACTAAACTTGTTATATTTTAGTGATAAATCTATGCAGTAGCTGCTGCCTGATCTGAAATGCTCCTCGTGGTTGGTTCCTTTGCTTCATCTTCATCCTTAAGGGGCAATAGGCAAAGCTTAGACACTGCGATTGGTGGTTCCAGATGCGGTTCTAATCACCGCCACTCGATATACTCCATCTCGACCACGAAATAGATCCATAATTCTTGCCAACGGATGTTGGCACTACATAGTTCTTGACAAGCACTACATAGTTAATTGCCAAGGCACGGCTGGAGGCACGTTATTTGGAGCGCTGCTGAAGAAGACTTAAATACCTTCTCCTCCTTCCATCGGACCCAGAGAAACTGCTGCAGGAAATTCACATGCTGCCAGCTGCCTATACGGTTAAAATTCAGATTTGTGACATCAGGCTCGATAAAACTGACTGACGGACCACCAGTTAACAAATGGGCATCAAGGTCTGCAGGATGTTCTGAAAGAGACAACAACGGTTGTGAGTTTATGACAGCACCAATGTGACACAGCAGAGCTCGCAGCCCTCAAATTCCAAAACTGAGGATCCAATAGCCCGGCAAAAATGATGCTTTGCTGTTTTGACAGCCGCTTCCCAGAGTCCACCAAAATGCGGAAATCAAGGAGGAATAAAATGCCACTTGAATGACTCAATCGCGCAATATTCCAGCAGAGAACATTAATGAAGATTTGGAGCGGCTCCATTAGCTTGTTTTTAGCTCCAACAAAATTGGTTGCATTGCCAGACCAAATAAAGCTTTCAAAATAGCAGATATGGATAAATCCTTTACAAGCTCCAGGTGGACGGCTTTGGTAGCAAAACAAATGAAAAAACTCACATAAAATTTTACGGGAGCCTTATTGCGAACTTCTCATGGTTATGCTTAAATAAATCTTAAATATAAAATAATCTCATTAAGCATTTTGGCGCCCCGGGTGGACATTGTGTTTTGTGACACAATATAAAAAATATAATAATTAAAATAAAAGAGTTGTCGCGAACAACTGTGATGTGAAACTTCAAAAACAACAAAAAAAAGGAAAATAACTTAAAGTCCGCTTCGCGAAACAACATTTTTATTCAGCAACTGGCAGGATTTTGATTCAGCAACTGGAAGGATTCATCTGCACCTGCATCGATTCTACAAGGAAAGCGGCAGCAGGAATAAAGGATCCGAAATCAGAACCGCAGGTATTTGTGCAAAAAATCGAAAGTCGAGAAAAGACAAATTAAAATCCGTCTTATGCTGATATATTACACCCTCCTTTCAATTCTTAGCGTATAAGTACTTCAAAAATAGTCGAGCTAAAGTGAATAGTAAATTTCATTAAAATATTGCCAACATAAATGAATAATTGCCTGTGGACAAAATTAAAACACATATATTATTCTTCTAGGTGTTGTAAGTATTTGCCAAATAAATAGTTAAAGTGCAGCCAAAAATTATTTTATATATTTTGTGCATAAATTATTTTTGTTGTTCATACAAATAGATGCAGCGGTATAGTTATCGTTTTTGCTTCCCACCGTTATCCAGTGTTGTATATATGGATGTACACTGCGCGTCACCAGATTAGCGCCCCCTTGGCGTTTGAAGTGAAATTTTATCAAAACTATTAAAGATTGAACTGTACAATTATTATACCCTTGCAGAGGGTATTATAATTTTGGTCAAAAGTGTGCAACGCAGTGAAGGAAACATCTCCGACCCTATAAAGTATAAATATTCTTGATCAGGATCACCTCCTGAGTCGATATGACCATGTCCGTCTGTCCGTCTGTCTGTCTGTCCGTCTGTCTCTACCGTCGGTTTCTACGCAAACTAGTCTCTCAGTTTTGGAGCTATCGAGTTGAAACTTTGCACACACCCTTCTTTCCTTTGCAGGTAGTATATAAGTCGGAACGGCCGGAATCGGTTGACTATATCCTATAGCTGCCATATAACTGATTGATCGGAAATGCCATAACTTTGGTGTTTTTTAAGATAGAGGGTTGGGACTTTCCACACATGTTATATTTGACCAAAATATCTTATGTACAAAATTTCATAAGGATCGACCGACTATATCCTATAGCTGTCATACAACGATCGGAATTGGCATAACTTTGGTGTTTTTTAAGTTAGAAAGCTGGGACTTGGTACAGATTACTGTTTGGGCAACATAATTCAATATGCCAAATTTCATAAGGATCGGCCGACTATATACGATCCGCTATATATCTAATAATTTAAAATGCGTGGCACCACCTAGCGGACTGCGACTGAACTGCAAGGGTATATCAACTTCGGCTCCGCCCGAAGTTAGCTTTCCTTTCTTGTTTTTTAATACAATTCGATTAATTCTCTTAATAAAAACATATTTTAGAACGCAGTTGGTATTTGCATAGATTTTTATTAAATTAAAAACTAAAGAAACAGGTTTATTTGGAAAAAAAAAATGCGTCATCAGGATAGCGCCAGCTACATTAACTTAACTTTTTTCGATGAATTTCTTACAAAATATTATCTTTAAAAATTTATAACAATTTAAGTTTAAGCATTTGTAAGGAAAATTAATAATGCGTTGCCCCTCCCTTGTTTACAAGGACTTCGCAAACTCGATTGGGGAGAGAGTCATACAAGTTATTGAGATAGTCCAACGTTATTGTTGACCAGCCCTATTTTTAATGTGAATTAAATCCTCCTTGGATTGGATGGAGCATATTGCTTGCCACCCTCGTACACCTTCCTAGCTAACCATCCCCAGACGTTTTCTATTATGTTCAAGTCTGGGGAGTTTGGGGGCCACTCCAGGACACTGACATTGTCCTTTTAAATCCATGCTTTTACGGTCCTGGCTGTGTGAATTACTGGCATTGTCGTGCTGAAAATGCCATTTGAGATTCCCAAATAAGTTTTTAAAAATGGTAAATGCCGTTTTTAAAACGCTATTGTAATTTTTCGCGTTCATCTTTGGGGTTAAAAACTGCCGTTCGCAGTTACCATAATATGATATGGCTCCCCATACAATTACTCCTCCAACCCGGCTATGTAAGCGATCCAGATGATGCTCTTCCTTGTGTAAATCGTGGCAATAATAATTCTATCCGTCAGGACCCTCTAGGTTAAATTTTTTTTCGGCTGAAAATACGATGTGTTGCCACTCATGTGTTCCTCTGCCCATATTGTATCAAATTAAAGAAAAATGTTTTATTTAACAGCAAAAAAATGGTTGCTGTGCTTAGCAAGTAAAGAAAGATATTTAAATTTATATTTGGAGGGCGCTATCCTGATGACGCAGTTTTTTCTTCCAAATAAACATGTTTCTTTAGTTTTTAACTGCGTTCTAAAATATGTTTTTATTAAGAGAGTTTTTATTAAGAATTCGATTTGTATTGGAAAATAATTGTACAGTTCAATCTTTTATAGTTTTGATAATATTTCACTTCAAACGCGAACACCAAGGGGGGCGCTAATCTGGTGACGCGCAGTGTATATGCATTTTTTGGCGCATTTTGTTTTAACGGTACGACAAGTGACGGAACTACCAAGTATTTTTTTAGTTACTCAGTGCCTCGACTATAAAATTATTCGACTATTAATTAATTATTTTCGAATTCAATTTTTTTTTTAAATAATACATTATTATAAAAAAAATTAAAATTTTATAAATCCGACGTATTACTTTAAAATAAAAATTTTATAATAAAAGTTATAATTATTAAATTAATTAATTATTTTCGTTTTTGCATCTAATCGAAATTAAAATAAAAATTAATTTAATTTAATTAATTACAAAAAATATATTAATAAATAATATTAAAATTTGCATCGCTTTCTTTACAAAAAATAATTCATTTTTATAGAATGGAGAGTAATAAACCACATATTAATTCCATGACCCTTAAGGATTTAAAAAGAAGATTAAATGTTAAAATAAAAAGCATTCGGCGGTTGTTTGGAAGCTGGATCAATTCCTCTAGAAAAGTCCGAGCTAGAGTGCAGGCTTCAGATTTTAGATGAGACAATTTTTAAAGCAAATGACCAGATCGAGCAATGCGATGAAATATATGAATTTGTAGCCGAGTTGGAAGAATTAGCAAAAACAACCAAGGCCCCTTGCCTTATGTCCATATGTAATGCCTTCAATACAGCTTAAGACTCGCGTCCAGCTTGTGCAATTTCTGCTGCCCAAACTCGAGCTTGATTTCCCAGTTTGGCATTACCAAAATTCAGTGGAAATTATTCGGAGTTCAACAATTTTATAAGTTTTTGACACCTTAGTACACAAAGATGTGTAAATTCCTGTTATCGAAAGTAATTATGACAAAGCTATCGCTAGTCTTAAAAGAGTCTATGATAACGAATCTTTGCGAACCAAATAAGTCAATTGTTCAGCCTACCGAAAATTTTCCAGCCGATTGCGCGGTCGTTGAGGCATCGTCACTGTGTCATCAGTTATGGAGATGACACAAAAATTGCAAACTCAATAATTATACATTTAGTTTTGGAGTAGAGTACATCCAAAAATGGCAAAATGGAAAGAGTCACTGGATTATGAGGAATTGCCGCTATGGTTCGAATTCGAAAAAATATAAAATCGTAGACAGCATCTGTCCGCTGAAGAGACTGGCAAACAAAAACAGGAGAAAACTGGGTTTAGCAAGCAACTTAATAGAAGTTCGTTGGCTTGCTCCTCTGCCAACACCAAACCAGCATGCAGTTATTACAACGCTCAAGAAGTACATATCCACTAGATGTCAAATCTGTGCAAGATCGCACCATAAACTTCTGCACCGATTTACAGTGACTAAAAATAACTTAGGGTTACCACCACCAACAGAAAATCGTCCTCCAGCGTTAACGAATCCTTTCTACTTCACATGCTTTATTTGCGTCGTCCTTAGAAAGAGTCTTGTTAGCGACGTCGATCCTAAGCGTTCGGACAAAAATGGCGAGCACATATTGGCTTGTGCATTACTTGATTCAGGGTCACAAAATAATTTCATTACTGAAGATCTTGCTCAACGCTTACAGATCCGAAGGGAGGAATCGTGCATCAACTTGCTTGTAATTGGTCAATCTAATTCACAAGTAAACTAAAAGATACACATCGGTGAAGTCGAGAATTGGCAGTGAGTTTTTTGTATTTTTATAAACCTCCGCGGATGGATATTTTAATGGGAGTAATATGTAAATCATGGGAGATTTACCCTTAGATCTAATCCGTGCTCTCCGCCTATTCTCCATATGTGGCGTTGATTTCTTTGGCCCTATTAAGGGGATATTAAAAATTATTGGTAGGCCACCCTACAAGTCCTACATTTTTGTTTGTTTTACGTCCAAGACAGTTTATTTAGAAGTAGTGTTTGATTTGTCAACTGATTCCTTTTTATTGGCATTTCAAAGGTTCGTTTGGCGCCGAGGATGTCCGAAGATCGTTTACTGCGACAACACGACGAACTTCGTCGGAAAAAACACCAGCAGCAATTCAAGAACGAAACGGACGAACTGCGACAATACGCATCAAAAAAAGGATGCGTATTTGCGTTCATACCGCCGCAGACTCCGCTCATGGGCGGACTATGGGAGGTAGGTGTCAAATCTGCGGTGGGCAGCGCGAGGTTGACCGCAGAGGAGCTGCAGACCGTCCTCGTTGGAGTCGAGGCCCGTCATAAATTCGAGGCCCGTGAGCACCCTTAGTCAGGACCCAAGTCGACTCCCGGGCACTTGTTGACGGACCCCGGACCAGCAGGGTCTAACGTACTTGCGGCGATGACGGCTTGCTCGTCAATCAAGCAAATGTTTTGGCAGCGATGGTCCCGGGAGTACGTTTTGGGTGCGCTCGAAGTGACATCGGGTTCAGGAGGACATCGGGAAGGGCGATCTAGTCCTGGTCGCAGAGAATCACCAGCCGCCCCAACAATGGATCACCCCCAGGGTCGTCGAAACTCGCGCCGGCGCGGACGGAAGAGTCTGGGTCGCCGTCTTGAGGACTAGCTCTGGAGCGGTGTTTCAAAGAGCAGTTTACAATCTGGCGAGGCTGCCAGTTACTTGAAGCAGGATTGAGGCTTTAAACGGGCCGGTGTAGTGTTAATATATATTATTATAATAGATAGATTAGTGAAAAATAGAAATTGAAGCTATTGGAAGTCTAGTATAAGTTAGCATAGGGCGGACCAGGAGCGAACTAAAAGCTCAGTTGCGCTGTTGCTTGTGAATTCTTAATGCTTCGCCGCAATAGATAAGCTAGGCTTAATTTTATTATGGAATATAGATCAATTTATAACGTGAAGCCGAGTGCACGCATTTATTTTTTTCGTCGTTTTTTCAATTATTAATTTACGCAGCCACCCTATTTCTTTTTTTCTCGTAAAATTTGTGAGATAAAATATGCTTGATGATTGGATTCTTATATCCAAAATAAAGCCTAGCTTATCAATTGCGGCAAAGTGGCCCTGTTGAAGGCCTCCAACTCGGTCCGACTAAGTGGCAGCTGAACTCCTAAAGACGGCGACCCTGATCCTTCCGTCCGCGCCAGTCAAGTAATCCACTTTTGTGTCGGCTGGTGATTGTCTGGGATCAGCATCAGCTCACGCTTCCGGATGTCCTCCTGCTCCACTTGGCACTTTCACCGCGCCTGTAGGCCCAAAACGTACTCTCGGGACTATCGTTGCCAAAAATATGCCAAAAATATCCGCCATCGCCGCAGGCACATCAGACCCTGCTGGTGCTGGTGGTGGTGCTGGTGGGGCGATGAGCGACGCGCCGGCTAACCTGTCAACAGGTGCCCAGAAATTGACGCCTCGCCGTCGCTTGGGTTCAAACTGAAAACTCTCAACTTCGTCTGCTTTTCAATTGCCTGCGATGTCCCTGTGACCATGGACCTAGATGAGGCTTGTGTCATACGGGTTTGCCATCTCGCGGAGGGATGACCTGCAGTCTTAGACTGTTATGGAGTGACCGATCTGATCGATTTTAGATAGCCACTTGGCTATCACTATATATGTTGACTCATTTTTGTGCGGAGTTGTGTATGTTTAGCTATTTGACCGCTTCCCTTATAGCTATCACTTCAGCTTGAAATACGCTTCAGTGATTGGTTAGTCTAAAAGAGGCTTTAATGCCTAGTTGTTCGAAGTATATCACTCCTCATACTTTATTGTTTAGTTTGAAGTCATAAGTATAGAAGCTTAGTGCGTTCTCAGGGCTTGGGATTCCTCTCTATCTGGAATGAGGGTCTGGAAGGGTATTTGTGGATACTCCCTGGTAGTAAAGTAGTCTGTACTACTGGGAACGAGTGGGTATATTAGTAAAATTTTGGAGTGGTCCTTGTTAAGTTGGCTCCATTGCAGGGTTTCCCTTATCCTAATAGCCGCAACTTTTGCTTGTTCAATATCATCTAGTCCTGGATTTGGTAAGCTGAGTATGGCATTTAGAGATTTGTTTGGGGTGGATCGTAGTGCACCGCTGATACGTACGCTGATACATAGTGTCACTGCACGCTGGATTTTTTCCAGCTTCTTACATTTTTCTTTTGAGGACTGACCATACCAGCACTCCATATAGTAGTATGGGTCTGTCGATGTCGGTATAGATCCAGCTTACAATATTTTTTGCTGGTAAAGAGGGCTACAGCAGCTTTTTTTGACTTTTCTTCAATATTGGAGTTCCAATTTAGCTTACTATCCAATATTAGCCCAATTTATTTGGCGCTATTACTGAAAGAGAGCCTTTGGTTGTTTAGTCTTGGGGAGGTCGAGAGGGGAGGTTTGTATATTCTGCTTAGTTCTGTTAACTTTGTTTTCTGTGCATTTACTCCCAGGCCATTACTTCTTGTTTATTCGACTATGGGTATTGGTCCAAGTGCCGTCTCCTTTTTTTAGATAGCCAAGAGTTGCGGCTGATTGGGATAGTATTTTCCTAAGTCTTGCAGCTTGGGCTGTATTTTCGATGTCTGAACTGTAGGAGTTCCATGAGGAACGCTTCGCTTTGCGGATGAACTTTTAAAGAAGGCCAACGAGACCTTGTATTTGGTCCAAGGTGTCTCCTCGTTTCCGATTTTTTCCCTATTGAACAGGGCTCTGCTTGTCGTCTAGAGGGTCGCTAGCTCTGTAGACCACCAGGGTGGTCAGGGTTTTTTCTTGAATACGCTATTTTGAGGGCATTGTTGCAGGCTTGAATAAATTCTTGCGTGTTAGAGAGTGCGTCAGAGTGTTAAGACTATCCACGGTTTGAGGATAGTCAGGTGGCTTTGGTGCAATAGTGTTTGACAGGATTTGGTAATACTGGGTAATACTTTTTTATGTGCTTTTGAAGTTAAGTGATGTTTCTATGTACCTGTGGTCGGAGAAAGAGTGTTTCTCTAGGACCTTCTAAAGGTTTACGTGGCTAAATATCTATTTCGATACAAGCGTGAGATCAATGGCTTTGCTGCGATTTGCTTCCCTGCGATAATGAAGGTGGGGTCTTCTCCCTTATTGCAGAGGAAAAGGTTTGACCTCACCTCAAAATATGCTAAGGTGCTTTTTAGCTAAAATGCAGGCTCTCATTTAACCTTCAGTGTTAGCTACTAATAGCTTGTACTCCTTGGTCGCTAGTCCAGAAACCCTACCTCCTGCTATCCATGGTTCGTGGACCAGGACTGTATCGGATCCATCCTCAGCCAGATGGAGCAGCAGTGCAGCTGAGGCTGCCGTACAATGGTGGATGTTTACCTGCAGAATCCGACAGTTCACCCTCCACCATTGTGATCTCCGCTCTTCAAGGTACTTAAATATCTAAATAAACAAAAAAATTGTTTATAATTTAATAATAAAAAATCATGGATTATAAACTTGTCTGTGCGATTAAGTGTTTTAATAAGACAAGTTTATAATCCACCGTACACGTAAAGTGCGCCGGGTTCACGGGCTAAGTTTCGGATGCCATTTCACGTAGGTCGGGTCTCCACTTTTGCTGTGACGGTTGTCGGGCTGTTCAAGCCGAAATGAGATCCTTCATGAAACAGACTAAAAGTGGATTTAAAGGGTTGGTTTAGTAGTCTTCAGCTACAAAAAGATTCTCCAAAGCCTACGAAGTGTTAGTGATGAGCTTGTGGCGAATAGTTTTCAGCCCACTTAACCGACAATTATTTAGCCGCTCATATCTCTGGCCACCCCAAGAGCTGGACCTGTGAAAAATTCGGCTTCCAAATTTCTCACTATAAAAGAACAATTGTCTGATATATCCTCTGTCGCATGGCTCAGAGTGATACCATCAGACCCATTAGCTAAAACCCTCCTAAAAATCACCCAATAGGGTAATCAACCGTCCGGACCCCCGGTTCAAATTGATGCTGCAGTTTTAGTGACTGTGGCTCCCTTTACTAAACTGAATAAATAAACTTTTGATTTTGACTAGTCCGATCTACTGGCATGTAAAGATATAAACACTGTCTTACATACATTTTATTACGCATTAAAAATATTTTTCGACACTTGCGCGCCGGGGAAATATCCGTCCGCTTCAAATAATCCGCCTTGGTATACAAAGGCGTCATGAGTAGACTTTTTAATAATCATCAATCATCCAGCTGTACAGTTAGTTTTTTGAGATACTTTGTAGCTCGGTCCAATTTCACATAACGCATAAGGCAGAATGTTATAGACGTTATATTCGCCGCGGCCGGATTCAGGATCCGAAGCAGTTTTATAACTGTGTAAGCACCAAGCGTAAACATGTATCTTTTCCTCTTTTGCTTACGTTTCAAAACTCATCAGCCAACACTGCTCAGGCAATGGCGGATCTCTTTGCACAGCTATTCAAACTCTTTAATCCGCCGCTGGAAACTTCGATCTTACCTCTTATGTGGAAGACATCATTCATTATTCATCTGCATAAAAAAAGGGAAAAAATACGACGCAGCCAATTATGATAGAGGCATTTTTAAATTGACCGCAATTCCAAAGCTTTTTGAAAAACTTATCACACTACATTTGCAACACCTACATATGTAGTTCAACGATACCGTGCTAGCATGGCTTCATGAAGCGCCGCTCCACCACTACCAATTTATTGGAGCTTTTGTCACGGATGCACAGTGGTTGCGCCCATAGGCCAAAAATAAAAAAAGTCATAACAACAAAAATATAGGAAAAGTAAACAAATCGCTTCTAAATTGTCCAAACTTCTTTGTGGCTTACTAGGTTTGTCCGGAAAATTAAACGTTCTTCTTAAAAATAGAATTGAAGTTGAGTGAAGGTGTTTATTTTCACAGCGCAGCTTGCGCGCATCGCGAATTTTTCATAACAAAACCGAACTTTGAAGTGGTCAGATCATTTATTACGTATCCAAATTTAAAATATTTGTAATGGATTTTGAAGTTCAAGGTATTTTCTAAAATTTGAGATATTATAGAAAATCGTACATGTTAAACTGTTCTTGTTATATTAATTTGAAAAAAAACATGTTTTTTGTCTATTTTTTGAATGTCTTTTTCATGTTTAGTTAAAGTTTTAGTTGTGATGCCACGAAATGCCACAATTACGTTATATACTAATGTGTTCGTCTGGCTCTAAAGGTAATAAATGTGTAAATTTTTTTTGCAGAAATTTGCAGATGTGCTTACAATCGTGAAAATTCTAACACCCTCTTATCTTTTTAAGGGTCAGTTTTGCACTACAAAAATTTATTTTCGCTTGTGGGGTTGTTGTTCTGTTGCTTTGTCCTTCGTCTTTTGAGTTTGTGTTTATTAATAGATTTGCATATAATAGTTTTGAGTTATTTTTTGTTTATTCCATTGCTTTAAACTTTATTAAGTTCTTCTTATAAGTGTGTTTTCTCACGTTTATATGCTTTTAATGTATGGTGCAGCGAAGAAGGCTTACAAAATTTTTTGTTGATGAAGTCTTATAACTCTTTCATTATACAAATATAAGTAAACATCAATATTTAGTTTGTTTTTTTAATAGTAAGACTTCCCTCAACTTAATAGTTACGTAAAACTTCTTAGGGATTACAATTTAATGCTTGTATTTAAAGGTCAAAGATTTAATTTTAGTATTGGAAAAAAAATAATTTTATGAAAAATCGCGCCATTGGTTTGTATGGAAGCTATACGTTACGATTTTTTTACAGTATGTTTAGAATACTTTTATAGATTTTTTGAAAAAATTTCATTGCGATATCGCCACTAGAAATATTTTTGGCGCGGCACCATACAAGCCCAACCACTGTGGATGGTTCAGTTATATGGCAGCTATTGGATATAGTCGCCCGATCCTTATGAAATTTTGTAGATTAGATTTTTTGACCAAATATAACATCTGTGGAGAGTCCCAACTCTCTAACTTAAAAAACACCAAAGTTACGGCATTTCCGATCAAATAGTTATATAGCAGCTATAGAATATAGTTGCCCGATCCTTATGAAATTTTGTATATTAGAAATTTTGACCAAATATAACATCTGTGAAAAGTTTCAACTCTCTAACTTAAAAAACACCAAAGTTACGGCATTTCCGATCAATCAGTTATATGGAAGCTATAGGATATAGTGGTACGATCTGGTAAATTTTTTTTTATAATATGTTTATAATACTTTTCTAGATTTGTGGTGAAAGTTTCATAGCGATAGCACACCTAGAAGTATTTATGGCCGCGGTTCCATACAAGCCCGACCACTGTGGGATGGGTGCGGGAATGGCTTACATACAGACGTCATACAGAAGTCAGTGTAATTCAGTAAAGCATTTGATTCTGTTAACCATTCGCTTCTTATAAGTAAACTCTGTCTTTTGGGATTCCCAACTGATCTCCTTATCTGGATTTCGAGCTACCTATCTGAAAGAACTGAACGTGTCTTTCTTTAAAGATATTACCTAGCGTTTAGTCCGCGTAAAATCTGGTGTACCCCAAGGAAGCCATTTTGAACCTTTCTTTTAACATTATTCATTAACGATTAGCCCTTGCCTTAACTGATTATGTTAATCTTTGCCTTCAGTATAGATTCACAAGCCTCATATCTAGACTTCAATCCGATTTGAATAAATTTTAAAATTGGAGTTTAGCAAATAACCTAAACCTTAACGGATAGAAATTTAAACTCATGTCATTTTATCGATCTAGCCCTCACCACGTACTTTCTCTATGGGTACGCCTTGGAACGATTAACTCAGGTTGACGATCTGGCTGTCCTATTAGATTTGAAACTTAAACTTACCGACATATATCCACGACATGGTTACCGACATGGTTAATAAAGCAATGAGTATGCTTGGTTTTATTAAAAGAATTTCAAAAGAATTTAATGATCCGTACCACTAACCATACAACATATAGACTTCTCATTTCATACAACGGAAATGGACGAAAAAATTTCTTGCGACAGGCCCCTGCCTGAATAGTTACAAAAATTTAAAATTTTAGCTGGCTTCAAAACGAAGTCGAACACACACACACAGATTCTCTCTGTGGCCTGCTGGGGCCTGCCGCAATAAATTTTTAGCGCCCATTTCCGTTGTATGAAATGAGAAGTCTATATCTTCACCTCCGCTTTTATCATAGTAGACTTTTATTAATCAACTTAACATCATTAACAAACCGTAGAACGATGCTAGGTGTCGTGAAATTAAGGGAGCAGGATGGTTTCAGAGGCTGAAAAATAGCAGATTTTTGCGATTTTTTTTTTATGTCTGAGTAAATATATCAATTCAATTTTTTTATATATTATATAATTATATAATTTATCCCGTGACGGGCAGTCGGCCGGAGTCGCTTCCAAAAATTGGTCTCTTGCGGTGCGTAAAATCTGGCCTTACAGTGTTATCGGAAATAAAAAAATTGAATTGATTTACTTAAAATATTAGTTTTTTATGCGGATGAACGAAACCATTTTGAAAAATATGCGATTTTGAATTTTTGGCGCGGTTGTAAAGTCGGAGATACCATTTTTACATAAAAATCCGACCATTATTGCCCGTAAAAATGGTAAAAAAAAAATATTTATATTTTAATAAATAAATAAATAAATAATTTTTTAAAAAAAGCGTTCGTTTATCCGCAAGTATTTATTGTACTAAATATGTGTGAAAAATTTTATTTAGATCCGATTATTTTTTGAGTTACGTTACGCAACGACTTGAAAAAGTTGTTTTGAGAAAAACGCGTTTAAAGTTTTAAAAGCAATGGAAAGTATATGGAAAGAAAGAAACTAGAAAATCGGTATCTCAGCAAGTTTTAGTCCGATCGACATGAAACTTTCACAGGATATTCCTGAGATAATGTTCTACTATATACAAAATTTCTGAAAAAAAATTTTTTTTGAAGTCTCAAACCATCCTGCCCCCTTAATGGAAATGTAGACAGCCAGCAATTACTAACACGCATAAATTTTAACGTTCCTCGTAGAAGGACTACAAATTGTATAAAATGCATACAGAACGCAACCCAAAAGCTGCCGTGCTCTCGAAAAAGCGACCAAACCGCAATAAAGGAAATTTTTAGAAAACAAACAAATTTTTTTGGTTTTGCTATTGCTTTTCTTTTTATTAGTCAATTGGAAAATTACATACAACATTTTTATTCTAAAATACAATTAAAAAAATAAAGATAACTAAAACTGAAAAGACAATCGAATTTAATTAAAGCTGAAAATAAATAATAATATTTATGAAAAAAACATTAAATTTAAATAGGTTTTTTGAAAAGTAAAAATGATTAATTTCTTAGTTAATTTCAACCAAACCTGCAATAAATTCGATCAATTTCGACCTCTTAATCTGGCCATTAATTGATCATTATCTTATCATTATGCTCTTAATTGATCATTATAAAATAACTAGAAAAACCAGCAAACGTTGTTTTTCCATATATATTTTTTCTAGAAAAATTTTTTTTAGTTCAATAAGAATAATTATTATTTACTATGTATATATTGAAAATTATTGAATTTTTATTATTATTTTTATTTTTTATTTATTTAGGTTCATAAATTGATCTTTAATATATAAAATTTTCATGTCACGGTGTTAGTTCTATAGTTCACGGTTCCATTGTATTGAATTGAATGTACGAATTGACTTCAGGAACATGTTAGATTCTGGATCTGTAACGAGAAGTAAACCGCGCAATGGTTGCGGTGGTGTTTCAATTTCGGGTAGTTGTACTTTTGCTGATGAGCAACACATCTCAAGTGGTTCATTTTTAAACTTAAGTGCATGAAAATACAGGCATTCCTTATCCAAAGTACCAATAATCACTTTGGAATGAGCAGAATATTCAACATCAGGTTCATACTGGAATGCTAGTCGAAGAAATGCCCCTGATGTAAATGCTCGATGAACTTGTTGGCGTTGTTGGTCAATTCCTCTAAGTCGATTAACTATGAATCTGCGTGCTTCTCTTCGTTGCAGTTGTCTTTCTTGATTGCGTTCATCTCGTGCCTCTTGCGATTCTGATTGACGCAACTGCGTTATGCTCACACGCGCATTTGCATTATCTTCTTTGATTTGTTCGCCTGAACTTCGTGCTCTTCTATCTCGCGCGGTAGTGAATTTGACCGTTCGAAGACTCAAATTGGCCCCTTTGCCTTTTCTTGGCATTGCGACAGTAATACGTATAACCGTCACTGCTACGATTGTACACAATGCAAAATGGCTGAAAAATGTTTAGTGAGTAAGATAGGGGACCGACCGGAGTGACAAATAGAGCGGGGACTGATCGATTGATACTCGTAGTTGATAAATTATCGACCGGCGAAGGCGGGAGATCAAATTTCAAATTGAAACAATAGATGTTGTCCGATCCTCAGCCCTAACGAATATGCCCACAAAATTTCACGAAAATCGCTCGAGCCATTTCGGAGGAGTAGAGCTACTAACACCATGACATGATATTTTTATACAGGGTGGCGAAAAAGTAAGGTCTGTGAAGTTGGCACCCCAACTTTCGAATTTCAACAAAATAATAACTGACCATTATTGACCATCGTTTGACCACTATTGACCACAAAAATTTTCGTTTGACCACCTTCCAAAAAAAAATTACAGCAAAAAAACTTTCCGGGGGCCAACTTCACACTGGCCCCCGGACATAAGAAAACATATTTAAAAAATGAATTTTAACGTATAGAGCAGTTTAAACGATTGACCATCCCCTAAAATCGATTGACCATCCCATAAAACTGATTGAACATCCCCTTAAACTGATTGACCATTCTATAAAACTGTTTGACCATCCCCTAAAATCGATTGACCATCCCATAAAACTGATTGACCATCCCATAAAACTGATTGACCATCCCATAAAATCGATTGACCATCCCCTAAAATCGATTGACCATCCCATAAAACTGATTGACCATCCCCTAAAATCGATTGACCATCCCCTAAAATCGATTGACCATCCCATAAAATCGATTGACCATCCCCTAAAATCGATTGACCATCCCATAAAATCGATTGACCATCCCCTAAAATCGATTGACCATCCCATAAAACTGATTGACCATCCCATAAAACTGATTGACCATCCCCTAAAACTGATTGACCATTCTATAAAACTGATTGACCATCCCATAAAATCGTTTGAGCATCCCCTAAAATCGATTGACCATCCCATAAAACTGATTGACCACCTACAAAAAATTTGGAAAAAAAACTCAAGTTTGGAAATATAAAAAAAAATGCGATTTTGTTTCGCTTTCGTTTATTCAAAGGTAAATTTCTACAGTACCGTTACAAATTATGTGGGTACTCAAAAAGTTTTTTTTTCAGCTGCTTATATCAAAATTTTAACAGGATCATAAATGATATGTTATTTTCAGTTTATTTTTATATATTCTGTATATTTCTATAGTTTTTAATGAATCAATTCTTCAAACTCTTGAGTACAACAAAACAGACACTTTTACAAAATGTTTTTCTATGTTCTTTATTCGTGTCACCTCTCTGCTCAGATCGTTGTGAACTTCCCATTGACCAGTTAGTCTCCTGCAATGTGCCATGTAGTGTCCAATCCCATCAGAATCTTGAGGTCGCACAAATTCAACGGCTCCATTGAGGATGTACGTCTCTGCTAGAATTTCTATTTTTGTCGGGATATCAGAAAGCAGAATTGAATCGGCAACTGTTTTATTGAACATCGCATGATCTTTTTTGTCCATCGTGAATTCGACATTAAAAAAAATGTGTGTCCCAGGATTCGTTATTTTTGTTTTTTCAGTTCCACATCGTTGGCATACATACTGTTTCGCCTCAAAGTATTTCTGAACAAAATTGTGAAAGCCTTGGGTGAAACCACAAGTGATGACTTCCTGCGCATCAACATCGATTGATGTAAGCTGCCTCATGATGTAGTCGCAATTGGTGCAAGATATGTGTATTGAAGCGCTGGGAAAGTCCGTCAGATTCCGCTCTATGAAGGTTTCTATATTCGCAGCACAGATCAAAACGTTATTTTCATCTATATCATACTGGGTGGCGAGAAATTGTCCTCAATCGATGTAAAAGTGGGCAGTTGGTCCATCGGAGACGTACTGTTTCATAAGCGCAATCACTACATTGTTGTCGTCCAAACTGTCGATGTTTTCTTTGTATCTAGCATTATCAATGTAGGCGGTCGAAAGAATTTCGAGAGCTGAGTCGAAAGTACAAATATTCTTGACTTACACAAGTCTATTTCCAATCGGTACTGGAGGTAATAGTACACCGTTTCTCAGTACCAAGCTTTTCTTTCGTCTTAGTGGCCGATTATAAATGAACTGAATGTCTGGACATTTCGTTAAATATTTTCCTCTTGTGACAATCTTAACTTCGTTCTTTTCAGATAAAGGCTTTCTGACTTTTGTAGTATGCACATATATTGAATACCCACTGTACCGAAGATACTTAAAGGGTACACACTGTAACACTTTGTTGCAGTGTTTACATATTTCAAAATCCCGGTCATAACTCCTAAGTGGCCGAAATATGATCCGATCGCTATGGATTAGCCCACACACGGTAAATGCTAGCGTCGGCATAATTGCAACGAACGGACAGCATATACATACCTCTCGCGCTTACACTTGAGAGCGCATAGCAATATACATAAGTATATAGATACGTAGCCGTCTCTCTGCCGCTGCCTGCGAGCAGCGCAGCTATGAGACTTAGCCTTAGTTAGACTTAAAGAATATTGTAAAAGAGCAGAGACATTTCGATCGTTGGAGCGGCACCATTGCTGCTCCAATAAATAAACTCCAATAAATAAACTCCAAACATATTTCAATACAAAACAAAACCAAACTTATTTCATGGCGACCGTGACATGAGTCCTGGAGGATTTAGGAAGATATTCGGAACCAAGGCTAAAAGGAATCAAAGGATTGAAAATGCAAAAGGAAAAATACATCATACGAGAAAAACGTCTGAGTGAGTAGAGTGTGCACAATGGTACGTGGAGGTCTAAAGAAAAAAATCAACAAAAGAATAGCCCGCATAAAGTGGCTACTATTTGCTCAATCAACACCGCCCGCATGGACGACGGCGCAAAAGCTATACAACGAGCTTGAATTCTTAAGAGAAACCCTCCGAAACAAAGTACCACAGAGCACAACTCGCTCGGAAAATCAAATTAAAGTTATAAACCAAAAACTAATATCGACACAGAATATTTCCAAGCCTCTGCCAAAACGACCACAGGTCTGGCCGACCGACTGCCCCGGACCTCTCAACTCTGCAGCATGCAATTGCACATGCGTGAAGCCGAAGAATAAAGCGAAGACCAACCCAAAACAATAGCAAGCGTGGGAGGCACGACCGCCACCTGCGCCCTCGAGGGAGCGTCAGCACAGTCAAACCGGCGACGACCAGCTGACGTGGAAGGAAGGACCACCAAACCTGGAAAAAAAAATTTTTTTTCATGCACTGCGCTGCATATTTTTTTTTGATTGCACTGCGATGCATATTTTTTTTATATTCATAATATAATATTTTGTAAAACCGAGCGGAACCTTTTCTGCTCGATTAGACGTGTAGCCTGTAAAGCTACGCAAAAAACTAGGTAGGAAGCTGTTAACTTAAATGCGCAGTAATGCGATAAGTAAATTTCCAACAGAAGATCTTTATAATTTTAATGAAACACAAATAAAAGTATATGCAAAACCCACCAAAATGACGTTGGACATAAAAACAGTGGATTCCACTGCCAATGTCATCAACAAGGTAGAATCTACCAACGTTGATCTATATTGGGTACATGTACTTTTAGTAATCATTGTCGTTATTATGTGCGCCGCTGTTTTTTATAAGATTTACAAGCTGCATAATAATTGTCTGAAAAAAAGGTATATGAGCCGGGGAAATGACCTGGATAAAATATAAGCAGCAAATAAATAAAAATAAGGAAAAAATATATATAGCACAAACAACAGATTACACATAAATGTTAACACCTAAATCTAAGAAAATGAAATAAAAAAAAAAAATAAATAAAATAAAATAATAAATATAAAAATATGTCAATATATTCCTCTCACAAAGTACGGCCAAACTAAAGGCATGGAATGGAACAAATTATACACAGAATTATCAAACATTAAAACTAATTTTGACAGATCATATAAGTCACTAACCCAGAATAGACCTATCCAAACGAACACTGTTAGGAAGCATGTTGAAATATTAGTAGAATGCTTTAATGAAGCACGAATGCTAATACATAAACACAGGGAAAGGTTAAATCAAGATCATTGGTCGCAGGTATCGAAACTTTTGATCCGACTACGATCTAATTTAATATTTGTTAAACAAAAGTACAGTTTAGAAATATCGATACCAACCGTTCTAAACACCCCAATAGCAGTTGACACTGCACCTGACTCAGAATCAACAGAAGCGAATGAATCAGAGTCAGAAGAGATTCCCAAAGTAAACCTCAAAATAGAGGATGAAGATTTGAATAATCTTACTATTCCAGCGGTATACACTGATCTGGACAATTCAGCAGATTCAGATACCTCTAGTGTAATAGAAAACAAAATAATTAACTTTGTAACAATGGCACAATCAAATATTGATTTTATTAATACAGCATCCAAGCTTATACCAGTTTTTGATGGTAAGGCTGAAAATTTAACGAGTTTCATTGATGCTTTACAAATAATAGAATCGATAAAAGGCGAGCACGAAGAATTAGCTGTCTCCATAATAAAAACAAAGCTAAAAGGTGTCGCCAGAAATCTAATCGGTAATGAGACAACAATTACTGAAGTGATTTCTAAACTAAGAGGCAACGTCAAGGGCGAAACTGTAGAAGTATTATCAGCGAAGCTGATGAACCTACAGCAGCGCAATAAAACTGCTAACCAATATACCCAAGAAATTGAGCAGATGACGAAAGCATTAGAAGGTGCATTTATAACGGATGGTTTACCTTTAGAGCTAGCCAGAAGTTATTCCACGCAGCATGCGGTCAAAGCAATGACTAAAAATTGCACAATCGATAAGGTGAAACTTATCATGCAAGCTGGCACCTTTAGTACTATGAACGATGCTGTTTCCAAATTTGTCAATAGTTGCACCGAAGCAACTGGACAGTCAAATACTGTCCTATATTTCAAGAATTATCCACAGCGCGGCTCATATCGCGGACGTGGAAATTATAGTGGTAATTCTCGTGGTAATTACAATAACTACAACAACAATTACCAAAATAACAACAATAACTACAACAACCAAAACAACAGGGGAGGACGAGGCCAATATAGAGGAAACTATAGAGGCGGTGGAAACTCGTACCAAGGCCCCAATGGCAATAATCAAAGCAATGTCAGAATTGCACAAAATACTGACCAAAACACTTCGGGAAACTCCCAAAGCCCTTTAAATACTCAATAGTAAAAGAAGTCAAAGTTCACACCATTAATCTCAGTCAAAATATATTCGTTTCATTTTTCAATGTAGCTACTGGAAAAGAGCTTATCTTTTTAATAGATACAGGTGCAGACATTTCCATTTTAAAAGAAACTTCGGATACCTTCCAAAACATCCAAGATGATCACATCATAGACATAAAAGGCATAAGTCAAGAAATAACCAAATCCAAAGGTTTAGTTTCTTTGGAAATACAGACAACTAAATACATAATTCCACACGATTTTCATATTCTAAATTCACATTTCCCAATTCCATGCGATGGAATAATAGGCATCGACTTTATAAAAAAATTCAACTGTCAATTAGACTTCAAGCCATCTGAAGATTGGCTTATAATTAGACCCAATAACTTAAAATTTCCAATTAATGTACCAATAACTCATAGTTCTGGCAATAATTCAATACTTCTGCCAGCAAGATCCCAAGTTATTCGGAAAATTGAGCTTAACTTAAAAGAAGACAGTGTATTTATTCCAAATCAGGAAATTCAGCATGGCATTTATATTGCAAATACCATAGCAACATCTAATAATGCCTTCATAAGACTACTAAACACAACAAATACCAACCAAGTAGTCAGTACTGATAACCTAACATATGAACCACTTTCGAACTACGATGTAGTCAATACAAATTCAGACAATAGGAAAAAATCCGTACTATCACAACTTTCAAAAAACTTCCCTCCACAGTTTAAGTCACAGCTTTCTAGCTTATGCACCCAGTATAGCGATATATTCGGATTGGAAACCGAATCAATAACCACCAATAATTTTTATAAACAGAAATTGAGATTAAAAGATGATGAACCCGTATATATAAAAAACTATCGAAGCCCACATAGTCAGGTGAACGAAATTCAAAAGCAAGTAGGTAAATTAATCTCTGACGGGATTGTCGAACCGTCAGTATCTGAATACAATAGCCCATTGTTACTTGTTCCTAAGAAATCATCCCCCGGGTCAAATGTTAAGAAATGGCGATTAGTAATTGACTACCGCCAGATAAATAAAAAATTACTATCTGATAAATTCCCATTACCTAGAATTGATGACATTTTAGATCAACTAGGTCGAGCAAAATACTTTTCATGTCTTGACTTAATGTCAGGATTCCATCAAATTGAACTCGAAAAAGGCTCAAGAGATATAACGACCTTTTCAACGAGCAACGGCTCATATCGTTTCACGCGATTACCTTTTGGATTAAAAATAGCCCCTAATTCGTTTCAAAGAATGATGACTATTGCGTTCTCTGGTCTAGAACCTTCTCAAGCATTCCTTTATATGGATGACTTAATAGTAATTGGCTGTTCCGAAAAGCATATGCTTAAGAACTTAACAGATGTTTTTGAGAAATGTAGAAGATACAACCTAAAGTTACATCCAGAAAAATGTTCATTTTTTATGCATGAAGTGACTTTTCTAGGTCATAAATGCACTGATAAAGGAATACTTCCAGATGACAAGAAATACGATGTCATTATGAACTACCCAGTTCCGCACGACGCGGACAGTGCTAGACGTTTCGTAGCATTTTGTAACTATTATAGACGTTTTATAAAAAATTTCGCCGACTATTCACGGCACATAACAAGATTATGTAAAAAGAATGTTCCTTTTAAATGGACGGATGAGTGTGAAAATGCATTTCAATACTTAAAAACAAAACTTATGGAACCTACCTTGCTACAATATCCAGATTTCACTAAAGAATTCTGTATAATAACAGATGCAAGTAAGCAAGCATGTGGAGCGGTTTTAACTCAAAACCATAATGGACTCCAACTTCCCATTGCATACGCATCAAGAGCATTTACAAAAGGTGAAAGTAACAAATGTACTACTGAGCAGGAATTGGCTGCAATTCATTGGGCGATATTACATTTCAGACCATATATATATGGAAAACATTTCTTAATAAAAACAGACCACAGACCTTTAATATACCTCTTCTCAATGATCAATCCCAGTTCTAAACTGACACGTATGAGGCTCGAACTAGAAGAATACGATTTTACAGTCGAATATTTAAAGGGAAAAGATAATTATGTAGCTGATGCTTTATCAAGGATAACCATCAAAGATCTACAAAATATAACTAGAAATATATTGAAAGTCACTACCAGATATCAAAGTAGACAAAAATTCCGCGCGGAAAATCAAAAACAAGAATTGCCTATGCAATCTTTAAATAAAGCTTCTAAGCCCAACGTATACGACGTCATAAACAATGATGAAGTACGTAAAGTAGTGACCTTGCAGATAAAAAATTCGTTATGTTTATTTAAACAAGGCAGAAAAATTACTGCAAGATATGATGTTAGCGATTTATATACTAATGGAGTTATTGACTTAGATCAATTTTTCCAAAGGCTTGAAATGCAAGCCGGTATACATAAAATCAGCCAACTCAAAGTGGCACCGTGGGAAAATATCTTTGAATATACTTCAGTAGATAATTTTAAATTAATGGGAAATAAAATCTTGAAAACATTAAGAGTAGCGCTACTCAACCCGGTGACCAAAATAACAAATTTAAAAGAAAAAGAAGCAATTTTGTCTACATTTCATGATGATCCAATTCAAGGAGGTCATACTGGCATATCAAAAACTTTGGCCAAAGTAAAAAGACACTATTACTGGAAAGGCATGTCTAAAGATATAACTGAGTACGTAAGAAAATGTCAAAAATGCCAGAAAGCCAAAATAACTAAACACATAAAGACTCCTTTAACAATTACAGACACACCAATAAACGCTTTCGACAGAGTGATAGTGGACACCATTGGTCCATTGCCAAAATCAGAAAATGGCAATGAGTATGCAGTCACTTTAATATGTGATTTAACTAAGTATTTAGTTGCAATACCTGTTCCAAATAAAAATGCTAATACTGTCGCTAAAGCAATATTTGAATCTTTTATTCTGAAGTACGGTCCAATGAAGACGTTCATTACGGACATGGGAACAGAATATAAGAATTCAATTATAGACGATTTATGCAAATATTTAAAGATTGAAAATATTACATCCACAGCACACCACCACCAGACAGTTGGAACAATAGAAAGAAGTCATAGAACTTTCAATGAGTACATACGATCTTACATATCGGTTGATAAAACTGAGCTTCAATATTTTGTCTTTTGTTTCAACACGACCCCATCTATGGCACACACTTATTGTCCATATGAGCTAGTATTCGGTAAAACAAGTAATTTACCGAAACATTTTAATAGCATAGATAGTATAGAAGCACTATATAATATAGATGACTATGCTAAGGAGAGTAAGTATAGATTAGAAGTAGCCTATAAAAGAGCTAGAGTTATGTTAGAAACAAATAAGAATAGAAATAAAATTCTATATGATCATAAAGTAAGGGATATAGATATATCAGTAGGTGACCAAGTCTTATTAAAAAACGAGACAGGTCATAAGTTAGATCCTAAATATACAGGTCCGTATATAGTAACGGAAATAGGAGATAGAGACAACATTATAATAACAAATAATAAACATAGGAAACAAACAGTTCATAAGGATAGGTTAAAAATCTTTATTTCATAAATTGTACTTAGTATGGCCATACAAAGACACACATATATAAATAAATAAATAAACATATATTTTTTTTATAATTTCATTTTCTTCAATTCTAATAAAATAAAAAAAAAAAAAAAGGGAATGTATTAATTAGAAATTTTTATTATAAAAATAACTTCATTATATTACGTTATTTTTCAAAAGGAGGGAGATGTAGTATGCACATATATTGAATACCCACTGTACCGAAGATACTTAAAGGGTACACACTGTAACACTTTGTTGCAGTGTTTACATATTTCAAAATCCCGGTCATAACTCCTAAGTGGCCGAAATATGATCCGATCGCTATGGATTAGCCCACACACGGTAAATGCTAGCGTCGGCATAATTGCAACGAACGGACAGCATATACATACCTCTCGCGCTTACACTTGAGAGCGCATAGCAATATACATAAGTATATAGATACGTAGCCGTCTCTCTGCCGCTGCCTGCGAGCAGCGCAGCTATGAGACTTAGCCTTAGTTAGACTTAAAGAATATTGTAAAAGAGCAGAGACATTTCGATCGTTGGAGCGGCACCATTGCTGCTCCAATAAATAAACTCCAATAAATAAACTCCAATAAATAAACTCCAATAAATAAACTCCAAACATATTTCAATACAAAACAAAACCAAACTTATTTCACTTTATTTTTGTCACAATCAATTTTGAGTTCATCAACGGCTTCTTTCTTATCTATTTTAATTCCGATCGGGATTTGGTTGGTGCAAAATGATGGTAATCCTTCGTCATTTGATAAGATTTCGGGTACACTGTGATACTGAAGGATAGGCGACTTCTTTTCATCTTTGACATTTTTATTAGTAACGTCCACCTTTCGATTCTCTTCTTCGTACAAGTAGCCATTGCTTTCCTCATTAATGAAAAAAGTATGATTTTCATGGACCGTGTTTGGGTTGTTTGATACTTTAATTGCCGTGTTTTTGGTAAATGCACTCTCAGACACCTTACTCATTGTTACATCAGTCAACTTCTTTTCCTCTTCAATCTTCTTTTTAGCATTATTTTTCCCCTTCCAGTTCTCTTCTTCGAATAAGTGTTAATTTTTTTCCTCATTAAAGAAAGAAAGATTATCCTTTTCGTTAGCGTTTTTATTTCCATGTTTTTTTTCTTCATCGCATTCTTTTCTGTTTTTTTTTTCAAAACACTCGAGTCAATGAATTTTGGAAATGTTGCATTTTTTCGCTTGACTAAGGCACGTTGAATTTTGCATGATGATTCAATGGAACGCATGTGCGCAACGAAAAATTTATCCGCTCTTGTTGGTCCATTGAAATCATTTAAATCCAAGTTTTTAAGGTCTTTGAAATACGATTCTGAGACTGCTGATGTACCAACATCGTAATCAGAACTGAACTTATCTTTCATGACATTAGTCCAAAGGGGGAAAAATCGTGCCAGTTGCATAATGGGTTTTACTAAATCCTTCAAGTAATAAGAATTTGGTTTTTGTGAGTCTTAACATTTATCAACCTCCTCCTTTGCAGTTTGTTGGATTTTGTCCATCAATGCCTGGACTTCGTGGTCTACATTTTCTGGTTCAGGAAGATCACCATCTATTTCTCCATCAGATTCATCCCGATCTTCAAATGTAAACGTCTTGATTTTTTTAAATAGAAAAGTTTTTCTCCACTGACTTGGCAACTTGTTTCCCTGTTGGTCTTCCCCTTCACACTCACTTTGAGCAACAACCAAAATTGATATCATCATCTCCTCAAAGTCAGTAACTAATTTGCATGTCGTCGTTACTCCAATACATCTCACGTAAAAGTCCTTCAAACATTTTGGCCTTCCACTGAAAACTTTTTTTCTGCATAACATTTTGATCAGGTGAGCTATGTCCAACCTTACAAAACATCTCAGAGGTCGCTGAAGTTTTTCACCGCGGAGCATATAGAAGCATGATGTGATGTATGCTGACAAGCGGCACTCGTTGAAAGATAATGTAATGGCATTTAGCAGTGCCAAAGAAAAGTCAGAGACAACCTCTGGCGGGACCCGATCGACTAGTTTGAGGAACATGCTGAGCCAGTACGCCAGAGAGATCGTGTCATGTTTCTCTGAGACCATCTGATAAATTGGCAAAATTTTTCCTTCGTTGCTCATCACCAGTTGGTACAAGAACACGCATTTTGTTTCACCATTTGGTTTCGCCATCGATCTGACAACGCTTCCTGTACCATCAATTGAAACTCTTTTTACAGTTTTTATTGCGTCTTTGTACATGGCAATTTGCATTGGTGAAATGTAGATGAAATAGAATTCGTCAAATCCTATATCTTTGATGCAACCTGCAAACTCACCTTCATACTTCATCCTATACAAGGATTCTATCGCAGAGAGTCCAGCTTTGATACCGAGATTTTCATTGATAGCTTCTTCTCTGATTTTTCTAATGGTTGCTGGATTAGGAAGATGACTCGGTTCTGCATCGCCGTATTCCATTTCCTTTGTAACTTCCTTTAGCCATTGCGCTGCCTTTTTTGACAAAAGTTCTTTGCCCGTAAGATGACGTTGCTCTCCTCGAAGATGCCTTTTTCGAAAATGTGGGATTCCACGAGTATCTGGCACAATTATCGCTACACTTACGCCAGTATCAGGCTTCGGTTCGCTTGGACAATGTCCGACGAACTTGGAACCACATTCCTTGCATTCTCCTTCAATTTTGAGCCAAACACTCCTCTCGCTGTCAAATACCCGAGCACGTTTGAAACTCCACGGACACGGTAATGGGACTTTATCACTGCAGTATTTCGCGATTATGCTCGTCCAAGGTCCTTGCAAAGATCTGTAATTGCGTGGTCCTGTTTTTTCGATGTACGTTTTTTGGATTGGTTGAATAGTTTTCCAAACTTAATCTTCGATGTCAATGGTAATGAATAATTGTGGAAGTGGTCGATTTGTAGTTGTCTGAACTGTGGCATAATCTGGATCTTCTTTGATGGTACTATTTACAGAAGAGTCGTGAGTGGTATTAAGTGGCAATTTCGAACTAACGGGGATTCCAAACCGTTCCTTAACTTGGTCCAATATGTTGTGTCGGTTGATTCTAACATACACGTTTAGAACATACACATACATTTTTCCCCCCAGGATCTTACTCGCTTCTTCCCAAACACGGTCGTTTCTTTTTTTCAAGTCTCCTGCTTCATTTTGAAAAATATTCACTAAGCAGAGAGCTTCTACGATTTCATCGGGAAGTTGTGCAGCAGTTGGTGGCATGACTATATTTGAATGGTCAAAACAGCTAGAGTCCTACGACAAACCATAAAATGTGTTCAAATTACAATTAAATTCAAATTCTAAGAACCGCGGGACAGTTACGAAATGAAGGAGATGAGTTACAGCGGGGCCTTTAACAGGACTTCGCAAAACACATTCTGTTTTTTATCTATGTACATATATCTTTTTTTTAAGTAATGGTAAAACTTTTCTTAAAATTAGTATTGATGCGTTGTAAAGAAATGGTCCATCATTAGAATAGCGAAATTCATAGAAAGTCGTTAAAAAAACGTTTAGTGGTTTTCCAAGTGTGTTCCAAGGGTTCATTTTTTTTTGTTTAAGAGTCAAACGAAGATTTATCTCAACTATAGTGATCAATAGTTTTAGGGAGATGGTCAATTACCATAACTCCAATTACAGTAGAACTCCAATTATCCGAATTAAAGGGGACCGGGACCCATTCGGATAATCAAATATTCGGATAATCGGATTTTCGTTTTCTTTTCGAAGCCATGGTATATAAACAATACAGTATTGTACACGCACAAACAAAAGTAAGCCATAGCGAAAGAGTAGCGTCCTCGCAAGTGAATATGCAAGTGAATATCACACTTTTTAATCAAAACAAACAATCGCGGGGGGAAGTCAGTGTAGGCACAACGGCAAGTTAAGGCAAGTCAAGTCAAGACTTGTGATTCGGATAATCGGCGATTCGGATAGTCGGAGTTCGGATAATTGGAGTTCTACTGTACTATAAAATAGTGGTTGATAGGTATAACAAAGATTTTAATCGTACGAATAGTTATTCCAGACCCCTTTTCACATGACCTTGAAGGTGGTCAATCGATTTTATGGGATGGTCAATCAGTTTTATGGGATGGTCAATCGATTTTAGGGGATGGTCAATCGATTTTATGGGATGGTCAATCAGTTTTATGGGATGGTCAATCAGTTTTAGGGGATGTTCAATCAGTTTTATGGGATGGTCAATCGATTTTAGGGGATGTTCAATCAGTTTTATGGGATGGTCAATCGATTTTAGGGGATGGTCAACCAGTTTTATAGAATGGTCAATCAGTTTTAGGGGATGTTCAATCAGTTTTATGGGATGGTCAATCGATTTTAGGGGATGGTCAATCGTTTAAACTGCTCTATACGTTAAAATTCATTTTTTAAATATGTTTTCTTATGTCCGGGAGCCAGTGTGAAGTTGGCCCCCGGAAAGTTTTTTTGCTGCAATTTTTTTTCGGAAGGTGGTCAAACGAAAATTTTTGTGGTCAATAGTGGTCAAACGATGGTCAATAATGGTCAGTTATTATTTTGTTGAAATTCAAAAGTTGGGGTGCCAACTTCACAGACCTGAAAAAGTAACCTTCCGATGTTTTTTGGCTGTAATTTAAAAAAAAAATGAAAAACTTCGATTCTTTTTGTGGATTATTTTTATTTGGTCTTTTAATTTTTTTACATCAAGTCGAGAATATGATGTCATGTAAATGACCGCCGCCACAGTTGATTGTCATTTGTACCCTTTTTATGGCAAGTGACCTTTTTATGGTCACTTTGGTCAGAACTTCCGGCGATAGGTCCTCACATTCTTGACGGATATTGTCTTTAAGAGCTGCAAGAGTTTGAGGCTTGTTAACATAAACCCGTGACTTCAAAAATCGTACAAAAATAGGTCTGGAGCGGTCAAATCAGGCGATCTTGCTGTAGGCGATGTAGCGGATCATATATATGTGGCCGATCCTTTTGAAATTTGGCATATCGATTTATTTTGCCAAAAGAGGAATCCATTGAAACTCCCATCCTTCTAACTTGAAAAACATCGAAGTTATAGCATTTCCGATCAATCAGTTATAAGACAATAGGATATAGTCGGCCGATCCTTATGAAATTCGACAAATCAGATTTTTTTTTCCAAAATAGAATCTGTACCAAATCCCATCTTTCTAACTTAACCCTTCATATGGCATAAACTCCGATTTTGATGCGGTTTTTGTTTTTAGATATATAATTAAAAATAAAAAATACACTTTTTTTTCGTTTTCCCGATTTTTGATTTTTTACACTTTTATTAAGGATAAAGGATATGTTGCATAAATACATCAAATATGCTTGGGTTCAAAATTAAACTTAATATAATCCAAAAATTTATTTAACATAAATGAATATATTTGTAATGTTTTTAGTGCATTAAACAAAATATTTGAATTCATAATATATTTAATAGTTTCAGTGCTCAGTTTACATAGATAAAACGTAAATTTTATTATAATATTTGCTATAAGGCGCTTAAATTACTGTTTAATTTAAGTGAAAATTGGTGAAACAATTATTTCTTTTATTGAAGCATAAAGCTACTCCACATTTGTTGCACATGACTTGAGAATATCCTGCACAGTTTGGAAACTTGCATCTTATTCTTTTGTCTGCCCAAATTGGCCAATGTCCAACCTGATCCTGTCGTACCATTTGGTTTGGTACATGCTGAGTTGGACCTCTCTGCTTCTTTAGCTGCAATTCATTTTCAATGACGGAACTTCGTTTACCCAATTTTGATTTAGTGTTAACTTTTGTTAGCACTTCTGCGATATCAAGCCGAAAGTCTGATGAACTTAAAACTTTTCCAGGATATCCATTTGCCTTCATAACACGTTTATACAACAACCAAGCGTTGCTGATTGTAAGGTCCAGTGAATGATAAAAGATTCTGACTTGCCAACGTTTGCTTCTCAATAAAATTTTATATCTTCCGATTATACTGTCGATCAGATCAACGCCTCCCATATAACTGTTGTATTGTGCTACAGCGAAAGGACGGTCAATTTGTATATATTCCTTTTTGGCCTTGTTTAAAAGAGGTAATGAATTAAAATAATTGTCAAAATATAGGCGAAAATTCTGATGCCTGGGGACTTCTCTGGCCAATCTTACAACACAATTTGATGCTGCTCCTAGATCTGGCTCGTTAAGTAGTACTACGTTTTCATTGCCAGAATCAATCTCGAATTTATAGCAGAAGCCCGAATTACCGCTTAAAACATATATTTTATATCCCCATTTATGAGGCTTGTTAGGATTGTACCGTTTCATATGTGATCTTGCTTTTGTTGAACAAATCTGTTCGTCGACACACAAAAACTGTTCCTTAGGTACTTTTCCAAAATTATTATTAATTTCCTGAATAAGTGGTCGTATTTTGAAAAGCCGATCATGACGGGAATCAGTCAAAGGCAGATTATTATCATTGTTGTTGAAATGAATGTGACGTCTGATTGTTTCAAATGTTTTTTGTGACATAATGTTTTGACCAGAAAAGGGCACATTTTGGAAGTCGTGAAATGGACATATACAACACAATTCCAACAAACTGTTGAATATCCAAAGGAGTAAAAGTAATATTTGCGTTTGGCTCTTTTTGATGAATGTAAAGGTTAGTTTCATTCGAAATATTCTCAAAAACTTTTTTAGGAAATAGATACGAAAAAAATTGAATAGGCTGGGACAGCTCCATTAGTTCCGGAGGTAACGCAGTGCTCGTGAGCAGCTGAAGTTGGTTCTCATTCAAAATCAAACTGCGTTGTCTCCATAGCAAATTCCTTCTTAGGTCCTTTTTGCTAGAAGTCGCAACATCGTTGACATCCTTGCTTGGAACATTCAAGTCGGTAGGGAGTTCAACTTGATTTTCCAAAACTTCGTCATCTGAGGTCTCAAAATCTTCTTTATTGGGATAGTAATCGCTTTCGTCATCAGCAGAAAAGTCGAGATCATCCTCGCTATCCACGCTATTAAAAAAACTTTCTATTTGCGAAGGCGTTAATCCTTTTTCTGACATTATTCCTATGTAATACAATAGTATATACCATTTGAAACATAACATAACTTTGGTTCCATAGATGAACATATAACACAGACGACAAAGACAATAAATACCAAATAATTGTATATAAAAACACATAAAACATAACATAATAATAATCACAAACAAATAAATGTTGCATATATACATCAAAACTGAGACTGCACAAATTATCTCTGAAAAGCAGTTTGATGTATATCTGCAACACAACGATACTCACTATTTTCACGTAACACATAAACCATAACATAAAAACTCGGCTGCACATGCATTATAAACATAAATACCTTTTCAATTGTGCAGTTTTGTTTAAACAAATAAGTTGTATTTTAAGAAATATTTGTAATTGAAAGTTTGGAACGGAGCTCACGTGCTTGTTTCACAAAATTGGCGGGAAAAGTAAACTTATGTTGTCAAAACTCATGGTAGAGTGGGATCAGGTCATACTAATAAAAAAAAGCCTTGTTGCATTATGACATCACACTAACACATGTCACTTTCTTTATAAACACTATGAAATAGTTGAATTCAAACGGTATGTTGCAGATATGCATCACGGCCATATAAAGGGTTAAAAAAAACCAAAGTTATTTCAATTTCGATCGTTCTATGACAGCTATAGGATATAGTCGGCCGATCCTTATGAAATTTTGTACATAAGATATGTTGGTCAAATATAACATGTGTGGAAAGTCCCAACCCTCATTTAAAAAACACCAAAATTATGGCATTTCCGATCAATCAGTTATATGGCAGCTATAGGATATAGTCGACCGATCCCGGCCGTTCCGACTTATATGCTACCTGTAAGGAAAAGAATGTGTGCAAAGTTTCAACTCGATAGCTTTAAAACTGAAAGACTAATTGACAGACGGACATGCTCATATCGACTCAGGAGGTGATCCTGATCAAGAATATATATATATACTTATATATATACTTTTTAGGGTCGGAGATGTCTCGTTCACTGCGTTGCACACTTTTGACCAAAATCATAATATCTGTGCAAGGGTATAAAAATTATTAAAACATTTTGCATGGAGAAAAGAAAAAAAATTAAAATTAAAATAACATATTTTGGCAAACTGTTTTAATAAAATTCCCATTCGAAAATGATTTTAGCTTTTACAGCTGACTACATATGTATGATTGATTGCAATGATCTCTTGCAGTGGAAAGTTTTCGGTAATTCAACAACAAAATGCATTATGCCGAAAAACGTTGAGACTATGCAAGTGTTTTTGCTCAGCTCAGCAACAGAGGCAATAAAAGAGAATAGGAAAACTATGCAAAAATGTTGTTTTAATTTGCCCATGCTGGGATCCGCACACATGTAAGAACTTTGTCCAAAAACCTTTAGCTTTAATGAAACTTTTAATGCGCCTAGGCATACTTTCAACCAAATTCTGCAACATTACCTTTGAAATATTTTTCCACCCGGTTTCTATCCTGATCCACAGTTCCCCAGAGCCCTTAGTCTGGGGATAATTTTCTTAGTCAACTTGTTGAGAAATAATTTCTTCAATGGGGTAAGCACATTTGTCCCCGAAGTCTGAAAGATTGGTTTCCTAAATACTAGGATAATGCTCCATTTCATGAAAATTAGCTATTGGCAGCTTATGAAATAAAAAATTGTCCTGAATTTGTAGACCTCTGAAATTACATAAATATTCTACTACTTATTATATTCACAAACTACTAATATCTGAAAGCAGGTTTATGGTGGTTTTATATTGCGTTTTCATGAAATGGAGCATTATCCTAGTATTTAGGAAACCAATCTTTCAGACTTCGGGGACAAATGTGCTTACCCCATTGAAGAAATTATTTCTCAACAAGTTGACTAAGAAAATTATCCCCAGACTAAGGGCTCTGGGGAACTGTGGATCAGGATAGAAACCGGGTGGAAAAATATTTCAAAGGTAATGTTGCAGAATTTGGTTGAAAGTATGCCTAGGCGCATTAAAAGTTTCATTAAAGCTAAAGGTTTTTGGATAAAGTTCTTACATGTGTGCGGATCCCAGCATGGGCAAATTAAAACAACATTTTTGCATAGTTTTCCTATTCTCTTTTATTGCCTCTGTTGCTGAGCTGAGCAAAAACACTTGCATAGTCTCAACGTTTTTCGGCATAATGCATTTTGTTGTTGAATTACCGAAAACTTTCCACTGCAAGAGATCATTGCAATCAATCATACATATGTAGTCAGCTGTAAAAGCTAAAATCATTTTCGAATGGGAATTTTATTAAAACAGTTTGCCAAAATATGTTATTTTAATTTTAATTTTTTTTCTTTTCTCCATGCAAAATGTTTTAATAATTTTTATACCCTTGCACAGATATTATGATTTTGGTCAAAAGTGTGCAACGCAGTGAACGAGACATCTCCGACCCTAAAAAGTATATATATAAGTATATATATATATTCTTGATCAGGATCACCTCCTGAGTCGATATGAGCATGTCCGTCTGTCAATTAGTCTTTCAGTTTTAAAGCTATCGAGTTGAAACTTTGCACACATTCTTTTCCTTACAGGTAGCATATAAGTCGGAACGGCCGGGATCGGTCGACTATATCCTATAGCTGCCATATAACTGATTGATCGGAAATGCCATAATTTTGGTGTTTTTTAAATGAGGGTTGGGACTTTCCACACATGTTATATTTGACCAACATATCTTATGTACAAAATTTCATAAGGATCGGCCGACTATATCCTATAGCTGTCATAGAACGATCGAAATTGAAATAACTTTGGTTTTTTTTAACCCTTTATATGGCCGTGATGCATATCTGCAACATACCGTTTGAATTCAACTATTTCATAGTGTTTATAAAGAAAGTGGCATGTGTTAGTGTGATGTCATAATGCAACAAGGCTTTTTTTTATTAGTATGACCTGATCCCACTCTACCATGAGTTTTGACAACATAAGTTTACTTTTCCCGCCAATTTTGTGAAACAAGCACGTGAGCTCCGTTCCAAACTTTCAATTACAAATATTTCTTAAAATACAACTTATTTGTTTAAACAAAACGGCACAATTGAAAAGGTATTTATGTTTATAATGCATGTGCAGCCGAGTTTTTATGTTATGGTTTATGTGTTACGTGAAAATAGTGAGTATCGTTGTGTTGCAGATATACATCAAACTGCTTTTCAGAGATAATTTGTGCAGTCTCAGTTTTGATGTATATATGCAACATTTATTTGTTTGTGATTATTATTATGTTATGTTTTATGTGTTTTTATATACAATTATTTGGTATTTATTGTCTTTGTCGTCTGTGTTATATGTTCATCTATGGAACCAAAGTTATGTTATGTTTCAAATGGTATATACTATTGTATTACATAGGAATAATGTCAGAAAAAGGATTAACGCCTTCGCAAATAGAAAGTTTTTTTAATAGCGTGGATAGCGAGGATGATCTCGACTTTTCTGCTGATGACGAAAGCGATTACTATCCCAATAAAGAAGATTTTGAGACCTCAGATGACGAAGTTTTGGAAAATCAAGTTGAACTCCCTACCGACTTGAATGTTCCAAGCAAGGATGTCAACGATGTTGCGACTTCTAGCAAAAAGGACCTAAGAAGGAATTTGCTATGGAGACAACGCAGTTTGATTTTGAATGAGAACCAACTTCAGCTGCTCACGAGCACTGCGTTACCTCCGGAACTAATGGAGCTGTCCCAGCCTATTCAATTTTTTTCGTATCTATTTCCTAAAAAAGTTTTTGAGAATATTTCGAATGAAACTAACCTTTACATTCATCAAAAAGAGCCAAACGCAAATATTACTTTTACTCCTTTGGATATTCAACAGTTTGTTGGAATTGTGTTGTATATGTCCATTTCACGACTTCCAAAATGTGCCCTTTTCTGGTCAAAACATTATGTCACAAAAAACATTTGAAACAATCAGACGTCACATTCATTTCAACAACAATGATAATAATCTGCCTTTGACTGATTCCCGTCATGATCGGCTTTTCAAAATACGACCACTTATTCAGGAAATTAATAATAATTTTGGAAAAGTACCTAAGGAACAGTTTTTGTGTGTCGACGAACAGATTTGTTCAACAAAAGCAAGATCACATATGAAACGGTACAATCCTAACAAGCCTCATAAATGGGGATATAAAATATATGTTTTAAGCGGTAATTCGGGCTTCTGCTATAAATTCGAGATTGATTCTGGCAATGAAAACGTAGTACTACTTAACGAGCCAGATCTAGGAGCAGCATCAAATTGTGTTGTAAGATTGGCCAGAGAAGTCCCCAGGCATCAGAATTTTCGCCTATATTTTGACAATTATTTTAATTCATTACCTCTTTTAAACAAGGCCAAAAAGGAATATATACAAATTGACCGTCCTTTCGCTGTAGCACAATACAACAGTTCTATGGGAGGCGTTGATCTGATCGACAGTATAATCGGAAGATATAAAATTTTATTGAGAAGCAAACGTTGGCAAGTCAGAATCTTTTATCATTTACTGGACCTTACAATCAGCAACGCTTGGTTGTTGTATAAACGTGTTATGAAGGCAAATGGATATCCTGGAAATGTTTTAAGTTCATCAGACTTTCGGCTTGATATCGCAGAAGTGCTAACAAAAGTTAACACTAAATCAAAATTGGGTAAACGAAGTTCCGTCATTGAAAATGAATTGCAGCTAAAGAAGCAGAGAGGTCCAACTCAGCATGTACCAAACCAAATGGTACGACAGGATCAGGTTGGACATTGGCCAATTTGGGCAGACAAAAGAATAAGATGCAAGTTTCCAAACTGTGCAGGATATTCTCAAGTCATGTGCAACAAATGTGGAGTAGCTTTATGCTTCAATAAAAGAAATAATTGTTTCACCAATTTTCACTTAAATTAAACAGTAATTTAAGCGCCTTATAGCAAATATTATAATAAAATTTACGTTTTATCTATGTAAACTGAGCACTGAAACTATTAAATATATTATGAATTCAAATATTTTGTTTAATGCACTAAAAACATTACAAATATATTCATTTATGTTAAATAAATTTTTGGATTATATTAAGTTTAATTTTGAACCCAAGCATATTTGATGTATTTATGCAACATATCCTTTATCCTTAATAAAAGTGTAAAAAATCAAAAATCGGGAAAACGAAAAAAAAGTGTATTTTTTATTTTTAATTATATATCTAAAAACAAAAACCGCATCAAAATCGGAGTTTATGCCATATGAAGGGTTAAGTTAGAAAGATGGGATTTGGTACAGATTCTATTTTGGAAAAAAAAATCTGATTTGTCGAATTTCATAAGGATCGGCCGACTATATCCTATTGTCTTATAACTGATTGATCGGAAATGCTATAACTTCGATGTTTTTCAAGTTAGAAGGATGGGAGTTTCAATGGATTCCTCTTTTGGCAAAATAAATCGATATGCCAAATTTCAAAAGGATCGGCCACATATATACGATCCGCTACATCGCCTACAGCAAGATCGCCTGATTTGACCGCTCCAGACCTATTTTTGTACGATTTTTGAAGTCACGGGTTTATGTTAACAAGCCTCAAACTCTTGCAGCTCTTAAAGACAATATCCGTCAAGAATGTGAGGACCTATCGCCGGAAGTTCTGACCAAAGTGACCATAAAAAGGTCACTTGCCATAAAAAGGGTACAAATGACAATCAACTGTGGCGGCGGTCATTTACATGACATCATATTCTCGACTTGATGTAAAAAAATTAAAAGACCAAATAAAAATAATCCACAAAAAGAATCGAAGTTTTTCATTTTTTTTTTAAATTACAGCCAAAAAACATCGGAAGGTTACTTTTTCAGGTCTGTGAAGTTGGCACCCCAACTTTTGAATTTCAACAAAATAATAACTGACCATTATTGACCATCGTTTGACCACTATTGACCACAAAAATTTTCGTTTGACCACCTTCCGAAAAAAAATTGCAGCAAAAAAACTTTCCGGGGGCCAACTTCACACTGGCTCCCGGACATAAGAAAACATATTTAAAAAATGAATTTTAACGTATAGAGCAGTTTAAACGATTGACCATCCCCTAAAATCGATTGACCATCCCATAAAACTGATTGAACATCCCCTAAAACTGATTGACCATTCTATAAAACTGGTTGACCATCCCCTAAAATCGATTGACCATCCCATAAAACTGATTGAACATCCCCTAAAATCGATTGACCATCCCATAAAACTGATTGAACATCCCCTAAAACTGATTGACCATCCCATAAAACTGATTGACCATCCCATAAAATCGATTGACCATCCCCTAAAATCGATTGACCATCCCATAAAACTGATTGACCATCCCATAAAATCGATTGACCACCTTCAAGGTCATGTGAAAAGGGGTCTGGAATAACTATTCGTACGATTAAAATCTTTGTTATACCTATCAACCACTATTTTATAGTACAGTAGAACTCCAATTATCCGAACTCCGACTATCCGAATCGCCGATTATCCGAATCACAAGTCTTGACTTGACTTGCCTTAACTTGCCGTTGTGCCTACACTGACTTCCCCCCGCGATTGTTTGTTTTGATTAAAAAGTGTGATATTCACTTGCATATTCACTTGCGAGGACGCTACTCTTTCGCTATGGCTTACTTTTGTTTGTGCGTGTACAATACTGTATTGTTTATATACCATGGCTTCGAAAAGAAAACGAAAATCCGATTATCCGAATATTTGATTATCCGAATGGGTCCCGGTCCCCTTTAATTCGGATAATTGGAGTTCTACTGTAATTGGAGTTATGGTAATTGACCATCTCCCTAAAATTATTGATCACTATAGTTGAGATAAATCTTCGTTTGACTCTTAAACAAAAAAAAATGAACCCTTGGAACACACTTGGAAAACCACTAAACGTTTTTTTAACGACTTTCTATGAATTTCGCTATTCTAATGATGGACCATTTCTTTACAACGCATCAATACTAATTTTAAGAAAAGTTTTACCATTACTTAAAAAAAAGATATATGTACATAGATAAAAAACAGAATGTGTTTTGCGAAGTCCTGTTAAAGGCCCCGCTGTAACTCATCTCCTTCATTTCGTAACTGTCCCGCGGTTCTTAGAATTTGAATTTAATTGTAATTTGAACACATTTTATGGTTTGTCGTAGGACTCTAGCTGTTTTGACCATTCAAATATAGTCATGCCACCAACTGCTGCACAACTTCCCGATGAAATCGTAGAAGCTCTCTGCTTAGTGAATATTTTTCAAAATGAAGCAGGAGACTTGAAAAAAAGAAACGACCGTGTTTGGGAAGAAGCGAGTAAGATCCTGGGGGGAAAAATGTATGTGTATGTTCTAAACGTGTATGTTAGAATCAACCGACACAACATATTGGACCAAGTTAAGGAACGGTTTGGAATCCCCGTTAGTTCGAAATTGCCACTTAATACCACTCACGACTCTTCTGTAAATAGTACCATCAAAGAAGATCCAGATTATGCCACAGTTCAGACAACTACAAATCGACCACTTCCACAATTATTCATTACCATTGACATCGAAGATTAAGTTTGGAAAACTATTCAACCAATCCAAAAAACGTACATCGAAAAAACAGGACCACGCAATTACAGATCTTTGCAAGGACCTTGGACGAGCATAATCGCGAAATACTGCAGTGATAAAGTCCCATTACCGTGTCCGTGGAGTTTCAAACGTGCTCGGGTATTTGACAGCGAGAGGAGTGTTTGGCTCAAAATTGAAGGAGAATGCAAGGAATGTGGTTCCAAGTTCGTCGGACATTGTCCAAGCGAACCGAAGCCTGATACTGGCGTAAGTGTAGCGATAATTGTGCCAGATACTCGTGGAATCCCACATTTTCGAAAAAGGCATCTTCGAGGAGAGCAACGTCATCTTACGGGCAAAGAACTTTTGTCAAAAAAGGCAGCGCAATGGCTAAAGGAAGTTACAAAGGAAATGGAATACGGCGATGCAGAACCGAGTCATCTTCCTAATCCAGCAACCATTAGAAAAATCAGAGAAGAAGCTATCAATGAAAATCTCGGTATCAAAGCTGGACTCTCTGCGATAGAATCCTTGTATAGGATGAAGTATGAAGGTGAGTTTGCAGGTTGCATCAAAGATATAGGATTTGACGAATTCTATTTCATCTACATTTCACCAATGCAAATTGCCATGTACAAAGACGCAATAAAAACTGTAAAAAGAGTTTCAATTGATGGTACAGGAAGCGTTGTCAGATCGATGGCGAAACCAAATGGTGAAACAAAATGCGTGTTCTTGTACCAACTGGTGATGAGCAACGAAGGAAAAATTTTGCCAATTTATCAGATGGTCTCAGAGAAACATGACACGATCTCTCTGGCGTACTGGCTCAGCATGTTCCTCAAACTAGTCGATCGGGTCCCGCCAGAGGTTGTCTCTGACTTTTCTTTGGCACTGCTAAATGCCATTACATTATCTTTCAACGAGTGCCGCTTGTCAGCATACATCACATCATGCTTCTATATGCTCCGCGGTGAAAAACTTCAGCGACCTCTGAGATGTTTTGTAAGGTTGGACATAGCTCACCTGATCAAAATGTTATGCAGAAAAAAAGTTTTCAGTGGAAGGCCAAAATGTTTGAAGGACTTTTACGTGAGATGTATTGGAGTAACGACGACATGCAAATTAGTTACTGACTTTGAGGAGATGATGATATCAATTTTGGTTGTTGCTCAAAGTGAGTGTGAAGGGGAAGACCAACAGGGAAACAAGTTGCCAAGTCAGTGGAGAAAAACTTTTCTATTTAAAAAAATCAAGACGTTTACATTTGAAGATCGGGATGAATCTGATGGAGAAATAGATGGTGATCTTCCTGAACCAGAAAATGTAGACCACGAAGTCCAGGCATTGATGGACAAAATCCAACAAACTGCAAAGGAGGAGGTTGATAAATGTTAAGACTCACAAAAACCAAATTCTTATTACTTGAAGGATTTAGTAAAACCCATTATGCAACTGGCACGATTTTTCCCCCTTTGGACTAATGTCATGAAAGATAAGTTCAGTTCTGATTACGATGTTGGTACATCAGCAGTCTCAGAATCGTATTTCAAAGACCTTAAAAACTTGGATTTAAATGATTTCAATGGACCAACAAGAGCGGATAAATTTTTCGTTGCGCACATGCGTTCCATTGAATCATCATGCAAAATTCAACGTGCCTTAGTCAAGCGAAAAAATGCAACATTTCCAAAATTCATTGACTCGAGTGTTTTGAAAAAAAAACAGAAAAGAATGCGATGAAGAAAAAAAACATGGAAATAAAAACGCTAACGAAAAGGATAATCTTTCTTTCTTTAATGAGGAAAAAAATTAACACTTATTCGAAGAAGAGAACTGGAAGGGGAAAAATAATGCTAAAAAGAAGATTGAAGAGGAAAAGAAGTTGACTGATGTAACAATGAGTAAGGTGTCTGAGAGTGCATTTACCAAAAACACGGCAATTAAAGTATCAAACAACCCAAACACGGTCCATGAAAATCATACTTTTTTCATTAATGAGGAAAGCAATGGCTACTTGTACGAAGAAGAGAATCGAAAGGTGGACGTTACTAATAAAAATGTCAAAGATGAAAAGAAGTCGCCTATCCTTCAGTATCACAGTGTACCCGAAATCTTATCAAATGACGAAGGATTACCATCATTTTGCACCAACCAAATCCCGATCGGAATTAAAATAGATAAGAAAGAAGCCGTTGATGAACTCAAAATTGATTGTGACAAAAATAAAGTCAGAAAGCCTTTATCTGAAAAGAACGAAGTTAAGATTGTCACAAGAGGAAAATATTTAACGAAATGTCCAGACATTCAGTTCATTTATAATCGGCCACTAAGACGAAAGAAAAGCTTGGTACTGAGAAACGGTGTACTATTACCTCCAGTACCGATTGGAAATAGACTTGTGTAAGTCAAGAATATTTGTACTTTCGACTCAGCTCTCGAAATTCTTTCGACCGCCTACATTGATAATGCTAGATACAAAGAAAACATCGACAGTTTGGACGACAACAATGTAGTGATTGCGCTTATGAAACAGTACGTCTCCGATGGACCAACTGCCCACTTTTACATCGATTGAGGACAATTTCTCGCCACCCAGTATGATATAGATGAAAATAACGTTTTGATCTGTGCTGCGAATATAGAAACCTTCATAGAGCGGAATCTGACGGACTTTCCCAGCGCTTCAATACACATATCTTGCACCAATTGCGACTACATCATGAGGCAGCTTACATCAATCGATGTTGATGCGCAGGAAGTCATCACTTGTGGTTTCACCCAAGGCTTTCACAATTTTGTTCAGAAATACTTTGAGGCGAAACAGTATGTATGCCAACGATGTGGAACTGAAAAAACAAAAATAACGAATCCTGGGACACACATTTTTTTTAATGTCGAATTCACGATGGACAAAAAAGATCATGCGATGTTCAATAAAACAGTTGCCGATTCAATTCTGCTTTCTGATATCCCGACAAAAATAGAAATTCTAGCAGAGACGTACATCCTCAATGGAGCCGTTGAATTTGTGCGACCTCAAGATTCTGATGGGATTGGACACTACATGGCACATTGCAGGAGACTAACTGGTCAATGGGAAGTTCACAACGATCTGAGCAGAGAGGTGACACGAATAAAGAACATAGAAAAACATTTTGTAAAAGTGTCTGTTTTGTTGTACTCAAGAGTTTGAAGAATTGATTCATTAAAAACTATAGAAATATACAGAATATATAAAAATAAACTGAAAATAACATATCATTTATGATCCTGTTAAAATTTTGATATAAGCAGCTGAAAAAAAAACTTTTTGAGTACCCACATAATTTGTAACGGTACTGTAGAAATTTACCTTTGAATAAACGAAAGCGAAACAAAATCGCATTTTTTTTTATATTTCCAAACTTGAGTTTTTTTTCCAAATTTTTTGTAGGTGGTCAATCAGTTTTATGGGATGGTCAATCGATTTTAGGGGATGCTCAAACGATTTTATGGGATGGTCAATCAGTTTTATAGAATGGTCAATCAGTTTTAGGGGATGGTCAATCAGTTTTATGGGATGGTCAATCAGTTTTATGGGATGGTCAATCGATTTTAGGGGATGGTCAATCGATTTTATGGGATGGTCAATCGATTTTAGGGGATGGTCAATCGATTTTATGGGATGGTCAATCGATTTTAGGGGATGGTCAATCGATTTTATGGGATGGTCAATCAGTTTTATGGGATGGTCAATCAGTTTTAGGGGATGTTCAATCAGTTTTATGGGATGGTCAATCGATTTTAGGGGATGTTCAATCAGTTTTATGGGATGGTCAATCGATTTTAGGGGATGGTCAACCAGTTTTATAGAATGGTCAATCAGTTTTAGGGGATGTTCAATCAGTTTTATGGGATGGTCAATCGATTTTAGGGGATGGTCAATCGTTTAAACTGCTCTATACGTTAAAATTCATTTTTTAAATATGTTTTCTTATGTCCGGGAGCCAGTGTGAAGTTGGCCCCCGGAAAGTTTTTTTGCTGCAATTTTTTTTCGGAAGGTGGTCAAACGAAAATTTTTGTGGTCAATAGTGGTCAAACGATGGTCAATAATGGTCAGTTATTATTTTGTTGAAATTCAAAAGTTGGGGTGCCAACTTCACAGACCTGAAAAAGTAACCTTCCGATGTTTTTTGGCTGTAATTTAAAAAAAAAATGAAAAACTTCGATTCTTTTTGTGGATTATTTTTATTTGGTCTTTTAATTTTTTTACATCAAGTCGAGAATATGATGTCATGTAAATGACCGCCGCCACAGTTGATTGTCATTTGTACCCTTTTTATGGCAAGTGACCTTTTTATGGTCACTTTGGTCAGAACTTCCGGCGATAGGTCCTCACATTCTTGACGGATATTGTCTTTAAGAGCAGCAAGAGTTTGAGGCTTGTTAACATAAACCCGTGACTTCAAAAATCGTACAAAAATAGGTCTGGAGCGGTCAAATCAGGCGATCTTGCTGTAGGCGATGTAGCGGATCGTATATATGTGGCCGATCCTTTTGAAATTTGGCATATCGATTTATTTTGCCAAAAGAGGAATCCATTGAAACTCCCATCCTTCTAACTTGAAAAACATCGAAGTTATAGCATTTCCGATCAATCAGTTATAAGACAATAGGATATAGTCGGCCGATCCTTATGAAATTCGACAAATCAGATTTTTTTTTCCAAAATAGAATCTGTACCAAATCCCATCTTTCTAACTTAACCCTTCATATGGCATAAACTCCGATTTTGATGCGGTTTTTGTTTTTAGATATATAATTAAAAATAAAAAATACACTTTTTTTTCGTTTTCCCGATTTTTGATTTTTTACACTTTTATTAAGGATAAAGGATATGTTGCATAAATACATCAAATATGCTTGGGTTCAAAATTAAACTTAATATAATCCAAAAATTTATTTAACATAAATGAATATATTTGTAATGTTTTTAGTGCATTAAACAAAATATTTGAATTCATAATATATTTAATAGTTTCAGTGCTCAGTTTACATAGATAAAACGTAAATTTTATTATAATATTTGCTATAAGGCGCTTAAATTACTGTTTAATTTAAGTGAAAATTGGTGAAACAATTATTTCTTTTATTGAAGCATAAAGCTACTCCACATTTGTTGCACATGACTTGAGAATATCCTGCACAGTTTGGAAACTTGCATCTTATTCTTTTGTCTGCCCAAATTGGCCAATGTCCAACCTGATCCTGTCGTACCATTTGGTTTGGTACATGCTGAGTTGGACCTCTCTGCTTCTTTAGCTGCAATTCATTTTCAATGACGGAACTTCGTTTACCCAATTTTGATTTAGTGTTAACTTTTGTTAGCACTTCTGCGATATCAAGCCGAAAGTCTGATGAACTTAAAACTTTTCCAGGATATCCATTTGCCTTCATAACACGTTTATACAACAACCAAGCGTTGCTGATTGTAAGGTCCAGTAAATGATAAAAGATTCTGACTTGCCAACGTTTGCTTCTCAATAAAATTTTATATCTTCCGATTATACTGTCGATCAGATCAACGCCTCCCATATAACTGTTGTATTGTGCTACAGCGAAAGGACGGTCAATTTGTATATATTCCTTTTTGGCCTTGTTTAAAAGAGGTAATGAATTAAAATAATTGTCAAAATATAGGCGAAAATTCTGATGCCTGGGGACTTCTCTGGCCAATCTTACAACACAATTTGATGCTGCTCCTAGATCTGGCTCGTTAAGTAGTACTACGTTTTCATTGCCAGAATCAATCTCGAATTTATAGCAGAAGCCCGAATTACCGCTTAAAACATATATTTTATATCCCCATTTATGAGGCTTGTTAGGATTGTACCGTTTCATATGTGATCTTGCTTTTGTTGAACAAATCTGTTCGTCGACACACAAAAACTGTTCCTTAGGTACTTTTCCAAAATTATTATTAATTTCCTGAATAAGTGGTCGTATTTTGAAAAGCCGATCATGACGGGAATCAGTCAAAGGCAGATTATTATCATTGTTGTTGAAATGAATGTGACGTCTGATTGTTTCAAATGTTTTTTGTGACATAATGTTTTGACCAGTAAAGGGCACATTTTGGAAGTCGTGAAATGGACATATACAACACAATTCCAACAAACTGTTGAATATCCAAAGGAGTAAAAGTAATATTTGCGTTTGGCTCTTTTTGATGAATGTAAAGGTTAGTTTCATTCGAAATATTCTCAAAAACTTTTTTAGGAAATAGATACGAAAAAAATTGAATAGGCTGGGACAGCTCCATTAGTTCCGGAGGTAACGCAGTGCTCGTGAGCAGCTGAAGTTGGTTCTCATTCAAAATCAAACTGCGTTGTCTCCATAGCAAATTCCTTCTTAGGTCCTTTTTGCTAGAAGTCGCAACATCGTTGACATCCTTGCTTGGAACATTCAAGTCGGTAGGGAGTTCAACTTGATTTTCCAAAACTTCGTCATCTGAGGTCTCAAAATCTTCTTTATTGGGATAGTAATCGCTTTCGTCATCAGCAGAAAAGTCGAGATCATCCTCGCTATCCACGCTATTAAAAAAACTTTCTATTTGCGAAGGCGTTAATCCTTTTTCTGACATTATTCCTATGTAATACAATAGTATATACCATTTGAAACATAACATAACTTTGGTTCCATAGATGAACATATAACACAGACGACAAAGACAATAAATACCAAATAATTGTATATAAAAACACATAAAACATAACATAATAATAATCACAAACAAATAAATGTTGCATATATACATCAAAACTGAGACTGCACAAATTATCTCTGAAAAGCAGTTTGATGTATATCTGCAACACAACGATACTCACTATTTTCACGTAACACATAAACCATAACATAAAAACTCGGCTGCACATGCATTATAAACATAAATACCTTTTCAATTGTGCAGTTTTGTTTAAACAAATAAGTTGTATTTTAAGAAATATTTGTAATTGAAAGTTTGGAACGGAGCTCACGTGCTTGTTTCACAAAATTGGCGGGAAAAGTAAACTTATGTTGTCAAAACTCATGGTAGAGTGGGATCAGGTCATACTAATAAAAAAAAGCCTTGTTGCATTATGACATCACACTAACACATGTCACTTTCTTTATAAACACTATGAAATAGTTGAATTCAAACGGTATGTTGCAGATATGCATCACGGCCATATAAAGGGTTAAAAAAAACCAAAGTTATTTCAATTTCGATCGTTCTATGACAGCTATAGGATATAGTCGGCCGATCCTTATGAAATTTTGTACATAAGATATGTTGGTCAAATATAACATGTGTGGAAAGTCCCAACCCTCATTTAAAAAACACCAAAATTATGGCATTTCCGATCAATCAGTTATATGGCAGCTATAGGATATAGTCGACCGATCCCGGCCGTTCCGACTTATATGCTACCTGTAAGGAAAAGAATGTGTGCAAAGTTTCAACTCGATAGCTTTAAAACTGAAAGACTAATTGACAGACGGACATGCTCATATCGACTCAGGAGGTGATCCTGATCAAGAATATATATATATACTTATATATATACTTTTTAGGGTCGGAGATGTCTCGTTCACTGCGTTGCACACTTTTGACCAAAATCATAATATCTGTGCAAGGGTATAAAAATTATTAAAACATTTTGCATGGAGAAAAGAAAAAAAATTAAAATTAAAATAACATATTTTGGCAAACTGTTTTAATAAAATTCCCATTCGAAAATGATTTTAGCTTTTACAGCTGACTACATATGTATGATTGATTGCAATGATCTCTTGCAGTGGAAAGTTTTCGGTAATTCAACAACAAAATGCATTATGCCGAAAAACGTTGAGACTATGCAAGTGTTTTTGCTCAGCTCAGCAACAGAGGCAATAAAAGAGAATAGGAAAACTATGCAAAAATGTTGTTTTAATTTGCCCATGCTGGGATCCGCACACATGTAAGAACTTTGTCCAAAAACCTTTAGCTTTAATGAAACTTTTAATGCGCCTAGGCATACTTTCAACCAAATTCTGCAACATTACCTTTGAAATATTTTTCCACCCGGTTTCTATCCTGATCCACAGTTCCCCAGAGCCCTTAGTCTGGGGATAATTTTCTTAGTCAACTTGTTGAGAAATAATTTCTTCAATGGGGTAAGCACATTTGTCCCCGAAGTCTGAAAGATTGGTTTCCTAAATACTAGGATAATGCTCCATTTCATGAAAATTAGCTATTGGCAGCTTATGAAATAAAAAATTGTCCTGAATTTGTAGACCTCTGAAATTACATAAATATTCTACTACTTATTATATTCACAAACTACTAATATCTGAAAGCAGGTTTATGGTGGTTTTATATTGCGTACGCAAATATATTCATTTTATTAAGCTGTAAAATTATTTGGCCAGCTCTCACAGAAGTGAGGTACAGCTTAACGTTTTCTGTGCATATGTTCTCGGTTCTTGCGCTTCCAAGCAGCACGCCTGGACCCACCAATGGTCTGCGAATATCTGTATCCCTTGCCAATTCCACGAGAACTTTTACCCGCCGATGTAAGGCCTCTTAATTCGCGATGCTTGTGCACGTGCTTGCATATCCAATTGATTTTCGGATCACGACGAATTGAACTATGATGCGTATCAATCAATATTACCTCAAAATACTTATACGAAGCATCTTGAGCAATCCAGTAAGAGTTCAAAACACGTAGGCCACCAAGTCTTCGACCAACACGTTCCTGAAATAAAAATAGTATTATTAGAATGTTAAAAATATTGTGATTATTTAACTAACGAATATCCATCAGACATCTAAGGAAGTTTTTAGTCAACAAAAAATAATTTAATGACAAAAGTTATTTTCATCAAAACTTTACATGTACATGCACATGTACTTTTAACCTATTTTTTTTTTATTACCTCAGCAATGGACTGCAATCCACGATAGGGTTTTAATTGATTTACACCATGACTTTTCGGCTTTCCATAAGTGCAACCTTTTGGTACTGGGCGCTTTCGGCCTCCACGACGAACACGAATCCGATAAATAACGAATCCTTGTTTAGCTTTATATCCCAAACGTCTTGCTTTGTCCGGACGAGTTGGTCTAGGCGAGCGATGCAGTTTAGTCAATTGACGATACTGCCAAACGCGAATTCTAAGTAGATATCGCATTACATCGCTCTGCTTCTTCCTATAAAGTTCCTGCATATAGCGATACGCCCCCATGTCCAAAATTGATAGACCTAGTAACAAATTTAATAGTTATTACTAAAATTCATAACTGTCACATCATGGGTCCATCAATTTTCCCGACTGCGGGCCGAAATTGATTCCAAAGACATTCATTTAGATAACTAAAAATCGAATATATATATATATACTATTATACATTATGAAATTAATTAAGCAATTGAAATATTTTGGCATTTTTCAGAATTCCATATTCAGCAAGCTATTTCTAGCTTATGAGTGGTGCATGGAAATATCATCACAATAAAATAATGCAATGTATTGCGGAATTAATTCAAATTGAAGAAAGAAAAACATAAATCAATACATTTGCAATTAAGATGCACTTTAAAAACAAAAATTAAATTTGAGCGAGGCTATTGGAACCACCAACTTACCAGAAGTCTAGTTTTCAAAAGAAGGAAGTAAGCTAAGTTCCATACCACATATATACTCAGAGTTGCTTTGTGACTCAACAAGGAAATACTTATGGAATTGGAACAACGAAATGAAACAGGGAAATGTCATATATATAATAGCCTTATTCCACTGTCCCCATGTATGTGGGAAAGATGGAAGTTGTATGTTACATTCGAATTAATTCGAATGCATCATAGATGAACAATAAAATTATGCATGTTTCTGTGTATTTTTAGTCACTAGAATAAAAATAATACAAAGCGAAGGCAAATCAATGTTATTTGTGCACTATTATTTCGTATAATTTATTAAATATAGTATTGTAAATAATCTATTTTTTAGCTTAGTTTATTACTACATACGCTGCAAACGCACTGAGACAAAACTTATAAGAGCTTACTACTTTTTTGATGTTCCCATCAAGCCGCCTCACGCTTCCATTGTGTAATATGTATATCAGTGTGCCTAAACAAAAACAATTTACGAATGGATTGAGTGCGTCAGAAATTATGCAAATTTATTTAGCTGTTTTCGGCATTTCGAAAGCACTCTATTTGCTTTCCGCTTTACCTCATTCGGATTCAAAACAAGAGAATGGCAAGAATGAGTATGCTGTCTTACACTTTCATTCTCACTCCCACTCACTAAATTCGTTTTGTGTCATGCACTCATTCATGTATTCCATTCGAATGTATTCTATGGCTGAACCAATAAGAATGTATCCATTCAGACCTCTATTTTAAATATTATTAAGAAAATAATAAAGACCCCCTTAAATGAAAAAAAATGTTCGCCTGTGTTAAATAGGATCGTGTTTTAATTTTAAAAAAACTTTTCATGTTGCCTGAAATTCGAACTTAAAATCATGAAATTGAATTCTGTATGTTGATCTTTTTTGTGACCTTATATGTACATATATGAATGCAATAAACCTGAAAATAGAGTATATCCTTTAAAAATTTTAGTTCATTTAAATAAATAAACTTTAAATACATTTCCACGTCAGATAAAATTTGCGGAAAAAATGTAATGCCCGTCAGATAAAATTTGCGGAAAAAATTTAAAAATTACCTTCAAAGAAACAATCAAATGAATCAAACAATCCTAATTTTTAACTACAAAGCAAAATTCAGCCAAATCGGAGCATTTTTAGAAGACTTATAGACTTTTCATTGTGCTTCGAATTGAAGCGCATTGAAGATTTTTAGACTTCGTTCTAAAAAAGTACGCAACAATCAAAATTTTCTATGAAATTTTCTTTGGAAGGTTAAATAAACTTTGGGTGGAAAAGATAAGTACTGGGTACCATATAGTCCGGAAACATGACCAAAGCCAGAAACGGGTTTTACACTGGCTTCTTCACGCTGTACAGTACATACAGCATACCTTCAGTACCGTCGCAGGACTCCATGGCCATCTAGCTTTTGTGCCAGTCCAAATCACAGTGCAACAGTGATTTTGAACTTTTCAAGTGACATAGTAGGAATTGTTTATTGGGTCGAGTATATCACAAAACCATGTATGAAATATTTGTAGCACCCTCAAAATCTTGATTTATGGTTAAAAAACCGTTTTTGGGGACTTTTTTGCGCTTAAAAATTCCTGAACGCGTTTTTTAAACCGATTTCAAAATAGCCGGCGTTTTCCAATAGTTTAAGGTTGTAGCTTCTAAAAAAAAATATATCTTAGATTTTTTTAGACGAAAAGGACAAAATTTTTCCACCTGAAACTGAAATTTTCGCCTATTATTCGTGTTTTTCGGATTTTGACGCCAGTTTTTCGGTACAACTTACAAAAATTCTGTCATTCATGCCTCATTTCAATGTTGTCTTATTAATTCTGAATAAAACGAGACAAATTTCATCAAAAAATTATGAAAATTGGTAAGTTATAACGCTTTTCCCAAAAAAAAGGTCAATTCAACCTAGCGAGCGCTCCGGAGTAAAAATGTGTATAAGAATAAGAGTATATTCCTTTCTTCTGACAAAAATTCTGTCATTTATGCCACATATCAATATTGTCTCATTAATACTGAATAAAACGAGACAAATTTTATTAAAAAATAATACAAATGGTTGAAGTTATAACACTTTTCCCAAAAAAAGTCAATTAAACCATGCGAGCACTATAAGAATAAGAGCATATTCCTTTCTTATACATATAACGAATAGTGAGGTGGCATCGCTGGAGATGTCGGATGAGAGAAAGGGTTGCACGCGGTGTCCGGCCAGATCTCGTCGGCAAATAGGTGGGTTCTGAAACACCCCCTTCTCTCCCATTGATGCTGCCTCGGGAATCATAAATTATTTCGATAATGATGCGTGCGCGACCTCACGAAACGCGTAGGTCAAACTCGGGCTCCTTAGAACGGTGTATATCTGGGATCCCTAAGAAGGTACATGGCATAGGCTGGCGGCAGGGCAGTGGCAGATCGAACGAGGCGAAATATGTTTTCCCACTCCATTATAAACTTCATATTTATTCCTTAAAGAAATTCCTTAAATCTCTAAATAACATCTCTTTTCTGGTTTCCTAAATATCCTAATAATTCGAAATATAATCCTTCTTGCTACGCTTAACAATAACTTAACACTAAAGATTTGCGAACTTAATGTGTATTCAATTCAATAAAACTTGCGGGCGCGCGCTCAATTTCATCTCAAAAAATTTTTATTGCTAAAAGAGCTCCACTACAAAGTCCCCGTACGGAAGTGGGCCATGTTCGATTTTCATTCCTTTCTTATCTCGTTTCAATGCAGCAGAGTTGTTTACTGTCTAACTGGTGAAGCCTCTTCGGCCGGAACTCGGAAAACGTGGAAAAATATTGATCGGAGAATTCCGCATTACTTCAGCTGGCTTGGCATAGATTGAAGATCACTCACTTTTTTATATCCGCGAGGAGTCGTTGAAGCGCTTCCACTACTCGAGGCTGGAAAAGAAAATATGCAATTCGGGAGGACTCTTGCCTAACCCATTAACAATGCCAACAGCAAAACACGCAGCCAGCAGCAATGCTTTAGCTTGAAATATCCGGACACTACTTCCTCTTCTCCGCTTTCGGCACCGTTAGGCCATCATCCGGACGACACTCTCCGCTCCCTTGAATAACCGAGCGCTTCTTGAAAGCGCCGCAAGCACCCTGTCCTTGCTTTCTGTCCTATGACCGCCGGCTAGTCCTCGGCTATTCCTCCGAACAACGGAGCGCTCCTTGAAAGCGCCGCAATCGCTCCGTTTTCGCTTCTGCTCCTACAGGATAGCACCTATTTTACGGCGACTCCTCCGAACGAAGGGGTGCTCCTTGAAAGCGCCGCCAGCACTCCGTCCTTGGCTTCACTCCTCCAGGCTGACGCCTACTGCTCGGTGGCTCCTGTGAGGTTAGGGCCGAACCCTACCCGAGTCTCCAGCGGAGCGCCCCTTAAAGCGTCGCGAACGCTCCGGCTGCTTGCCGCTACTTCAGCTCCAGTCGAGCTCACTCGGCTCCTAGCTCCAAACTAGGTTTCGATGTCCCTTCCCCGCCCCGCCTCACGGGAGGCCGGATGGCGAGATTCGCGCCGCAACTGAGACTCGCTCTGCTTCTTCTGGCCGAACGTTGCTCGCACCTTCCTGAACTTCTCGATGCTTTTCCTTGCTCGGCCGAACTGTTTCGTGGTTAAAACACCAAAAGAACGCTGCTACCACGCGGTTTTCTAGCCTATGCTTTAAGCTTGTTGCCAGATCGTCAAATATATTTTTTTTCAGAAGCTACAACCTTAAACTATTGAAAAACACCGGCAATTTTGAAATCGGTTTAAAAAAACGCGTTCAGGAATTTTTAAGCGCAAAAAAGTCCCCAAAAACGGTTTTTTAACCATAAATCAAGATTTTGAGGGTGTTACAAATATTTCATACATGGTTTTGTGATATACTCGACGCAATAAACAATTCCTACTATGTCACTTTAAAAGTTCATTTACTTTTGTTTTTTTGTAACACTGTGATATATTGCGTCTTTAGCGATTATTATCTGCGGCCCACAGTTTATAAGGGAACGTCTCACATTGCGTTCTTCTAACCAATAAATTCTTAGCTACTATAATAATTCTTGCACTCAGCTCAACAATCGCTTTTAGTTTGAGACTGTATCACTGGCTCCAACAGGCACAAATTACCTCGGCATCTTCTCCGCTTCAACGTGCTGATCCTGGCCAGCTGTCATGTTATTCTTCTTAGATTTGTCGGTCCTTTTTTCACTTAGGCAAATCTATGACTAACCTGCGTCACTTCTCCCTTAGTTTCATGCATCTGCTGCATTGTTGGTGGAAGGTACCGATCTCCTCTGAGCCACCATAGTTACTCTAAAACCTCGGCTACACTGTTTTCTAAAAGCTCTTTGTTGCCCCGGAGAGTGCTGCCAATACCACACAGCACTGTCTTCGAGTCGGCCCATAACACAATCCGACTTATGGACACACCGAGGTCCTGCCTGACTGTGGTCGCCAATCTCGTTCCTATTACTGCTCAGCTCAATCTCTGCAGCTCAAATAGTGGAATCGAAGTCCAGGGTAGGTCCAGAACTGTTCCAATTTCTCCATCTCCTTATTCCAATCCATAAAGACGTTGTACATCTCAGCCGGTAATCGACCCATGAGATCTTCCTTTTCCTGACCTTTCGCAGCAATACATTATTTTTATGAATCAAGAATCCCAAGGTTTCAAAAATTGACATTAGCATACTATTGGCATAAGAATTGCCTTTTCGTAGCCACACTCTTCCCACCGAGTCATCCGTGACTAACCACCACTGCATTCTCAAAATGCTCGACCCCATCTAATATTCTGGACGTGTACACCAGGTCTGTGCATCCTGTCTACTGTAGGTGAACTAGATAAAAACTTATAAAGCTCAAATTCTGTTGTATCTCCTTTACTGTGGTAGATACACCAGTAGCTTACAATATGGTGGCCCCTTGTTCCGCGCAGAATTTAAAAACAATTTACCGATTGGTACCGCTGCATCAAATTGCATAAATCATACCTTTCCAGGCTTGTTGGGATTCTCCAATCTATATCGGTTTGTTTTGGAATTGGATTATATATAAGATATAATATAAACATTGCCTTGCATACATTTTATTACACTTTGAATAAATTTTTCAAACCTTGATATAAAAGGCACGTATTAAATTTAAAGACTTTCTAAGACATTTTTTTAAAAAATGAATAGACTTAAAAAAACATAAAATATCCATGGTGCCAATTCACCTCGAGTATGTCATATTCTAGTAACTTCTAGTGACTCCAATTACTGCATCAGGAATAAATTTTATACTAAATACTAATTACAATTTCGGTACCGCGACAACTGAATACAAATTATTCGACTACATCCGGGTTGCTCAGCCTTATACTTACTGTGATCATTTGTTTTTATATAGGTATTGGATATTGTTTTAGGATAGGTATAACCAACATTTAGTGAAGTAGTTGAGCGTGCTTACTACAAAATGCATGTGCTCTCACGGACATATTGTACTACAAATTTTCCAATTCTTCTGTGGGTCTGTTCGTAACAGAATCACCCCAATCCAACAACTTCATCGCGTTTGTTTTTGTCTACTTTTTACTGACATATCTAACATAAATGGAAATTAAATTATTCTTAATGGCTACAGACAATTTTACTCCATTCATTACATTAATTTTTCGACCTATTTTATATACCTGATATTTATTTATATCAAATTGGATGTGGCAAGCGTGTTCGTCACCTGCCATGAGATGGATTTATTTTATTTAAATAGTATTTATTTTATACTTAAGCCTAGTACCCAGATGAGATTAAAAATTTTAATTGACATGGCGTTTAACATGGTTTAATATTAAAAAAAATAATAATAATGTTTTATAAATAAAAAATTGCGCGACATAATCGAAAAGTATATAAAAGATACACGTAAGTGTTAAAAATAAATTTCTTTGCATTTTAAAATAATGATTTGAGTAAATTCTACAGAATTATGAAAATATTCGTAACAGCTAAACTTCTAAAACAAGAAAAGAAACCTAACTTCGGGCGAAAAGTCGATCAATCAGTTATATGCCAGCTATAGGATATTCTCGACCGCTCCCGGCCGTGCCGACTTATACACTGCCTACGAACAAAAGAAGGTTGTGTGCAAAGTTTCAATTTGGTAGCTTAAAAACTGGGAGACTAGTTTGCGTAGAAACAGACACGCGAACAGTCGGACAGCTATTGACTCGGGAGGTGATCCTGATCAAGAATATATATACGTTTTAGGGTCGGAGATGTCTCCTTCATTGCGTTCCACACTTTTGATCAAAATTATAACACCCTCTGCAAGGGTTTAAATATACTGTTTCATTATTCTTAATAATAATAATAATTTATTATGTTCCTTCAAAAAAAATCGTACAGAATGTGTGTAATAATAATTTATTATTAAAAAAAATCGTACAGTATGTTTGTATTATAACGCAGTTTAAGATAAGATGGTATAGTGCGTTGTTATCTTAACCGTGATGGCTATTTGCTATCGATAATTTCTAGTAGAGGATATGGAAGCTATATCAATTTTAATAAACAATCTGTTTTGTATATATTAAAATGTTTTATGAACATATTATATTGGCTAAGAAAGGTCCTTTGGCCAGGGTCTGGTTAGCTGCGCATTGGGATAAAAAAATAACAAAAGCCCATGTGTTTGAAACTAACATAGAGAAATCAGTTGAAGGCATTTTGCAGCCGAAAGTAAAATTGGCGCTAAGGACATCTGGCCACTTACTGCTGGGTGTTGTACGAATTTATTCAAGAAAGGCGAAATACTTGTTGGCTGATTGCAATGAAGCATTTGTCAAAATTAAGGTTTGTGAATATGTGAAATTTTTTTTTTTTTTTTAATTTAGTGTTTCTTTTTGTAGATGGCATTCCGCCCAGGGATGGTTGACCTACCTGAAGGGCATAGGGAAGCGAATGTTAACGCCATAACACTTCCAGAAGTTTTTCATGATTTTGATACAGCGTTGCCTGAATTAAATGATATTGATATTGAAGCTCAATTCTCTATTAATCAGTCCAGAGCTGACGAAATAACAATGAGAGAAGATTACGGCAGCTTGTCACTTTCCTTGCAAGACGACGGATTTGGTGATATAGGATTTGAATCGGAGACTCCGGAAGTGATTCGAGGTTCTTTGACTTCAAATATCAGTGTATGTATATGGTCTACAATTTTTAAAGCTTAAGGCATTAACAGGCTGTTTGTAAAACTCGTTGACAAACATAAAGTAATATTAATTTGGTACAGGGTGGTTTACATACCTATGATTAAAAATTTTAATGACAGATTTTATCTACTATACAGGCCGACAGCAACAAAATGTCCTCGCATAATTTACCCTGAAAAGTCCCATTGCTCTTATTTCTCCTTTGTTGTTGGATTGCTCTTTCATATGGGAAGAGCAAAGTCTTATACGTGTGCTGCTCCCAGCATAGAAAAATTACAAGAACAATTTTGCATAGTTTTCCTATTCTTCTCTTTTGCTGCCTCTGTTACTGAGCTGAGCAACAACACTTGCATAGTCTCAACGTTTTTCGGCATAATGCATTTTGTTGTTGAATTGCCGAAAACTTTTCACTGCATCATTGCAATCAATCACATGTAGCCAGTTTGCACATTGCTAAAAAGCTAAAATCATTTTCGGATGGGAATTTTATTAAAACAGTTTGCCAAAATATGATATTTAAATTTTTTTTTTTCTCCATGCACAAATTTACATTTTTGTACACTTTGCACAAATCCTTCTTTTCCTTGCAGGGAGTATATAAGTTGGAACGGCCGGGATCGGTCGACTATACCCTATAGCTGCCTTATAACTAATTCATCGGAAATGCCATAACTTTGGTGTTTTATAAGTTAGAGGGTTGAGACTTTCCACACATGGTATATTTGGTCAAAATATCGTATTTACATTTCATAAGGATCGGCCGAATATATCCTATAGCTTTCATAGAACGATCGGAATTGGCATAACTTTGGTGTTTTTTAAGTTAGAAAGATAAGGCTTGGTACAGATTCCATTTTGGGCAAAATAATCTTTGTCAAATTTCATAAGGATCGGCCGACTATATCCCATAGATGCCATATAACTGAACGATCGGAAATGGCACAACCTTAACTGCAAGGGTATATCAACTTCGGATCCGCCCGAAGTTAACCTTCCTTTCTTGTTTTTAGTAATACGATATGAAAAAAAATTTTGCACAGATGTATTTGCGGCTTTGTGATTTTGTGCATCGGGAGAGCACAGGGAGTGCTTGGACACCCCTGCTATAGAGTAAATATATTCTTGATCGGGATCACCTTCTGAGAGGATATAAACATATCCATCACCTTCAAACTTTGCACTCAATATATAAGTCGGAACGGCCGAGATCGGTCGACTATATCCTATAGCTTCCATTTAACTGATTTATAGGAAATGCCATAACCTAAGAGTTTTTTAAGTTATAAGGAAGCGACTTGCTACGTATTTCAAACTAATTGGGAAAAAAAATACGGAACTAGGTGGGGGCTTATCGGAAGATCACATGCGTTAATATACGCGTTTATTGTATTTTTATGTACAATTTATTGTGGGGCAAACTTTAGCTTAGTTCCAATTACTATTTTTGGTATTTATTACTCAAAAACAAAATTTAACTTTTTCGGGAATGAATGTAAAAATAATTATATCCTATGTAAAGTTTTTTTTTTATCATAAAATAATTGGTTTAATTAATAAAATTACAAAAAAAATGGTTTTAAATGTTATGAAATAAACTAAAGCCTCTTGAAATGGTAAATTAAAGGTGTGGAGAACCCACGCTGGTATCGTGAACCATCGATGGCGATGGTTTGTATTATGAAAAAGGAGCATTATCCTAATATTTTGGATAATTTGGAAAGCACCCTTGCAGTGGTTACCCCCTTCTTTAGCGAACACACAATTTTTCCTTATTAATAATCTTTATTCATCAATATCTTTATAAGGGGTGTGATATATGCGTGTTATGAAAAGGTGTGCTAAAAAACTTCGTGTTTCTTCCACATGTTAACTTTACCGTATTTTTCTTCTCTATTTGCCTTGCGATGACCGACGCCTTGCCTTCTTTTGGTCGTCACTAACCAATTGATAAGTTTATATATATGTGCTTATTCTAACAATTCAAATTTAAATCAAAAATTCTATTACGGCGGCAACATTCTCTCCCCCGTTATTCATCCCGATTCGTGGTCAGTTACCATCCTCCAAACCGACGTCCAAAACCGCTACCCTCGTTGCTGGTCTTTCCAAAACGCCGTGCTGGGTCTTTATAGTCACTCGTCGAACTTGCCCGTCCTTGGCCATCATTGTGTCGGTCACTCGTCCTCTTAACCACAGGTTCCTGGGCAGGAGCTCATCCACGATGACTACGATGCTCCCAATAGTTATTGGAGGTACCTTCTCAAACCATTTGGTGCGCCTGGTTAATACGGGCGCATACTCTTCAATCCATCGCTGCCAAAAACGGTCCCCGAAGCGCTGAGTCTCAATCCATCTACGCTGCAGATTCATCCCTTCTTTTGGCAGTGGCTTTTATCCATTCGCTGACCCCAACAGTAGGTGATTCGGGGTCAGAGCGGCGTCATCCTCAGTGTCTAGACTTACGAACGTGAGCGGTCGCGAGTTGATGATAACTTGTGCCTCCATCAATGCGTTTCTCTGGCCCTCGTCGTTGAAGGAGTAATTTGGGAAAATGTTTTTCAAAATTCTCTTTGTTGTACAAACAAGTCTTTCCCATGCTCCACCCATGTGTGGTGCTCCTGGTGGGTTGAATCGTCACTTTATGCCATCAAACTTAATGGTGATCTTATCATGCTCGATCTTTTTCAGCTGCTCACGCACGGCTTTTTCCGTGGCTCTGAAGTTCATACCATTGTCTGAGAATATTTCCTTTGGTGTCCCTCGAAGCGCCATAAAATTGGAGAGGTATATGATGCATGAACTTGTGTCAAGAAGGCGATATCGAAATGCATCGCGCGCAACGTGAGGCAGGTGAACAGAGCTACCCATCTGTTCTCCTTGCGCCTGCCGACGTTCACCAAAAACGGGCCAAAATAATTCAATAATCCAAAATCGTTTATTGCAGTCTCGTGAGCGAGGTGATTGTACTTCTCGTGAAAGCACCTCACTATTAGGTTAGTTATCCGGCATTCCAGCTATCCAGTTATCCTGGAGCTATTATAATTGCGTCCTCAGCTATGTCAATTGAGTTCAGTCTGCCTCTAGTCCGCAGTACTCCATCGTTGTCTAGATATGCGTTCAATCCGACCAATCTGTTTCCTCTGTGCAGAATAAGACTCTAGCGGTTAGCCCCTCAAATGCTGGAATCTGTTACGTAGTTCTTCCACCTCGACTGTCTGTTTGGCAGCGCTAGGTTCTGAACGGTCTGGACGTTGTTCAGCCAATAAAATCTATCGGAATTGGTTTCCGAGATTTGGACTGACGCTTTCATGGATCCACTCTCAAATCGAGTTGTTTCTGCGGCGCAAACACATTGGCGCAGCTTGGGCTTGTATTCCTAATCTTTGGAATACAGATGTGTCTACTAAGGTCACAGATGATCCTTCGTCTAGGAATGCATAGATTTCGATCATCCTGCTGCCACTGCGTAGCTTAACTGGAATGATGCGAAAGAATTGACTTCCATGGTTGTCATCTTGATGCGTACTCACGAGACTTTGTGTTCTGCCTTGTTTCGTGTGATGTAGCTCATGGTGCCTCCTTGTACATCCGTTAACTCCACAGTTGCCGGTTCGACATCTATTGCGATGTACTTTAAGGCAGCAGAAACATGCTTTTCTCGATGTGATTATCTGCCACCTGTGCCACGTGTCGAGGTTCAAGAACACCTGACGTTGTGGTGGGCGGTGACTGATGTCGCCGCACGCCACGCACCCCGATTGAACTTGCTGCTGAGCTGCTTCCGTCTGGCTCGCGTTCGATCGTGCTTGTCCTCGTGATGGTCCAGGCTCATCCGCCTCTTCTTTTTGCGTTGCTCGACTGTTGTGAGTGTTAACAGCGCCCGATTTGTAAAACGATGGCGCCACTACTGAAGATGCTACCTCTGCGATCTTGTACAGCCAATCGCTGAATGCTTTAACTGCCGCTATCCTATCGTCGCGAGGTTGCATTGCCCAGTTTAGCTTGTGTTAGTTGGGAAGCTTATCAACGAGCTCCTTAACCAACATTGGATTGTTAAGATGTGCCTTTAGATCGAATGCCTCCATTATCGCACAGACGTGGCGAACTGCTAGCGCGTACTCTATTAACGCCTCCAATCTGTCTTTGGGTGGTGCCAGTCTTCGCACCTTTTCCAACATTCTTTCTAGGATATGCTCTGGTCTGCCGAAGAACATCTTCAGAGTGCTGATGACATCTGGAACTAGGTTAGGAAGTAAAAGTTTATCCCTAATCAGTTCACGAGCCTTTGCTTTAAGCGACTTTTGCAGACGTAGCATGTTTTCCACGTTAGTGTATCCGGCTGCTGTGGTGCTGCGTTCGAACGTGCTGATAAATAACGGCCACTCCTCCGGATCTGCACTGAATGTTGGAAGATCTTTGGGTACAGCTTGTCGGGCCGCTATTTGACTGCTCGTTGGTGAATCTGTAGCTCGAACCATCCCCGCTTTCGGTACATCAGTGGGATTCATCTGCATTAGAAGTTTATAATTTTCTTTTGCCTCCGATTGTCTTTTCTCCTCTAGCATCTTTAAAAGCTATTGGTTCCTAGAATTGGATTGCCTTCCTGCGCGTGTGTGTTCTCTCCGCTGCCAGCCGTATCGATTAGTAGTTTGGCCGTCCCTAACCTATCAATAAGCTTATATATGTGTGCTTATTCTAACAATTCAAATTTAATTCAAAAATTCTATTACGGCGGCAACAGTCCCTATGTCCGGGAATCCATATGATATGGATGCTGCTCCGCCATCTCGCAATGTAAAATGCCTCCCACCTGGCCATTCAGGTTCGACCCATCTGTGTAAATATGTAGTCATTTCATTCCTCTCTCCAGGGGATGGAGACATGTTAGTTTGTGGAATTTACCATGGCTAGTCCTTCTCCATAAACCCGCCTCTTATATTCTTATTTCTGATATTTATCCCACATTATCAATAAGGGGAATTCCCAGGGCGGGCCATCAGACCAAAACCTGGTAGAATTGGTAAATTACCCATTTCAGCCATACCGCATACCGACAGGTGTAGCGCGCGATAGCCTCTTTGTTTAATCTATCTTTTGTGTTAAGCTTCTTGTCCAGTTAAGTTACTTTGCACTACAGCTTTCCTCTAAGAGGCCTCCAAGGTCATTTCTATTTTCATGACGGAAACACTCGAGAAGTGACGAGAAGTGGAAATTTCCCAGTGTTCAGGCAATTCTCGTTGTAGGTTATAAACTGCCACATTTAAAAGAAGGGAGGAGAATACACTTTTGGATTGCCTCTCCTACCGAATCTCTAAATAAACTCTCCTAGTGTCTCCTCGACAGTACCGTTAAGCAAAATTGACATCGCAAGCGCATCAGTTATTGAGCATGGTATGATGTTGTTGAAAGCACTTTCGATATCTAAAAAGCAATGAGCGCATATTATTAATAATTTACAATCACAAAATATTCTTTATTTATTTTATAGTTATTTTACTTTCCCCCAAACTTCCCAAAACGAAATAACTTTTCTAAAATTTTTTGGTAAAAATTATCTAACTAAAACATTTTCTAACGATTGAATACAACATTTTATATTTAAAGACCGGCCGTAGTCGAGTTCCCCGACTATATGATAGCCTGTACTCATTTTTTCCATGCGAAGTTTATTTAACCTTCCAAAGAATAGACGGAACAAAATTTGACTCCAAAAAATTGTTATTTGCATAGGAGTCTAAGTGTCAAAAATTATAGCTCCATCTCATATAGTCTAGTATCATAATAACTAGAATAATAGTATCTCAATAGTCTACATCAAAACTAATTGAAATTAAAATAATAATCTGCCTGCCTGTTGTTGACGATGTTGTGGTTGTTTGACATGTGCGAAGAGTTCTTATTCTTTTTTGTATTCCTCTTTTTTTTGGCTCGAGTTTTCTTGCATTCGAACAATTAAAATTGTGATTTAAAATATGTCATTACCTCCAAATGTCATTAACTCTCGGACATGGACAACCTGTGAGTCAACAGCAGGAGATTTGTCCCCTATTTTGTTTGTGCCATGCTTTGATTTCTTTTGGGTTTGTCTCCATTTTGGCCAAACACAATTTGAATTATGTCCATGTTAGTCAGATCAGACCTGTTTAAGTGTATAGCAACCTGGCTTTGGCAAGGGCTTTTGGAGTTTAAATCAAAAATGGAATCAAAGATAATGCTACAAATCATCACCGGGAGATGAGCACTCGAACTGGTCAGATACTAAGATAGCCACAAAGTTGTTGCCAAGCCCCACACTTAGCTTTAAAAATGGCCAGACAGAAGAGCTGGGAGATTTGCCAGCAAGCAGAAGAAATGTTATTATGATTACAAAAATTGCAATCGGCAGTAACTCCGAGCTAGTGGCAGATTATGACGACAACGGTGCAAACAGACCGGACCAGGCAGCAGGTGAAATGCTGTCCCTGCCACTGAAAGAAACCAGATTTGGGGTCGCACTATCCGTTCCAGTTCATGGTGATAGTGCTAATGATTCTCGTGGTGTGATAAATTACACGTTATTTTGACACGGTCGGGCGAGTGCAGGGTTTAAGACGATCCTCGCTATACTAGTCTTTCTTTCCTACTATGGTCTCTACCACATCCTATCACTTTGCTCTACTAACAAATTTAAATCCTTTATACTAAGCGCCTCATCTGTGCAACACTCTTCCTCGTGATATTTTACTCCTACTCTTCTCTTAAACATAAATATTATTACACTTTGAACTTATTATGACTGCTCCTCGTAGAATACAAGGGTATATTGAATTAGTGTGAATGTATGTAGCGGGGAGAAGGAATCGTCTCCGGCGCTATGAAGTATGTATATTTTTGAACACCATGTCTGTCTGTGTGAATGCGTGGATCTCAGAGACTATAAAAAATTGAGCTTTTTTGCATAAGACGTATTACATTTTCAAATGTTTATCACGAAATTCTAAAGAAATGGAGTAAGAGTCTTTTTTTTTTTAAATCTCATACTGTATTTTGAACATGTGGATTTTCGGAACTATGAGATTTGGTATTCACGAGAAGTGGATGGAGCATGTGGCGGGGACGCGACAAGAGCGACGTTCATCTAGTTGATGTTGCCGAAATTTTTCATCTTGCTTAAGCGATCACTTCCTTACATATGTATATACGGATAATATTTTATTTTGTATGTAGAGAAATATATATTCTATATATTTATACCCTTGCAGAGGGTATTATAATTTTGGTCAAAAGTGTGCAACGCAGTGAAGGAGACATCTCCGACCCTATAAAGTATATATATTCTAAATCAGGATCACCTCCTGAGTCGATATGAGCATGTCCGTCTGTCCGTCTGTCTGTCTGTCTGTCTGTCTGTCTGTCTGTCTGTTTCTACGCAAACTAGTCTCTCAGTTTTAAAGCTATCGAGTTGAAACTTTGCACACACCCTTTTTCCCTTTGCAGGTAGTATATAAGTCGGAACGGCCGGGATCGGTCGACTATATCCTATAGCTGCCATATAACTGATTGATCGGAAATGCCATAACTTCGTTGTTTTTTAAGATAGAGGGTTGGGACTTTCCACACATGTTATATTTGATCAACATATCGTATGTACATAAGGATCGGCCGACTATATCCTACAGCTGTCATACAACGATCGGAATTGGCATAACTTTGGTGTTCTTTAAGTTAGAAAGATGGGACTTGGTACAGATTCTATTTTTGACAAAATAATCTGATTTGCCAAATTTCATAAGGATCGGCCACATATATACGATCCGCTATATATCTAATAATATAAGATGCGTGGCGACACCTAAGTTTTTTGCTATTTTTTTTGGCGGTTAATTGATATTAATTTGATCACACAGAGGAGCTGTTTAAATGTACTTTAACTTTCTGTATCTTTAGATAGGCTACGGGAAATTGCTTGGAATGCCAAATTGCGAGCCATACAGGCTAGTGGCTTGCTATGGATTTCGCTATTCCGCCTTCCGCTATGCATCCGTGTATTTATGTTCAAGCTCGGCAGAGGCCCGGAGCTTCTAAGGTCCCTTACCACCTCAAGCAACTTATTTAAGTCACCTTAGTTTATCATTCGTTCGCTATTAAAATTCGAGCTTCTAGATTTACTCGTCGTTTTTTTTTTTTGTTAAAAAATTTTATATTCCACAGTACCATGTAATATTTAAAAAACTAATTGTTTTTTATACTTTATCTTTTAGGAAAAGCTTTTTGATTCCGAAGTTTTAGCAAATATAGAGTCATTGGATCCGCAACCAACCGAAGACCCAACAGATTTATCCGACCATCGATTAGATGGTGATGGCTTTGGAGATTCATTCGGACGTGAGTGCAAGTGTACACTTAAAATTTATATATAAGTAAATTTCTTTAAAATCACTCATTATACCCTTTCAACGCAGTGAAGGAGACATCACCGACCCTATAAAGTATATATATTCTTGATCAGGATCACCTCCTGAGTCGATATGAGCATGACCGTCTGTCTGTCTGTCTGTTTCTACGCAAACTTGTCTCTCAGTTTTCTATCGAGTTGAAACTTTGCACACATCCTTCTTTTGTTTGCAGGCATTATATAAGTTGGAACGGCCGGGATATCCTGTAGCTGCCATATAACTGATTGAATCGGAAGTGCCATAACTTTGGTGTTTTTTAATCTAGAATAATGGGACTTTCTAGGGATTCCATTTTGGGCAATATAATCCGACTTGCATTCATAAGGATCGATAAGGATTTATAAGGATCGACTGACTATATGCTATAGCTGTCATATAACTGAACGATCGGAATTGGCATAACATTTGCTTTTTTAAGCTAGAATGATGGGACTTTCTATGGATTCCATTTTGGGCAATCGAATCCGATCTGTCAAATTTCATAAGGATCGGCCAATATCCTGTATCCTAAGCCGCCATATAACTGAACGATCGGAAATGTTTCCAACATTTTTTGTTGGAAACTGATTTGATGGTGAAACTTTCCTAATGATCAACTATATACGGTCCCATATACATATAATAATATAAGCTGCTACCTAACTGCAAGGGTATATCTACTTGGGCTCCGCCCGAAGTTAGCTTTCCTTTCTTGTTGTGTCTTTAACATCGCGATGGTTTTTAGTTATTTAGGTAAATTATTTTTTTGCATACGTACAGCCCACCTCCCGTCCAACCGACCGGGGGATAAATCAGAAAGATGTTTAAGAGAAGAGTAGGAGTAAGATATCACGAGGAAGAGTGTTGCACAGATAAGGCGTTTTGTAGAAAGGATTTAAGATTGTTAGTAGAGCAAAGTGACAAGATGTGTTAGAGACCATTGTAGTGCGAACATAATAACCTGAACTGCCCGTGTTGGGCATATGCCGAACTACAATGGCTAAGGGATAGAGGGCGAAAGTTTCTAGTCCTTCTACTAGGATCGTTAAAATTTAAACGTGTAAATGTTGGCTGTCTACATTACCATAAATAAGATTATATAGAAACATGAAACCCAGCATCATTCTACGGTTTGTTAATGATAAACTATGATAAATCTAATAGGACACACAGATTGTTAATCTAAGTTAATCGTTCCAAGGCGTACCTGGCGAGGACTAGATCGATAAAATGACATAAGTTTACATTTCGAGTCGTTAATCGAGTCGTGTTTTAAATATGAAGTGATAAGTTTTTCAAAAAGCTTTGGAATTGGAATGCCTCTATAATTTACAGCGTCGGATTCTTTCCCTTTTTTATGCAGCTGAATAATGTAAGATTCCTTCCACATAAGGGGAAAGGTCGAAGTCTCCAGAGAAGTCAGTGTTCGCCTATGAGTTCTCAAACGTAAGCAGAGGGGGAAAAGATACATGTTTGTGCTTAGTGTTTACAAAGTTATAAAACTGCTTCGGATCCTGTGTAAACTGATTCCGGCAGCGGCGAATATAATTTTTATAACATTCTGCGTTATGCACGGTGAAATTGGACCAAGCTTTTAACTATCATGAGATAGATAATTTATCTTTATTTAAAAGTCTATTCTTGACGTTCTTTAAATTTATTAGGTGCTTTGTTAACCAAGGCGGATTAGTTTAAGCGAACGGATATTTCCACCGCCCGCAGGCGTCGATATATACTCAAAGTGTAATACAATTTTTGTAAGGCAATGTTTATATCCTCGCATGCCATCAGACCAATAAAATTCCAAAATTAACTTATTTTTTTTTCATAAGGTCAGCCTTACGGATGATACGAACTTTATGAGATTTAAGTGTAGACTGAAGGTCAATGAAGCTATTCTTTTCAATTAAAGAGTTGTGTACCGAGCGCACATTTTACGAAAAACGCTAATCAACACTTCGAATCCACTTTTAGTGTGTCATGAACGATCTCATTTCGTCCTGAACAGTACGACAACCGTCACAGCAAAAGTGGAGACCAGACCTATGTGAAATGGTATCCGAAAACGTTTTCACAGAGCCAGCAGTGGATGGTAGGCTGGGTTAAGTAGATTGTCTTATTAAAAGACTTTAAGGCACAGAAATGTTTAAATTCCATGGTTATTAACTAATAAATTAATTAATTAATTTTATTTTTGTTTTTAATACCTTGAACCACTGTATCAGAGAAACGAAAAAGGTAGATTAAAGAGAGCGACTAGTGAGAGTTAGTAAACTGCAAAGAATAGCTATAGGAATATCTACTGAGCTACAATAGAACCAACACCGTAGAAGATAAATAAGCTGAGCTATTTTTGGAAGAAAATTAATAAAATTATTATTTTACCTCCAAATGTACCACTGCACACGCGAAACGATACGAATGTTTGAAATGTAAATATTGGTTTTTATAAATATAAATAAATAAAAATAAACACCGAATTGTTTAAAGTAACGCAGTGTGTTCGAGGAATTCTGCTATATGTAATGAAATGATAACTGACATATACATATTTTGCATTTAATAAGCTTCTTTTTTCTCCACTCTTTAAAACTTGTACGTGTGGATTTGTAAAAATATTGCCCAGACTTTTTCCTAGTTCCCAAAAGCTATCAAGCTGCTGGGGTAAAAAACACATTTCCTCTTTTATTTGAAGTATCTTTTTAAGGCTCTCGTTCCCGGTTTTTATTTTTATGTTGCACAGCAGCATTATCATTCAATGTCCTCCTTTTTAAAGCATGAACTGTTGCAGTTCCCGACTTCCACTGATTTCAACGCATTCAGTCAGCAAGACTGGTAGCTGTGCACTAGGTAGACTTGGATCTTCTCCCACAGCTTTCTGCGCTTAACACACTTCAGGGCGTTCAGAAATTTTCGTCTTTGCGTCACAAGCGTCTTTGACAAAAATGGCAAAAAGTTCTTTTGATTGGAACATAGTAAGTCAGTAAGTAAATATTTAAAAATTGGTATGCCATAAAATTGCTGCTTAATAACCCTGGATGTTCTTTCTTTATCTTCAATGATGTTTGGAATATAGATTTTTCAACAATATTTAAATTTGAACCACTTCAAAATGGGAACGCCAACATTTTTTAAAAATGTTATGATTCTGTCTGCGACATGAGGCATTATACTAGGATACATGATTTATTGAAATACTCAATGAATCATAACACTCAATGAAATAGTATAAACGTACTAGGATACTGATCGTAATCCTAAACGTTTTAAAGTAATTTCAACTTTTAATCTCAAAGTAAGTTTGCAATTTTTTTTCTTTATTACACGGACTTAAAAGTGAAAAACTTTTAAGTTAACAAAATAGTTATGTCACGTGAAAACTAGATCTCACTAGGTCTCTCGTTTGAAGAAATACTTATGAGGTATTTGATTTTAAGAGGGACTATGGTTATACAATTAAAATTCAAAATCACAATCAATTCTTCTCTTTATCTCAAAGCGGACGGACGTGTTTTTTTTGTGCGCACTGCGTTGTCATAAAATTTGCTTATTAGATTATCATAAACAATCGGTGTTTATTTCTATTCACTTAAAAAAAATAAAAATAATAAAATATTGCAATTCATAGATCCGTATCGCTTCGCGTGTGCAGTGATATATTTGGAGGTAAAATAATAATTTTATAAATTTTTCTTCCAAACATAGCCCTGCTCTTCTTCTTCATCTCTTACGGTGTTGCTTCTATTCTATTGATTAGTAATAAATTAATTATTTAAAATCTTAATAATTATGGAATTTAATTTGTTCTGTGCATTGAAGTCTTGTAATAAGACAATCTCGTCTTCCCAGCATACCATCTATTGCTGGCTCTGTGAAAACGTTTTACACGCTAAGTGTGCCGGGTTCACGGCCTCAGTTTCGGATGCAGTCTCGCGTAGGTCTGGTCTCCACTTTTGCTGTGATGGTTGTCGTGCTGTTCAGGACGAAATGAGATCGTTCATGAGGCAGACTAAAAGCGGTTTCAAGGAGTTGATTAGTGGTTTTCGAAAAATCAATGACCAACTCTGTGCGCTCGATACACAGTTTAGTAGTCTTCAACTACTAAACGAGTCTCCAAAGCGTAAAAAATCCTCTTTTAGTGATGTGCTTGTGGCGAATAATCTTCAGCCTGCTCAGCCGACAACTATGCAGCCTCTTATATCTCTGGCCACCCCAAGGGCCGGACCTGAGAAAAATATTTACATGTGATAGAACTCTGCGAAGAGGCGGAGGAGTGTTAATCTCTGTAGACTCCAAACTAGCTTCTGAAGAGGTAAAATCACAAGAGTTTGGTGACATTGAATTCCTTTGCATCAAAATCACTTTGTCCGATCAATCTTTGTATGTTACCTGTTCTTACATACCACCTTCGTCCGAACCGCCAATATACTGGCAACATTTGTCCGCTATTCGTTTGGTTTTCGATCGTCTGTCTGATGGTGACCAGCTGATAGCTCTGGGTGACTTTAATATCCCAGAACTTATATGGTCAAATGTATATGGTCAATTCACCGTCTTTACAGCTTAACTCCCACCACGACTTCCCTGTGGGCATGTTTGACATGTCACTCGGGCAAATTAACCACGTTAGAAATTCTTTAGGTCGGCTGCTGGACTTATGTTTCGTTTCTGATCCTGATGGAATTACTCTTTCCAGAACTTTGCCCCTTTCTGACCCTGAGGATCCATATCATCCCACTCTTGAGCTTTCAATTGAAAACAACTCCTTAATTGACCTTAAGTCTACACTTAAACCTCATAAAGTTCGTTTCTTTCGTAAGGCTGACTTTATGAAATTTAATAAGTTAATTTCGGAATTTGATTGGTCTGATTTACTGGCATGCGATGATATAAACTTAGCATTACAAAAATTTTATTTCACTGTAAACTCATTTTTTGACGTTTGTGTGCCGTGGAAATATCCGTCCGCTTCAACGAATCCGCCTTGGTATACAAGGCATCTTAACAACTTAAAGAATAGTATGAGTAGACTTTTGAATAAACATAGATTATCTGGCTGTACAGTTAGTTATTCTAGATACTTAGAAGCCCGGTCCAATTTCACCGTGCATAACAGTGAAATTCGCCGCTGCAGGATTCAGTTTACTCAGGATCCGAAGCAGTTTTATATCTTTATAAACACTAAGCGTAAACATGTATCTTTTCCCCCACTGCTTACGTTTGAGAACTCTTATGCAAACACTGATCAGGCAATGTCCGATCTCTTTGCACAGTTTTTTCTCTCTTGCACAGAATCCTTCATTATTCCGCTGCATAAAAAAGGGAAAAATCCGACGCTGCGAATTATAGAGGCATCTCTAAAATGTCAGCAATTCCAAAGCTTTTTGAAAAACTTATCACTCCACATTTGCAACACCTATGTAGTTCAATAATAACTCCGTGCCAGCATGGCTTCATGAAGCGCCGTTCCACCACTACCAACATCTTTTATCACGGATGGCTTCCGGAATGGCTTACGAACAGACGTCATTTACACTGACTTCAGTAAAGCATTTGACTCTGTTAACCATTCGCTTCTTATAAGTAAACTCAGTCTTTTGGGATTCCCGACAGATCTTCTTATCTGGATTTCGAGCTACTTATCTGGGAGAACCCAACGTGTTTTCTTTAAAGATGTTACCTCGCGATTAGTCCGCGCCACATCTGGGGTGCCCCAAGGAAGCCATCTTGGACCCCTACTTTTTACAATGTTTATTAATGACTTGCCCCTTGCCTTAACTAATTCACTTTTACTTATGTACGCTGATGACGTTAAGCTATGCCTTCAGTATAAATTCACTAGCGCCCAGTCTAGACTTCAATCCGATTTGGATAAACTTCAAAATTGGTGTTTAGCAAATACCCTAAAGCTTAATGGATCGAAATGTAAACTTATGTCTTTTTACCGATCTAGTCCTCACCAGGCTATGTACTTTCTCTATGGGAACGCCTTAGAACGATTAATTCAGGTTTACGATCTTGAAACTTAACGAGATTTGAAACTTAAATTTACCGACCATATATCTACCATGGTTAATAAAGCTATGGGTGTGCTTGGTTTTATTAAAAGATGGTGTAAAGAATTTAATGACCGGTACATAACTAAAACGTTATACACATCACTCCGATTCTTGAGTATGGATCGTGTGTCTGGAGTCCCAATATGGAGTACACCAAGATCACATTGAATCTGTACAAAAAAACTTCCTTACTTTTGCGCTTAGGGGGAATTGGGATGAAAATCTTTACCTCCCCTCTTATCGTAGTAGACTTTTACTAATCAACTTACCATCATTAACAAACCGTAGAACGATGCTGGGTGTCATGTTTCTATACAATCTTATTTATGGAAATATAGACAGCCAGCATTTACTAACACGCTTAAATTTTAACTTTCCTAGTAGAAGGACTAGAAACTTTCGACCTCTACTCCTCAGCCATTGTAGTTCGACATATGCCCAACACGATCCGTTCAGGGTATTATGTTCGGACTACAATGGTCTCTACCACATCTTGTCACCTTGCTCTACTAACAATCTTAAATCGCTTATATTAACCGCCTTATCTGTGCAACACTCTTCCTCGTGATATATTTCTCCTACTTTTCGATTAACTATCTCGGATCTATTCCCGGGATTCGAGCCGTACCTCACGCGGCAGCGTCTCTCGGTCGGTTGGACGGGAGGTGGGCTGTACGTATGCAGTGGGAACCGCGCAAAGAAAAATATACTCGTTTCCCCAAGTATATAGGTGTTCTATATACTTAATATATACTTATATACTTCAGTTCTTAAAGTTATTATATCTCCATATTAGGCTCATAGCTGGATTCCCGTTACTACATGTTCGGTTCCGTACGATTGGTCATAATGTTTAAAAGTGATGCCATTGAAGTGCCATAGAGGACATAAATACTAATTAGTACTGAGATATTCGGAGATCCAATTTTTCCAGTGCGATTTTTTTTTTTACACTGAGACAATTAGTGTTAATTACGCTATTATATAAGTCCCGTGTGCAACGCAGAGCACACGGCTTGCGAAACTGGTAGGGACAGATAAAAGTAGACGCAATTAAAATTTAATAAATTATATTTTATGTGGGCTATTTGTAGGTGCTAGGCCCAACCTTCTCAATATCTAAAAAATTTTAAAAATTCATTTTGATCTCTACAGAAATTAGTCAACTAATTCCTCAAGTAGTGAACTTGTGAAAATTCTTTTGTTTGCATTTTTATAATACTGTTCTGTAGTGTGCACGTTTCCAAGGCGGCTCCGAAAAATTTATAATACACAAAAAAAAAAATAGATAAGAATATTGTATTAACGGAACTTAATAGGCTCGGAAATAATTTTGATATTTTTTCAATGATTGTGTCTTTGCGCTTTAATACCCATCTGCGTTACCAGGATTCAAATTGTATTATATTTTTTAGAGCCGGAACTTTTTGAAGACGATTTATTTGGAGAACTGCCACAACCACCTGATCACGGAATAAAAGAAACCACTGAACCTCATGGCGATAATTCTGACGATGAAGTTGTTGATAATTTTAATAACATTCCTTCCCCTGCAACATCTCCGGCTCCTTCTATAATTAATGATAAAGAAGGTGTGTATTTACAAACTTTTGTTATCAGAATAATACAAAATTTAATTTTTAAAGAAAATATTGCTAGTGACAATGCCGATGTTTCTATTAATGTGCCATTGAATGAAACTGTTCAGAATGAGGATGAAGGATTCCCATTAGCACCCATTGACGCAACTATTTATAAAGGCGTTACAAGAGCTAAACGTAAAAGAAAACTTATTATTGATGAAGTAAAAAATATTTCTGGAGAAGAAATGAAAGCTCAATTGGCTGATACATCTGATATTTTAACAACTCTTGATCTGGCTCCACCCACAAAAAGGTAGTATGTTTGATTTTTTTTTTTAAGTTAATAACATAAGTTTTATTTATAGACTAATGTATTGGAAAGAAACTGGAGGTGTCGAAAAGCTATTTTCCCTACCATCAAGGTCCATACCAGCTAGATCACTAGTTAATAATTACAATAGGCAATTGTTTTCCCATTCGACTGTATTGGAAGATTTCACATGTGTGGCGCCTATTGAAATCCTTGCATTAGAATTTTGTGCACAAGAAAACGAAACATCATTAATTATTTTTAATAAAAAGGGACGAAAAAGAAAGAATGACTTTACTACGCATTTAACTTCTGACCATGTAGCAGATACTCTTATCCAAAGCTGGGAAGCACCTGAAGCCGTGAGAGAACATCAAAAATCATTGGGCATATCTGTATTATCATTGGATATAGCTACAAAAGACCATGAAAGTATTTCTTGCCAAAATGATACAAATATATTTGATAATATTCGTAGTCCTGAATTATTACCTTTTAACGATATGGAACAGTTTTCATCAATAACTGAAATTCCGTTAACTCCAAGAAATTCAAATCATGATATTGATGATTTTAATCAAGGAGACTCAACACCTGCCGGATTGGATCACGGTCAAGTTACTCCGCAGCATACCAGTTTTTGCGAACTTGATAATATTTCTCATCCACCATCCGACCAAATAAATTCTATATTGAAAGAATCTTTAGATAGGCCACTAATGGTTGAAAATGTATTTGATAAAAATACAAACATAACGCCGAAGGATTGGCATAATTATGAAGTATCAAATTCTGTTGTTCAGGTAAGACTTTGTTAAAATATTTATTTATAAATTACATACAAAATGTCTATGTATAATTTTGTCTTCTTCATAACCTCGTGCTTCCAAAAAACCATGTCCAAAAAAAATACTTTTAATTTCAGCGACTTTTCCCTTTATATTTATTGATCTATTCTGTATTTTAACGCGCGGCCATTTTCACACAGAAAATAATAAGGAATTCTCTTGCAAGGATTGAATGCGGTCTTGATGAATCCAGTATCGGATGGACCAATGACATATATAAGCTTTTAGGATCAATTTAGGATTTAGGATCAATCCCCCCCCTTGGGTCTGAGAATTATAAGATGATATAATCTCAAAATTGAAAAAGAAACACATTTTTACGCGATGACTGTTCAGTACAGCATTATTATTATTATTATCGCAGATTGCGGATTATTATCGCAGTGTAAAATAAAACTTACAAAAAAACAGGATATTATTCTGAGTCATATCCCCCCCCATATCAAAAAGCTATCTACGCCACTGAGCGTGTCAAATTTGGTTTTTGTTGCCAACAAGTGTTGAGGATATCAGTGCTTCCATTATGGTACATCTCGTTTGATGTGACCTGGTCCTACTCCATAGAGCTGCCTCTCTTAGCCTTACTGTCAGTAGCGCCCATTAGCTTGACTGGTCAAGGTTACATTGATTTCAAGGATGACATCTAGAGCATCGCTGGGTTTACTTCGCAGGCTGCCTTTTTTAAAAACCGAAGCAATACGCGGAGTCTTTTTTAAATCTTTCTCTACAGAAGCAATACGCGGAGTCTTTTAAATCTTTCTCTACAGAAGCAATTCTCTAGTGCGATTGCCCTTGTATAGCCATTTTACCATCTTTGCAGACATTTTTCTAATCAACCATACAGCCGACAAGTGTCGTCTCGAAAGTAATGTTTACCAAGAACTGCCGTATCCGGTAAACCGATTGGTAGACTACTCCTACTCTGGTCAGTGCGTTAGCTATCAAGTATGGTACTATCTTCTTAAAAGACCCTTCGACCGATTTAAGAAGTTCGACTCAGTATAGTGAAAAAATTTACAGCGATCTTCTAAAAAATCCAATTTTGAAAGTCGGTGTGCAAAGTCAACAATACCAATGAGTGGTGTCATTTGACCTTTGTTCGTTTCAAATTTGAATTTTTTTATAGCGTGCTTACGGAAAAATTTTGAATTTTTTTTTTTTTAAGTTTAAGAATTTTTTTAATTTAAAAAAAAAAATCACTTGCTCCATAACCGGCTCTCCTTTAATGTTATGGAGCAAAGTCCACTTAACCGAATTATCTTTAACCCCCAGGGCAAACATTGCTTCCAGTACCCACAGCATATATTAAATTATAAACTATAAACACCCGGGTTATAAATCAAATAACCCGGTTTTTTTTAAAGCAAAAATCTATTTTTATACCCTTGCAGAGGGTATTATTTGCTCAAAAGTGTGCAACGCAGTGAATGAGACGTCTCCGACCCTATAAAGTATGTTTATTCTGATCAGAACCACCTCTTGAGTTTATATAAGCATAACGCTTTTCCCAAAAAAAGTCAATTCAACCTAGCGAGCGCTCCGGTGTAACAATGTGTATAAGAATAAGAGTATATTCCTTTCTTCTGACAAATATTCTGTAATTTGTGCCACATATCAATATTGTCTCATTAATACTGAATAAAACGAAATAATTTCATAAGGATCGGGCGACTATATCCTATAGCTGGCATATAACTGAACGATCGGAATTAGCACAACTGCAAGGTTATATCAACTTCGGCTCCACCCGAAGATAGCTTTCCTTTCTTGTTTTTTTTCAAAAGCTACAACATTTAACTTTTGAAAAACACCGGAAATTTTGAAATCGGTTTAAAAAAACGCGTTCAGGAATTTTTAAGCGCAAAAAAGTCCCGAAAACGGTTTTTTAACCATAAATCAAGATTTTGAGGGTGTTACAAATATTTCATACATGGATTTGTGATATACTCGCATTCACTTTTGTTTTTTTTGTAACACTGTGTTATCAACGTCACTAAATATTATTTTCGGATTTATTATTTTTGTTTTGTTTATTTTATTACTGGATTTATATTTTATTTGATAGCAGCTATGTAAACAAGATTTTCTCTCTAGAAAAATCTTAAGTTTTCCGTTCCGTATCCCTTTTCGGATTTCCCTAATTAATATTTATTTTCAAGCATAACAAAATAAAAATTGTATATTTTTTTAGAATCCAAATGAAGAACAAATGGAAAATGAAACCGATGAACAGTTTGAGGAGCGAGTCTTAAATAAAAGAGCTGCTCAACTTTTTATAGATGTGAAAGCTCATTTAACGGCAAAGGATAATATGACTTTGTCGCAGCTAACATTAGGAAACTCAAGAAAGCAGGTAATAATAAGAAGTCGATTTTCGAGACTATACACAATATATCCGATGTTCTCGCCAAATCAATTAGCCCGCAAAATAATAAATATACTTAAAAAAAATTATTCTTAGGTTATGGAAAAAAATAAATTAATTGTATATCCATATATATATATATATATATATATCTCGTGGAGTATAAAAAATGCGTAGACTTGAAGAGAAGACTGACGCTTATTATATAATAAGCTGTAATCGTCTCTTCCACTCCATGCACTATCTTAATCTCTTGTTAAAATTTTTATATTTACTGATCAAAGACTTATTTTCAGGCTGCTCAAAAATTTTATTCCCTTCTTGTCTTAAAGAAATTTAAGGTTCTTCAAATTATTCAATCGTCACCCTACGCCGATATTGGAATTATGCGTGGACCAACATTTGAAAATCCTAAAATATAAAAACGGATAATGATTATAAAATAAATATAAGAACTTAATATATATATAACAGATTATTATAATACAAATTTTTATTTATTTTTATTTTAATAACTAAATTAATAAAAAAAAGTTTTGTTAATTTAAAGGGAATGAAAAATTTCGGCATTGTTATTTTTTATACAGGCACAACTCCTCTTTAAATGATAATTTTATTTTTCCGCATTTACCATACCTTGTCGGGACATGCATAATTTGGTGAATTATTTTCCATTTAAAAATTTAAGGTACGCAGGCTTAAAATATAACATTAAAAAAAAATATTTGTTTTTTTTTTATCTGTCTCAACTGAAGGGAAGCTCTTTGCTCCAAAGTGCTGTTTTACTTTAAGATTTTCTTTTCTTTTTGAAAGCAAAGACTTGAATTTTGTTACTGTCCTACACCATGATTGACACAAACACATTTATAGCTAGGGTTGGGAAGCTTCAGTGGATGCTGTCGGATGAATCGGCCTTGGAGACTGTGCGTTTGTTGGAGCTGACGGCCTTTAAGCTGCCCTTTAATCCAGCTAGCTCTGAATTTGTGATTACTAATTCCTAAGACTGGATTTATATTGCCAGTATCTTGGTTATGGCACAGATTTTCTCAGTGCCTCCGGGGGCCTGTCTCAAGAAAATTTGGAGTCCATTTTTGTCGAAACGAGAAGTATATATGTTGTATTGTTAATGGTTATGGTCACCTATAACCCCCTGTCTTTGTAATCCGTCCAGCTACCGACGTGTGGACGCTGGCATCATAGCCTGCTACATTTTGGTGGCACTGTAGGCATCAAGGTCCTCTGCTCCCGAAGTTTCTACTTCCAGCAGCGCCGTTTATCTATCTGCGTTCGTATCCGTCAATTCTCTCGTAGCTAAGGATCGTTTTCGTCATATGGCACTGCTAGCCAACGACAACGTCCTTATCCAAAACCATAATTCTGTTTTATTTGATTTCTGACTCGCAAGTACATCAAGACTGGCGAACCAGCTGCTGCTGCGTTGCCTGTGATGCTGGGTTTTCTGCTGATGGGTTTTCAGTAAAATGTATTTCCAGATTCCGATGGAGTATGAAGTAGTATGAAGTAGTTTCTCCTAACGTTAAAGGAATCTAAATTGTCAGAATTTCCAAAGATTGTTGAAAAACTAATCTCTTCACATATGCAACACATTTGTAGTTCCATAATAACCCCGTGCCAGCATGGTTTCATGAAGCGCCGTTCCACCACTACCAACTTATTGGAACTTACATCTTTTATCATGGATGTATTATGGAATGATTTCAATAACCCTGTCTTTAGTAAAGCATTTGACTCTGATTCGCTTCTTTTATGTAAACTCTGTCTTTTGGTATTTGGCCAACCGATCTCCTGACTGGATTTCGAGCGACTTAAATAGATTTTCACTCGCGCCCAGTTGGCATTTGATGAGCTCCAAAAAAAAGCCATCTTGGACCTTTACTTAGCAATTTTTTATTAATTGCCTTAAAAATTTAACTTGTACTTATGCACGCTAAGGACGTTCAGCTTTGCCTTCAGTGTAGATTCACTAGGCTTAATCTAGACTTCGATCTGATTTTGATAAATTTCCAAATTGGTCCTTAGCAAATTGCCTAAAGCTTAATGGAATGAATATTTAAACTTATATCATTTTATCAATCTTACACTTACCGGGCTAGATACTTTTTCTATGAGTATGCTTTTTCTATGAGTATACTTTTTGAATGATTATCTCAGGTTAAGAATGTGAGGGTCGTATTACATTTGAAACTTAAATTTACCGACCATAGTAAAAAAAAAGTCAAACGAATTTTATAACGCCCTTAGAGGACATAATTGGGTTGCAAATCTTCACCTTCCCTTTTAACATAGACTTTTATTAATTACCTTACCCTCATTAAAAAAAAGTATAACGATGATAGGTGCCGTGTTCCTACATAACGGTTGCAATGGTAAAGTAGACAACCAGCATATTAAAATATGCTCGGCACTTTCAGGAGTTGTAGATTGGGGTCCCAGGGTAGTCGATGGATAGTTGTTGGAAGGGTGCTCCCACCGCGGTAGGTTTTATATGGCTTTTCGGCCCTTATATTATAGTTCGGCGAGATGGCCTTTCCTGGCGTTGCACTCAAGACAGCGGGAGCCAGGGCGGCGTCAGCACTTTTTTAATAAAGGAGCGACGCTTTTTGAGTTTGGTGGTTGCAGTTGCAGTTTTGGGCACTACGAAGGGTTTCCTTTTCGAGGAACCACAAGGACTACGTCTCATCCTTTATGCAGGATTATCAGACCAAAGCGGTATCCCAGGTAGGCGGTTCGGCGCAGTGCAGTACTTCATTAGACATTGTTGAACCCATGAAGTCGACAAAGATCCCGAGCACGCATCGCGTCGGGCTGTTGGCGACACAGCTCTTCACGTGTCTCAAACGCGGACGCATCGCCCTTAGCGAAGTCAAAACTGCCATCTGCATCCTTCCGAAAGGACTTCTCTTACACGATCAACCATAATAGCCTCGAGCACCTTGCCAAAGACTGACACCTGGCATATCCCACAGTACGACGGGGGTTTACACCTATCCTATCTGACGCCACCGTTAGCATTAGCGCCCAAGCCCCACTGGCCAATGAATTCCGCAACATCCCGTTCCTCAACCTCACCGAGCCTTCAAGAGTCAGAATCTCTCCGGCGACCCAAATCAGACCTCCTAGACGGCCCCCATCACAATCGAAGGCCTACTAGAACGCCGCTCCGATTCGCCTGGAACCCAAGTGACTATTCCCAAAATAAGAGGTGAAGCCTTTCCCACTCTAAACTTTATGAAGAGATGAAGAGTCCCACTCTAAAACTTTATTTAATTGCGATGCAGGACTATTCGAATTGAACGTCATTGCCAATCGGTCTTATCAACGCCCCTGCTACATTTAAGCGACTGCAGGACAGCCTGTTTCGCGGCTGCGGAACGTAATCTACTGTACTCTATTTCTTACTTCTTACTATCTTATCTTACCCAAAGAAGCCCTGACCACCTCACCCATCCATCCTCACCTTACTCCTATGAACTCCTATAAACCCTTCATTCTGGAAATGGATGCCTCAAATCACGGTAGCGGCGTTCTGAGCCTCAAACCGAACAAGAACGCGTCCTGGAATATTAAAGCAAGACGTTTAGACCTGCTTAATGTAAATATAGTGGTACCCGCCACAAACCGCTAACTGGTGTTCACGCACTTGCTTTCAGCAATATCAGATGAACATGAAAATCAGAATCACCCACTAAAACAAAGATTTTTTGAGCCCGCGGAATGGTGAAACTAAGGCCTATTAGCACGTAAACAGCCGCTTTGGCGGCCAACACTGCGCCGACCCGCCGACCTGGGATACCGACCTCACGTGGCTTACGTGACTTTTTTTCTTATGAACATCCGTAATAATTAGCAATAAGCATGAAACAATATCCAACCTAATAACCCAGCACTAGTAAACGGCGCCAGAAGTAGAAATCAGCAGTATCAGCGGGAACAATGACCGACTGACCGAAGCAAGCAAAGTCAGCTAGCTAACCCGAAATGAACAAGCAACATGAGTCAGCAGACTCAGAGGTGGGTGACATTGGCATTCACATTGGGGGAACACGTTCATAACATTGACCTTCCCTAGACTTAGTTTATGTATAATTTAGCATCTTATATAAGAATTGTTCTTCCGAAATAAAGATAGTTGCGAATACAGAGTAGATCGGTTCGTTACTCAGTGTTAAGGTACGACACTTAAAACCAACCTACTTCGAGTGATCCTGTGTGAAACGGACCACAAGTAGGACTCCCTTACAACAAACCTACTTCGAGTGCTGCTCCTGTTGAAAACGGACCTCAAGTAGGACTCTCTCAAAACTATCTACTTCGAGTGGCTTCTGTGTAAAACGGACCACTTGTAGCCTTCGGTATCTAATCTACTTTTAGTGTTGCTCCCGTGAAACGGACCACAAGTAGAACCCGCGTTACCCAAATTACTTTGAGTGTTGCTCCCGTGAAACGGACCACAAGTAGGAACCGCGTTATCCAACATACTTCGAGTGTTGCTCCCGTGAAACGGACCACAAGTAGGATCGGCCGTTACGGAATCAGCCGAACCCCTGTACCATCTGTACTTGAGGAGAACCATCCCAGGACTTCAAGTATCTCACATCAAATCCAGCCTGATCACAGCAAGCGCTTGGTCAACGCGATCAGTCGCTTGCAGAATCCAGGTAAATTTAGTCAGAACTTTTATACGTTTTTAGACTAAGACTCCGGGACCTGCCGTTATGCCCGCGAGTTCAAATTCGACGTAGTGGCCGCACAACACTCTACGGACGAACAATGAGTATTATTGTAATTCCAACAATAGTTAATGTGATACAGAATAAGAAACCACTTTGTTTTTTTCTTTTAGGTTATTCATCGGTTAGGTTATTCATTTAGGTAAGACATCGGAGTGTCAGTCGCAATTTTAAAATCTGTTGTTAATAAAAAGGAAAAAATTGTTCAATTATTAAATCACTTCAATTCTTTTTCTTCATAGCAAACGGTCGGTGATTTTTTAGCCTTTTAATAATTATTGCTTTCTACATTGTATTAATCGTTTCAGAGCACTGGTCAAAGGTTGATTTGTATTGAAAATTTAATCACCAAAATAGAATGTCATATTGACTGCTCTTTAAAATCGTGCAATAGAACTTTTTTTAAGGTAATTGGTCCTTATTTGCAACACCTTTGTTGTTCTTTGGCTTTCGAAAGGGCTTCCAATCAGATGTTTTTTACACCGACTTTAGAAAAGCATTTGACTCAGCCTATCAATCCTTGAACCTTGTCTATTTAATTCGGCCGCTATCAAAACTCTGATAGCGGAATAACTTCTTTACGTGCAAAAACGTGTTCTTTTAAAAAATCTACGTGTACAATGTAAATTTACACCAAAATAAATTTTTTCGATCGAGACCTTACCAGGTTAAGTACTTTCTTTATGGGATTGCTTTTAGATAGATTAACTTAGGCATACCATACCTCCTCAATGATTAATCAGCTGAGAATGTTCCTGGATTTATCAAAACAGTTTCATGACTAATATGCAAATAAATGTTTATATATATCCTTGGTCAGTCCGATTCTGGAGTACGGTTCATGTGTCTGGAGTCCCGAATATGGGTTTCATAAATACCGTATTAAATCGGTACAAAAGAAATATTTGCTCATAAAGGACTCAACTGGGATGCAAATCTTGTCCATCCTTTTTTTTTTTTTGCGCGGCTCCCACTGCATACGAACATACCACCTCCCGCCCAACTGATCAAGGGGCACTTGCACATAACGTATGGCGGGGTATTGCGGATATAGATCCGAGATAGAGTAACGGTAAAGTAGGATAGAGTAAAGTATTACGAGGAAGAGTGTTGCTCATATAAAGCGTTAAGAATAAAAGATTAAAGGTTATGCGTAGAGCAAAATGACAATATGTGTAATGGACCATTATAGTCCGTGTTGGGCCAAGCAGCCACCAAAAAGTGCATTTAAAGTGCGCATGCACTTTGGGAGCTTTGGTGGAGCTTCTGCGCAAGCTCTTAGGTTTTATGCACTTGCAATTCGGCATTGTTTTGGTTCGGCCTCGGAATTTGTTTTGGGGTTAAATTGACCCACAATAAATTGAATTATAAAATTGGACCTTGTCTATTAATTCGGCCGCTATCAAAACGCTGATAGCTCAACAGTGATTGATATATATTGAGGACCCATATTGAGGACATACTAAAATATGGGATGGAACAAACATGTGTGAAAAGTTTTTGCAATGTAGGGGTCACTTAATTTTTTTGATCATCTTTTAATAAAACCAAGCATACCCTTTGCTTTAAAAACCATGGTGAATATATGGTCGATAAACTTATGTTTTAAATCTAACAGATCGTTAACCAGAGTTAATCGTTCTAAGGCGTACCCATAAAGAAAAAAGTAGTCTGAAGAAGCTTTAGGTTATTGGCTAAACACCAATTTGAAATTTATCCGATTCGGATTGAATTACATTCACACATACATTGTTCATTCCCTGATCAGTAGACCTCGGAATTTGCATATTTTTAACGGTTTAAGTTATTTGAATTCTGAAAACACCAAAATTCATTTCAATGAATAGATAGTTAGAAACGATCGGCATATTTTTTTTTTGTGCATATTTGCATAAAATGCATATGCTGCGTAATACACGGTAAAATTTGACAGAGATACTTAGTATATTGAATAACTAGTTGTACACCCAGTTATTTTGTGCTATTTAAGAATCTACCAGTAAAGCCATTCGAACCATTCAAATTCCAAGATTAAACTTTTTTAGAAGATAATTTTTAAGTATTTTAATGGGAGAATTTAAGGATTTTTAAGAATATTTAATGTGATTTGTGACATGTTAAAGTGCCATTAGACATGTTAAACATGCTTGCGGGGAAGACGTGTTGCCGTGAATTATCAACATTAGACCACATGAGCTCTGGAATATTAAAGTCACCCATAGCTACCAGCTGGTCACAGTAAGACAGAAGATTAGAAACGAATCGAATAGCGGACAAGTGTTGCCAGAATTTGGGCGGGTCGGACGAACATGGTATATAGGAACAGGTAAAGTATAAAAATTTACCGAAGAAGATGATTTTGGATTGGCATTTAATTTGGGTTTTTGGTAAGGTGGAGATAAAGACTTAGGAGCCTTTCCATTGTCTTAAGAATGAAGGAGACTTTAGGTCTATTGTCCTTAGGGGTGCAGTTGTAGGGTTTCCCTACCTCGGGTATGAAAACAACCATTGTACACAGCTTTGGCACCATGCCAGTAGTGAAGACTGTGCTACAGATCTTCATGACTATAGTTGAGCCGGTAAAATACCGTCCGGGCTGGGAGATTTTAAGGGTTTTAAACTATTTATCGCTCATTTAAGATTCCTATTGCTATGGATGTATTCAAGCGAGCCCTTGTATTCTTGGCTACGCATCTCCTGGGTTGTCCTTTCCACGAAACAGCCTGGGAAGAGTGCGTTGGTATGAGCCTCAATGGAGTCCTGGCTTGTCGTAGTCCACCGCAAATCCGGAGTAAAGACTCCAGCACGGCTATATAAAGATATAGCCTACGTTGGCCGTATTTGAGAGGCCTTAGACGAGAGGCCTTTGATGACCCCTAGATATTGGTGTAGAAACTAGCCCAGGCAGCCCTTTTTGCCTTTCACAGTTACTTTTTGTACTGCCCAAGCTTAGCTCCATAGGTCTCCCATGCTTCGTCCATATTGGAAGTTGAAATGTTTTTGTAGAGGTTTGCACAGAGCCCTTACACAGTATTTTAGCACACAGCGTGGTACTCCATCGGGGCCTGGTTTATGCTTTTGAAGATCCAATAAGAAACTATTTTCAGAAAGAGATATAAAAAATATAGTGGTTGGCGTATGGCCAATCTGAGATTTTAGGAGATGAATAAATTGTTTGCAAAAAATGTGGCAAATATATTGGCAATGGCCTGATCTGAGGTCGCAGATGAATTTTTTAACGTTAGTAGAGGAGGAAAATATACATTTTTACGCTTAGTTTTTACAAAGTTATGAAACTGCTTAGGATCCTGAGGGAACTGAATCCGGCAGCGGAATATAATTCCTATAACATTCTGCGTTTGCCCGGTGAAATCTAACCGGGTTATTAAGAAAATGAGAAATCTCTGTCTTTATCATTTTGTAATTTCGTGAGGCACCTTGTAAACCAAATAGAACTGTTTAAGCGTACGCATTTTTCCACGGCACACATAAATAAAAAAAAATATTTAAAGTATAAAACCATTTTTCTCAAATGAGATTTTTATCGGTGTATGCCAGAATATCGGACCAGTCAAAAGTATTAATTAACCAATTACTTTTGTGAAAGGCAACAACCAGAAACACCAGAAATGGTTTTGATTGAAACTGGCCTAGATCGCCGACCTTACGAATTTCCAACATGGTTAATCTGGCCTAGGGACAAGTCAAAGATGGTCGCCGTGAAATCATGATGGGTGGAAAGTGACAAAAAAAAGATATATTTTTAATATTTGACCAAGTGAGGCATAAGATTGGAAACAGGCTGTATAGCAGAGAAGTCATACCAGTCCGTAGGCTGTTCGGAAGATGGTAGAATGTCAGAACATGTAGTATATCACAATTGAGCAGAAACAAGAAAGGAAAGCTAACTTCGGGCGGAGCCGAAGTTGATATACCCTTGCAGTTCAGTCGCAGTCCGCTAAGTGGCGCCACGCATCTTATATTATTAGCGGATCGTATATAGTCAACCGATCCTTATAAAAATTGGCAGATCGGATTGTTTTTCACAAAATAGAATCTGCACCAAATCCCATCTTTCTAACTTAAAAAACACCAAAGTTATGCCAATTTCGATCGTTCTATGACAGCTATAGGATATAGTCGGCAGATCCTTATGAAATTTTGTACATAAGATATTTTGGTCAAATATAATATGTGTGGAAAGTCCCAACCCTCTAACTTAAAAACACCAAAGTTATGGCATTTCCGATCAATCAGTTATATGGCAGCTAAAGGATATAGTCGACCGATCCCGGCCGTTCCGACTTATATACTACCTGCAAAGGAAAGAAGGATGTGTGCAAAGTTTCAACTCGATAGCTCCAAAACTGAGAGACTAGTTTGCGTAGAAACCGACAGACAGACAGACGGACAGACGGACATGCTCATATCCACTCAGGAGGTGATCCTGATCAAGAATATATATACTTTATAGGGTCGGAGATGTCTCCTTCACTGCGTTGCACACTTTTGACCAAAATTATAATACCCTCTGCAAGGGTATAAAAATGACTATCACAGATAAATTCGTTTCTCAATCTCGGAAGGACAATTTATGGATTTCTACAATTCACTTGGGGATCGTTTTATAGCCGCAGGAGACTACAACGCTAAACACACGCACACGCAGATCACGTCTAGTGACTCCCAGAGGAGGCAATTGAACAATGCAATTATAAATGTAAGAAATAAACTGGACTATGTTTCCCCTGGAAGTCCCACATACTGGCCAACCGACCCATGCAAGCTCCCAGACCTTATTGATTTTGCGGTGACAAAAAACATACCTTGCAATCTAGTAAGTGCTAAAGCAGTCCCAGACTTATCATCAGACCACTCTCCTGTGCTTTTAACGCTTCTTCAAAGCCCAGAAATAACTGAACACCCCCTCAGCCTGACATCGCCAAAAACGAACTAGCTTAAATGCAAAAAGTACGTGAGTGCCCACATAGATCTTGCTCCGGAGTTTAACGTGGAATCGGACATCGATTACACTACGAGCGACCTGGAAGAAGTACTCAAAGGAAGGAAGTAGACCTAAAAAAACACCACAAATCTAATCAGCAAATTGAACAGCTCGTGCGAGAAAAAAGGCGCACGCGTCGTGATTGGCAAAACAGCAGATCACCAGCTTCAAAGCAACGCCTTAAGGAAGCAACCCGATTACTCGACCAGGCTCTTCACCAACAGGAAGAAAACGCACAGCTGAGGTACATCCAGAATCTTTCAGCAACAAGCACAAAGTACCCTCTATGGAGGGCCCACCCAAATCTCAGCCCCCCAATCAAAACGACCACCCCGATAAGAAACTCTTCGGGATGCTGGGCTCGCAGCGACGAAGACCGAGCTGAAACATTCGCTACACGTCTTGAAAGTGTCTTCCAGCCAAAACCTGCCTCAAATTCATTCCCTCTGCCAGTCATTCAGCCAGAGGCTACCCCTCAGTCAACTGTACCCTTATTTCGGCCGAACGAAATCGAAAAAGTCATAAGAGGGCTTGTGAGGAGATTAGATCTCCCACACACCAAGACAGGTGGCAAGAGGGGCAACAGCGGGGGGGGAACATGCAAGTCAGCACTGCAGCGTCGGATGGGCCAGCGCTGCTGTGTTTAGAAATACGGAAGAAGAGAAAGGTATCAAGGGAGAAATGCGTCGAGCACAGACGGCATGCGGGGGCAGCAGCGGGGGCAAGAGGAACCAGCACGGCGTCGCGCACGGAAGAGGGCGAAAGAGGAGTCACCGTGGAACGTAACGGTCCCGGCCGGGCCTCCGCGGCCGCGCTCGAAGGTCATAGGAAACAGCGGGGACGGCGGGGAACGAAGCGGCCGGCGACCGCGCAGCTGTGTTTACAAAATGCACAAAAACACAGAAATGCATTTGAATGTCCAGGGGGGGATCGCGGGGTATCGGGACGAAGTCCGATGACCGGCACAAAATAATGCGGATCGGATGCCCGAACGGGGCCATCGGGGGGGAACAATAAAGAAAGCCCGCCGATAGAAAGACGGCAGGCTTGGAGAAAGCTAACGGAGAAAGTGAAGGAGCGGAGGATTAACGGCAGGAAGTGGATTCGCAAGGATTAACGGGCGCCTCTGGCACTATATAAGGAGGGCCCCTGGAGCGAATCGAGGCCGAGTCTTCTAGGGAAGCTGGGAGAGTGAGTGAAAGACCCCCCGTGGGTAAGTCTGCCATTCAAGTTGGAAAGCTTTCTTGAAGAGTTAGGAGTACAGGCTGAAGGTCTTCAGTGCGGGCTATTAAAGCGAGTGAGCAAGGATATACGAAAATAGCTTAAGGACCCCCTGTGGTCCTATATCATTTTATCAATCTTACACTTACCGGGCTAGATACTTTTTCTATGAGTATGCTTTTTCTATGAGTATACTTTTTGAATGATTATCTCAGGTTAAGAATGTGAGGGTCGTATTAAATTTGAAACTTAAATTTACCGACCATAGTAAAAAAAAGTCAAACGAATTTTATAACGCCCTTAGAGGACATAATTGGGTTGCAAATCTTCACCTTCCCTTTTAACATAGTAGACTTTTATTAATTACCTTACCCTCATTAAAAAAAAGTATAACGATGATAGGTGCCGTGTTCCTACATAACGGTTGCAATGGTAAAGTAGACAACCAGCATATTAAAATATGCTCGGCACTTTCAGGAGTTGTAGATTGGGGTCCCAGGGTAGTCGATAATAGCCTCGAGCACCTTGCCAAAGACTGACACCTGGCATATCCCACAGTACGACGGGGGTTTACACCTATCCTATCTGACGCCACCGTTAGCATTAGCGCCCAAGCCCCACTGGCCAATGAATTCCGCAACATCCCGTTCCTCAACCTCACCGAGCCTTCAAGAGTCAGAATCTCTCCGGCGACCCAAATCAGACCTCCTAGACGGCCCCCATCACAATCGAAGGCCTACTAGAACGCCGCTCCGATTCGCCTGGAACCCAAGTGACTATTCCCAAAATAAGAGGTGAAGCCTTTCCCACTCTAAACTTTATGAAGAGATGAAGAGTCCCACTCTAAAACTTTATTTAATTGCGATGCAGGACTATTCGAATTGAACGTCATTGCCAATCGGTCTTATCAACGCCCCTGCTACATTTAAGCGACTGCAGGACAGCCTGTTTCGCGGCTGCGGAACGTAATCTACTGTACTCTATTTCTTACTTCTTACTATCTTATCTTACCCAAAGAAGCCCTGACCACCTCACCCATCCATCCTCACCTTACTCCTATGAACTCCTATAAACCCTTCATTCTGGAAATGGATGCCTCAAATCACGGTAGCGGCGTTCTGAGCCTCAAACCGAACAAGAACGCGTCCTGGAATATTAAAGCAAGACGTTTAGACCTGCTTAATGTAAATATAGTGGTACCCGCCACAAACCGCTAACTGGTGTTCACGCACTTGCTTTCAGCAATATCAGATGAACATGAAAATCAGAATCACCCACTAAAACAAAGATTTTTTGAGCCCGCGGAATGGTGAAACTAAGGCCTATTAGCACGTTAACAGCCGCTTTGGCGGCCAACACTGCGCCGACCCGCCGACCTGGGATACCGACCTCACGTGGCTTACGTGACTTTTTTTCTTATGAACATCCGTAATAATTAGCAATAAGCATGAAACAATATCCAACCTAATAACCCAGCACTAGTAAACGGCGCCAGAAGTAGAAATCAGCAGTATCAGCGGGAACAATGACCGACTGACCGAAGCAAGCAAAGTCAGCTAGCTAACCCGAAATGAACAAGCAACATGAGTCAGCAGACTCAGAGGTGGGTGACATTGGCATTCACATTGGGGGAACACGTTCATAACATTGACCTTCCCTAGACTTAGTTTATGTATAATTTAGCATCTTATATAAGAATTGTTCTTCCGAAATAAAGATAGTTGCGAATACAGAGTAGATCGGTTCGTTACTCAGTGTTAAGGTACGACACTTAAAACCAACCTACTTCGAGTGATCCTGTGTGAAACGGACCACAAGTAGGACTCTCTTACAACAAACCTACTTCGAGTGCTGCTCCTGTTGAAAACGGACCTCAAGTAGGACTCTCTCAAAACTATCTACTTCGAGTGGCTTCTGTGTAAAACGGACCACTTGTAGCCTTCGGTATCTAATCTACTTTTAGTGTTGCTCCCGTGAAACGGACCACAAGTAGAACCCGCGTTACCCAAATTACTTTGAGTGTTGCTCCCGTGAAACGGACCACAAGTAGGAACCGCGTTATCCAACATACTTCGAGTGTTGCTCCCGTGAAACGGACCACAAGTAGGATCGGCCGTTACGGAATCAGCCGAACCCCTGTACCATCTGTACTTGAGGAGAACCATCCCAGGACTTCAAGTATCTCACATCAAATCCAGCCTGATCACAGCAAGCGCTTGGTCAACGCGATCAGTCGCTTGCAGAATCCAGGTAAATTTAGTCAGAACTTTTATACGTTTTTAGACTAAGACTCCGGGACCTGCCGTTATGCCCGCGAGTTCAAATTCGACGTAGTGGCCGCACAACACTCTACGGACGAACAATGAGTATTATTGTAATTCCAACAATAGTTAATGTGATACAGAATAAGAAACCACTTTGTTTTTTCTTTTAGGTTATTCATCGGTTAGGTTATTCATTTAGGTAAGACATCGGAGTGTCAGTCGCAATTTTAAAATCTGTTGTTAATAAAAAGGAAAAAATTGTTCAATTATTAAATCACTTCAATTCTTTTTCTTCATAGCAAACGGTCGGTGATTTTTTAGCCTTTTAATAATTATTGCTTTCTACATTGTATTAATCGTTTCAGAGCACTGGTCAAAGGTTGATTTGTATTGAAAATTTAATCACCAAAATAGAATGTCATATTGACTGCTCTTTAAAATCGTGCAATAGAACTTGTTTTAAGGTAATTGGTCCTTATTTGCAACACCTTTGTTGTTCTTTGGCTTTCGAAAGGGCTTCCAATCAGATGTTTTTTACACCGACTTTAGAAAAGCATTTGACTCAGCCTATCAATCCTTGAACCTTGTCTATTTAATTCGGCCGCTATCAAAACTCTGATAGCGGAATAACTTCTTTACGTGCAAAAACGTGTTCTTTTAAAAAATCTACGTGTACAATGTAAATTTACACCAAAATAAATTTTTTCGATCGAGACCTTACCAGGTTAAGTACTTTCTTTATGGGATTGCTTTTAGATAGATTAACTTAGGCATACCATACCTCCTCAATGATTAATCAGCTGAGAATGTTCCTGGATTTATCAAAAAAGTTTCATGACTAATATGCAAATAAATGTTTATATATATCCTTGGTCAGTCCGATTCTGGAGTACGGTTCATGTGTCTGGAGTCCCGAATATGGGTTTCATAAATACCGTATTAAATCGGTACAAAAGAAATATTTGCTCATAAAGGACTCAACTGGGATGCAAATCTTGTCCATCCTTTTTTTTTTTTTGCGCGGCTCCCACTGCATACGAACATACCACCTCCCGCCCAACTGATCAAGGGGCACTTGCACATAACGTATGGCGGGGTATTGCGGATATAGATCCGAGATAGAGTAACGGTAAAGTAGGATAGAGTAAAGTATTACGAGGAAGAGTGTTGCTCATATAAAGCGTTAAGAATAAAAGATTAAAGGTTATGCGTAGAGCAAAATGACAATATGTGTAATGGACCATTATAGTCCGTGTTGGGCCAAGCAGCCACCAAAAAGTGCATTTAAAATAATCATAAAATGCTTAGCTGCAGCTGTTGTTGTCAGCGTGTATTCTTCTCTGTCTCCCAGTTTCGCATGCGCTTTATAGGTATTTGTAGCGCATGCACTTTGGGAGCTTTGGTGGAGCTTCTGCGCAAGCTCTTAGGTTTTATGCACTTGCAATTCGGCATTGTTTTGGTTCGGCCTCGGAATTTGTTTTGGGGTTAAATTGACCCACAATAAATTGAATTATAAAATTGGACCTTGTCTATTAATTCGGCCGCTATCAAAACGCTGATAGCTCAACAGTGATTGATATATATTGAGGACCCATATTGAGGACATACTAAAATATGGGATGGAACAAACATGTGTGAAAAGTTTTTGCAATGTAGGGGTCACTTAATTTTTTTGATCATCTTTTAATAAAACCAAGCATACCCTTTGCTTTAAAAACCATGGTGAATATATGGTCGATAAACTTATGTTTTAAATCTAACAGATCGTTAACCAGAGTTAATCGTTCTAAGGCGTACCCATAAAGAAAAAAGTAGTCTGAAGAAGCTTTAGGTTATTGGCTAAACACCAATTTGAAATTTATCCGATTCGGATTGAATTACATTCACACATACATTGTTCATTCCCTGATCAGTAGACCTCGGAATTTGCATATTTTTAACGGTTTAAGTTATTTGAATTCTGAAAACACCAAAATTCATTTCAATGAATAGATAGTTAGAAACGATCGGCATATTTTTTTTTTGTGCATATTTGCATAAAATGCATATGCTGCGTAATACACGGTAAAATTTGACAGAGATACTTAGTATATTGAATAACTAGTTGTACACCCAGTTATTTTGTGTTATTTAAGAATCTACCAGTAAAGCCATTCGAACCATTCAAATTCCAAGATTAAACTTTTTTAGAAGATAATTTTTAAGTATTTTAATGGGAGAATTTAAGGATTTTTAAGAATATTTAATGTGATTTGTGACATGTTAAAGTGCCATTAGACATGTTAAACATGCTTGCGGGGAAGACGTGTTGCCGTGAATTATCAACATTAGACCACATGAGCTCTGGAATATTAAAGTCACCCATAGTTACCAGCTGGTCACAATAAGACAGAAGATTAGAAACGAATCGAATAGCGGACAAGTGTTGCCAGAATTTGGGCGGGTCGGACGAACATGGTATATAGGAACAGGTAAAGTATAAAAATTTACCGAAGAAGATGATTTTGGATTGGCATTTAATTTGGGTTTTTGGTAAGGTGGAGATAAAGACTTAGGAGCCTTTCCATTGTCTTAAGAATGAAGGAGACTTTAGGCCTATTGTCCTTAGGGGTGCAGTTGTAGGGTTTCCCTACCTCGGGTATGAAAACAACCATTGTACACAGCTTTGGCACCATGCCAGTAGTGAAGACTGTGCTACAGATCTTCATGACTATAGTTGAGCCGGTAAAATACCGTCCGGGCTGGGAGATTTTATGGGTTTTAAACTATTTATCGTTCATTTAAGATTCCTATTGCTATGGATGTATTCAAGCGAGCCCTTGTATTCTTGGCTACGCATCTCCTGGGTTGTCCTTTTCACGAAACAGCCTGGGAAGAGTGCGTTGGTATGAGCCTCAATGGAGTCCTGGCTTGTCGTAGTCCACCGCAAATCCGGAGTAAAGACTCCAGCACGGCTATATAAAGATATAGCCTACGTTGGCCGTATTTGAGAGGCCTTAGACGAGAGGCCTTTGATGACCCCTAGATATTGGTGTAGAAACTAGCCCAGGCAGCCCTTTTTGCCTTTCACAGTTACTTTTTGTACTGCCCAAGCTTAGCTCCATAGGTCTCCCATGCTTCGTCCATATTGGAAGTTGAAATGTTTTTGTAGAGGTTTGCACAGAGCCCTTACACAGTATTTTAGCACACAGCGTGGTACTCCATCGGGGCTTGGTTTATGCTTTTGAAGATCCAATAAGAAACTATTTTCAGAAAGAGATATAAATAGTGGTTGGCGTATGGCCAATCTGAGATTTTAGGAGATGAATAAATTGTTTGCAAAAAATGTGGCAAATATATTGGCAATGGCCTGATCTGAGGTCGCAGATGAATTTTTTAACGTTAGTAGAGGAGGAAAATATACATTTTTACGCTTAGTTTTTACAAAGTTATGAAACTGCTTTGGATCCTGAGGGAACTGAATCCGGCAGCGGAATATAATTCCTATAACATTCTGCGTTTGCCCGGTGAAATCTAACCGGGTTATTAAGAAAATGAGAAATCTCTGTCTTTATCATTTTGTAATTTCGTGAGGCACCTTGTAAACCAAATAGAACTGTTTAAGCGTACGCATTTTTCCACGGCACACATAAATAAAAAAAAATATTTAAAGTATAAAACCATTTTTCTCAAATGAGATTTTTATCGGTGTATGCCAGAATATCGGACCAGTCAAAAGTATTAATTAACCAATTACTTTTGTGAAAGGCAACAACCAGAAACACCAGAAATGGTTTTGATTGAAATCTCAAGCATGACGTGATCGCTGGCCTAGATCGCCGACCTTACGAATTTCCAACATGGTTAATCTGGCCTAGGGACAAGTCAAAGATGGTCGCCGTGAAATCATGATGGGTGGAAAGTGACAAAAAAAAGATATATTTTTAATATTTGACCAAGTGAGGCATAAGATTGGAAACAGGCTGTATAGCAGAGAAGTCATACCAGTCCGTAGGCTGTTCGGAAGATGGTAGAATGTCAGAACATGTAGTATATCACAATTGAGCAGAAACAAGAAAGGAAAGCTAACTTCGGGCGGAGCCGAAGTTGATATACCCTTGCAGTTCAGTCGCAGTCCGCTAAGTGGCGCCACGCATCTTATATTATTAGCGGATCGTATATAGTCAACCGATCCTTATAAAAATTGGCAGATCGGATTGTTTTTCACAAAATAGAATCTGCACCAAATCCCATCTTTCTAACTTAAAAAACACCAAAGTTATGCCAATTTCGATCGTTCTATGACAGCTATAGGATATAGTCGGCAGATCCTTATGAAATTTTGTACATAAGATATTTTGGTCAAATATAATATGTGTGGAAAGTCCCAACCCTCTAACTTAAAAAACACCAAAGTTATGGCATTTCCGATCAATCAGTTATATGGCAGCTAAAGGATATAGTCGACCGATCCCGGCCGTTCCGACTTATATACTACCTGCAAAGGAAAGAAGGATGTGTGCAAAGTTTCAACTCGATAGCTCCAAAACTGAGAGACTAGTTTGCGTAGAAACCGACAGACAGACAGACGGACAGACGGACATGCTCATATCCACTCAGGAGGTGATCCTGATCAAGAATATATATACTTTATAGGGTCGGAGATGTCTCCTTCACTGCGTTGCACACTTTTGACCAAAATTATAATACCCTCTGCAAGGGTATAAAAATGACTATCACAGATAAATTCGTTTCTCAATCTCGGAAGGACAATTTATGGATTTCTACAATTCACTTGGGGATCGTTTTATAGCCGCAGGAGACTACAACGCTAAACACACGCACACGCAGATCACGTCTAGTGACTCCCAGAGGAGGCAATTGAACAATGCAATTATAAATGTAAGAAATAAACTGGACTATGTTTCCCCTGGAAGTCCCACATACTGGCCAACCGACCCATGCAAGCTCCCAGACCTTATTGATTTTGCGGTGACAAAAAACATACCTTGCAATCTAGTAAGTGCTAAAGCAGTCCCAGACTTATCATCAGACCACTCTCCTGTGCTTTTAACGCTTCTTCAAAGCCCAGAAATAACTGAACACCCCCTCAGCCTGACATCGCCAAAAACGAACTGGCTTAAATGCAAAAAGTACGTGAGTGCCCACATAGATCTTGCTCCGGAGTTTAACGTGGAATCGGACATCGATTACACTACGAGCGCCCTGGAAGAAGTACTCAAAGGAAGGAAGTAGACCTAAAAAAACACCACAAATCTAATCAGCAAATTGAACAGCTCGTGCGAGAAAAAAGGCGCACGCGTCGTGATTGGCAAAACAGCAGATCACCAGCTTCAAAGCAACGCCTTAAGGAAGCAACCCGATTACTCGACCAGGCTCTTCACCAACAGGAAGAAAACGCACAGCTGAGGTACATCCAGAATCTTTCAGCAACAAGCACAAAATACCCTCTATGGAGGACCCACCCAAATCTCAGCCCCCCAATCAAAACGACCACCCCGATAAGAAACTCTTCGGGATGCTGGGCTCGCAGCGACGAAGACCGAGCTGAAACATTCGCTACACGTCTTGAAAGTGTCTTCCAGCCAAAACCTGCCTCAAATTCATTCCCTCTGCCAGTCATTCAGCCAGAGGCTACCCCTCAGTCAACTGTACCCTTATTTCGGCCGAACGAAATCGAAAAAGTCATAAGAGGGCTTGTGAGGAGATTAGATCTCCCACACACCAAGACAGGTGGCAAGAGGGGCAACAGCGGGGGGGGAACATGCAAGTCAGCACTGCAGCGTCGGATGGGCCAGCGCTGCTGTGTTTAGAAATACGGAAGAAGAGAAAGGTATCAAGGGAGAAATGCGTCGAGCACAGACGGCATGCGGGGGCAGCAGCGGGGGCAAGAGGAACCAGCACGGCGTCGCGCACGGAAGAGGGCGAAAGAGGAGTCACCGTGGAACGTAACGGTCCCGGCCGGGCCTCCGCGGCTGCGCTCGAAGGTCATAGGAAACAGCGGGGACGGCGGGGAACGAAGCGGCCGGCGACCGCGCAGCTGTGTTTACAAAATGCACAAAAACACAGAAATGCATTTGAATGTCCAGGGGGGGATCGCGGGGTATCGGGACGAAGTCCGATGACCGGCACAAAATAATGCGGATCGGAGGCCCGAACGGGGCAATCGGGGGGGAACAATAAAGAAAGCCCGCCGATAGAAAGACGGCGGGCTTGGAGAAAGCTAACGGAGAAAGTGAAGGAGCGGAGGATTAACGGCAGGAAGTGGATTCGCAAGGATTAACGGGCGCCTCTGGCACTATATAAGGAGGGCCCCTGGAGCGAATCGAGGCCGAGTCTTCTAGGGAAGCTGGGAGAGTGAGTGAAAGACCCCCCGTGGGTAAGTCTGCCATTCAAGTTGGAAAGCTTCCTTGAAGATTTAGGAGTACAGGCTGAAGGACCCCCCGTGGGTAAGTCCGACAGTCTTCAGTGCGGGCTATTAAAGCGAGTGAGCAAGGATATACGAAAATAGCTTAAGGACCCCCTGTGGGTAAGTCCGGCGGCGGTACGCGCATCGAATCGAGCAAGGAGTCAGGGGAAAAGGATCAAGGATCCGCGGCCCAAGGGTAAAAGAGTCGGGTGGAGTTATTCCCGGACACGACAGGTATCCTGGTGTAGTGGAGGCAACGACGGATCAGCCTGGCGTACGCCTTGTCTGCTCCTGACCGTTCGATCCAGGTGTGATCCTGTAACGCGAGGGATAGCCAACCCGGGAACTCAAGCCCACTAGTGAAACCAGGCAGGGACACCCCGGGAAGTCAAGAGAATCCTGATCCAGGCGCTGGAGCGTATGCACAGCGATCCACCTGGAGTCAAAGGAGACGCGACGCCCAAACCTCTGGCCTACCATAGATCCTGCGGGGCGTAGGCACGCAGGTGTTTGGAGGCGAGTGGCGAACGCGACCGGGGGCGTGTCCTGTAGGGTAGGAAGGCCCTTCGTGCCCTGATCCGGCCGCTAAGCAGCGAGGAGCATATCCTGCCCGGCGTATGCCTGGGAGGTGAGCCACTCGGTCTGTTAACACGGATTAGGTGCCGGCCACGGCGAAAGGGCAAATCCAGGAAAGCCAAAGGTTTCTGAGTCCACGGCACCCCAAGCGGAGATACAGCAACGGCAGAGGCGACGACGAGGGAGCAGCGGCAACAGGAGAGCAGCGACGACGAGGGAGCAGCGGCAGCAGCATAGCCGCGACGACGAGGGAGCAGCGACGACGAGGGAGCAGCAGCGACGGACAGGCAGCGGCAGCGGAAGACGACAAGCAGCAACACAGGCCCCGCAACCAGAGTCCGTGAGTCCGAACGGAGGGAACCGAGAGCCGTTTCGGCGCCAGGCACCAAGACCGCACGACCTGCCGGGCGCAAGCTTTGGGAGGGCGTGCGTATTGGCACCAACCCGGAGCGGGGATCGGGGATCGACGGGAGGACGAGCGGTCGGTCGGCTGAGCCAGACAGCCGGTGAGATTCTCTTTATTGCTTTGTAAATTAGTTACAATAAAGGGGATTTATTTGAAAAGAAGCAATACCGTGTTATTTCTGGGCTCGGGCAATCACGTCGAATCAATAAATTCGGTGGAACGTACCCTCAACCTCTGTGAGCTAGCCGCGGCGTTTGTTGCGAGCAAAACATAGCAAAAACAGTTCGTTACACCTGGCGCCCAAACTACGTGATTGCTTTAGAGTCTAGGAGTAACACTGCTTCAAGATGGGGAGGAAAAACTGGATCTACGCGCTTCGCAAAGAAGAGTTGTGCGAAGTGTGCAGAGAGCTCGGTCTCGCAACGGATGGAACCGTGGAGAGCATGAGGGCACTGGTGGCAAGGTGGGCCGAAGAAAGAAAGGAGGATGAAGTGATGGTGGTCGCGCGGGGATTCGAGGAGAAGTTCGCGCAGAGGACCACGCCGAGGCAGAGAGCGGTGAGCGAATCGGAAAAGCTCATCCAAAGTCTGGCAGTGCCGGAAATGAAGAGCATGAGGAGCATGGAGCCACAAGCGCGGAAGCCAGTCCCGGTACAGGTGGACTATGCGAAGGTGGCGAGACAAGTCCGAGAGTGGTCGTTCCGATTCGACGGAACAGGGGATCCTCTCGAGTTCGTGGACCGAGTAGCATGGTCTGCCAAAACATACGGGAGGGATATAAACACAATCCCGCGAGCGATGCCCGAACTACTCCAGGGCAGAGCGCAAAAATGGTTCCTAATGAACGACGAGGAGTGGCTCACATGGAAGGAGTTCAGAAGGAGCTTCGAGGCCTTTTTCCTGCCAAAAGGATACTTCGAGAAATTGGCAGACCAGGTAAATCAGAGGAAGCAACAGCGAGGAGAGCCTTTCAAAGAGTACATGGTGGACCTTCAGGCGCTAATGAAGCCGTTAGGAAAGTCCACAGAGGAGGTCATCGATAGGCTCGTGGAGAACTGCATGCCACGCATGAAGATGTTCATGAGACCCTACGCATGTGCATCACTTGAGGAGGTCATGGGTCTAGCCGAAGAATTCGAAGAGCTGGCTTTGGAGGAGGAGGTCTTCAATAGACAGTCCCCAGCGGTAGTCAGAAGATGGCCAAAGGAGGAGTTGCACCATAAACCACCGGAGCAACAGAGCATTCCAGGACAGGGATGGGGGCAGAGATGGCAGCCGGAGGAGCGTCGCCAATTGCCACAGCAACAGCAGCCGAGCCAGCAATGGGCAGGCCCAAGGCAACAACAGGCGAACCAACAATGGGCAGCAAACCAAATCCAAAGGCAGCCGAATATGCAGCGGGCAGCGACGCCTGGACAGGGACACGTAGAAAACCCAGCACAGGCGTGCAACAGATGCGGAGGCATGAGCCATTGGGCCAGCGGGTGCAGGAACCCCAGAATTTTGTTCTGCAGGATGTGCGGCGCAGTAGGGGTGAGAAGCACGGAATGCTGCCAAAGAGCGGGAAACGTGCAGCGATCCCAGCCATAGAGAGGAAGGCGGAGATCGCGAGGTGCTGCCTCTCAGAGATAGTTGGAGGATTAACCGGAGACGATCAGCAATTGGCGGCGGTCATCAAGGTCGGAGGAGCAGAAGTGAGGGCCATGGTGGACACCGTGGCAACGGCTAGCTTCGTTTCAGAAAAGCTAGCAGAGGACCCGGGAATCGCCGGAGAACGGAAAGCGACAAGGAGACTAGTAAAGTTGGCCAACGGGAGCCACATAGAAACTCAAATGGTACTCCTAACAACTGTAAGCTTTGGCAACAAGAAAAAGGATTTAAATATGATAGTGTTGCCAGGCATGGGAGACAGCGCGGTGCTTGGATGGGATTTCCTCGCAGAATTCGGCACAACAATCAACTGCGCAGGCCACCAAGTCACGATCCCGAAAAGAGAGAGGTGGAGCGGATGCCTGGAGGATAGGCTGTCCATAGCGATAGCGGGACCCTCGGAGGAATGGGATCGCGAGCGGGACAAAAGGTTCATCGAAGAAGAGCTGGTGGCGTTCAGGAATCAGAAGGGTTGTTCAAACATAATCCAGCATAAAATCACGATGAAGGACGACATCCCAATTAAACAAAGATACTACCCAAAGAACCCCAAAATACAGGGGGAAATCAATGAAAAGGTGGAAGAACTGCTGGAGAAGGGATGCATCGAACCGTCAAACAGCGCCTACAGCTCACCCATTGTCATGGTAAAGAAGAAGACGGGCCAGTGGAGGATGTGCGTAGACTTTCGGCAGATAAACGCAAAGTCAGTGAAGGATGCGTACCGGATGCCCAGAATAAACTTCATTTTGGAGCAATTGAGGGAGGCAAAATTTTTCAGCAGCCTCGACCTTAAGGATGGCTATTGGCAAATCCCCCTTGAGGAAGAGAGCCGAAAATACACGGCCTTTACTGTACCAGGAAAAGGTCTGTACCAATGGAAAGTGATGCCGTTCGGACTACACTCGGCCTCGGCAACATTTCAAAGGGCCTTAGACCAGGTCATAGGCCCGGACATGGCTCCCCACGCATTCGCGTACCAGGACGATATAATAGTGATCGGACGCACGAGGGAGGAGCACATGGCAAATTTGAAGGAAGTGTTCCGAAGACTGAAGGCGGCGAACCTAAGGATAAACACAGAGAAGTGCCATTTCTTCAGGGAAGAGCTTTTGTACCTAGGCCACCGGATAACGAGTCACGGAATTGGTATGGATCCGGGAAAAGTCGCAGCGATCACGGAATTGGAACCACCAAAGAACGTGAAAGGGGTACGGCAGTTCATAGGAATGGCGTCGTGGTATCGACGGTTCGTTCCCGATTTCGCGGGGGTCGCAAAACCTTTGAACGATCTCCTGCGAAAGGGAACAAAGTGGGAGTGGACGTCGAGACAGCAAGAAGCGTTCGAAAAGTTAAAGTCACGTTTAGCAGAGGACCCGGTGCTGGCATGCCCAGACTTCACGAAGAAGTTTGTACTGCAAACGGACGCCAGCGATTACGGCGTAGGCGCAGTGCTGACGCAGGACACGGATGAGGGCGAGCGAGTGGTCGCTTACGCCAGCCGAACGCTAATAGGCGCGGAGAAGAACTACTCGGCAACAGAGAAAGAGTGTCTTGCAATAATCTGGGCAATTCGGCAAATGAGGCCATACCTGGAGGGATACCAGTTCGACGTGATAACGGATCACATGGCGCTGAAGTGGTTAAACAACATAGAGAGCCCACTTGGAAGGATCGCGAGATGGGTCTTCGAGCTGCAGCAATACGATTACGTAATCAGCTACAGAAAAGGCAAGCTGAACGTAGTCGCGGATGCACTTTCCCGCCAGCCGATGGTGGAGAAGCTGAGGAGTGCCACAGCAACCGAAGACGCGGAATGCGTTTGGATAGGCTCGCTGAAGAAGAAACTAAAGGAAAACCCACAGAAGTATCCGGAATACGTCGAGGAGGCAGGTTTGATCTACCGACACGCTCCACACAGAGCCGGGAGCGAAGAAGTGGCATCATGGAAATTATGTGTGCCGATGAACATGAGGCAACAGGTGCTGAAGGAGAACCACGACGCACCAACAGCGGGTCATTTAGGCGGAAGGAAGACGATTGCGAAGGTAGCAGCAAGGTACTTCTGGCCAGTGATGCAGAGGGACGTGAGGAAATATGTCAGGAAATGCGAGACATGCTTGCGCTATAAACCGAGCCAGATGCAGGCCGCGGGGAAGATGTTAACACAGGTCCCAGAGGAGCCGTGGGCGACGGTATGTGCAGACTTCGTGGGACCGTTGCCGAGGTCCAAGCATGGAAACACCATGCTACTAGTAATGATCGATCGGTTCTCAAAATGGACAGAAATGGTCCCAATGCGAAAAGCCACATCAGAGACGCTGCAGAAGGCAATTCGTGAAAGGCGATGATCGCCTTCGTCCGCAAACCGGACGGTGAAGGCGATGATCGCCCAGTTTGCAGGAAAAGACCAAAGGACGTGGGACGAGCACTGGCCAGAATTGATGCTGGCGGTGAACTCGAGCGTGTCGGACTCCACGGGATACTCTCCGTGCTTCATCACCCAAGGCAGAGAGCCAAGAATGCCGAAAGCAATTTTCGACCAAGGGGCATTGGGGACAGGAGAAGCCCAGGCCACTCCCTCAGAAAATGCGGAAAAATTAAAAGAAGTATTCGAGCTGGTGCGGAGAAACATGGAGCGCGCGGCGCAGGAGCAAGCTCGGCACTACAATCTGAGGAGACGAGAGTGGAGCCCGAAGATCGGCGACACAGTATGGGCAAAAGAGCACCATTTGTCCAAGGCGGCCGAAGGATTCGCGGCAAAGTTAGCGCCAAAATACGACGGGCCGTACACGGTGATGAACTTCGTGTCACCAGTGATTGCTGTGCTACGGCACGCTGGCACAAGGAAGGAAAAGAGGGCCCACCTGAGTGAGCTGAAAGCCCAAGCGCAGGAGTCGGCGCAGGCATAAACCACAGAAAAAAAAAAAAAAAAAAAAAAAAAATTAAAAATAAATAAAATAAAGGAAAAAATGTTATAAAAAAAAAATGGAAAAAGAAGAAGAAAAATGAAAAGATGAAAAATGAAAAAAAAAGCAAAACAAAAAAAGGAAGAAATAAGAAGAAAATATAAAAAAAAAAATAAAATAAGAAAAAAAAATATTAGGAAAAAAAATAAAATAAGAAAAAATATTTAAAAAAAAAAAAAGAAGGGGTGAACAAAAAAGAATTTATATACAAAAAAATATATATATACAACAGCATTGAATGACTCTGACGTCATCCGAAGAAGGGGGGAGGTGGATAAGGGTATCCACCCACAAAAATATCCACACGCAACAACAAAAAAAAAAAAAATCAGCAGCAACATAGACATCATACAGCGCGCACAATCAAAAATCTTGAGAACTATCACTGGGGCACCTTGGTATGGTCGCAACGTAAACATCCACCGGGATCTGGGCATCCTCGCAGTGAAAGACGAAATTCAGAAGCAAAAAGAGTCCTACAAAGAATAACTGTCTTCGCACACAAATCACATCGCTCGGGGACTGACTCGGGTTTCTAGCAGATCCCGCCTACGACGCAACGACCTTCCAACCCAGCATTCGATTTTAAGGGCCTTCTAACTCTGTGTCAGTCAACATGACTGTTAGTTGAGTTAAAAATATATGATTTGATACACCTCTTGTTAGTCTCCCAAAAAGAAGATTCAAGAAATAAAAGCAACGGAAAAAAAAGATAAATTCGAAATCACCAAACTCTAGTAACTTTACCTTTTCTGAAGCGTTGGAGTCAATAGAGATTAAGACTCCTCCGCCTCTTCGCAGATGTCGGCCACGTCTAAAAGTGGTAACCTACTTGGAAAAACTTGTCCGGCTTTAACAAGGTTTCGATAAAGACTATAATATGGGATGCAAAGAAGAGTCTATCAGAATAAAGTCTAGGGAGCTTACTTCGTATACCTCTACAATTCTGATAAGTAAGATTGATAGAGTATTTTAGTTTTTTTAATAGTCTATTTAAACAGATGTTGAGAGCTTGACTCCACCAGGCTTTGCATTTTTTTTTCTTGACCGTACTCGGCTAAAGCTCTTGAACGAATGTGCCCTCTGGCCAGAAGCCATTCGAACATAGCGTCGCAGTATTTAGAGTAATCATTGGAATCACTTGGAGTGATGCCATGGAGGACAACGCTCATTAACGGCGAATTCAGAGCAGCAACTTCCCTAGTAGCACATATTTACCAAAGATAAACTTGTCGAGTGAAGCAGCCGCCGCAAAGTTTGGCCGGCAATAATTTAGTGAATTTATGACGTCACTTCCTTATCTTTATGTCTATATTCGGGTCGTCCGCTCTCGTGCATTTGATCGGCCACCTGCAGCTGCCGTCATTCGCTAGCGTTGTCTCGCTCTATCGCGGTATCTCTCGTTCGCTCCGAAGCTTCAAGCATTGAGCCGAGCTTCCGCGTCATTTACTTCTAAATTCGGTCTTCAACCTTACGCAGGTCACATATGTAGTTTGTATGTATAAACCAAATCAAGTTATAAAAAATATATTGTGTTTATACATAGAAATGTAACAGAGATTTTTTTTATTAAAACCTAGATTTGGAACATAAATTAAAGCTCCCGAAAACGCTCGGTAACTGAACATTTGGTGAACCCCGACGTGATTGTGCTTGGGAAAATTATTTGTTGATTTATTTTCCATTAAAAATATAAGCTGAAATATTTAGCTGCTTTAAATATAAAATTAATTAAAACATTAAAGAACATTATTCGGTTTGTGATTTGTGCGCGCAATATTAACATTTTTTTACATACATACGTACGCATATCCGCTGTTTGCTGAGTGCTGCAATTGCTCATACATATATTACCTCGTGGGTCGTGAGCTGACAATAAATATACGAACTAAAATAAAATTTTTGCTGCGAAAATGAATCCGTTTTTCGAGTGGGCCTCTCCTGGAAGGAAAGTATTCTTGAGTCAAAGTGCAGTTGTCCTTTTTGAGGATCTTCAAAGAGTGCTGTCCTCCTTGAAAGCAGTGGAGACATTACCGGGGCCGATGATAAATGTGCGGCTTAGCGAATTGGAAGGCATCGTCGCGGATTTCAAGAGCACATACAAGGAGCTGTCCGAGCTAGATGTTGCAGATCTCAGGAGCGATCTGCGCGTCAACTTCAACGATGCGGCTGGACCAGGGTTTTGTGCGGCGCTCCAGTTTGTTGCCAGCGTCGTTTGGCAGAAACCTCCAGGCTTTGCCGCCACTGCCACTTCTCACTTTTGGTGAAGGTTATGCGGTGTGGCTTGAATTCCGGTCACTGTTCTCGACCATGGTGGACACAAACCCATTTATAAGTCGGATTGCTAGCTGCATGCAAGTGCTGTTGCAGAAGGTTGATGATGCCACGCAGTCTAAGAAAATGCAAGTTGACTCGGATTTCTTGGATTCCATTCCAATGTGGGAGTCCATCGCCAGTTTCCTTGAAAGAGATGCCGGACTTTGGAGAGCATGGATTTGCCGACGACATCATATGCACCAGACCCTTTCATCTAGGTATAATATTGCTGCAGTGATTAATTCGAGGCCATTAGTCTCTCTCTCTAAGAACCCCGCTTATCTGGATTTACTGACCCTAATCATTTTTTGCACTGAGGGCCTCCTTCTAGTTTCAGAGAGCCAGACCTGACAAAACTCAACATTAACCGGCTAGATGCCTGGCAACGTGTCATCTTTCTTCAGCAGTGTTTCTGGTTCAGATAGAAGGAAGAGTATTAAACCCAGTTGCAGCAACGATCTAAATGGCGCATCTCTGGTCAAGGCATAGTTGTAAATGACATCGTACTGGTGAAGAATGAAAACTTGCCTCCAATGAAGTGGCCCCTGGCGAGGGTGACGGAAATGGTCGTTGGAGGTGACGGAGTGTGTCGGGTGGCGTTGCTGAGGACGGCGTCCGAAGCTACAAGGCGGGCAGTTAACAAAATGTGCCTGCTGCTCCTTCATGATGCTGTTGAACGATCATCTTCCAACGGAGGGAGTATGTCCGGTCAAGCAGCCGCCGGAAAGTTTGGCCGGCAATAATATAGTGAATTCGTGACGTCACTTTCCTTTTCTTTGTGTCTCTATTCGCGTTGCCCGCTCTCCTGCATTCTATCGGACACCTGCATTTGCCGTCATGCGCTAGCATTGTATCGCTCTATCGTGGTATCTCTCGGTTGCTCCGCAGCATCAAGAGTTGAGCCGCGCTCCCGCGTCACTTACTTCTAAACCAGTGGTGGGCAAAACGCACACATTTATAACATTTGATTGTGTGCGTAAGCAGCGAAAAACAAAGAGAGCAACCCATTCACTGAGCGAAAAACTTTGTGTACTAATTCGTTCATCGGTAATTTTGTAAATATTGCACAAAATAAGGTACTTTTTGTATTTTTCAGACTTGTATAATGAATTTACACAATTATAATAATAAAATATGAAAATATAATACAAAAATAAAAGAAAAAATACGAACTATAATAAAATTAATAAAGATAATAAAAAAAAATAATAATAGGAATATAAAAGAAAATATAAAACGAATAATAAAAAATTAAAATAAAAAAAAAAAAAATAATAAAAATTATTTTATTATTTCATCAATATTAATTTTACCAGAAAACTCTTTTATACGCAAAAGGTTCCCAAATTTCAAGAAACATTTTTCTCAGTGATTTTTTTGTCGCAATGGTCGTGCTCCAGTGAGGTCCGATCATCGAATAAATTCATTTTCATTGGTAGAACAGAATATTTTTGGCGCTCAAATGAAATGAAATGAGAGAAAAATGCCAACTTTGGCCCTCTCACGAAAGCTAATGAGAGTGCTTCGGAGAGGAGCGAGCTCGCTCATACTGTGCGTGTGCCGGCAGCGCTGCAGCAGAATTTTTGGCCCTATGCTCGCGAGTTATGGGAAATGAGAGTTTGCCCACCACTGCTCTAAACACAGGTCACATATGTATTTTTTATATATAAACCAAATCAAGTTAGAAAAAATTAATTGTCATACATAGAAATCTAACAGAGCTTATTTTTATTAAAGCCTAGATTTGGAACATAAATTAAAGCTCCAGAAAACGCTCGGTAACCGAACACAACTCTTTTAACTCACTCTTGGTTTCATTTCATCTTGGACAGCCTCTGCAGCAATAATGGAGGACAACACGGCTGGAAACGGCATCCGAGGCAAATGGGATTAATGGGCAGACAACATTGTATTCCATTATTTTATGTTTTTTTTTTGTTTAAGAGAAACAAATAATTTGTTGTAAACCAGAGTCTCGCAGCATGCCACTCACTCAATGAGTACACCCGAAAAACACCGGGTATTTTATACACCCGAGTGCCTTTCGTGCACAAAGTTTCGGGTACGAGTAGTTACTGTGTCAAAAATTTCGGGTGTGTGTAAACACACATGATTTTGAGTACTTGCCTTTTCTTTACTCTGTAAAATTTTTGAAAATCAATCGTAGGCACTGATGAAAAAAAGATGAGTGGAAGGAAAGGCACAAAAAAAATTTCATAAAACAATAATAGGCAAGGATGGTTTTATTAAAATAACTTGAACATATATTTTAATTTATAAAAACATATAAAAAATAAAAAACATTGAATTTACATAATAGGGGACTTTATTGAAATAAAAATATTTAAGCTTCGCGTGAATTTTTAAAGATGGAGTGGAGAAAAATGATGTTGTCTACAGACTTTGGTGTAAGCCTATTCCTCTTTTCGGTCATAATATTACCGGCCATAGAAAACACCCTCTCACAGGCGGCACTACTGGCAGGTATAGAAAGGACTTGCAGTGCAAGATGAGAAAGTCGGGGGTATGAATTTTTATTTTGATTCCACCAATCAGTTGGTTCAAAGCCCTCGGTTAGAGCCACTCTTTCTCGGCAATACCTTTCTAGTTCTTCTAATGGCGTTTCGGATGTATAGTTATTAGGGTGGACTAAATTTGAAAGAAAAGATTGCTTAGAAGCAACTGAGGGGGGTTTAAGTCTCATTGGGTTATTGTTATTCAAAATAAAGCTTAAATTGGAATCCTGATCGTTTTCGGCGGTATTCATTTCCATTTGGTAAGCGCAAAAAGATTTTATCTCAAGTAAATCTTGTTCTTGGATTATAGTAGATTACTCGGATATCCAATAATGAATGATTGAAGTAAGAAAGTGTTACAAAATATGCGATTAATATTTTTGACAACCAATTTCGTCCTCAAAGTGAAAACATGGCAACAGATCAATCTGAAAACACCTAGGTGTTTCTGAAAACACTCAAGACTTTCATGTGTGTTTTTACTACTCATGTTTTCTCATTTCAACACTTTTTTGTGTGGCAAGTATGATTAATACTTACGAGCGTAAAATACCTGAGTGTCTGAGTGTTTAAAGTCACACATACACAAAGTGAACAAGTGCTAGAAAAGCAATACACTCATTACACTTATTGGAATTTGTGTGTGTCGCATCATGTAATTTTTCTGATGAGTGGAGAGTGCCATCCATATACGAATTTTTATGAGTATGCATAGGGTGCCGAAAAGTGCCACCCGTGCCGTTCTCTGTTGTAAACAAATAGAAAAAAAAATGTTGTTATATTAAAGTTACTGCACTGATAATGAAGATCATGTAGAGCTATATTTGAATTGCAACTTTTTATACCCTTGCAGAGGGTATTAAAATTTTGCTCAAAACTGTGCAAAACACAACTCTTTTAACTCACTCTTGGTTTCATTTCATCTTGGACAGCCTCTGCAGCAATAATGGAGGACAACACGGCTGGAAACGGCATCCGAGGCAAATGGGATTAATGGGCAGACAACATTGTATTCCATTATTTTATGGTTTTTTTTTGTTTAAGAGAAACAAATAATTTGTTGTAAACCAGAGTCTCGCAGCATGCCACTCACTCAATGAGTACACCCGAAAAACACCGGATGTTTTATACACCCGAGTGCCTTTCGTGCACAAAGTTTCGGGTACGAGTAGTTACTGTGTCAAAAATTTTGGGGTGTATGTAAACACACATGATTTTGAGTACTTGCCTTTTCTTTACTCTGTAAAATTTTTGAAAATCAATCGTAGGCACTGATGAAAAAAAGATGAGTGGAAGGAAAGGCACAAAAAAAATGTCATAAAACAATAATAGGCAAGGATGGTTTTATTAAAATAACTTGAACATATATTTTAATTTATAAAAACATATAAAAAATAAAAAACATTGAATTTACATAATAGGGGACTTTATTGAAATAAAAATATTTAAGCTTCGCGTGAATTTTTAAAGATGGAGTGGAGAAAAATGATGTTGTCTACAGACTTTGGTGTAAGCCTATTCCTCTTTTCGGTCATAATATTACCGGCCATAGAAAACACCCTCTCACAGGCGGCACTACTGGCAGGTATAGAAAGGACTTGCAGTGCAAGATGAGAAAGTCGGGGGTATGAATTTTTATTTTGATTCCACCAATCAGTTGGTTCAAAGCCCTCGGTTAGAGCCACTCTTTCTCGGCAATACCTTTCTAGTTCTTCTAATGGCGTTTCGGATGTATAGTTATTAGGGTGGACTAAATTTGAAAAAAAAGATTGCTTAGAAGCAACTGAGGGGGGTTTAAGTCTCATTGGGTTATTGTTATTCAAAATAAAGCTTAAATTGGAATCCTGATCGTTTTCGGCGGTATTCATTTCCATTTGGTAAGCGCAAAAAGATTTTATCTCAAGTAAATCTTGTTCTTGGATTATAGTAGATTACTCGGATATCCAATAATGAATGATTGAAGTAAGAAAGTGTTACAAAATATGCGATTAATATTTTTGACAACCAATTTCGTCCTCAAAGTGAAAACATGGCAACAGATCAATCTGAAAACACCTAGGTGTTTCTGAAAACACTCAAGACTTTCATGTGTGTTTTTACTACTCATGTTTTTTTGACACAATCATGATTTTTACTAATCTCTCATTTCAACACTTTTTTGTGTGGCAAGTATGATTAATAGTTACGAGCGAATTTGAATTGCAACTTTTTATACCCTTGCAGAGGGTATTAAAATTTTGTTCAAAACTGTGCAACGCAGTGAAGAAACATCTCCGACCTTATAAAGTATATATATTCTTGATCAGGATCACCTCCTGAGTCGATATAAGCATGTCCGTGTGTCTGTCTGTTTCTACGCAAACTAGTCTCTCAGTTTTAAAGCTGTCGAGTTAAAACTTTGCACACATCCTTCTTTTGTTTGAAGGCAGTATATAAGTCGGGACGGCCGGGATCGGTCGACTATATCTTATAGCTGCCATATAACTGATTGATCGGAAATGCCATAACTTTTGTGTTTTTTTGGGCAATATAATCCGATCTGCCAAATTTCAGACAGGTAGACTTATTTTTTCGCGTCGTTACTTCAGTGGTTACCTATCACTCATGGTATTCTTACATCTGCTTCAGAAATTGTCGAGTGGTTCTGTGATGGCTAGTTCTAAAGATGACAGCGTGTTTGGATCCAAAGATTTTGGATCGTGGACTCGATCAACAGGCGTTCATTTTCGTATCGATTCTTTAACCGTTGCTAGCCATCTCGAATTGTAATGCATCGCTATAGTCTTGATTGTGCACGAATTCAGTGAAAATTTTTTTAAAATCAAAGCCATTGTCGGTAAACTGCGTCAAACTTTGGAATTTTGACGGACGAAATTGTAAAAGGGGCTGCTGTGACTGGCCTGACCTTGATCAGTATAGAATTCCATCCGAAAATATGGCTGTTTCGTTCTGATCAGCCTTAGAATGGACGTAAATAAAGGGTGTAATTCGGTGCCCATGGTTTGTGTGTTTTCTCAAAGGTTTTAAAGTTTTATCTGCCATGCAGCCCATGTGCAGGTTGTGATAAAAAAAATGGAGCACGTCGGGGTCACCAAAGGTTCGTATGTAGCGTTCTGCGGTCACTATCAACGAATTTAGACTCGCGGGAGAATAACTGTAGATTCCGGAGTTGTAGTCAAACCTTCTGGGTTTGACTTTCTTGGATTGTACTTACGGCCGCTCTGAGCTAGACGCTGTTCGCTGAGGCTTGGATGAGGATAGGTATGCGGGGTAAGAGTTAATAATCCTGCTGGTGGTCCTTCTGACGACAGAAGAACATTTTAAGTACCCCTGATATACGAACTGAATAGCGAACCTCGTTCAGTTATAAAACGAGACTTACTTTATTTTGGATAAGGTTATATTTTATAAGATGTTTAATTACATACATATATTGTAGCTTGTTGTAGATGGTTATAGCGGTTAGATAGCGGGTCAATATTAAATACGCACACTAAGGTCATTGTTAAAGAAACTTCGTGCTCAGTAAATTAGCTCTGGGTCTGCTGAATCAGTTCGCTTGGTATTGGGTTTCTCTGAGTTCGCTGGTTTTGCTCGGCTCGATCTATCTTTCATTTTTACCATTTATATTTCCGATTTTTGTTTCTGGCTTAGTTATTAGGTCTTGGCATTAGGTGCCAAAAATGATTTTGATCAGTGTTTGAAAAGCTGTTGTAAGTTTCATTTTATATGATTTTCTTTTCTTCTGCTACTGAAAAATGCAGAAGTCGCTGTTACGCTATCAGCGGCCGAATTGAGAGCGGCCGAATTAAATAGACAAGGTTCAATTTCTATTTTCAATATTTATTATGGGTCAATTTAACCCCAAAAAAAAATGCCGCGGCCGATCCGAAACAATGCCGAATAACAAGAGCATAAAACAAAGAACTTGCGCAGATCCCGATTTTTCGCTTACTGTAGTTAAGTAAATCACAACGTTCCTGCCAATGTGCAATAAATGCGAGAGCCATGGCTTTTACCGCGGAAAGCAGGCGGCACTAACATAACTAACGAAAGAAATTAAGCAAAAATAAATTAACTGGAAACCCTCAAGGCCCCAGCCCCAGCTCCAGCTCTAGCTCCACCCAGCACCAGCTTTGTGAAAAAGGGTTCCGTTCCTCGTTTCCACTGGGCTGGGACTCGGGGTGTCAACCGACCAGGAGCTCGGAGGACCCACTACCTTCATGTTGCTACCGCTGCGATGGAGAAAACACCGATCAACAGAATGAATGTGTGTGAATTTTGGGATCCCAAATGTGTTTTCAAAATGCAATTTTTATTATTGACTGTCACGTCTGTCGCACTGACGGTTCTCGGTTGTTGCTTGATGGTTGACGGTCGATGGACTGTCGGATTGTTGGGTTGTTAGTGGTGTTGCTGGTGTCGTGCCATCTAGCAGCTTTACAGTGTTTTCCGCCTGGCGAATCGTGAAAATGTCATTACTGTCAATCAAGTCGGGTAAAGGTTTTTCCCCGAAAACCAAACCGAACGAACACTAAAGCCAAAGCCAAGTCCTTCCTGCTGAGCCAAGTAAAAAATGGAAAAGTTCATTAAAAATTGAAGCAATTCGCTAAAAAGTAGATAAAGTATTTCATTTTTTTTTAACTATTTTAAGTATTTCTGGCTCATTAAGGTAATTAGCAGAAATAATCAATATTAATTAAGGAAAGAAAAGGGAGTTTAAAATACTTACTTCAGTGAATGTCCTTAAATTAATCAGATTCCTATATGATACTGTTATGCTATTAGTAGTTTTTAATAGCAGCCGAATAACTATACACGTTTCAAATTATAGTTTCCATATATTTATTTTGGGCTCAATTTAACCCTAATATATGCGGCTCCAATAAACTCCAAATCACAACAACCCAAAACCAAGAGCTTGCGCAGAAGCTCAACCAAAGCTCCCCAAAGCGCATACGCTACAAATACCAATAAAGCGCATGCGAAACTGGGGACAAAACAGAGACGAAACATGCTGATAACAACAGCTGCAGCTTAGCATATTATAATTATTTTAGATGCATTCTTTGGTGGCTGCTTGGCCCAACAAATACCTTTCAAGAAATTTTAATGGGCGTGTGATTTTGAAGACTTATTCATAATGCCGGAGGACAGAGACAGTGGGGTTATTGCCTCGCGTGTTGTGCGTCAATTTTGATCCGCTGACAGGAAAAATATAAATAAAAAAAAATTGGAAAAAAACAAAAAATATATGGGAATATGGGAGGAAGCTAAGCCGGAGAAAGGAGACGGAAAATTGAAATTGTCAGAGGAGCTAGCCGGCCAAACAGGACCAACAGGCGGAAGAGTGATTGCCGACATGCATCGCCGGCATTGGCGTGCCACATGTAACGATTTAGGCATTAGTCCGGCCAAGCTTGTTGAATTCCTGAGCTGACGGATATATATGGTATATGTATGGTAGCGGACATTGGCATCTTTTATTATGTAGTTCTATGTCATCCTAAAAATCGACTGCGACTTGATTGTCCTTCATGAGAGTCATAAAGCCGTTGGCGGCCTACGGACTTTGCCCTCTGGCCTATTGGCCCGGGGGGCCATTGTAAAATGATTTACTCGCCGGGCTGCCCTTCCTCTAGCTCCTTCCGTTCATTTGTGGTGGCAAATCGGTGGCGGTTTTTGGATAACAGGTAAAATGTTTGCCTTGGCGACTGACTACGGTCTCCCAAAGTGCATGCGCTACAAAAGAACAACAAAGCGCATGCGAATCTGGGAGAATCAAGGAATATGGAACTGCTGATAACGGGCCATTAGTGGACCGCTGCGGCTAGTTACACTGACAGAATTACGAATAATTACGATATTTGATGCTGGCACAAGTCCCAACAGTTTGCAGTCGAAGCAAATGTAAAAATCAAAAAGCGACCAAAATCAAACCTTTTCGTTTTCTTGCTTTCTGCCTTGATGTTGCTTTTGATCATGAGCATAAGTCAAAGCTACTTTTGTCGTCTTCCAAAAATATTCGGAAGTCCCAGTCGCATAAGTCGACGCATTCGACTTTTTGCTACTTTTGATTTTTGTAGCTGTTGCTTTCCATCAGCAACTTAAGTCAAAATTAGCAAGAACTATCAAACTGAGCGGACGTGCTTTGCCCGAGCACCGGGAAAAATGCAACATAATAGTTGCAATAAAAAAATCTGGGGTAACCCAATATAAGCGAAATGGCACTTAACCACAGTGCTAAAAGAAAAACTAGTTCATTGTTTTAAATAAATAAGTGCCACCCAATGAGCTCATTGAGCACCGATCAAAAGAACGAGCGTAGATGCTCAGTGAACCAAAGAAACGGCTTCTTCTCTTACATTTCAACCCGCGATATCGAAATGAAAAATCGGCGATGAAGAGCAACCCGGCTCAACTGACCGCTGAAAGCCAAAGGGCACGGTCTTGCTCACCCGCTGTGCTCACTCCGACTCCCGCGTCATGGAGTTCGCAGTGTAAAATCCCCTCTCTAATGGCGGAACCAAATTTCGCACCAACAACAAGCAGTGCTACAATTTCTGCATCCTCAGCGACAACCACTGAAACTTACAATACTGCGATATCAAAGATTAGGGCGAGTACAAAAACAACTTCGTAAAGTGCCTCAGCGGCCCGGCCACACAGACTGGAATGGAGACTGGAAAAACCGCCCTTAAACTTAATGCTTACCCTCCAACAAAGTATGATGGAGCTTATGTCATTCATGAAAACGTCCATGCAAACACTTGTTCAAAACCACAACATGGTAATACAACTGCTCATAGCACAACAGTCTAAATAATCCATGCAGACTCTATGGATATCAATGTGGGACGCCAAAGGTGTCTCAGGGCCAGGGACCAGAATGTCACAATTCTTGATCGAAAACCATATTGACGTTATGCTACTGATGGAAACCCATCTTACAAGCAAAAACAACTTTCAAATAAGAGGCTATAAAATCTACCGCACAGATCATCCGGATGGGAAAGCCCACGGCGGAACTAGAGTTCCAATCAGAGTACGCCTAAAACACCATTTTACACATCTTCGCTACACTGCCTCAAATTCATTCCTCCTGCCAGTCATTCAGCTAGAGTCTACCCCTCAGTCAAATGCACCTTCAAAAACATATTTGATAATTTACTCATTTTCAAAGATTTTCAGAGAGATTTTCAGAAAGCAAGAAAACGATTTTTTTGATTTTGGTTCGGATTTTCACATTTGCTTTCAGAAGCAAAAGCAAAAGCTACTGCGGATTTTAAGAAATCGCATGCAGTCGAAGCAGTGAAAAGCAAGAATATTACGACTTATGCTACTTCGACTGCAGTGAAGTAGCACTGAACTTGATAACCTTGACCTTAGTGAAAAAATTTGAAAAATCCATTTTATTTTTAGGAATAAAACAAAGATACCTATTGATCTGGTCCCTCAGAATCCCTCTCTCCGATTTATCAATGTGGAACGTATCCAATCCATCCATACCAGTTTTGAGATAAACTGGTAGAAACTTAACTATTGAGCAAAGGGGCAAAAGTTTTCCACTCAAAATATTAAGAACAATTGTAAATATTAATAATGAACATCGGATACGGATACCTTCAAACTACAGCAGCAGAGAGTCTTCAAAATATGTTTGTTTATTTTGTTAAGCTTGCTTGTGTTTTACGAGTATAATTTGTATTTACGGTCATGAATGACGGCCACATCAATTTTATTATCGCAAAGATATAATATAAATATTGGCACCCGGGTGTTTTTACTAATTACATTCTCAAAATGTCATTTATGTTTATATCATCTAATCAGCTTTCAATGGGTTATGATTCAATTGAAAGACGAGAAAGGACCCGAGTGAAACGAGTGAATAATAAACACCCTTTTATTTTATTTACATTAAGAAAAATACGATAAATATTATCTCGAGGTAGCACTCGAGATTACCAAATACTTATAGCTTCATCTGTAAGGGATTTACTGTTAGAGGTGTAGAACTGTGAATACCACATTCGAAATTTTTTTATTGATGTGTCTTCTTTTGCTAAAACTGGATTTTGTAGCAAGTCTTTATGGTTCCATATAGTTACATCACGTTGAAACTAAAATAATTTAGATATTAATAGTTTGCTTATTTTTAATAATAATCTTTAATTACCATAATACTTTCACCCAATATAAAGATTTTCATGAACGGAGCTAACCAACGTGGACCATAAAATCGATGAATAACTTTTTGCAATAAAGGTTCAATTGGTGTAATTGTTTGGTAAATTCGAAATGTACCAAATATTGAAGAATTTATTTCCATGCAAACGTATGCAGGCCCAACCTTAAACAGAAAAAGTTTTATGTTTTGAAAATATTAAATAAATTTATAAATATTATACCTGCAACCCTGATATATCCATTCTAAAGCAGTAAAATTTTCCAAATATTTGCAAGGCATGACTAAGTTTTATTTCAGCGAAATGCTTGTAATTTTTCGATGGAATCCAACTGTAAAAACAAAGGTAATATTAATAAACCGTACTTAAATCGATGTAATAATATCTAATTATTAAGTTAATAAGTAAGTAATTTTTAGATTTTATTAAGTACATTGGGTTCTATTAAGTTGTAAGTATATACTGTAATCAATTTAAAACAAGAAAGGAAAGCTAACTTCGGGCGGAGCCGAAGTGGATATACCCTTACAGTTAGTTAGCAGCTTATATTTTTATACCCTTGCAGAGGGTATTATAATTTTGGTCAAAAGTGTGCAACGCAGTGAAGGAGACATCTCCGACCCTATAAAGTATATATATTCTTGATCAGGATCACCTCCTGAGTCGATATAAGCATGTCCGTCTGTCCGTCTGTCCGTCTGTCTGTCTGTCCGTCTGTCTGTCTGTCCGTCTGTCTGTCGGTTTCTACGCAAACTAGTCTCTCAGTTTTAGAGCTATCGAGTTGAAACTTTGCACACATCCTTCTTTTCCTTGCAGGTAGTATATAAGTCGGAACGGCCGGGATCGGTCGACTATATCCTATAGCTGCCATATAACTGATTGATCGGAAATGCCATAACTTTGGTGTTTTTTGAGTTAGAGAGTTGAGACTTTCCACACGTGTTATATTTGACCAAAATTGCTTGTGTACAAAGTTTCATAAGGATCAGCCGACTATATCCTATAGCTGTCATACAACGATCGAAATTGGCATAACTTTGGTGTTTTTTAAGTTAGAAAGATGGGATTTGGTACAGATTCTATTTTGGGAAAAACAATCTGATCTGCCAATTTTCATAAGGATCGGCCGACTATATACGATCCGCTATATATCTAATAATATAAGATGCGTGGCGCCACCTAGCGGACTGCGACTGAACTGCAAGGGTATATCAACTTCGGCTCCGCCCGAAGTTAGCTTTCCTTTCTTGTTTTATATATATAGGGTCGTATAAATGCAGATTCTTATGAGAATTTCACCATCAAATTAATTTTCTAAAAATATGTTTGAAACAATCCCAAGCATCTAAAAAATTAGCAAGGTTGTGCCATTTCGGATTGTTCGGTTACATGGCAGCTATAGGATATAGTCTGCCGATCCTTATAAAATTGGTCACGGATCTACGGATTCCATTTTGGGCAAAATAATCCAACCTGCCGAATTTCACAAGGAACAGCCGACTATGTCCTATAGCTGCCATGTAACTGAACAATCCGAAATGGCACAACCCTGCTAATTTTTTATTGCTAATAAAAATTTATTTCATTGTGAAGTTCTCATAAGAATCGGTCATCTATATAGGATTCGATATATATGTAATAATATAAGTTGCTACCTAACTGTAAGGGTATACACACTTTAGCTCCGCACGAAGTTAGCTTATCTTTCTTGTTAAATTTAACATAATGGTATTAAATGTCTTATACGCTTTTATTACTTTAATTTCAGGACACCAGTCCAATTTTTTTTTTTTTTTTTTTTTTTTTTTATTGCGCTGTTCCCACTGCATACGTACAGCCCACCTCCCGTCCAACCGACCTAGGGACGTTGCCGTGTGACGTACTTCTTGAATCGCGGGAATAGATCCGAGATAGTTAATCGAAAAGTAGGAGAAAGATATCACGAGGAAGAGTGTTGCACAGATAAGGCGGTTAATATAAGCGATTTAAGATTGTTAGTAGAGCAAGGTGATGTGGTAGAGACCATTGTAGTCCGAACATAATACCCTGAACGGATCGTGTTGGGCATATGTTGAACTACAATGGCTGAGGAGTAGAGGACGAAAGTTTCTAGACCTTCTACTAGGAACGTTAAAATTTAAGCGTGTTAGTAAATGCTGGCTGTCTATATTTCCATAAATAAGATTGTATAGAAACATGACACCCAGCATCGTTCTACGGTTTGTTAATGATGGTAAGTTGATTAGTATAAGTCTACTACGATAAGAGGGGAGGGAAAGATTTGCATCCCAATTAAGTCCCCTAAGAGCAAAAGTAAGGAAGTTTTTTTGTACAGATTCAATGTGATCTTGGTCTACTCCATATTGAGGACTCCAGACACACGATCCATACTCAAGAATCGGACGGACCAGTGATGTGTATAACGTTTTAGTTATGTACCGGTCATTAAATTCTTTTGACCATCTTTTAATAAAACCAAGCACACCCATAGCTTTATTAACCATGGTAGATATATGGTCGGTAAATTTAAGTTTCAAATCTAATAGGACACCTAGATCGTTAACCTGAGTTAATCGTTCTAAGGCGTTCCCATAGAGAAAGTACGGCTTGGTGAGGACTAGATCGGTAAAAAGACATAAGTTTACATTTCGATCCATTAAGCTTTAGGGTATTTGCTAAACACCAATTTTGAAGTTTATCCAAATCGGATTGAAGTCTAGACTGGGCGCTAGTGAATTTATACTGAAGGCATAGCTTAACGTCATCAGCGTACATAAGTACAAGTGAATTAGTTAAGGCAAGGGGCAAGTCGTTAATAAACAGAGTAAAAAGTAGGGGAGTAAAACACGTTGGGTTCTCCCTGATAAGTAGCTCGAAATCCACATAAGAAGATCAGTTGGGAATCCCAAAAGACTGAGTTTACTTATAAGAAGCGAATGGTTAACAGAGTCAAATGCTTTACTGAAGTCAGTGTAAATGACGTCTGTTCGTAAGCCATTCCGGAAGCCATCCGTGATAAAAGATGTTGGTAGTGGTGGAACGGCGCTTCATGAAGCCATGCTGGCACGGAGTTATTATTGAACTACATAGGTGTTGCAAATGTGGAGTGATAAGTTTTTCAAAAAGCTTTGGAATTGCTGACATTTTAGAGATGCCTCTATAATTCGCAGCGTCGGATTTTTCCCTTTTTTATGCAGCGGAATAATGAAGGATTCTGTGCAAGAGAGAAAAAACTGTGCAAAGAGATCGGACATTGCCTGATCAGTGTTTGCATAAGAGTTCTCAAACGTAAGCAGTGGGGGAAAAGATACATGTTTACGCTTAGTGTTTACAAAGATATAAAACTGCTTCGGATCCTGAGTAAACTGAATCCTGCAGCGGCGAATTTAACTCCTATAACATTCTGCGTTATGCACGGTGAAATTGGACCGGGCTACTAAGTATCTAGAATAACTAACTGTACAGCCAGATAATCTATGTTTATTCAAAAGTCTACTCATACTATTCTTTAAGTTGTTAAGATGCCTTGTATACCAAGGCGGATTCGTTGAAGCGGACGGATATTTCCACGGCATACAAACGTCAACAAATGAGTTTACAGTGAAATAAAATTTTTGTAATGCTAAGTTTATATCATCGCATGCCAGTAAATCAGACCAATCAAATTCCGAAATTAACTTATTTAATTTCATATAGTCAGCCTTACGAAAGAAACGAACTTTATGAGGTTTAAGTGTAGACTTAAGGTCAATTAGGGAGTTGTTTTCAATTGAAAGCTCAAGAGTGGGATGATATGGATGCTCAGGGTCAGAAAGGGGCAAAGTTCTGGAAAGAGTAATTCCATCAGGATCAGAAACGAAACATAAGTCCAGCAGCCGACCTAAAGAATTTCTAACGTGGTTAATTTGCCCGAGTGACATGTCAAACATGCCCACAGGGAAGTCGTGGTGGGAGTTAAGCTGTAAAGACGGTGAATTGACCATATACATTTGACCATATAAGTTCTGGGATATTAAAGTCACCCAGAGCTATCAGCTGGTCACCATCAGACAGACGATCGAAAACCAAACGAATAGCGGACAAATGTTGCCAGTATGTTGGCGGTTCGGACGAAGGTGGTATGTAAGAACAGGTAACATACAAAGATTGATCGGACAAAGTGATTTTGATGCAAAGGAATTCAATGTCAACAAACTCTTGTGATTTTACCTCTTCAGAAGCTAGTTTGGAGTCTACAGAGATTAACACTCCTCCGCCTCTTCGCAGAGTTCTATCACATGTAAAAGTGGTGTACCTACTAGGAAAAACTTCGGAACTTAAGATCTCCGGCTTTAACCAAGTTTCTGTAAATACAATAATGTGAGATGCAAAGAAAGAACTATCAGAATCCAGTTTCGGAAGTTGTATTCTGGTAGGTAAGTGTTAGAGAAGACATTAGTTTTTTAAAACAGAGGAAGATGAAGTGGAAGTTTGGTCAGTGGCCGTAACATGTGGGAGTTTTACACCCACAGATTTGGTTTTTTTTTTTTCACTGTACTTGGCTGATGTTCTTGGACGAAAATATTCTCTGGCCAAAAGCTGGTGGAACAAATCGTCTTAAACATCTGGGCACACGGGCACACGTATTTTGAAAGATGACGTGTGCCTGGTGTATGAATATTTAAATTTTGTAATATCCACCACCTTTATGTCGACTTTTGCTTTGGCTTTGATGTAAGCCGAGATATCAATCTATCAGGGCAAGCCCACCATCGAAACAAAAATATGTTTCGATGGTGGGATCACCTGCAAGGGTTTTGGTGCCGCCGCAACTAGTACAGCGGCATCAGTACGTACCAGCGGTCCGGACGGTTGATTGCCCTGTTTGGTGACTGTTACAGGGGTTTGAATTATTGGGTCTGGGATCACTTGAAGCGATGCCACAGAGGACATATCGGACAATTGCTCATTAATCCTGAGATATTCGGAAGCCGAATTTTTCTCAGGTCCGGCCCTTGGGGTGGCCAGAGATATAAGCGGCTGCATAGTTGTCGGCTGAGCACGCTGAAGATTATTCGCCACAAGCACATCACTAAAAGAGGATTTTTTACGATTTGGAGACTCGTTTAGTAGTTGATTTTTCGAAACCACTAATCAACTCTTTGAAACCGCTTTTAGTCTGCCTCATGAATGATCTCATTTCGTCCTGAACAGCACGACAACCGTCACAGCAAAAGTGGTGTAATATGCACATATATGCACAATTAATATCTTATATATATATATCGACCACCCACTGTACCAAGAGTACTTAAAGGGTACACACTGTAACACTTTGTCGCTGTGTTTATGTTATCCAAGGTCTCGGTCATAAACCTAAGTGCACCGAAATATGAATCGCCCGCTGTGCCTTTGCTATACGCCGAAAAGTGCATATGTCCGCATATACGTAACACGAGTGGACCTTATGCATGTCCACATACCTCCGCCTAATCGATCATAACATAAATATATATTCATATATAAATATTTAAGAATACATAACCGTCTTTGGTTATGTATTGGGCAGCGCAGCTACGAGACTTAGACCTCCTTTAACTCCTAAGTATTTTGTAAAATCAGAAACTCCCATGAGCTCGGAGCGGCAGCTGCTCCGAACATAATTTAAATCTAAATAAATAAAGATTAAACTAAACCTCAGCCAATACAAACGGATTGGGAACGCATCTACATCCAGAAACAAACTACAACTACATGGAGAACCTTCGATAAAAATATTACATGGAGACCGTGACAGGACATAGGACATCGAAGGATCTCCAACACATTAGACATCGAAGGATCCATGACTAAAAACATAAAAAAAAACTGAATGAGTAAAGTGATGTGATGGGAAAGCATGGAGTACAACGAAAAAAAAGGAAGAAGGAATAGCGCATCAGAGAGAGAGACTTCTCTTTCTGAAAACTTCAGTACCCGCATGGTCAACAGCTCAATAGCTAAAGAGCTCAAACTAGCTTAATTGCTTAAAAAAAAAAAACCAAAAAAAAAAAATCCCAATCCCACCTACTCACTCAAGTATTATAAAAACACTTGAAAAACAAACTATTAATCCACCAACACAAAAAGAAGAAAGCGAGAAGAAACCACAACGAAGGTAGAAATGACGACGACTGCAGAGGACCCCTGGAATCACACCTGTGTCAGCACCGGTGCCCCAACAACCAGATAAAGAAGATAAGCCTGTGCAGCCAGCACCGGCCCCGTTTAGCGCTCCAAGCTAAGCCCGGAACAGCAAACCGACAGCGCTACCAAGAGCGCAAAAAAATTTTTTTTTCCCCCATGCACTGCGTTGCATATTTTTTTTTGTATTTCACTGCGATGCAAATTTTTTTTATGGTATAAAATAAAATTCTTTGTAAAATTGAGCGACATTAAAGTTGCCCGATTAGCGTGTGGCCTGAAAACCATACAAAAAATAGGCAGGTTTTTCATGTAAAAAAAAAATACTAACAACAAAAAAAAAACAACCAATATATATAAAAAAAATATAGGCGGGTTTTTATGGAAAAAATAAAAATAAGAACACAAAAAGAAAAAACACAATATATATATATAGCCAAATAGGGCAAGTTTTTTTTTAAATGAGCCAAACTGAATGGCAAATAAATAATAAATTAAATTATACGATTTACACAAAAAATTATATACCAATTTTTGAGAAAATACCCAAAATGGGCTTAGTAGATTTGGGCATTTTGTATAAAACATACATTTTTATACCCTTGCAGAGGGTATTATAATTTTGGTCAAAAGTGTGCAACACAGTGAAGGAGACATCTCCGACCCTATAAAGTATATATATTCTTGATCAGGATCACCTCCTGATTCGATATAAGCATGTCCGTCTGTCCGTCTGTCTGTCGGTTTCTACGCAAACTAGTCTCTCAGTTTTAGAGCTATCGAGTTGAAACTTTGCACACATCCTTCTTTTCCTTGCAGGTAGTATATAAGTCGGAACGGCCGGGATCGGTCGACTATATCCTATAGCTGCCATATAACTGATTGATCGGAAATGCCATAACTTTGGTGTTTTTTAAGTTAGAGAGTTGAGACTTTCCACACGTGTTATATTTGACCAAAATATTTTGTGTACAAAATTTCATAAGGATCGGCCGACTATATCCTATAGCTGTCATAGAACGATCGAAATTGACATAACTTTGGTGTTTTTTAAGTTAGAAAGATGGGATTTGGTACAGATTCTATTTTGGGAAAAACAATCTGATCTGCCAATTTTCATAAGGATCGGCCGACTATATACGATCCGCTATATATCTAATAATATAAGATGCGTGGCGCCACCTAGCGGACTGCGACTGAACTGCAAGGGTATATCAACTTCGGCTCCGCCCGAAGTTAGCTTTCCTTTCTTGTTTTATATATATAGGGTCGTATAAATGCAGATTCTTATGAGAATTTCACCATCAAATTAATTTTCTAAAAATATGTTTGAAACAATCCCAAGCATCTAAAAAATTAGCAAGGTTGTGCCATTTCGGATTGTTCGGTTACATGGCAGCTATAGGATATAGTCTGCCGATCCTTATAAAATTGGTCACGGATCTACGGATTCCATTTTGGGCAAAATAATCCAACCTGCCGAATTTCACAAGGAACAGCCGACTATGTCCTATAGCTGCCATGTAACTGAACAATCCGAAATGGCACAACCCTGCTAATTTTTTATTGCTAATAAAAATTTATTTCATTGTGAAGTTCTCATAAGAATCGGTCATCTATATAGGATTCGATATATATATAATAATATAAGTTGCTACCTAACTGTAAGGGTATACACACTTTAGCTCCGCACGAAGTTAGCTTATCTTTCTTGTTAAATTTAACATAATGGTATTAAATGTCTTATACGCTTTTATTACTTTAATTTCAGGACACCAGTCCAATTTTTTTTTTGTTTTTTTTTTTTTTTATTGCGCTGTTCCCACTGCATACGTACAGTCCACCTCCCGTCCAACCGACCTAGGGACGTTGCCGTGTGACGTACTTCTTGAATCGCGGGAATAGATCCGAGATAGTTAATCGAAAAGTAGGAGAAAGATATCACGAGGAAGAGTGTTGCACAGATAAGGCGGTTAATATAAGCGATTTAAGATTGTTAGTAGAGCAAGGTGATGTGGTAGAGACCATTGTAGTCCGAACATAATACCCTGAACGGATCGTGTTGGGCATATGTTGAACTACAATGGCTGAGGAGTAGAGGACGAAAGTTTCTAGACCTTCTACTAGGAACGTTAAAATTTAAGCGTGTTAGTAAATGCTGGCTGTCTATATTTCCATAAATAAGATTGTATAGAAACATGACACCCAGCATCGTTCTACGGTTTGTTAATGATGGTAAGTTGATTAGTATAAGTCTACTACGATAAGAGGGGAGGGAAAGATTTGCATCCCAATTAAGTCCCCTAAGAGCAAAAGTAAGGAAGTTTTTTTGTACAGATTCAATGTGATCTTGGTGTACTCCATATTGAGTACTCCAGACACACGATCCATACTCAAGAATCGGACGGACCAGTGATGTGTATAACGTTTTAGTTATGTACCGGTCATTAAATTCTTTTGACCATCTTTTAATAAAACCAAGCACACCCATAGCTTTATTAACCATGGTAGATATATGGTCGGTAAATTTAAGTTTCAAATCTAATAGGACACCTAGATCGTTAACCTGAGTTAATCGTTCTGAGGCGTTCCCATAGAGAAAGTACGGCTTGGTGAGGACTAGATCGGTAAAAAGACATAAGTTTACATTTCGATCCATTAAGCTTTAGGGTATTTGCTAAACACCAATTTTGAAGTTTATCCAAATCGGATTGAAGTCTAGACTGGGCGCTAGTGAATTTATACTGAAGGCATAGCTTAACGTCATCAGCGTACATAAGTACAAGTGAATTAGTTAAGGCAAGGGGCAAGTCGTTAATAAACAGAGTAAAAAGTAGGGGAGTAAAACACGTTGGGTTCTCCCTGATAAGTAGCTCGAAATCCACATAAGAAGATCAGTTGGGAATCCCAAAAGACTGAGTTTACTTATAAGAAGCGAATGGTTAACAGAGTCAAATGCTTTACTGAAGTCAGTGTAAATGACGTCTGTTCGTAAGCCATTCCGGAAGCCATCCGTGATAAAAGATGTTGGTAGTGGTGGAACGGCGCTTCATGAAGCCATGCTGGCACGGAGTTATTATTGAACTACATAGGTGTTGCAAATGTGGAGTGATAAGTTTTTCAAAAAGCTTTGGAATTGCTGACATTTTAGAGATGCCTCTATAATTCGCAGCGTCGGATTTTTCCCTTTTTTATGCAGCGGAATAATGAAGGATTCTGTGCAAGAGAGAAAAAACTGTGCAAAGAGATCGGACATTGCCTGATCAGTGTTTGCATAAGAGTTCTCAAACGTAATCAGTGGGGGAAAAGATACATGTTTACGCTTAGTGTTTACAAAGATATAAAACTGCTTCGGATCCTGAGTAAACTGAATCCTGCAGCGGCGAATTTAACTCCTATAACATTCTGCGTTATGCACGGTGAAATTGGACCGGGCTACTAAGTATCTAGAATAACTAACTGTACAGCCAGATAATCTATGTTTATTCAAAAGTCTACTCATACTATTCTTTAAGTTGTTAAGATGCCTTGTATACCAAGGCGGATTCGTTGAAGCGGACGGATATTTCCACGGCACACAAACGTCAAAAAATGAGTTTACAGTGAAATAAAATTTTTGTAATGCTAAGTTTATATCATCGCATGCCAGTAAATCAGACCAATCAAATTCCGAAATTAACTTATTTAATTTCATATAGTCAGCCTTACGAAAGAAACGAACTTTATGAGGTTTAAGTGTAGACTTAAGGTCAATTAGGGAGTTGTTTTTAATTGAAAGCTCAAGAGTGGGATGATATGGATGCTCAGGGTCAGAAAGGGGCAAAGTTCTGGAAAGAGTAATTCCATCAGGATCAGAAACGAAACATAAGTCCAGCAGCCGACCTAAAGAATTTCTAACGTGGTTAATTTGCCCGAGTGACATGTCAAACATGCCCACAGGGAAGTCGTGGTGGGAGTTAAGCTGTAAAGACGGTGAATTGACCATATACATTTGACCATATAAGTTCTGGGATATTAAAGTCACCCAGAGCTATCAGCTGGTCACCATCAGACAGACGATCGAAAACCAAACGAATAGCGGACAAATGTTGCCAGTATGTTGGCGGTTCGGACGAAGGTGGTATGTAAGAACAGGTAACATACAAAGATTGATCGGACAAAGTGATTTTGATGCAAAGGAATTCAATGTCAACAAACTCTTGTGATTTTACCTCTTCAGAAGCTAGTTTGGAGTCTACAGAGATTAACACTCCTCCGCCTCTTCGCAGAGTTCTATCACATGTAAAAGTGGTGTACCTACTAGGAAAAACTTCGGAACTTAAGATCTCCGGCTTTAACCAAGTTTCTGTAAATACAATAATGTGAGATGCAAAGAAAGAACTATCCAGTTTCGGAAGTTGTATTCTGGTAGGTAAGTGTTAGAGAAGACATTAGTTTTTTAAAACAGAGGAAGATGAAGTGGAAGTTTGGTCAGTGGCCGTAACATGTGGGAGTTTTACACCCACAGATTTGGTTTTTTTTTTTTCACTGTACTTGGCTGATGTTCTTGGACGAAAATATTCTCTGGCCAAAAGCTGGTGGAACAAATCGTCTTAAACATCTGGGCACACGGGCACACGTATTTTGAAAGATTACGTGTGCCTGGTGTATGAATATTTAAATTTTGTAATATCCACCACCTTTATGTCGACTTTTGCTTTGGCTTTGATGTAAGCCGAGATATCAATCTATCAGGGCAAGCCCACCATCGAAACAAAAATATGTTTCGATGGTGGGATCACCTGCAAGGGTTTTGGTGCCGCCGCAACTAGTACAGCGGCATCAGTACGTACCAGCGGTCCGGACGGTTGATTGCCCTGTTTGGTGACTGTTACAGGGGTTTGAATTATTGGGTCTGGGATCACTTGAAGCGATGCCACAGAGGACATATCGGACAATTGCTCATTAATCCTGAGATATTCGGAAGCCGAATTTTTCTCAGGTCCGGCCCTTGGGGTGGCCAGAGATATAAGCGGCTGCATAGTTGTCGGCTGAGCACGCTGAAGATTATTCGCCACAAGCACATCACTAAAAGAGGATTTTTTACGATTTGGAGACTCGTTTAGTAGTTGATTTTTCGAAACCACTAATCAACTCTTTGAAACCGCTTTTAGTCTGCCTCATGAATGATCTCATTTCGTCCTGAACAGCACGACAACCGTCACAGCAAAAGTGGTGTAATATGCACATATATGCACAATTAATATCTTATATATATATATCGACCACCCACTGTACCAAGAGTACTTAAAGGGTACACACTGTAACACTTTGTCGCTGTGTTTATGTTATCCAAGGTCTCGGTCATAAACCTAAGTGCACCGAAATATGAATCGCCCGCTGTGCCTTTGCTATACGCCGAAAAGTGCATATGTCCGCATATACGTAACACGAGTGGACCTTATGCATGTCCACATACCTCCGCCTAATCGATCATAACATAAATATATATTCATATATAAATATTTAAGAATACATAACCGTCTTTGGTTATGTATTGGGCAGCGCAGCTACGAGACTTAGACCTCCTTTAACTCCTAAGTATTTTGTAAAATCAGAAACTCCCATGAGCTCGGAGCGGCAGCTGCTCCGAACATAATTTAAATCTAAATAAATAAAGATTAAACTAAACCTCAGCCAATACAAACGGATTGGGAACGCATCTACATCCAGAAACAAACTACAACTACATGGAGAACCTTCGATAAAAATATTACATGGAGACCGTGACAGGACATAGGACATCGAAGGATCTCCAACACATTAGACATCGAAGGATCCATGACTAAAAACATAAAAAAAAACTGAATGAGTAAAGTGATGTGATGGGAAAGCATGGAGTACAACGAAAAAAAAAGGAAGAAGGAATAGCGCATCAGAGAGAGAGACTTCTCTTTCTGAAAACTTCAGTACCCGCATGGTCAACAGCTCAATAGCTAAAGAGCTCAAACTAGCTTAATTGCTTAAAAAAAAAAAACCAAAAAAAAAAAATCCCAATCCCACCTACTCACTCAAGTATTATAAAAACACTTGAAAAACAAACTATTAATCCACCAACACAAAAAGAAGAAAGCGAGAAGAAACCACAACGAAGGTAGAAATGACGACGACTGCAGAGGACCCCTGGAATCACACCTGTGTCAGCACCGGTGCCCCAACAACCAGATAAAGAAGATAAGCCTGTGCAGCCAGCACCGGCCCCGTTTAGCGCTCCAAGCTAAGCCCGGAACAGCAAACCGACAGCGCTACCAAGAGCGCAAAAAAATTTTTTTTTCCCCCATGCACTGCGTTGCATATTTTTTTTTGTATTTCACTGCGATGCAAATTTTTTTTATGGTATAAAATAAAATTCTTTGTAAAATTGAGCGACATTAAAGTTGCCCGATTAGCGTGTGGCCTGAAAACCATACAAAAAATAGGCAGGTTTTTCATGTAAAAAAAAAATACTAACAACAAAAAAAAAACAACCAATATATATAAAAAAAAATATAGGCGGGTTTTTATGGAAAAAATAAAAATAAGAACACAAAAAGAAAAAACACAATATATATATATAGCCAAATAGGGCAAGTTTTTTTTTAAATGAGCCAAACTGAATGGCAAATAAATAATAAATTAAATTATACGATTTACACAAAAAATTATATACCAATTTTTGAGAAAATACCCAAAATGGGCTTAGTAGATTTGGGCATTTTGTATAAAACATACATTTTTATACCCTTGCAGAGGGTATTATAATTTTGGTCAAAAGTGTGCAACACAGTGAAGGAGACATCTCCGACCCTATAAAGTATATATATTCTTGATCAGGATCACCTCCTGATTCGATATAAGCATGTCCGTCTGTCCGTCTGTCTGTCGGTTTCTACGCAAACTAGTCTCTCAGTTTTAGAGCTATCGAGTTGAAACTTTGCACACATCCTTCTTTTCCTTGCAGGTAGTATATAAGTCGGAACGGCCGGGATCGGTCGACTATATCCTATAGCTGCCATATAACTGATTGATCGGAAATGCCATAACTTTGGTGTTTTTTAAGTTAGAGAGTTGAGACTTTCCACACGTGTTATATTTGACCAAAATATTTTGTGTACAAAATTTCATAAGGATCGGCCGACTATATCCTATAGCTGTCATAGAACGATCGAAATTGACATAACTTTGGTGTTTTTTAAGTTAGAAAGATGGGATTTGGTACAGATTCTATTTTGGGAAAAACAATCTGATCTGCCAATTTTCATAAGGATCGGCCGACTATATACGATCCGCTATATATCTAATAATATAAGATGCGTGGCGCCACCTAGCGGACTGCGACTGAACTGCAAGGGTATATCAACTTCGGCTCCGCCCGAAGTTAGCTTTCCTTTCTTGTTCATAATAAATGTATAGCAAAAAGAGCGATTAATAAAAGCCAGGCTATCAATCTGGACAAAATATAAAAAAAAAACAAAAAAACAAAAAAAAAAAAATGAAATTTTTATATATACAACACAAAAAAAATAACAACGCTCAATGCCAAATTCTGATTTCATATGTTCTTGAATAATCTTATCTTTATGTATGAAAATAATGGCAATAAAATGAAATAAAAATAAATAAAATAAAGAAAGTTGAAAAGAAAATAATTCCAGTATGAGTACACAAAGAGCCATAGACAAAACATATGAAAAGGACCCATATTTCAATGAAAGAATCAAGCATTTAGTATCAACAACCCCAGTTAGTGTGTATGAGTTAGAAATACTTTATATAGAAACTGCCACGTTTCACCATTGTTTCACTGCACCGCAACCCAAAAAGGAATAGTATTAACAACAATTCCGGGTGTGCTTGTGAAATCAAAAATAGACGAGCATCCATTTTTAGGTAGAACGATTGTTATGATGATTTCTAAAAGATAATCTAAAATCTAAAAGATAAAAAGAAAAAAGACAATATAATGGAATGGAACGAATTATCGAAAGAACTATTAAGCATTAAAGCAGAATTCGACAAATCGCATAAGTCACTAACACAGAATAGACCGATACAAAAAACAACGGTCAATAAACACGTAGAAATATTAGTTTAATGCTTTAATGAAGCTCGAATATTAATATATGAACACAGAGAAAAGATAAATCCGGATCACTGGTCTCGAGTATCAAAGTTTTTGATCAGACTAAGATCTAATCTAACATCTGTTAAAGAAAGTGTTGTAATATACGCATATATTTGTATCAAAGCAGCAACTTGGCAACTCTGTTCCAATATGTATTAGTTCTTAAGTTCTTTTGTTCAAGTTCAGTTCTAACTCAAACGTCAAGCACGAAAGTCCAATGTAAGGGACGCGATCATACTATCAACAATTTAATAAACTGCACTTTATATTCCTTTTCATTCTTAATAACCGACTACCACTTTATCTGGCTGTTGACCAAAATATCAACAGGTTATGGGCCCAGATCGCGATAGTCAAGAGAATGAAATTCTGAACGAAGAGTTCTGAGAAAAAGTGTAAATTGTGAAATAGGCAAGCTATAAAAAATGGCGAGTGATATGGAATGGAGTGACGCATGGAAATTGAAAATGCGTGCAGTGCTCGTGAAAAGCGAACTATGGCAGTACGTAGATGGTACAAACATTTGTCCAAAAAAATGAAGATCGGGATGCATGGAAAATGCAAGATGAAAAGGCGCGCGCGGATATATTACTCTCGATTAGTACATCGGAATTATATGTAATTGAAAGTTGCGCGACATCCAGAGATTGCTGGATACGGTTACAAGAAACGTTTCAATCAACGGGACCAGCGCGAAAAGCGAGTCTGCTGAAACGTGTGGCATTATCTAGAATGCAAGAAGGTACCGACATGAGGCAACATGTCTACGAATTTTTCGACGCAGTGAAAAAGTTAAAAGAAATCAACGTAGCAATAGGCGACGATTTACTTGCTATCCTTCTCTTATATAGTCTGCCGGGTTCTTGCGAAACATTTAGGTGTGCCATGGAAACAAGAGACGATTTGCCAGGGCCAGAAGTGTTACGCGTAAAAATATTGGAAGAGGCAGATGCGCGAAAGACAAAAAGTGATTGTGAAGAACAAAACGCATTATACGCTAACCGCCGAAAAGGCAAAGTAGAGAAGAAAGAAACGAGAACTTGCTATAACTGTAATAAGCTGGGACATTTGGCATTTGGCAAATAATAATACAACTAGTGTAAACGGTATTGGCGACATTAATATTGAAGTCAGAAACAAACAACAAAAGAAAGAAATAATTCTTAAAGAAGTGCTTCATGTGTCTGATTTGCGCCAAAATTTATTGTCAGTTTCAAAAATGACCGACAAAGGGTAAGAGGTACATTTCCGAAAAAACGAGGCAATTATTATGAAAAATAGTAAAGTGTGGTTAAGCGCGAAACGGTATGGAAACTTATATTATTTGAATACCGAAAAACAACAGGCGAACAATGGGGTGAATTCTAACGTTAAAGAAATCGATTTGTGGCATTATCGTATGGGACACTTAAACGAAAATGACTTAAAAGGCATGGCCATAAAAGGGAAAGTCCACGGTATGAAATTAAATCGCGAAGAAAAACTCTTAGAATGTGAAATTTGCTTAAGTGAAAAACTAACCGCAAAAAGTTACCCGAGCGCAAAAGAAAAGAGAACCAAAGACCTATTAGAAATTGTACACAGTGATGTATGCGGCCCCATGCGAACGGAGTCCATAAGTGGCTACAAGTATATTGCCACGTTTACTGATGACTACTCCCTTTACTGTAAAATATTTTTCCTCAAAAGGAAAAATGAAGTATTTGAAGCTTTTCAAACTTATAAATCATTTGTTGAGAATTTCACAGGCAAGACAATAAAAACATTGCAAAGCGATAATGGACTAGAATATCGCAACAGAGCCTTCGACTATTTTCTGGAGAAGCACGGGATTGGTCGGCGGCTATCAGTGCCGCACACACCGCAGCAGAACGGCATAGCGGAGAGGCAGAATCGCACTCTCATCGAGATGGCCAGGTGCATGATGAAACAGTCGGGTGCACCCCCTATGCTTTGGGCAGAGGCAGTCAACACCGCCTGTTACATCCGAAACAGATGTTCGACGAAAGGAATATGTGGTGACATACCATATACATACTGGACTGGAAAAGTCCCAACGGTGCTATATCTGAGAATATTCGGCACAAAAGCATATGCATTGGTGAAAGGCACAAACAAAGGCAAGTTTGAGTCTTGATCACAAGAATGCATATTGGTTGGCTACGCTGAAGAATCGAAAGCCTACCGATGTTCCAGGAGCACGCTCAATAATCACCAGTAGTGACGTCAAGTTTTTGAGCACAGCAGGATTCAAAAACGACTACCAAGAGTTTTACGAAGACGAGCTACAAGTGGACATAGGCACAGGAATAGCAGGCATTTAGCTACAACAGCAGCAAGAAAGTGGGTCATCCAGCGATGAAGAATCTGAAGGTCAACCCCAGCCCCAACGTTTTGGTAAAGGGCGTCCCAGATCAGTGAGGACCGGCCAGCGTGGAAGACCACGCAAAATATACCAACAAGCAGCAAAAGAGGGCAACGAGAGCAGTCAAGAAGACAGCATGGGCTCATCCTCCCAAGAAACGTTCGAGGAGTGTGAGATGGCATTTGCGATGGACGCAGACGATCCAACGACTATCGACGATGCGAAAAGCTCAACAGATCGGCTGGATAAGGGCAGCTGAAGACGAATTTTTGGCGCAGGTTCTCAACAACACGTCCGAGCAACCGACAAATCATTGGCAACAAAATGGTTTTCCGAACCAAAGACGATGGCACATCCAAGGGTAAGAAGAAGGTGAGGCTAGTGGCAAAGGGCTACGCACAAAAACCAGGCGAAGACTTCTATGAATCGTACTCCCCCGTTGCACGATTCACATCAGTTAGTCTATTGGCAGCCTTAGCGGCACAGTCTGATATGGAGATCCACCAAATGGACGTAGTAACGGCATACCTAAACGGTGAACTGGAGGAAGACGTGTACATGAACATCCCAGAAGGTTTCAACGAATTTATGGAAAAATTGGCATCAAGAGTTCCAATTGGTTACAATCAGAAGAATCCAGAAGCGAAATACGTCAAAGAAGCCAAGCAGTGGATTCAAGCTGTAAAGCGGATGAAAAATCCAGCCGGCTAATCAAGAAGGCCCTTTATGGATTGCGACAGTCAGGCTTACGTTGGTATCAGAAGCTGACTACAAAACTCAAGGAAATTGGACTTGAGCCTACCGAGCAGGACCCATGCATGTTTATAAAAAAGGAGGAGAAGAAAATTCTACTGGTGACGATTTACGTGGATGATTTGCTATTAACTTCAAATAATCCGAAATGGCTGCAGCAAATCAAATCGCATCTCAGCGCAGAGTTCCAGATGAAAGATATCGGCCGAGTGAAGATGTGTTTGGGAATGGAATTCCAACAAGATCTACAAAAACATTGCATATTCATCTCACAAGCGAAGTACATCGATACCATATTGAAGAGATTTGGTATGACAGAATGCAAATCTGCATTGACACCAATTGAAGCAAAAAGCAACCTGAAGCGACGAGAACGAGATGAAAAGGTATCCTTACCAGAGTTTAATTGGTACTTTAATGTTTCTTGCAGTGACAACTCGTCCAGATATTGCATATGCAGTGAATTTTTTGAGCCAGTTCAACTCTAGCTACAATGAAGAACACAGGAAAGCGGCAAAACGTGTACTGCGCTACCTAGGAGCTAGGTCTTCTCTACAGCAAAAATGAAGAAGGCCTATACGGTGTGGTCGATGCAGACTGGGGCGCCAACATGACAGATCGGCGCTCATATTCGGGGCAAGCGTTTATACTTGCCGGCGCTACCATAAGCAGGGAGGCGCGAAAACAGCGGACTGTGGCTCTATCCAGTACTGAGTCCGAGTACTTAGCCATGTCCGAGGCAGTAAAGGAGGCTTTATACCTAAAGAGTCTTCTGGAGAGGATCGGCAGAAAAGGCAGACCTATACGCATCTACAATGACAACCAAAGCGCGCAAAAACTGGCTAAAGGTTTTGGTTTTCATCCCCGCACAAAGCATATCGACGTGCGCCACCACTTCATCCAGGAAAAACATAAGAGTGGCGACATCGAAATTGAATACATGCCGACGGAGCAGATGCCAGCCGACGTCCTGACGAAGGGATTAAGCAGCAGCAAACATCGTGACTGCATATCATCATTGGGCGTCACCGTATTTAATTAAGTTGAATAATTAAAGTTATAAATTGCTACTTTGAGGGGGCGTGTTGTAATATACGCATATATTTGTATCAAAGCAGCAACTTGGCAACTCTGTTCCAATATGTATTAGTTCTTAAGTTCTTTTGTTCAAGTTCAGTTCTAACTCAAACGTCAAGCACGAAAGTCCAATGCAAGGGACGCGATCATACTATCAACAATTTAATAAACTGCACTTTATATTCCTTTTCATTCTTAATAACCGACCACTTTAACCACTTTATCTGGCTGTTGACCAAAATATCAACAGGTTATGGGCCCAGATCGCGATAGTCAAGAGAATGAAATGCTGAACGAAGAGTTCTGAGAATAAGTTTAAATTGTGAAATAGGCAAGCTATGAAAAATGGCGAGTGCTTTTATAAAAATTGAACCGCTAAGCGCGGAGAATTATGACACATGGAAATTGAAAATGCGTGCAGTGCTCGTGAAAAGCGAACTATGGCAGTACGTAGATGGTACAAATATTTGTTAAAAAAAAAATGAAGATCGGGATGCATGGAAAATGCAAGATGAAAAGGCGCGCGCGGATATATTACTCTCGATTAGTACATCGGAATTATATGTAATTGAAAGTTGCGCGACATCCAGAGATTGCTGGATACGGTTACAAGAAACGTTTCAATCAACGGGACCAGCGCGAAAAGCGAGTCTGCTGAAACGTGTGGCATTATCGAGAATGCAAGAAGGTACCGACATGAGGCAACATGTCAACGAATTTTTCGACGCAGTGAAAAAGTTAAAAGAAATCAACGTAGCAATAGGCGACGATTTACTTGCTATCCTTCTCTTATATAGTCTGCCGGGTTATTACGAAACATTTAGGTGTGCCATGGAAACAAGAGACGATTTGCCAGGGCCAGAAGTGTTACGCGTAAAAATATTAGAAGAGGCAGATGCGCTAAAGACAAAAAGTGATTGTGAAGAACAAAACGCATTATACGCTAACCGCCGAAAAGGCAAAGTAGAGAAGAAAGAAACGAGAACTTGCTATAACTGTAATAAGCCGGGACACTTAGCAAGAAACTGCAAGAATAGACAGAAAAATGAAAATAACGAGAATCGCGCGAGTAAAACGGAAAATAAGAAAGAAGCGCTAAATATTTGCGAATACGGTTATTCAGTGGAAATGCAAAACGAAATGTGGTGCCTAGATAGCGGTTGTACGGCACATATGAGTTCAAACAGAAATATGTTTGAGAGTGTAACAAAGGTCGAAAAGACTTTGCATTTGGCAAATAATAATACAAAAGAAAGAAATAATTCTTAAAGAAGTGCTTCATGTGTCTGATTTGCGCCAAAATTTATTGTCAGTTTCAAAAATGACCGACAAAAGGTACGAGGTACATTTCCGAATAAAACGAGGCAATTATTATGATAAAGTGTGGTTAAGCGCGAAACGGTATGGAATCTTATATTATTTGAATACCGAAAAACAACAGGCGAACAATGTGGTGAATTCTAACGTTAAAGAAATCGATTTGTGGCATTATCGTATGGGACACTTAAACGAAAATGACTTAAAAGGCATGGCCATAAAAGGGAAAGTCCACGGTATGAAATTAAATCGCGAAGAAAAACTCTCAGAATGTGAAATTTGCTTAAGTGAAAAACTAACCGCAAAAAGGTATCCGAGCGCAAAAGAAAAAAGAACCAAAGACCTATTAGAAATTGTACACTGTGATGTATGCGGCCCCATGCGAACGGAGTCTATAAGTGGCTACAAGTATATTGCCACGTTTACTGATGACTACTCCCGTTACTGTAAAATATATTTCCTCAAAAGGAAAAATGAAGTATTTGAAGCTTTTCAGACTTATAAATCATTTGTTGAGAATTTCACAGGCAAGACAATAAAAAAATTGCAAAGCGATAATGGACTAGAATATCGCAACAGAGCCTTCGACGATTTTCTGGAGAAGCACGGGATTGGTCGGCGGCTATCAGTGCCGCACACACCGCAGCAGAACGGCATAGCGGAGAGGCAGAATCGCACTCTCATCGAGATGGCCAGGTGCATGATGAAACAGTCGGGTGCACCCCCTATGCTTTGGGCAGAGTCAACACCGCCTGTTACATCCGAAACAGATGTTCGACGAAAGGAATATGTGGTGACATACCATATACATACTGGACTGGAAAAGTCCCAACGGGGCTATATCTGAGAATATTCGGCACAAAAGCATATGCATTGGTGAAAGGCACAAATCGTACTCCCCCGTTGCACGATTCACATCAGTTAGACTATTGGCAGCCTTAGCGGCACAGTCTGATATGAAGATCCACCAAATGGACGTAGTAACGGCATACCTAAACGGTGAACTGGAGGAAGACGTGTACATGAACATTCCAGAAGGTTTCAACGAATTTATGGAAAAATTGGCATCAAGAGTTCCAATTGGTTCCAATCAGAAGAATCCAGAAGCGAAATACGTCAAAGAAGCCAAGCAGTGGATTCAGGCAGTAAAGCGGATGAAAAATCCAGTCTGCTTAATCAAGAAGGCCCTTTATGGATTGCAACAGTCAGGCTTACGTTGGTATCAGAAGCTGACTACAAAACTCAAGGAAATTGGACTACCGAGCAGGACCCATGCATGTTTATAAAAAAGGAGGAGAAGAAAATTCTACTGGTGACGATTTACGTAAATGATTTGCTATTAACTTCAAATAATCCGAAATGGCTGCAGCAAATCAAATCGCATCTCAGCGCAGAGTTTCAGATGAAAGATATCGGCCGAGTGATGATGTGTTTGGGAATGGAATTCCAACAAGATCTACAAAAACATTGTGTATTCATCTCACAAGCGAAGTACATCGATACCATATTGAAGAGATTTGGTATGACAGAATGCAAACCTGCATTGACACCAATTGAAGCAAAAAGCAACCTGAAGCGACCAGAGGCATTCGACGAGAACGAGATGAAAAGGTATCCTTACCAGAATTTAATTGGTACTTTAATGTTTCTTGCAGTGACAACTCGTCCAGATATTGCATATGCAGTGAATTTTTTGAGCCAGTTCAACTCTAGCTACAATGAAGAACACTGGAGAGCGGCAAAACGTTTACTGCGCTACCTAAACAGAACAAAGGAGCTAGGTCTTCTCTACAGCAAAAATGAAGAAGACCTATACGGTGTGGTCGATGCAGACTGGGGCGCCAACATGACAGATCGGCGCTCATATTCGGGGCAAGCGTTTATACTTGCCGGCGCTACTATAAGTTGGGAGGCGCGAAAACAGCCGACTGTGGCTCTATCCAGTACTGAGTCCGAGTACTTAGCCATGTCCGAGGCAGTAAAGGAGGCTTTATACCTAAAGAGTCTTCTGGAGAGGATCGGCAGAAAAGGCAGACCTATACGCATCTACAATGACAACCAAAGCGCGCAAAAACTGGTTAAAGGCTTTGGTTTTCATCCCCGCACAAAGCATATCGACGTGCGCCACCACTTTATCCAGGAAAAACATAAGAGTGGCGACATCGAAATTGAATACATGCCGACGGAGCAGATGCCAGCCGACGTCCTGACGAAGGGATTAAGCAGCAGCAAATATCGTGACTGCATATCATCATTGGGCGTCACCGTATTTAATTAAGTTGAATAATTAAAGTTATAAATTGCTACTTTGAGGGGGCGTGTTGTAATATACGCATATATTTGTATCAAAGCAGCAACTTGGCAACTCTGTTCCAATATGTATTAGTTCTTAAGTTCTTTTGTTCAAGTTCAGTTCTAACTCAAACGTCAAGCACGAAAGTCCAATGCAAGGGACGCGATCATACTATCAACAATTTAATAAACTGCACTTTATATTCCTTTTCATTCTTAATAACCGACCACTTTAACCACTTTATCTGGCTGTTGACCAAAATATCAACAGAAAGGTTCAAGCTTGATATTTCAATACCTACTATTCTCAATACTTCAATAACAATTGAAGCTGGTGACGAACCAGAATCAAAAGAAGTTATTGACCAACAAGAAATAGAAGAAAGCGATATTAACAACCTTACGGTTCCGGCAGTCTTTATTCAATCTGAATTATCAGACCAGGACTTGACCGACTCTGAATTTAACGACAGCATTGTAGAATTAAAACCAACCACAATGACTGACGAAAGCATTGCCCAAAGAGCATACATTACAGAAATATCGAATGCCATCCCTGAATTTAATTAATTAATTAAAGTACATACAATGCAGTACTGAAATGACAGGTAATGCCAATTCAATATTATACACCCAACGAGGAAATAATTATCGCGGTAGAGGTAATAATCGACGTAATTATAATAATACCAGATATTACCAAAATAACGGTTATAATCAAAACACTAGCTACTACAGAAATAACGGTAACCAGAATAACAGTTATTACACAAACAACAACCGCGGCGGAAATAACCGTGGTGGAAACAACCGCGGCGGAAATAGCCGTGGGGGAAACAACAATAATAACGATAATAATAATAATAACCAAAATAACAATATAAGGATAGCCCAAACGAATTCGGAAAACTCCCAAACACCTTTAGATACACGTCAGTAAAAAACAACAAAATTCACACTATAAATCTCAGTCAAAGTACATTCGTTAGTTTCATAAACGCAGCAACAGGAAAAGAATTAGTTTTTCCACTAGATACAGGTGCAGAAATATCCATATTAAAGGAAAATTCTGATAATTTGCAAAACATTCAAGATAATCATATCATAAACATACAGGGTATAAGCCAAGAGGTTGCCAAATCAAAAGGCATAACTTCTATTGAAATTCAGACTTCTAAGTACATCATCCCACATGATTTCCATATAGTAAATGTGCAATTCACTATTCCTTGTGATGGGATACTGGGAATAGATTTTATCAAAAGGTACAATTGTCAATTAGACTTCAAGCCTTCTGAAGACTGGTTTGTAATTAGACCAAATAATCTCAAATATCCATATTATGTTCCGATAACTTACAGTTTTGGCAACAATTCCCTAATTCTGCCAGCAAGATCCCAAGTCATCCGAAAAATTAAGATAAATTCCGAAGAAAATAGTGTATTAATACCGAATCAAGAGATTCATAAAGGTATCTATACAGCAAATACCATAGCAACAGTCCAGAATGCATATGTAAGACTACTAAATACCACAAATATAGATCAGGTAGTTAATATTAAAAATATTCATCATGAACCACTTTCAAACTACGATGTAGTAAAAACTGACCCAGAAAACCGTAAAAAAACTCTATTACTATTACTAACTATTCGGGGCAAGCGTTTATACTTGCCGGCGCTACTATAAGTTGGGAGGCGCGAAAACAGCCGACTGTGGCTCTATCCAGTACTGAGTCCGAGTACTTAGCCATGTCCGAGGCAGTAAAGGAGGCTTTATACCTAAAGAGTCTTCTGGAGAGGATCGGCAGAAAAGGCAGACCTATACGCATCTACAATGACAATCAAAGCGCGCAAAAACTGGTTAAAGGCTTTGGTTTTCATCCCCGCACAAAGCATATCGACGTGCGCCACCACTTCATCCAGGAAAAACATAAGAGTGGCGACATCGAAATTGAATACATGCCGACGGAGCAGATGCCAGCCGACGTCCTGACGAAGGGATTAAGCAGCAGCAAACATCGTGACTGCATATCATCATTGGGCGTCACCGTATTTAATTAAGTTGAATAATTAAAGTTATAAATTGCTACTTTGAGGGGGCGTGTTGTAATATACGCATATATTTGTATCAAAGCAGCAACTTGGCAACTCTGTTCCAATATGTATTAGTTCTTAAGTTCTTTTGTTCAAGTTCAGTTCTAACTCAAACGTCAAGCACGAAAGTCCAATGCAAGGGACGCGATCATACTATCAACAATTTAATAAACTGCACTTTATATTCCTTTTCATTCTTAATAACCGACCACTTTAACCACTTTATCTGGCTGTTGACCAAAATATCAACAGAAAGGTTCAAGCTTGATATTTCAATACCTACTATTCTCAATACTTCAATAACAATTGAAGCTGGTGACGAACCAGAATCAAAAGAAGTTATTGACCAACAAGAAATAGAAGAAAGCGATATTAACAACCTTACGGTTCCGGCAGTCTTTATTCAATCTGAATTATCAGACCAGGACTTGACCGACTCTGAATTTAACGACAGCATTGTAGAATTAAAACCAACCACAATGACTGACGAAAGCATTGCCCAAAGAGCATACATTACAGAAATATCGAATGCCATCCCTGAATTTAAGTAATTAATTAAAGTACATACAATGCAGTACTGAAATGACAGGTAATGCCAATTCAATATTATACACCCAACGAGGAAATAATTATCGCGGTAGAGGTAATAATCGACGTAATTATAATAATACCAGATATTACCAAAATAACGGTTATAATCAATCAGAATAACAGTTATTACACAAACAACAACCGCGGCGGAAATAACCGTGGTGGAAACAACCGCGGCGGAAATAACCGTGGGGGAAACAACAATAATAACGATAATAATAATAATAACCAAAATAACAATATAAGGATAGCCCAAACGAATTCGGAAAACTCCCAAACACCTTTAGATACACGTCAGTAGAAAACAACAAAATTCACACTATAAATCTCAGTCAAAGTACATTCGTTAGTTTCATAAACGCAGCAACAGGAAAAGAATTAGTTTTTCCACTAGATACAGGTGCAGAAATATCCATATTAAAGGAAAATTCTGATAATTTGTAAAACATTCAAGATAATCATATCATAAACATACAGGGTATAAGCCAAGAGGTTACCAAATCAAAAGGCATAACTTCTATTGAAATTCAGACTTCTAAGTACATCATCCCACATGATTTCCATATAGTAAATGTGCAATTCACTATTCCTTGTGATGGGATACTGGGAATAGATTTTATCAAAAGGTACAATTGTCAATTAGACTTCAAGCCTTCTGAAGACTGGTTTGTAATTAGACCAAATAATCTCAAATATCCATATTATGTTCCGATAACTTACAGTTTTGGCAACAATTCCCTAATTCTGCCAGCAAGATCCCAAGTCATCCGAAAAATTAAGATAAATTCCGAAGAAAATAGTGTATTAATACCGAATCAAGAGATTCATAAAGGTATCTATACAGCAAATACCATAGCAACAGTCCAGAATGCATATGTAAGACTACTAAATACCACAAATATAGATCAGGTAGTTAATATTAAAAATATTCATCATGAACCACTTTCAAACTACGATGTAGTAAAAACTGACCCAGAAAACCGTAAAAAAACTGTATTATATTTAGACTAGAAAACGAAGCGATCACTACAAATAATTTCTATAAACAAAAACTGATGAACCCGTATATACAAAAAATTACAGAAATCTTCATAGTCAACAAGACGAAATTCAAAGACAAGTCCAAAAACTCATTAATGATAAAATAGTAGAACCCTCTGTATCACCTTATAATAGCCCACTTTTGCTAGTACCAAAAAAGTCACTCCCAAATTCAGAAAATAAAAAATGGCGATTAGTAATTGATTATCGTCAAATTAATAAAAAACTCTTATCTGATAAATTTCCACTCCTTAGAATCGATAACATTTTAGATAGTCATAGGTTGCTCCGAAAACCACATGCTCAAGAACCTATTTGATGTTTTCGAGAAATGTAGGAAACACAACCTAAAGTTACATCCCGAAAAATGTTCATTTTTCATGCATGAAGTCACGTTTCTAGGACACAAATGCACAAATAAGGAATCTTGCCTGACGACAAAAAATACGACGTCATTCAAAATTACCCAGTCCCGCATGAAGTGGACAGCGCTAGAAGATTCGTTGCATTTTGCAATTATTACAGACGTTTCATAAAGAATTTTGCAGAATACTCCCGTCACATAACAAGATTATGTAGGAAAAATGTAAAATTTGAATGGGCAACACAATGTCAAAACGTTTTCGAACATCTAAAATCAGCATTAATAAACCCAACTCTGTTGCAATACCCAGATTTTAGCAAAGAATTTTGCATAATTACAGATGCTAGCAAATACGCTTGTGGAGCAGTACTAACTCAAAATAAAAATGGATTACAGCTTCCAGTTGCAAACGCATCAAGATCCTTTACGAAAGGTGAAAGCAACAAGAGCACTACAGAACAAGAATTAGCAGCTATTCATTGGGCAATAACATTCTTTAGACCATATATTTATGATTTATGATATTTATGATATTTATGATATATTTATGATGATTCGGCCGACTGTCGTCACATGCAGACGTGTTTTTTATTGTGCTCCTGGAAAAAATATTCAATAAAATCATAAAAGTGCAGTGACTGGTCTAAGAAATCTACAATAACGCGAAAAGACGCTTTTTGCGATGAAATCGCTAATGTTTATATTGATTAATTAATTAATATAAAACACAACTCTCAAAACTCAAACTAAATTAATCTCGACTGCAATGAGCTTAAACCACGTTCGCACACAACGTCAACGTGAGCAAGACGAGAGACGGCTCTCAGTACAAAGAAACAACGCGTACTTCTCTTTTAAAGCAACCGAAAACCATGCAAGCTCTGATCAAGCGCGGTCAATTACCCCCAAATTGACCGAATTCTTAAACGTAGAGAGCGAGAGAGCGCGTTCCTGCTCCCCCTCGATACCATCGATGTCTCTGCAGCCAAAGAGTGCAGTAACTAGCACCTCAATTTCTTTGACAACGTCAACAGTAACAACAACAACAACCGCAACTGTATCGACAGCGCGTTTAACGACGTCATCAGCTAGCAGCGCAAATAGTAATACGTCCGCACTGCCCGAAAACCAAAACAAAAACAATGACTATATTAAGCCGGCTGTGCAGACTGGCATGGATCGCTACATCCAAATCAAAAGGAAGCTGAGCCCCCTCAATTCCAAACGCAAAATAACCCGTGGCAATGCTAGCCTAGCAGCAAAAGAAACGCCCATTAACTCAAACCGATTTAAAATCTTGGCAGACGCCGATGAGGTTGAGGCGGGCGAATCCACTGAAGTTGAGAAAAGGAAGCCAAAACCTCCGCCTATCTATATACGCGAAAAAAGTTCCAAGGTTCTTGTCAACAAAATTATTGAGCTTATTGGTAAGGATAACTTCCACATAATACCCCTTGTAAAGGGCAACATTCAAGAAACAAAAGTTCAAATGAAGTCTGAAGATAACTACAGAGTATTATCAAAATATCTAACCGAGAATAAAAAGAACCATGCTCCAATATACAATCTTCAGTACCTGCTGCACCGCAGAATTACAGTTGAGGAACCGCACAAACGCAATGGCCCGGTACAATGTGCGAACTGCCAGGAATATGGCCACACAAGGTCATACTGTAAACTGCGCCCGGTGTGTGTAGTTTGCGGAGAGCTTCATGACTCCGCACACTGCCCAGCGAGCAAAGATGACAGCAACTCGAAAAAGTGCGGCAACTGCGGTGGCAACCACACTGCTAATTATAGAGGATGCCCAGTCTATAAGGAGCTGAAAAGTCGCATCCACCAGAAAGGAATAGCTGCCCGCACCCAAAATGGACAGTTCACGGCGTCCAGATCAAACCCTGAAGTCTTCTTCTCGACTGCAGCCAGATCCTCACTAGGACCCAGCAACATCAACCAACAGAGCAGCCAAAAAGCAACTTTGAAGCTATGATATGCAGCCTACAACAAAGCCTGATGGAATTTATGTCGTTTATGCGCACAACTATGCAAGATTTAATGCGAAACCAAAATCTATTGATTCAAATGCTGGTTTCACAATAATCCAAATAAAAATACTACGGATATCTACGTGGAACGCTAACGGCGTTTCGCAACATAAACTTGAGTTAGCTCAATTCCTACTCGACAATCATATCGATGTAATGCTGCTTTCGGAAACACACCTTACAAACAAATACAATTTTCAACTACGAGGATATTCATTCTACGGAAAAAATCATCCAGATGGTAAAGCACATGGTGGGACTGGAATTCTAATCAGAAGCCGCATAAAGCACCATTATCAAAACAAATTTGCTAAAAACTACCTACAGGGCACATCTATAAATATACAACTAAATACTGGCAACCAACTTACACTAGCCACCGTATACTGCCCCCCTCGCTTCAATATAGCTGAAGATGAGTTTATGCAGTTTTTCAACACACTTGGAGACCACTTCATAGCAGCAGGAGACTACAATGCCAAGCACACACACTGGGGATCCCGTCTCGTGACTACAAAAGGGAAGCAGCTCTATAATGCAATTATCAAAGCCAAGAACAAGCTCGACTATGTTTCTTCTGGCACACCAACATACTGGCCGGCAGACCCAAGGAAACTACCAGATTTAATAGACTTTGCGATTACCAAAAACATCCCTAAAAATCTGATAAGCGCCAATTGCCTATCGGATCTCTCATCTGATCACTCGCCTGTCCTGTTTATTAAGTATAGAAGTATAGTTAAGTATAGGTTAGTATAGGGTTAAGTATAGAAAATATATCAGCTCACACATTGAGCTAAGTCCTCATCTCCACGATGAAGCCAACGTAGACAGCTTTGTTAATTCACTTGAGTCTGTACTCGTCTCTGCAGCTCGAGCCTCAACATCGCAAACTATAAATACACAAAGCAATAAAAAGACAAATCTACAAATCGAACAGCTCGTCCTCGAAAAGCGGCGTTTACGTCGCGAGTGGCAATTCCACAGATCGCCATCTGCTAAGCAAAGCTTTAGACATGCCTCACGTCAACTTACTAAAGCCCTACAGCAAGAAGAAGATTATGTCCACCGCTGCTATATAGAGCAATTGTCAACTTCTAGTACAAAACACTCACTATGGAGAGCTCACCCAACTCTAAGCTCACCGAAAGAAACCGTGATGCCTATTATAAATCCCACAGGCGGCTGGGCGCGCAGCGATGCAGACAGAGCCAGCACGTTTGCCAATCACCTTAAAAATATCTTCCAACCAAATCCGGCCACTAGTGCCTTTACTTTGCCGACTTTACCATATGAGCCTCAGCTTCAACATGAACCAATCGTGTTTCGCCCAAACGAAATCGCTAATATCATCAAAAACCAACTAAATCCGAAAAAATCACCAGGCTGCGACCTCATAACTCCCAAAATGATCATTGAGCTTCCATATTGCGCCGTCTGCACTATCACCCAGCTCTTCAATGCCATCGCAAAACTTGGCCACTTTCCAGCGAGATGGAAAAAGTCAATTATAATAATGATAGCAAAGCCGGGAAAAGACCACACAATTCCCACGTCGTATAGACCTATAAGCCTACTTTCATGCTTATCTAAACCCTTTGAGAAATGCATTCTGACTCGAATAAACACATACCTAAGGATCCAGGAAGGAATCCCGTCACATCAGTTTGGGTTTCGTGAAAAGCACGAAACAATTGAGCAGGTCAACCGGATAACAGCAGAAATTCGGAATGCATTCGAAAAACGCGAGTACTGTACCGCAATATTTCTAGATGTCTCTCAAGCATTTGATAGAGTCTGGCTAGAAGGTCTAATGTACAAGATCAAGACAATGCTCCCTTGTAATACCCACAAGCTTTTAGAGTCTTACCTTTACGACAGAAAATTTGCTGTGAGGTGCAACACAGATATATCTGACGAATTCACTGTTGGAGCTGGAGTTCCTCAAGGAAGCGTACTCGGACCAACATTATATGTTCTCTACACATCAGACATCCCGACAAGCACACGACTAACAACATCTACGTTTGCTGATGATACAGCTATTCTTAGCCGCTCAAAATGCCCGATGCAAGCAACTGCGCAGCTAGCTCTTCATCTGGTGGATGTTGAAAAATGGCTATCAGACCGGCGAATTAAAGTAAACGAACAAAAATGCAAGCACGTTACGTTCACCTTGAATAGGCAAAACTGCCCGCCCCTTACGCTAAACAACACCCTACTCCCGCAAGCAAACGAGGTAACATATCTAGGAGTACACCTCGATAGAAGACTCACATGGCGTCGGCACATAGAAGCTAAAAGAACCCACCTAAAGTTAAAAGCCAGCAGCCTTCATTGGCTTATCAACGCTCGGTCTCCCCTTTGCCTTGAATATAAAGTCCTGCTGTATAACTCGGTACTTAAACCTATATGGATGTACGGCTCCCAGTTATGGGGGAATGCCAGCAATAGCAATATTGACATAGTCCAGCGAGCTCAGTCGAAGATCTTGAGAACAATCACCGGGGCACCGTGGTACGTTCGCAACGAAAACATACATCGCGACTTAAACATTCTTCCAGTCAAAGATGTGATCGCAGAACAGAAGGAAAAGTACTTTAGCAAGCTTTTGTCGCACCCTAACCACCTGGCGAGAGGTCTAACAAGGTTGAGCAACCAATCACGACTTTGTCGCAATGACCTACCCACCCAGCGACCGTCTTGAGGAACGCGCAACCAGAATGCAGTCTTAGTCTACTGTTAGTTAAATGTTAATGTTACGATTTGAAAACTTATTGTTAGTCTCAAAATTAAGAGAAGATCCAATAAATAAAAGCAAAGTTTAATTAAAAAAAAAATATATATATTTATGGTAGACACTTCACTGTCAAAACAGACCACAGAGCACTTACCTATTTATTTTCAATGATAAATCCCAGTTCCAAACTAACACGAATGAGACTTGAATTAGAGGAATATAATTTTACAATAGAGTATCTAAAGAGTAAAGATAATTATGTAGAAAAACATACATTTAAACATTAATATTCTGAAAGTCACTACCAGAAACCAAAGTAGACAAAAATCCTGCGCAGGAAATGAAAAAATAGAATTACATAAGCAATCCATAGAAAAAGCTTCAAAGCCCAACTTATATGAAGTCATTAATAATGATGAAGTACGTAAAGTAGTGACCTTGCATGTAAATAACAATATGTGTTTATTTAAGCACGGAAGGGAAATTACAGCAAGATATAATGTTAGCGATTTGTATACTAATGGAACCCCTGACTTAGGTCAATTCTTTCAAAGGCTTGAAAAGCAAGCCGGTATGCACAAAATCAGCCAAATTAAAGTGGCACCGTGGGAAAATATCTTTGTACATGTTTCAATTGATAATTTTAAAAATATGGGCAATTATATATTGAAATCATTAAGAGTAGATCTACTCAACCCGGTGACTGTAATAAAAAATAATAAACAAAAAGGTGGTCACACAGGCATTACTAAAACCTTGGTCCAGAGACACTATTACTGGAAAAATATGTCCAAAGACATAAAAGAGTACATAAAGAAATTTCCTAAATGCCAAAAGTCTAAACCAACTAAATACACTAAGACCCCATTAACTATAACTGAAACTCCACAAAGAGCTTTCGATAGAGTAATTGTGGACACAGTTGGTCCACTACCAAAATCAAACAATGGAAACGAGTATGAAGTAACACTCATATGCGATTTAACCAAATACCTGGTAGCGATACCAATACCAAATAAAAGTGCAAATACGGTAGCAAAAGCTATATTTGAAGATTTTATTCTAAAGTACGGTCCAATGAAGACGTTCATTACGGACATGGGAACGGAATATAAAAATTCAATTATTGAAGGTCTATGTAAAAATTTAAATATTGAAAACATAACTTTGACGGCACATCATCACCAAACTGTAGGTACCGTGGAGCGAAGCCACTGAACACTCAATGAGTACATTCGTTCATACATCTCATTTGACAAAACGGATTGGGATGTATGGCTACAATACTTCGTCTATTGTTTTAATACGACCCCATCTATGGCACATGACTATTGTCCATACGAGCTAGTTTTTTGTAAAACTTCTAATTTACCAAAGCATTTTAATAGCATAGAAAACATAAAACTTCCAGCCAGACTAAGTCTAGAATCTCATAAAACAAAACAAAAAATTATTTACGACAAAACTAGTTTAGATTTTGAGTTGAAAATAGGAGATAAGGTCTTATTAAAAAATGAAACTGGACATAAGCTAGATTTTAAATATACAGGCCCTTATAAGGTAAAACAAATAGGAGATAGGGATAATATAACTATATCAGACAATAAAAATAAAAAACAAATAGAACATAAAGATAGATTAAAACTTTTTATTTCATAATCAATCAAAATGTCATAAATATATCACGTATGGCCATACATAAAAAAAAAAAAAAAAAGGAAATGAAAATGACCAAATAAAAAAAAAGAGAAAAATAAAATAACACCACACAAAAAAAAATCTTATTGTTAACATCATTTATTAAATTTTGTACAATCTATGTTAGAAAATAACTTTATTAAGGGGGGGTTAGGGTTTTAAAATTTTTTTTTTTCGATTTTTTTTTTTTTGATTTTCTTAATAAAGAACCTTTCAAGAATACTGTGTCCAAATTAGATGGATAGGTGCATTATTAACAAAGATACAGCGATTTTAGCAACCCCACCTCCGAGCCAGGCCAACGGTCAGAAAAACTTCAAAGCGTTTTTCCCAAAACTCACTTTTTCAAAGTCGGTGCCCATCATAACTTCAAAACTACTGAATCGATCGTTTTGAAATTTTTACCACTTCTTGCCAACATAATTGACGAGGTATCCCTGGAGAGTTTTTTCCAAATTTGTTTAAATTTCTATTTTTTAAATAACAAATTAGCCGATTTTTTTCCTCAAAAATCACGTTTTTCACTTCAAAGTGTTCCCAAAAATTTAAAAATTGAAACTTCTATAAACCCTCCCAGTGTTACCTGGGAAAAATGTCTATCTAACGAAAGAACTTTGATTTTTTGATTTCAAATAATCTACAACCGATATATGAGGGGCACCGCAATGCAACTTTTTTTCGAGGAGCCTGCTAATAATGGTCGCCATTGCCGTAGTTCTTATTATTTTTTTCTGAAAATTTTACAAAACATTCTTCAAATGTTGTACTTCAATCTAAAAATAGTTTAAATAAATAGATGTTTACCAGATCCTCAAAAAAAAAACATGAAAATGTGTCTTTTTTTGCTCGCTCAGACCCTAACCCCCCCTTAAATTACGTTATTTTTCAAAAGGAGGGAGATGTAATATGCACATATATGCACAGTTAATATCTTATATATATATATCGACCACCCACTGTACCAAGAGTACTTAGAGGGTACACACTGTAACACTTTGTCGCAGTGTTTATGTTATCCAAGGTCTCGGTCATAAACCTAAGTGCACCGAAATATGAATCGCCCGCTGTGCCTTTGCTGTACGCCGAAAAGTGCATATGTCCGCATATACGTAACACGAGTGGACCTTATGCATGTCCACATACCTCCGCCTAATCGAACATAACATAAATATATATTCATATATAAATATTTAAGAATACATAACCGTCTCTCCGCTGCCGCTTTGGGCAGCGCAGCTACGAGACTTAGAGCTCCTTTAACTCCTAAGTAAATTTGTAAAATCAGAAACTCCATGAGCTCGGAGCGGCAACAAGAGCTGCTCTGAACATAATCTAAATCTAAATAAATAAAGATTAAACTAAACCTCAGCCATCTTTTACAAACGGATTGGGAACGCATCTACATCCAGAAAAAAACTACAACTACATGGAGAACCTTCGATAAAAATATTACAGTGGAGACCAGACCTACGCGAGATTGCATCCGAAACTGAGGCCGTGAACCCGGCATACTTGGCGTGTAAAACGTTTTCACAGAGCCAGCAATGGATGGTAGGCTGGGAAGACGAGATTGTTTTATTACAAGACTTCAATGCCCAGATCAATTTAAATTCCATGATTGTTAAGATTTTAAATAATTAATTTATTAAAAATTATTAAAATTTAAATAATTAATTTATTAATAATATTGATGAACCTTGTACCACTGTACCAGGGAAACGAAAGCGGGAGATTGAAGAGAGCAGTTAGTGCGAGTTAGTAAAATGCAAAAAATAGAGATAAGAATCTCTATTGAGCGAGAAATAGGAGCAATAGAATAGAAGCAACACCGTAAGAGATGAAGAAGAAGAGCAGGGCTATGTTGGGAAGAAAAATTTATAAAATTATTATTTTACCTCCAAATATATCCCTGCACACGCGAAGCGATACGGATCTATGAATTGCAATTTGTTATTATTTTTATATTTTTAAGTGAATAGAAATAAACACCGATGCAAATCTAATAAGCAAATTTTATGACAACGCAGTGCGCACAAAAAAAACACTTCCGTCCGCTTTGAGATAAAGAGAAGAAGTTTGAAGTCATTTTTGGTCGAAAATGAAAACCTTTTAAGTATTTTTTACGCCTTCATATAAGTGGCTTTTAGGTTGTTTTAAAACTAATAAAAGTCTATTGGACTATTGAATCTACATAAAAACTGATTTACATTTAAATCTTTCTATACGGACATATATGACTTTTGCTAATATTTTGCCGCGATTTAATTTATTGGTGCTCAACGTTTTCTCATTGTGCTTTACACTTTAATGCTACATTGCTCGGCAGCATGTTCTGCAGTGCAGTTACGTACTTTAGACGCTAAATTACTTTTGACATCTGCTCTCTTCAAACGTAACATTTTTCTTTTAAGACACGAACGCTTTTTGCCGCTGTTTCAAGCTTGTACTCGCTTTATTCAGTGGGACCATTTCAGTTAATCATGAGCCTAACATGTACACCGATGAAGTGCTAGTTTGGAGGTACTATTACAGCTAACTCCTACTTATCATGTTGGCTTGGCCATAATTGTGCACATATTAAACGTACGGGTGGTGGTCGCAATAGTCGAATGATCGAAGTCGCAATGATCGAATCATCAAGAAAATTAGCTTGCCTGGTTCAGATTCTATCGCGAAATAGAATCTGAACCAGGCAAACCAGGAATGGATTTCTTGATGTTCGTAAGAAATTTGCGTTGGTAAACGAACATTTTGGAGTATCAATTTCTTTAATTAAATTTGTTGAACGAATCTTCACGTCGAGAAATTTGGAATAACAATTCAGTGAATTTCTTGGGTATGCCTTCAAATAACACTGGAGATCTTCACAACGCATTTTTTAATTCCTTCAAAGTAGTCAAATTTCCCCCAGAGGTTCTTCGAATATGTGAACTCTGAATCGAATAGCCTTACATTTGTTTTGGATGCCTTCAAGGGTAGGCACGATCGTCAGTAGATACTTCCTTATCTACTGGCCTTCGTCTGTATGTGTTTTTTGTGAGTCCATCTGCTGGCGTGATTTCTGTTAACTCATCTACTGCCCGTCCAATTAAATTCTTATAGGTGTTGCTTTGAAGTCCGGTACTGGTGGGCTGATTCTTAGATTTAATGAAAAACGTTGTTTTTTACCCCTTTTTATTTCCGATGCTACTACAGAGGATGTGAGCTCAACATCTTAAAATTGCTCCTATCGAAATATTTGTCAAATTGAACTTCAAGCATAAGCGTAGAATATCGTCGTTTAAAGTAATTATTGTATACCTGTATACCTATTGTATACAACTCTCTTGATCTTAAGCATGGATTGAGCACATAATTGCTTATTAATACGTATCAATACAGGTAACCAGTTCTGGTTTAGGTGTTACAAAAAACTAAATAATGTGTTTGTTGAGCTATCAGCGTTTTGATAGCGAACGAATTAATAAAGACTCCACAATTCAATTTCAATATTTTTATTGGGTCAATTTTGGGGTTAAAACAACTGCAGCGGCCGATCCCAACAAAGCCGAATATACAAGTGCATAAACCTAAGAGCTTGCGCAGAAGCTCCACCAAAGCTCCCAAAGTGCATGCGTTACAAAAGAACAACAAAGCGCATGCGAATCTGGGAGAAACAAAGAATATGGAACAGCTGATAACGGGCAATTAGCGGACCGCTGCGGCTAGTTACACTGAGAGACTTAAATAGAAATAATTATTATATTTGATGCTGGCACAAGTCCCAACATCCTCCCCCCGTTGAATTCCATCTTTCAACAAAAAATCCTAAGGGGCATGGGACAGCTTCATCACATAATATTGCTGATGATCTCAAGGTCCAAAATTCTCAGTTGCAGGCTGCTGTGTCCATCCAGATCCAGAGGGCGTTCGAGCCAGGCGTCAATAGGGTGGCGAGAGTGGAAGGAAACTTCTTTCCCAAATTGCGCGTAGGCGCACCTTTCGATAGCAGGATCGGGAGCCTTCACGGCTGGAGCAGCAGCCACCTTGGCAGCTGCAGACGGCGGCAGCAGCGATGCGGACGACCTCCCCCCATTGGAAGGGTGCAGGCTAGAGTCCAGAATGGAGTCAGACCTGGGCGCTGACTTAATCGGCAACGGTGACAATAATCCAAATCCCGGGCCAGATGAGGGATTAAGTACAGCAGCTTCAGAGAATCCATCGCAAACAACTGCCAGATGCGACGTTGAAATAGCGACCACGGGGGGAGCGGTGGATAGCAGGGGCACTGATGAGATGCAATTGGACACGTCCTGGCTATCGTGATCGTTGTTCAGGTTTCTCTCCAATTTAAAAACCTGAGAACCCGATTGGATGTCGCGGTCCCGCGGGTAATCCTGACTGCTTGAGGGATGATTTTCCAACAGACCATCCTGCACCTTCACCACCGCTATGGTTGGTTCTGCCATTGACGAAGCAGTGGGACCATTGGTGCCGTCAAGACGAGTGGAGTGTGCAGGTACCCTCATGGAGTGCTTTGCCATTCCCACCTGAATGTCAAAGCGCACATCAGCGGCAAGCTGGGAGAACTTCCAACATAATTCACTCCCAACTTCAACAGAGCTCAATCGCTCTAACTCATCCTGGAGTGTGGTAAATTTCTTGCGCAACAAAATTTCCAACGGCTCCAGTACCATGATGGTCAAATCTTCCTTCTTCACTGCAGCCTTGACCTTATTATGCAGGGCTTCCATCTCCTGGTAGGTCACCTCTGCTCTTCGCCGCAAAAGCCTTTCCCTGCTTGCACGAACCGAGGCACTAGCTACGTCTCCCGACTCCATTATGCAATTTGTTTTTGTGCAAGGAGCAATGTAATGGAAACAACAGCAACAAGTTTTCCTTTACAAGGTTTCCTTTAAGCACTTTAATGATCACAAATCAATTAGAGCGCGATCACGTCGGGGTCACCAAATGTTGAGCTATCAGCGTTTTTATAGCGAACGAATTAATAAAGACTCCACAATTGAATTTCAATATTTTTATTGGGTCAATTTAACCCCAAAACAACTGCAGCGGCCGATCCCAACAATGCGCAGAAGCTCCACCAAAGCTCCCACCAAAGTGCATGCGCTACAAAAGAGCAACAAAGCGCATGCGAATCTGGGAGAAACAAAGAATATGGAACAGCTGATAACGGGCAATTAGCGGACCGCAGCGGTTAGTTACACTGAGAGACTTAAATAGAAATAATTATTATATTTAATGCTGGCACAAGTCCCAACAGTGTTCATTTTTTATCAGAATTTTCGCTGTATTCTTGGAAAGTTCTGTCAATTTTACACTACTTGTGTCTTGACTTTAACCGATCAGGAAATCATCTGTCCCCGATGAGAATATTCATTGCCCCTCTTTCGTTTGTGGCGTCCTCTTCCCTTTCTTGTCTACTTTATTGACTTTTCCTGTGATTTTTTACTTTTTTTTCGCGCGGTTCCACTGAGGTTTAGACCACCTCCCACCCAACCGACCAAGGGGAGCCTGCCGCATAACGAACGGATTAAAAATATAACAATGAAGAATTTCTGTGCTCTTGTAAGTAATTTAAAATGTATGTTTATATTTAAAAGGGAGGAAAGTGAAACAATGCCACACAGACCATTGTAGTTTGAACATAAAACCCTAAGAGGATCATGCTGTGCAACCTTCAATGGCTGAGGAATAAAGGACTGATGTTTCTAGTCCTTATATTTGAAACGTTAAACTGTAAGTGTGTTAGTGAATGCTATCTGTCTACATTGTTATTAATAAGGTTGTGTAGATGCCGTCTAATGAAAATTGGTTAAAGAGGGTAAGTTTATTAGAAAGAGTTTGGTATCATACGAAGGAAGCTTAAATTTCCATCTAAGAGCAAATAATAAGAAATTCTTGATGAATCCCATATTGCGGACACGGAACGCATGAACCGTAATCCAATATCGGACAGACCAAAGATAAAAATAAGGTTTTGAAAATATAGGGGTCGTTAAATTCTATTTCCCATCTTTTGATAAAACAGAGAACACTTTTAGATTTATTAAACATTGAGGAAATATGGTCGGAAAATTTAAGTTTTACCTCTAATAGGAAACCAAGATCGTTAATTTTTTTAAGGCAATTCCATAGAGATAGAACGTGGCCTGGAGAGGACTTGATCCATTAAATATAAATTCATTAGCTAAACACCATTTTTGAAAATTATCGAGATCGGACTGAAGTCTGTGTTGGGCAAAGGAGAATTTCTATTGCTGACAAGAAGCTTAACATCGTCTGCGTACAGTAACTATTATTAAAAGAGTAAGCAGTAACGGCCCAAGATGGCTTCCATGAGGGACTTCAGATGTAGCTCGGACTAAGTGGAAATGTTTATTTTTAAATAAAACTCTCTGTGTTCTTTCATCTAAGTGGCTGGAGATCCAGGTATGGAGATAGAACGTGGCCTGGAGAGGACTTGAACTATAAAAAGACATAGGTTTGCTTTTTGATCCATTAAATATAAATTCATTAGCTAAACACCATTTTTGAAAATTATCGAGATCGGACTGAAGTCTGTGTTGGGCAAAGGAGAATTTCTATTGCTGACAAGAAGCTTAACATCGTCTGCGTACAGTAACTATTATTAAAAGAGTAAGCAGTATCGGCCCAAGATGGCTTCCATGAGGGACTCCAGATGTAGCTCGGACTAAGTGGAAATGTTTATTTTTAAATAAAACTCTCTGTGTTCTTCCATCTAAGTGGCTGGAGATCCAGGTATGGAGATCTGTAGGAAATCCCAAAGAATTTAGTTTACTCAACTGAAGTCCGTCTAAATAACATCAGTTTGAAGTCCCTTTCGGAAGGCATCTATGAAAAAGGATTTCAACTCCAATAAATTAGCGGCGCTTAATAAAACCATGCTGACATGGAGTAATGATTGAAGAGCAAAGGTGTCGCAATAGAAAACTGATAAATTTTTCAAATAACTTAAGAATAACTGACAAATTGGAGATGACTGTATAGTTGGCAGCATCGGATTTATGTACTTTATTATGCAGCGGAATTATAAGAAAGATTCCTTCCATTTAAGGGGAAAATCATAGGTTCCAAAGATAAGTTGAAAATTTTTTGTAGAGGTTTGCACAGAGCTTTGTCACAGTATTTTAGCACACAGCGTGGTACTACGTTGGGGCCTGGCGAATAGATTTTTTTAACCTTTAGAACATTCCATTATAAACTTTTTTCAGAAAGAGAGGAAAAAATATACAATTGCTCGGTTGAATTGGCTGATTTGAAATTTTAGGACAGAAGATTAATAAGTTGTTTGAAAAATGGTTCCGAATAAATCGGCAATGGCCTGATCTGAGGTCGCAGATGAATTTTTAAACGTGAATTTTTAAACATGCCAAAATATCGGACCAGTCAAAAGTATCAATTAACCAATTAAGTTTGTAAAATTCATCCATACGAAAACAACGAATCTTATTTGAAATTTGGGGAGGCTTCTGATCGACACCAGAAATGGTTTCGATTGAAACCTCAAGCGTGACGTGATATGGATCTTCCATATCAGTTCTGGTAAATTAAAGTCACCAAGAATTACTAGGAGATCACTAACAGGCATACAATTGAAAACAGACTGTATAGTAGATAAGTGATGCCAGTACGTAGGCGGTTCGGAAGATAGTGGAATGTAAGAATATGTAATAAACAACGATTGAGCAGAAAAAATGACTAACACAGATAAATTCAAAATCACTAAACTCTAGTTATTTTACCTCTTCAGAAGAGATCGGTCACGTCTAAAAGTGGTGTACCTACTTAAACTTCGGAGCTATGGATCTCCGGCTTTATCCAGGTTTTAGTAAAGACTATAATATGGAATGCAAAGAAAAGACTACATAACAGAGTCTAGAGAAATCAACAATTCTGATAGGAAAGATTTATAGGGTTTTTTGAACAGTCAAATTGGACAGATGTTGGGAGGGGTACCCTGCTGAGAGGATGTTACTGGGGTTAAATTAAATGCATTCATTGGAATCACTTGGAGTGATGCCATGGAGGGCAAGGACTCATTCAGTACTGAATGAGTCCTTGCCCTCCATCCTATTACTCCAGTCCCTAGTTCACTAGTCCCTAGCTTCGGAAATTTTTTTAAAAAGTGAAGGTTGTTGAATTAAGTATCCAGCGCACAGAGTTGGTCTCTTTACCATAAACCCACTTCTATTTTTTCGCATGAAAAATCCCCATTTCATCTTGGACCGCCCGACTCCCTATGTAGAAGTAATGGAGGACAACACGGCGGGAAATAGCAGAGCCTGAGAAGATCCCGCCCCATCTTAGGAGGCTTATGCGCCATAATGCCTCCTTTAGTAGCATCACTGTGGACGGAAGTCCACGAGGTGACGACCTGCATGCCTAGGCGTGCGCGAGGGAACTCTATATATAGCCGAAGAATTAAAAATTTTCTGTAGGCAACCGATCTAAATGAATGATATACCAATCGAAAGGTATTGTTTCAATTAGATAATTTTTGTCGAAACATATTCCAAAAGTTATTTGGTTTGGGAGAAATTAGGGTGAAAGTAAAAACATTCTCCTTCTTCAAAATGAAGCCAGTTGTCGGTTTGTCGGTTTGTCTGTTTGCACTATTTTCTTCTTAAAAATCCTGAAAAAAATTGGAAAATGTTTGTTACTATCATATGAGCAACTATTGTTCTACAACTTTTTGAAATACCTTAAGCTTACGTCAAAAAATTAAAAAAACTTTGTTAATGAAAAAATTCATAACTTTATAATTAAGAAAGATATTAAAAAGAGCTTTACACCGTTGAAATGGTTTTTTAAATATCAATTTCAAAATTATTTTTCAAAATTTGGTCGACTGATCCTTTTTATATTGCACATGGAGATAGCTTTTGAGATGACGCAACTTTTGATATATCGCTCATATCTGGCAAAATCCGTTAACTCAAGATATAGTCCTGTAAGTGCAGCTACCCATTTTGTACAGCCTCCAGTGAAGCTTACATTTACTTATACATGTGTGTGTATTTGATTGGCAACTTTGCTTTTTGGAGTCTGAATATATTTGGTCTATACCCTAAAAAATATGGAGTATATCTTTTCAGATTTTAGTTTATTTATTTAAAAATAAAATCCAAATAAAAAAGGGCTTTAAAAAGTAAAACGTAAACATTGACTCAACTTGGACTCGAACCCAGGCCCTCCGTGTTAGGAACCACGACGCTCTTCACTCGGCTAACCTCGAACTTAGTTGCTTGATGGCAACTTTTGATGTAATTCTGCTTTGTGTTTCAGTGTCTCATGTCCTAATGAGAAGAATGTAAAATTTTATGAATAGAAAGCTTTATATGCATATGCCCCCACTGAGCATATAATGCATATAAATAAAATTCTTCTTTACTTAAATTACAGCCACCACCGTTTTGGGCCAAATCATGGATTAAAAGCTAAAAAAAAAACCAGGCAAACCAACTCCGCCAATAATTTTCTAATATTTATTTTTTTATATCGCACACCCAAAATAAATTGTTACATTCAACAATTGGTTTAACTAGAAAAACTGGAAAAACGTAATTTGCAGTTTTTTTTTAAATTTTTATCTTATCTAATCCTATGTTCATAAGAATCGGCCAACTATATCCTATACCTGCCATATAACAGAACGATCGGAAATGGCCCAACCTTTCCATTTTTAAAGATGCTTGGGGCTGTTTCCAATATTTTTATACCCTTGCAGAGGGTATTATAATTTTGGTCAAAAGTATTATAGTAGTGAAGGAGTAGTGATAGCAGTGAAGGAGACATCTCCGACCCTATAAAGTATATATATTCGTGATCAGGATCACCTCCTGAGTTGATATGAGCATGTCCGTCTGTCTGTCTGTCGGTTTCTACGCAAACTAGTCTCTCAGATTTGGAGCTATCGAGTTGAAACTTTGCACACACCCTTCTTTCCTTTGCAGGTAGTATATAAGTCGGAACGGCTGGGATCGGTCGACTATATCCTATAGCTGCCATATAACTGATTGATCGGAAATGCCATAACTTTGGTGTTTTTTAAGTTAGAATGTTGGGACTTTCCACACATGTTATATTTGACCAAAATATGTACAAAATTTCATAAGGATCGGCCGACTATACCCTATAGCTGTCATAGAACGATCGGAATTGGCATAACTTTGGTGTTTTTTAAGTTAGAAAGATGGGATTTGCTACAGATTCTATTTGGTACAGATTGGGGAAAACAATGTGATCTGCCAATTTTCATAAGGATCGGCCGACTATATACGATCCGTTACATATCTAATAATATAAGATGCGTGGCGCCACCTAGCGGACTGCGACTGAACTGCAAGGGTATATCAACTTCGGCTCCGCCCGAAGTTAGCTTTCCTTTCTTGTTTTTTTATAATTTATTATATAGTGGAACTCTTATAAGGATAGGCCTCTCATCTGTTAATTTGTTAAAATATTTTGCTTTCCCACAACTACGAAAAAATGTTGGATTTTAAATACATTTTTTGGGGAAATTTTTAATTAAAATTTTTAAACTAACCAAATTCCAAAACCTTTGTAAATTAAAAATACGTATAACTTCAGAGCCACTTAAGCTATCGAAAAATTCTTTACGTCTTTGGAAAGGTTTTTAATTATTCCACCTTCTTGAATGTCAAAATCTATGGAGTTAAAAAAATAGTTTCGATGTTTATCCTTACAATTAAAGTATTGCTAACTGTGTGAATCGCCTGTCCAGAGGTTACTTCTTTATATATATATTCTATATATTATGCGTTCTATTTTAAATAATTGAAGATCAATATATACAAAAAAACAACTGATATCATATAAAAAAACCTCTTGACGAGGTAAAGTACCGGTGACGAACCCGCTATATAAAAAATATTCTTGTTCGGCACGTGCAAGAAAAACAAAAAAAAAATCAGTCACGTGCCGAACAAGAATATTTTTTATATGCAATTTTGTACACCTATATAGCATATTATCGTCACTAAAATTGATATCAGATATTTTGGGTTTCGCATGCGGGTTCGTCACCGGTACTTTACCACGTCAAGAGGTTTTTTTATATGATTTAAGGTTTGTCAGATTTCGGCTAGCTACCAAATGCGGCGACATTTCAACCACTTCGAGCTAAATTGAAAGATAGAGAGAGCGCGTATTATATGCCGTTAATCAGGCCAACTTGAAAACATTGAATGCGTTTTTCTCAAAACTCAAGAGTCAGCGGACACGATATCTCAAAAAATAATGAACAGATCATTTTAAATTTTTTCCAAATCTTTCACACACACTTAGCTTGTACTTAAACGAAGGATTTTTTCTTACAACATTTACAATCTTTTCTAAAGAAACAAAAAGATTAATTTTGTAAGCAAAAATCATCATTCCCAAATAAAAAAAAGTAACAAATTAAAAAAAACAATTATTTCAAAATGTGCTTCGTAATATAATACCCCCTTGCAGAGGATATTATAATTTTGGTCAAAATTGTGCAACGCAGTATATATATTATTGATCAGGATTACCTCCTGAGTCAATACAAGCATGTCCGTCTGTCCGTCCGCATGTCTGTATTTTTCTATGCAAACTAGTCTCTCAGTTTTAAAGCTATTGACTTGAAACTTTGCAAACATTCATCTTCTCTATGCAGGCAGTATATAATTTGAAATAACCGAAAACGGTTGACTATATCCTTTATCTGCCATATAACTGATTGATCGGAAATACTAGAACTTTGGTGTTTTTTAAGTTGGAGATTGGGACTTTCCACAGGTTTTAATTTTGGCCACTATTAAAATCTTTGGATGACTATACCCTGTAGCTGTCATAAGACTAAATGATTGGAATTGGCATAACTTTTGTGTTTTTAAGCTAGATGGATAAGACTTTTTGCGTATTCAATTTTGGGCAACTTTATCCAATCTGCCATGGAACTGAACGATCGGAAATGCCTGGTTATTTTGAAAGAGGCTTGGGGCAAAAAATGGGAAAATCCATCATTATTATTAGAAAATTGATTTGATGGTGAAGTTCTCATAAGCATTGGTCATCTATATATGACCCGATACATATATAATAATATTAGCCGATACAAATATAATATATAATAATATATTCTTCCCGCTAAACATCCACTAAAGAGTCATAGGCCTTCGCTTAAGTTTAACTAAAAATTCATACCCCTTTGCTTAAAATCCAATCTTAGCCGAACCTAATTATCAAACGCACAACATGCCTACAAATGGAGTGAATCCACATAAACTGCGTTTTAACGAGCCTTTTTTAAGTTAGGGAAGGGAATCTTTTAGAAGGAATATGGAAGGTCTTTTAAGACATGTCTTTCTTTTTCTATGAGTTTTTAGCCATAGAAGGGCAGAGAATTGATTTCTTGCAGGCAGTGACGTTTTCACTAGGCACATCATCCAGTACAAGAATTGTCTGCACATGAATCCTGAAAGGGGATGTTTCTCATTGTTAGATGGATCTACACGGCCATGGTCAGACCCATAGATTGGTCGGATTGACTACAAACGAAGCTTTAAATGCTATACTCAACCAAACCGATCAAAGACTAACTGGAGTAGACAGTCCAGTTGGCACTAAACATCAGTTTAGTCCCAATAACTCCGGAGACACCACAATATTTTTAAACGACCCTCTGGTTCCCACCAGTACGTTCTACTGCGCTCTCAGGGAATTTTTACAAACACTTTTCCGAACCTATATTCGGAAAAGAACCCTTGAATAACTAGGAGAATAAGAGCATATTCCTTTCTTATACACACTGTTACTCCAGAGCGCTCGCAAGGGTGAATTGTCTTTTTTTAAGAAAAGCGTTATAACTTCAACAATTTTCATAATTTTTTTATGAAAATATTTTTTGAATTTTATGAACCCGAAAAACACAAATAAAAGGCGAAAATTTCAGTTTCTTGTGTACAAATTTTGTCCTTTTTGTTTAAAAAAAATAGAAGATCAATTTTTTTTTCAAAAGCTACAACCTTAAACTATTGAAAAACATAGGCAATTTTGAAATCGGTTTAAAAAAACGCGTTCAGGAATTTTTAGGCCCAAAAAATATCCGAAAACCGGTTTTTTAACCATAAATCAAGATTTTTAGGGTTGTTCGTCCGTAGAGCATTATGCGGCAACTACGTCAAACTTGAACTCACGGGAGTAACGGTAGGTCCCGGAGTCGTAGTCAAAGACCGTAAATAGTCTTGACTAAATTTACCTGTATTCTGCAAGGGACTGCTTGGGTTGGCCAGACGCTTGCTGTGATCAGGCTAAAGTTGATGTGCTTGAAGTCCTGGGGTGGTATTCCTCAAGTACCGGTGGTATGGTGGTTCGGCTGATTCCTTATCGGCCGGTCCTACTGGCGGTCCTTTTTACGGGAGAAACACTCGAAGTACGTTAGGTAACGCGGGGTCTACTGGTGGTCCGTTTCACGGGAGCAACACTTGAAGTAGACTGGTATGCCGCGGATTCTACTTGTGGTCCGTTTACACTGGAGCCACTCGAAGTAGATAGGTTTTAGGGAGTCCTTTTTTGTGAATCGTTGTACACAGGATCACATGAAGTAGGTCAAATTTAAGTGCCGTAGTTTCAACACTGAATATCGAGACTATTGACTCTGATCTCGCAACTATCTTTATTTCAAAAGAACAACTCTTATATAAGATGGTAAATTATACATCATTAAATCTAAGAAAGGTCAATGTTATGGACGTGCTAAACTAATGTTAATGCCAGGGTCACCCACCTCTGAATCTGCTGACTCAGATTGTTTGTTCATGTACTGCTTTCCACACGCATTTCGGCTTCGCTGGCTGGTTTTTGCTTGCTTCGGTCAGTCGGTCATTCTTCCCGCTGATAATGCTGATTCTGCTTCCGGTGCCATCGACTAGTGCCGGGTTAGTAGGTTGGATATTGGCTTATGCTTATCGTTACATTATTAATAGGCTAGTAGGGCTGATGCTTGTATATCGTGACCTGCTGATGCATCTTGATTGGGTAATAGGTCTTGGCACTAGGTGCCAACAAGAATGTTGAAAATATTTCATAAACGGTTTTGTGTTATACTCGACCAGATAAACAATTCCAACTACGTCACTGTAAAAGTTCATTCACTTTTGTTTTTTTTGTAGCACTGTGTTATTAAAATCATATAAAAAAAAATTTTGATGAGGTAAAATACCGGTGACGAACCTGCATGCTAAACCCAAAATATCTTATACCAATTTTGGTGACAAAAATATGCTATATTGGTGTTCAAAATTGCATATACAAAATATTATTGTTCGGCACAAGAAAGAAAGTTGATATACCCTTGCAGTTTATCAGCAGCTTATATTATTATTATATGTATCGTATATAGTTGTCTGATCTTTATGAGATCCTTATGAATTTTCTAATACAAATATTGGAAACAGCACCAAGAATTTTTAAAAATAGCAGTTATAGCTTTAGGATATAGTCGGCCGATCCTTATAAATTTTGTACATAATATATTTTGACCAAATTAACATGTGTGGAAAGTCGCAACCCTCTAACTCAAAAAAACTCTAAAGTTATCGCATTTCCGATCAATCAAGTTATATGGCAGCTATAGGATATAGTCGACCGATAGGCAAATAAAGTAAAAGTTGAAAGAATTTATTTCATATTTTCAAGTTTATTGCCCACAAACACGCACAAGCTCAAAAAAAATATTCCCCATTAGATATACACATCCATATATGTACATATGTATGCATGTGTATGTAACACCAAGCTTCACAGGTGGCTGCACAAAATTGGTAGCTGCACTTATAGGACTATATATTGAGGAACGGATTTTTCCAGATATACGCGATATATCAAAAGTTGCGTCATCTAAAGGTCTATCTCCACGTGCAATATAAATAAGATCAAATGAGCCAATGAGTGTTTTTTATTTTGTCTACTAATAAGACGTTTGGTCTTAAAGAAACTGAAATAGATATTTAAAAAAACCTTTTTAACGGTGTAAAGCACATTTTAATATCTTTAATGGTTATAAAATTATGAGTTTTGTAATTAACAAAGTTTTTTGTTAATTTTTTAAGGTAAGCTTAAGGTATTTCAAAAAGTTGTAGAAACATCTCCAATTTTTATTCAGGATTGCCAAGAAAAAATAGTGCAAACAGACAACCAGACAAACTGCCTTCATTTGGAAAAAGCTGTAAAAATCGAATTTCTTGAATAACTTCTGAAATAAATGTCGGATCGGGTTGAGTAGAATGCAAATATTAAACAAGAAAGGAAAGCTAACTTCGGGCGGAGCCGAAGTTGATATACCCTTGCAGTTAAGGTTGTTCCATTTCCGATCGTTCAGTTCTATAGGATCTATAGGTCTATAGGATATAGTCGGCCGATCCTTATGAAATTGGGCAGGTCGAATTATATTGCCCAAAATAGAATCTTTAGAAAGTCCCATCATTCTAACTTAAAAGACACCAAAGTTATCCCAATTCCGATCGTTCAGTTATATGGCAGCTATAGGATATAGTCGGCCGATCCCTGAAATTTAGCAAATCGGATTATTTTGCCCAAATTAGAATCTGTACCAAGTCCCAACCCTCTAACTTAAAAAACACCAAAGTTATGGCATTTCCGATCAATCAGTTATATGGCAGCTATAGGATATAGTAGACCGATCCCGGCCGTTCCCACTTATATACTACCTGCAAGAAAAAGAAGAAAAGATGTGTGCAAAGTTTCAACTCGATAGCTCTAAAACTGAGAGACTAGTTTGCGTAGAAACCGACAGACAGACGGACAGATGGACATGTTTATATCGACTCAGGATGTGATCCTGATCAAGAATATTTTTGCCGCCATAATAGAATTTTTGAATTGTTAGAATAAGCACACATATTAGGTTAGTAACGGCCAATATCAGGCAAAACGTCGGCCATCGCTAGAAAAAAGAATAAGAGAAATACGGTGAAGTTAACGTGTGGAAGAAACACGAAGTTTTTTAGCTTTTCACGCTTGACGTGGCACGCATATTGATTAATAAAGATTATTATTAAGAGAAAGGAAGGATTCCTAGCAGATAACAGCTAGGTCAAGTTGATCCCGTCGATTACAGGAACGAAAGGACTCTTGCAGATCAAGGCAGAGGTAAAGGCGTGGCCGCCCTAGAAAGAAAAGCTAGGTAAACACGCAGATCGAACGAAGAAGCACACGTATACATGCAGACGCGAGAAAACACTCACGCCGGTTAGAGTGGAGCATGAACATAGAAGTGTGCCAAATTTGTGAGAACAAGAACGAGACAGCGTCAGAAAATTGGGTTCAGTGTGACGTTTGCGGAAGGTTGTACCATTTTGAGTGTGCCGGCGTAGAGGACGACATTGAGAGCAAGGACTGGAGTTGCGATTTCTGCCTCGCGGGTTGCAGCCACATAGCACCGTACGGCAGTATGCAAAGATCACCGGTACAGCCTCAAACACGCGAAGACGCAATGGCCACCCCCGAACCGCACGACAAAGCGCTAGCTGTCGATACTCTAATCGATACGGCCGGCAGCGGAGAGAACACACACGCGCAGGAAGGAAATCCGGAAAGGACTAGGAACCAATTGTTTTAAAGGTGCTAGAGGAAAAAAGGCAATCGGAGGCAAAGTTTATAGAAGAAAAGTATAAACTTCTCATGCAGATGAATCCCACTGATGTACCGGAAGCCGGGATGGCTCGAGCTGCAGATTCACCAACGAGCAGTCAAATAGCGGCCTGACAAGCTATACCCAAAGATCTTCCAACATTCAGTGGAGATCCGGACGTTCGAGTACAGCACCACAGCAGCCGGATACACTAACGTGGAAAACATGCTACGTCTGCAAAAGTCGCTTAAAGAAAAGGCTCGTGAACTGATTAGGGATAAACTTTTACTTCCTAACCTAGTTCCAGATTTCATCTGCACTCTGAAGATGTTCTTCGGCAGACCAGAGCATATCCTAGAAAGAATGGTGGAAAAGGTGCGAAGACTGCCACCACCCAAAGACAGATTGGAGGCGTTAATAGAGTACGCGCTAGCAGTTCGCAACGTCTGTGCGATTATGGAGGCATGCACAGGTGTTCTTGAATCTCGACATGGAGCACAGGTGGCAGATAATCACATCGAGAAAAGCATGTTTCTGCTGCCTCAAAGTACATCGCAATAGATGCCGAACCGGCAACTGTGGAGTTAACGGATGTACAAGGAGGCACCATTAGCTACATCATACGAAACAAGGAAGAACACAATGTCTCGTGAGTACGCAGCAAGACGACAACCATGGAAGTCAATTCTTTCGCATCATTCCAGTTAAGCTACGCTATGGCAGCAGGATGATCGAAATCTATGCATTCCTAGACGAAGGATCATCCATGACTTTATTAGATGCATTTGTATTCCAAAGATTAGGAATACATGGCCAAGCTGCGCCAATGTGTTTACAATGGACCGAAGAAAAAACTCGATTTGAGAGTGAATCCGTGAAAGCGTCAGTCCAAATCTCGGAAATCAATTCCGATAGATTTTATTGGCTGAACAACGTCCAGACCGTTCAGAACCTAGCACTGCCAAACAGACAGTCGAGGTGAAAGAACAACGGAACAGATTCCAGCATTTGAGAGACTTACCGCTAGAGTCCTATTCTGCCCTGCCGACATTGCTAACCGGGTCGAATAATTGGAAGCTAGCAGTCCGAGAAGGGAAATGGAACGAACCGATAGCATCGAAAAGTATGCTAGGATGGACCATTCAAGGATCGACGAACCCCCAACGATCCATTGTCGTGCATCACTGCGACTGCGATTGGCAGGAGCTTCATTACGACATCAAGGACCATTACAGCCTTGAGACGCTCGTACCACGTAAGCTATATTCAGCCGAAGATAAGCTAGCAGTTAAAATATTAGAGACCACCTGCCAAGAGAAGTCAGGAAAATACGAAGTCGGTTTTCCGTGGCGTAGTGGCATCGACAAACTGCCAGAGAGCCGCGGTAACGCTCTGAAGCGCCTTACCTGCATAAAGAAAAAGATCTCTCAGGAACCTGATATGTACGAAAAGATTGAAGATCTGCCATAGCGCGAAATCCAAATAAGCCGAGTAAGCTAAGGCTGGTATGGGATGCAGCCGCGAAGTCACACGGACGTGTACTGAATGACTACTTTCTCAGGGGACCAGATTGCCTGAACCCACTCATAGAGGTCTTACTAGCCTTTCGTGTCAACAAGATTGCGATTTGCGGAGACATTGCGGAAATGTTTCACAGGATCAACATCCGCGAGGAGGATATGCACGCGCAACGATTCTTATGGTATGACAGAAGCAGCGATAAAGTAGAAACCTATGTTATGCGGGCTATGCCTTTTGGGATCAGTTGCGCACCATTCATAGCTCACTTCGTTCGGGATAAAAATGCAGAAGCCCATCAAGAAGATTTTCCATTGGCCTTAAACGCCATCCAAAAGGGCCACTACGTCGGCGACTACATCGATAGCATGAGAAACGAACAGCAGGCCATCCAGACCACCAGACAAGTCATAGAGGTTCATCGAAGAGGCGGATTCGAGATCCGCAACTGGTCGTCAAATTCAAAAGAAGTCCTTAAGAGCTTGCAAAGTAATGGCAATGTTGGTAGCCAAAAACATGCGGATTTTTGTTCGGCTGAAAAGATACTTGGTATGTCCTGGGACCCCAAAAGGATGTGTTTAAGTTTCTCTGCAGATTTGCAAGGCTGAAACGCGACGTCCTGGCAGAGAACGTAGACCCGACCAACCGAGAAGTCCTGCAAGTCCTTATGTCGATCTTCAATCCATTAGGATTCTTGTCGTTCCAGACGATTGGGCTGAAAATACTTCTCCAGCGTATATGGCGGCTAAATATTGACTGGGATCAGGAGCTGCCCGAGAAGATTCTGGAAGACTGGCGCCTTTGGAAAACTCTTTTAGAGCAGATCAGGATTTTCGAGGTGCCTAGACGCTTTTCCCCAGACACATCAGCTCCACGTGAAACGTAGCTCCACACATTCGTCGACGCCAGCGAGTATGCGTATTCTGCTGCATATGCGTATGGAGCTGCAGGCAGCAGTTATGGGAGCAAGCTTAGCCCACAAGGTGATGAGCAAGCGCAACCTGCGAATCGACAACGCCACATACTGGTCGGATTCAAAGACAGTACTGCAGTGGCTAACTATGGACCCCCGTAACTTTCATCAGTTCGTGAAGCATAGAGTCGCCGAAATCCTGGAAACAACGCAAGTCGAGCCATGGCGGTGGGTACCCTCGAAGCGGGACGTAGCAGACGGAGCTACAAAGATCACCGACCAAACCCTGCAAGAGACGTGGATAACGGGCCCTGGGTTCCTAAAAGCTGAATCCAGCCATTGGCCAGCACCGACAAAGCATCATCGATACTTCAGAAATACGGAAGCATGTGATGACAACGCGTTCGAGATCAGCGGTTACGTTCAATGCGCACTATTTCTCGAACTGGCGGCGGTTGTATAGAGCAGTGGCGCTAATACTCCTGTTTGTCGATCGGTTGCGAGCAAAATTAGCCGAGCAAGACATGCCAGCAGCCACGACGATGCCCCATGTGAGCAAGGCGAAGATGTTACTTTATAACCAATCTCAAGCCATCGCCTCCTCCGAAGAGTTGAAGGCGCTATCCGTGGGAGCGGCGCTGCACAGAGGAAACAGATTGGTCGGATTGAACGCATATCTAGACAACGATGGAGTACTGCGGACTAGAGGCAGACTGAACTCAATTGACATAGCTGAAGACGCAATTATACTAGCTCCAGGATGCCGGATAACTAACCTAATAGTGAGGAGCTTTCACGAGAAGTACCATCATCTTGCTCACGAGACGGCAATAAACGACATCAAGGCTTCGTTTTACATCAGCCGCCTCCGAGTGTTGTACAAATCCGTGCGTAGTACATGCCAACGATGCAAGGTTGTCAGTGCAGTTCCCAGACCACCCCAGATGGCACCGATTCCGAGAGCGAGAATAGGAAGCTTTCAGAGACCGTTTACCTACACAGGCGTCGATTATTTTGGCCCGTTATTGGTGTACGTCGGCAGGCGCCAGGAGAAGAGATGGGTAGCTCTGTTTACCTGACTCACGTTGCGCGCGGTGCATTTTGAGATCGCCCATAGTCTTGACACAAGTTCATGCATCATGTGCCTCTCCAATTTTATGGCGCCTCGAGGGACACCAAAGAAAATATTCTCAGACAATTGTACGAACTGCAGAGCCAAGGAAAAGGCCGTGCGAGAGGAGCTGAAAAAGATCGAGCACGATAAGATCAACATTAAGTTTGATGGCATAAAGTGGCGATTCAACCCACCAGGAGCACCACACATGGGTGGAGCATGGGAAAGACTCGTCTGGACAAAAAAAGGAATTTTGAAGAACATTTGCCCAAAGTCGAGGGCCTGAGAAACGCATTGATGGAGGCACAATTTATCATCAATTCGCGACCGCTCACGATCGTAAGTCTAGACACCGAGGATGACGCCGCTCTGACTCCGAACCACCTACTGTTGGGGTCAGCGAATGGATATAAGCCACTTTCAAAAGGGAAGGGATGAATCTGCAGCGTAGATGGATTGAGACTCAGCGCTTCGGGGACCGTTTTTGGCAGCGGTGGATTAAAGAGTACACGCCCGACTAAAATGTCTTCACCACAATTTAGCGATTCAACCTTTTTTTACTTTCACCCTAATTTCTCCCAACTAAATCCGATCACTGTAACACTTTTTATAAAGCATTGAATAAAGAGCAAAAAAGCGGAAGGGAGATATTTGACAACCTTATATATAGAGTCTCCCTGCACACGCCAATGCATGCAGGTCGTCGCTTTGTGGACTGCGGTCCACAGTGAGAAATGATCATTTTTGTTTTCGGACAATATCAAAATTTAATTAAAAAACTATTAATTAATTAATAATTTTATAAATTAAAAATATTAAAATCAAAATAAATAAATAATATTAAGTATTTCTAGATTTATTTTTTTCGCTTGTTTATATAAAAATACATAAATTTTGTTTGAAATGGATAATAATAAACAGAAATTTTATTCCACTACCTTTACGCTTTAGGTTTTAAGAAGACCATTTCTAAGTATGAGTTGCACGACCATATAGAGCAATTTAATGGGGAAGATGAATTTGGATTGAAGATTGAATTGCAAACTCAATGATTATACATTTAGTTTTGAGTTGAGTAGATCCAGTGACCAGGCAAAAATGGGAAGAGTCACTGGATGATGAGAAATTGCCGCTGTGGTCCGATTTCGAAAAAATATATAATCGTAGGGACCGCTGAAGAGACTGGCAAACCAAAACTCCTCCTCTCCGGACTGATAAGAAGTAGGATCCACCTTTTTGCATTGGGGGCTTGTGCAATTTATTTGAAAATCAGCATCCAAGGGTGTCTTCGCCGACTTGCAAAAATAACTCCCATGGGTATGCAATAAGTCCTTGATATATTGCGTATGTCCTAAAGTAATTGCTCCAAGATCACCGTCTCGTTCGATTTCCATGCCCAGGAATAGTTAAGCTGACCCTTGTCAACGCACTCGAATGATCGTGAGATGCTGCTCTTGATTTTGATCAAATCCTCGTGCGATTGGCAAGCTATAAATATATCGGCAACATATACAAGGATTACTACAAGATTACCTTGTCCACAATGTTTGTACAAACATTGCTCGTTATTACAGGGAACGATTTTACAGGGATTTTTGCCAGCATCAAATATCATAATTATTACTTATTAATTCTCGCAATGTAACTAGCTGCAGTGGTCCACTAATTGCCCGTTATCAGCTTGTCCATAATTGTCCATATTCTTTGATTCTCCCAGACTCGCATGCGCTTTGCTGTTCTTTCGCATGCACTTTGGGAGCTTTGATGGAGCTTCTGCGCAAGCTCTTAGGTTTTTATGCTTTTGTTATTCGGCATTGTTTTGGATCGGCCGCGGAATTTGTTTTGTGGTTAAATTGACCCATAATAAATTGAAATAAAAATTAAACCTCGCCTTATTAATTCGGTCGCTATCAAAACGCTGATAGCTCAACAACGCCATTTAGCTTCTCGTTCCAGGCCCTTCTTGATTGCTTCAAGCTATATATTGATTTTTTCAGAAGCCTTGTCATGATTTGTTTCATCTGAGTACCCTTCCGGCTGCTTCATGGAGACCGTTTCACTCAGATCGCTGTTGAGATACGCGGTGCATACATCCATTTGATGAAGATGTAGCTTGAGCTCCGCCGACAGTGCTATAATAAATCGCACACTCTCCAATCGTCTACCGGCAAAAATGTCTCTTGGTAATTTACGCCAAACTGCTGGGAGCATCCTTTTGCTACCAGTCGAGCCTTGAAACATTCTATTTGGCCATCTTTATCACGCTTCTCGTTGAACACCCAATTGCATTCAATTGCTCGCTGATTTTTGAGTAAATCAGTGATTTTCCAAGTCTGGTTGGCAACCAGAGAATCATTTTCTCTTTCCATGGCTTCACGCCACTCCTTCGCATTTTTACTCTCCAGCGCCTCTTTGCAAGTTAAGGGAATCGGAACATTTTCCGAACCAAAGGCGCCTAGAATATTGTACTGCTTCTTTGGGCGTCCAGGTTTTCCAGTCCGGATGATCTTAAGACGACCGGTGCCACTGCGTGCCTCCTCCACGACATGCTCACCTTTTTCTTCGGCACTCTCGTACTAATCTGTGCTCTCATCGGAGCTGCCGGCGTCGATGGAAAAGTCAGGAACGATTTCAGCATCTCCGCATCCCTGCTGCTGGCGGGCCTTCTCCACCTCCTCCAGTTCCTCCAGCTCGTCACAGCATCAACCTTGGATGCCACGTCATGATGTTCATCAAATAACACATACCGTTTCTCGACCAATTGTCAAGGTGATGGGTCATGTCGATAACCTTTTGCTGCCACAGAGTACCCAACCATATTGTACTCTTTGCCCTTAGGTTGAAATTTGCTGCCCTTCCTCAGACCCAGAGCAACTGCAAGAGATCCAAAAACCTTTAGGTGTTTTACATAAGGACTCTCTAATGCGCTGGTAGGGGAGCGGTGTCGCAGATAAACCGAAGTGTTGACAGCTTCTGCCCAAAAATAATTTTCCATTCCATGCTGCCTCACACATTCATTAAACTGTTATTTGACAAATTCTCCGCCATTATCACTCCGCAGGCATTTAAGTCTTCTTCCTTTCCGCCGTTCCACCAAGTTCTTGAATTCGATGAATTTGGGTAGCACCTCGTTCTTCCCACGCAGGAAGTAAACAAAAATCCTCCTGGACTTATCATCAATGAACGTCAGAAAATACTTGGAACCTCCGAGGGAGTGTTGGGAAAGGTCCACAAACATCTGCATGTATCAGATTCAAAAGCTCCTTAGCCCGATTACTTGTTGCTGATGGAAAAGGTTGAACATGGATTTTGCTAACCATACATGTTTTTCATTTTATGTTCTCTGACAACCGAATATTATCTATCCCTCGAAATATCCCTTTGGATACCATCTCTTTCAAGCTAAAGAAATTAATATGTCCGTATCTCTTGTGTAACAAAATTCCATCAATAGCTGACATGGCAAAACATTTACTGCGACCACCCACAAACAAGTAGAAGTTGCCATTCTTTTTGTCTTTCACTATGCATTCTCCATCTTGCATCACCTTGGCATACTCCTTGGCAAAGGTTCTGGACAGCACTGCTCACGGAATAGAAATTTCCGGTCATCTTCGGAACGTAAAGAACATTTTTTAGTGTCAACATGCACTGGCCTGTCTTTAACTTGACGTCAAGTATACCTTCTGCTTGAAGGAAACCAGCATTGGCGATTCACCACATTTCTTGATGCCATGCGGTGATCGCCCTCACCCTCACTTCGACACTGGGACTTAATGTGCCCTTGATCACCACACTTGAAGCAAACGATATTTTTTCGTTTCTTCTGCCCATAGGTTTTCGTCTGTGATTTGTGCTTCTGCGTTGCAGCGAATTCCTTTGTGTCGATCATCTGCTATTGCTTTTCTTTCGCTCTCCTCCTTTAACTTTATGGTGAGAACTTCGAACGAAGGAAACTTATTTCGTGTCTCCATAGCGACCACGATATGTTCAAATTGCTCTGAATGGCTTGATAGCAAATCTAAGTTCGTCGTTTAGCTCTATTCCAACTCCAGTTAGACTAGCCAGAATTTCCACAAATTGACTTATGTAGGTCGTCTCTGCCCTTGCTCCATCCGTTTATTAAGCAGTTTCTTGTATAACTGTACCTTTCGTACAGGTCTGCTTGGTTGATGAACCTCCTTCAACTTGGTCCATGCCACAGCTGACAAGCACATTTTGATGAAGGCCAATTGAGATGACTTTACATTCAATGTTATTGTTGCCAACGACTTACTGTCCAAGGCCGCAAACTGTTGTCCTTCTGGAACATTCGTTTCAGTTAGCTCTCCAGACGTAACACTCCACAAACCGGAATACACCAATACAGATCGCATCTGTATTTTCCATGTGTCATAGTTCGTCTTCTCTAACTTATAAATTTGATAAAGAGCACTCATTGCTCTTAATATCGAGTCATAATACCGAATAACTTGAATTCTCCAGTGTCTGGGCCCATAATCTATTGAGAGTAAGAATTCGAAGCGACAAAATCAGAACACCGTGTGTATGCTTCGGAACTGTATTTGTGACTGAATTTTTTAAAGTTGAGGAATTTCTTAGAGCGAGACAATTATTACTACTCCAAGATCTCTTTCTTCTTCCTATAACTATAAAAGCGTGCATTGTAACATACAAAAATATACTGGGTAACTTATTTTTTACAAAAGACACTTAAGTCTGAAGTAGCTCAGGTTCTTCAAATCGCTGGGTTTGAATTGAGTAAGTGGCTTCCAAACTCTCCTGAAGTTACTGCATCCGAGAGCACCGTTAAGACAATAAAACTTTCGGACTCAGGGTTGACTAAAGCATTGGGAATCGCTTGGGTTCCTAAAAATGGCGTATTTAAATTTGAAATTGATACTTCAGTCATGGGTCAAAGGGCGACTAAGCAGAACATTCTTTCCCCTTGGCTTATTGAGCCAATACTTATTAAAAGAAGGATCCCGTTGCAGGAACTGTGGCTCAAAAACGCTAGATTGGGATGAGTCGATTCCAGTCGACCACACTGCATTTGGAAACAGCTTGGAACAAAATTCAGCTTGCCTTTTCACAGTTAGAAGATATCTCAATACACTGATTTGTGATGAGTGAGCCGATGACACTTATTAAAATTTATGCGTTTTCTGACGCATCGATGAGAGCTTATATGCAGATATTGTGTCAAGAGGTGGAGACGTTAAGGAGACGGTAGAATCGATCTGATTTACAGATCCATCGATTGTAACGGAGCCGGAAGATAAGTGGCTAACGAGTCCCCGGTTTGATCCGTCACCAGAGCTTTTGCAGATGGAAATAAAAAAGAATGCGGTCCGGTTAAACGCAATGGTCTCCACTAGAGGTTGGCATGGGCTCGTGTTTTCGTCGTGGCACGCGTGCGCACGCGTGGCCACGCGCATTCGTGTTGAAAACTAAAATTTAACACGCGAGCATGCGTATTCGTGCCGACCTTGCAAAACACGACAAAACACAACGCATTAAAAATTTTGTATTTTCTAGAAATTTCAAGAAAAAAAAAATTTTTGTAATGTAAATATTATTTTTCGTGTTGGGCCGTGTTGGCAAAATTTTTGGACGTGCGTGTGCGTGCGTACTAAAAAAACTTCGCTGTCGTGTCGTGTTGGGCCGTGTCGAAAAATTCAGCCCATGCCCACCTCTAGTCTCCACCTCATATATATGGAGGGGAAGTGATTTTTCTCTCGTTTACATGTTTTGCTTTATAAGAAGTGTAAAAAATTAGTAGTTACTTCTGTTAGTGTACCTTAACCTGTCAAATATTCAATAAAATTGTCCAGATAGTTAAAGAGCACGAATATCGAGAGAAATTGAAAAATATTCGAAAAAACCTGGTTGTTTGGGATTGTGCGATTAGCTATATCTAGCTATATCGTACGATGTCAAGAGTTTCCAGTATTGTTGACGAAGTGCTCGCAATTTGCTCAGAGCTCCGAGCACTGGTGAGTCTCTTGCGACAGCGTGTTTGGATAGTAAATGCGCAAGAAGTCTGCAGTCAGATAGTACGGTCATGCATACACTGTTTTAAATGCAAGCCTCATTTGATGACTCAAATCATGGGAGATTTACCTTGTGCTCTCCGCCTATTCTTCATATGTGGCGTGGGTTTCTGTGGTCCTATTGAGACGACATTGAGGCCACCCTACAAGTGCTATATTGCCCTTTTTGTTTGTTTTGCGTCCAAGGCAGTTCTTTTGGAAGTAGTGTCCGATTTATCAACTGATTGTTTTCTGAGAACGCACACAAATGCAGAATGAGTTAATGGGCAGCATTTTTACAGAAAAGCTCCCAAAAGCGTATGCGGTACAATACCAGAAGGGCGCATGCGAACGGGGGAGAAAAATACAAGAGTAGAAACTGCTGGTAAACCCGCCGCTGCTCCTCCGTTCTGCTGCTGCTGCAACAACATAAGATACTCGTTCCAACGCGCCCAGAAAAGTTGCTGCAAGAAGGAGACTTTCTGCCACTCATCCAGAGAGGTCCGGTTCGATGAACGTTGAGGGCGAGTCACCATTTAGAAAATGATCCGGAGTTAGAGCATCTAGTTCCGCATGATTTTCTCAAATCGACGACATGGGGCTAGAATTAATGATTGAGGCTATGCGACATAACAAAGTCCTCAATTCCTCGAAACTAAGAATTGCGGGACCAACTGCCCGATATAGGTGGTGTTTCGCCGTCGTTACTGCTGGTCCTTGACCTTTCCACAAGGAGAATGCAATCCATAAGGAAAGGTCCTTGACCTGAAACAGATGAATACGCTTACGTAACATTGGATAGGGTCCTGATTTCTTTAGGGTCCTTAGGGTGGAACTAATCTGCGCGATTTTAGTAAGCTCTTCCTTAAACTCGGTAAGCTGGTAAGCCTTGAACTCGGTAAGCCTCCGTGACAGATGCGGTGGCAAAATTTGTAAGAGTAGGCGAACACTTAATGTAGGGCGGGAAAGGAATTGGCAAACTTTGACAATAAGGGGATGTGCCTAGGGGGAGCCGTAGCCAATCCAAGCTAGCTAGACCTCCAGCTATACATGACTAAACGAGGAAACTTAATTCGCTGAATTTGATCAAAAGTGGAACATAATTGCAACCACTCAGTGAAAAGGGATGATGGCTTTCATCCCATGTCTTCAGGGGAATTTTCAGGGGCAATAGTGGGGACAGGCATGCAGGGACGGCTGCGCACACGGATAATGGAGAAAGAGGAGACGTCTTGGAACGTAACGGTCAATCAAGAAAGGATAAATCAAGAAGCAAGTGGTGAAAGCATCAAGGATTTGCTGCGGAACTAAAGCCAATGGTAAATCGAGTCGGGTTGGTTTATTCCCGAACAAGACAGGTACCCTGTTGTTGGCACCTAGTGCCCAGACCTACTACCCAATCAAGATGCATCAGCAGGTCACAATATACAAGCATCAGACCTACTAGCCTATTAATAATGTAACGATAAGCATACGCCAATTTCCAACCTACTAACCCGGCACTAGTCGATGGCACCGGAAGCAGATTCAGCATAATCAGCGGGAAGAATGACCGACTGACCGAAGCAAGCAAAAACCAGCCTGCGAAGCCGAAATGCGTGTGGAAAGCAGTACATGAACAAACAATCTGAGTCAGCAGATTAAGAGGTGGGTGACCCTGGCATTAACCTTAGTTTAGCACGTCCCTAACATTGACCTTTCTTAAATTAAATGATGTATAATTTAGCATATTATAAAAGAGTTGTTCTTCTGAAATAAAGACAGTTGCGAGATCAAAGTCAATAGTCTCGTTACTCAGTGTTGAAACTACGGCACTTAAAATTGACCTACTTCATGTGATCCTGTGTAAAACGATTCACAAAGTAGGACTCCCTAAAACCTATCTACTTCGCGTGGCTCCAGTGTAAACGGACCACAAGTAGAATTCGCGGCATACCAGTCTACTTCAAGTGTTCCCTCCCGTGAAACGGACCACAAGTAGACCCCGCATTACCTAACCACTTCGAATGAAACGGACCACGAGGAGATCCCGCGGCATACCAGTCTATTTCGAGTGTTGCTCCCGTGAAACGGACCACCAGTAGACCCCGCGTTACCTAACCTACTCCCGTGAAACGGACCGCCAGTAGGACCGGCCGATAAGGAATCAGCCGAACCACCACACCACCGGTACTTGAGGAAAACCACCCCAGGACTTCAAGCACATCAACTCCACCTGATCACAGCAAGTGTCTGGCCAACCCAAGCAGTCCCTTGCAGAATCCAGGTTAATTTAGTCAGACTATTTACGGTCTTTGACTACGACTCCGGGACCTACCGCTACTCCCGCGAGTTGAAGTTTGACGTAGTTGCCGCATAACGCTCTACGGACGAACACCTGTGTCATATCAATAGCGACGGATCGGTTTGGCGTACGCCTTATCGATACTGACTGGGAGGTGAGCCTTTTGGTCTGCTAACACGGATGAGGTGCCACGGCGGAAGGGCATTCCCAGTGAGTCAGGGATAACGATGATCAACGGCGCCGACAAAAGAAGAGCAGCGACAACGAGGAGAGAATCAGCGGCGACGACGACAGGAACAGCGACAACAACGGAAGCGGATCATTGGCACCAGGAGCACTGACGACGACGGGAGTGGAGCAACGGTGACACCAACAACGAGAGTGGCAACGGGAGCAGCGACAGCGGCAGGAGACGAGCAGCATAGGCCCCACAACTGGAGCACGTGAGTCCAAACGGAGGGAACTGTGAGCCGAACCGGCGCCAGGCACCAAGACCACACGTCCTGCTGGTCAAGAGCTTCGGGGGGCGTGTATATTGGCACCAACCCGGAACGGCAACCGGGGAACGACGAGATGCACCCTTTGTAAACAATATAGAAATAAAAGGGATATTTGTCAATCCGATTTTTTCAGCAGGATGTGCTGCGAAATAGGGGTGCTGCCAAAGGGCGGGAAACGTGCAGCGATCTCAGCCGTAGAGAACGCGAGGTGCTGCCTCTCAAAACTAGTTGGAGGGTTATCAGGAGACGATCAGCAGTTGTCGGCCGTCGTCAAGGTCGGAGGAGCAGAAATTAAGGCCATGATAGACACCGGGGAAACGGCTAGATTCATTTCGGAAAAGTTAGCGGAGACCCCGGAACGAGCAGCAACGAGAATATTGGTAAAGTTGGCCAGTTGGAAACTCGAACGGTACTCCATACGACTGTAAGCTTTGGCAACAAGGAAATAAAATTGAACATGCTCGTGTTGCCAGGCATGGGAGGCAGCGCGGTGCGAGGATGGGATTTCCTCGCAGGATTTGGCACATTAATAGTATGCGCAGGCCACCAAGTTACGATTCCGAAACGAGAAAGATGGAGCGGATGGGAGAGCGAGCGGGATAAAAGGTTCATTGAGGAGCTAGTGGCATTTACAAACCAGAAGAGTTGATCCTACGTAACGTAGCCAGGATCACGATGAAGGGCGACATCAACATAAAAAAAGGTATTATCCGAAGAACCATAAAATACAGGGGAAGATCAATGCAAAGGTGGAAAAGCTGCTGCAAAAATGATGCATGGAGCCTTCGAATAGCGCTTATAGCTATTCGAGCCTTAGAATAGCGCACCCATCGTTATGGTGAAAAAAAAGACGGGTGAATGGAGAATGTGCGTGGACTTCCGACAAATAAGCGCAAAATCGATAAAGTATGCATACCCGATGCCACGAATAAACTTCATACTGGAGCAACTTAGGGAAGCAAAATCTTTCAGCAGCTTGAACTTAAAGACCGATATTGGCAAATCCTACTGGAGGAGGGGAGCAGGAAGTACACGGCATTTACGTTACCAGGGAAAGGTCTGTACCAGTGGAAGGTGATGCCGTTCAGTTTGCATTTAGCCTCGGCAACTTTCCAAAGGACTTTGGACCAGGTCATAGACAGGGATATGGATCCGCACGCGTTTGCATCATCGTGATCAAACATCGCATATGGTGAGTTTGAAGGAAGTATTGTGGAGACTAAAGACAGCAAATTTAGGGATAAACACGGACAAGGCCATTTCTTGAGGGAGGAGCTATTGTACATGGGCCACCGGATAACGAGTCAGGGAATTGGCATGGATCCCGGAAAGGTTGCGGCGATTACTGAGTTGAAACCCCAAAGGGGGGTGGGTCAGTTCAATAAGATGGCTTCGTGGTATCGGCGATTCGGCCCACACTTCGCATGGGTCGCAAAACCATAAAACGATCTTAAACGAAAAGGGACAAAGTGGGAGTGGACGGCCAGACACCAAGAGGCGTTTGATAATCTAAAGTCGCATTTGGCAGAGGATCCAGTGTTGGCATGCCCAGACTTTCACCATTCAAACACTGATAGGAGCAGAGACGAATTACTCGGCGAATGAGAAAGAGTGCCTAGCTATAATATCGGCAATTCGGCAGATGAGACCGTACCTGGAGCGGTACCAGTTTGACGTGATCACGGACCACATGGCACTGAAATAGCTAAATAATATAAAGAGCCCACTAGGAAGGGTTGCGAGATGGGTCTTTGAACTGCAACAATACAAATATGTAATTAGCTACGGGAAAGGTAAGCTGAATGTGGTTGCAGATGCACATTCCTGCCAGCCGATAATAGAAAAGTTAAGAAGTGCCACAGCAAGCGAAACCGTTGAATGCATATGGATAAGCGCACTGAAGAAGAAAATACGGGAAAACCCACAGGAATGTCCAGAGAACATAGAAGAAGCGGGACTGATTTACCGACATGTTCCACATATAGCCGGAAAGGAAGAAGTGGCATCATGGAAGCTGTGTGTACCGATTGATATAAGGCAGCAGGTGCTGAAGGAGAACCACGACGCACCAGCAGCGGGACACTAGATGGAAGAAAAACAATTGCACGAATAGTAGCAAGGTACTTCTGGCCAGGGATGCAATGGGACATAAGGAAGTATAAAGTTCATGCTGGCAGTGAACTCAAGCGTGTCCGACTCCACGGGATTCTCGCCATGCTTCATAACCCAAGCAGAGAGCCGAGAATGCCGAAGGCGTTATGTGATAAAGAGGCATTGTGGGCGGGAGCTTCACAAGAAGTGTTTGAGTTGGTGCGAAGGAACGGGAGTGGTGGCGATCATGGGAAAGAAGAAATGCGCGGGGGGAAATGCAGAAAGGGGGTAGCGCGGGGGTATCTGGACGAAGTCCGGTGACCTGCATAATAACAATAAGAATCGAAGGCCCAAGCGGGGCAAAGGGGGGCAACAAAGGGATCCCGCCAATAGAAATGCGACAGAAATTCGAGAAAGGATTAACGGTGAGAACAGAGGAATGAAGGATTAACAGAAGGAAACGAGATTTACAAGGATTAACGGGCGCCTCAGGCAGGAGTCGTCTATGGAACTGGAAGAGTTGATTGAAAGACCCCTGTGGGTAAGTCTAACATTCAAGCGACAAAGTTTCCTTGGAGGATTTAGGAAGGGTTGAAGGACCACCCGTGGGTAAGTCCGACAGTCTCAAGTACGGGACTTAGAGCGAGTGCGCAACGATCTGTGATCCGTAGCTTAAGGACCCCCCGTGGGTAAGTCCGGCGGCTGTACGCAAGTCATCAAGCAAGGATAAGTCAAGAGCAAGTTCAAAAAAGGATCAAAGATCCGCGGTGAAACTGAACTCCAAGAGTAAATCGAGTGGGGTTGGTTTATTCCCGGACACGACAGGTATTATGGTGTCATAGCAATAGCGACGGATCGGTCGTGTGTACGCCTATCGATTCCTGACCATTACAACCAGGTATGATCCTCTAAAGCAAGGGGTAACTAGCTCGAGAACTTAAGCCCAACAATAAAACCAAACAGGGACATCCTGGATACCAAGGACCAAGGATAACGACGATCCACGGCGCCCACAGAAGAATAATAGCGACAAGAGGAGAGGATCAGTGGCAACGGCAACAGAAGCATCGACGACAATGGGAGCTGAGCAACGGTGACACCAACAACCAGAGTGACAACGGAAGCAGCGACAACGGCAGGAGAGGAGTAGCATAGGACCCGCAATTGGAGCACGTGAGTCCAAATGGAGGGGACCGTGAGTCGAACCGGCGCCAGGCATTAAGACCACACGTTCGGCTGGGCGAAAGATTCGAGGGGGCGTGTATATTGACACCAACCGGGATCCACGTTCCTCCGGGGAACGAGGGGCCAATGGGCAGAGCCGAACAGCCGGTGAGATTAACCATTTGTAAACAATATAGAAATAAAAGGGATATGTGTGAAACGAAGCACCCTGTGTTATTTATAGGCTCGGGCAGTCACGTCGAATCTATAAATTCGGTGGAACGATCCACAAACTCTGTGAGCTAGCCGCGGTATTTGTTGCGAGCACCAACCAGCAAAACAGTTCGTTACAACACTATCATTATCATTATCTCTCCAGAGGATGCACTGCAGTAAACTATCATCTGGAAAGACTCTTACGCAGCGGTATACCTTTCAAATGTCTCCAGTCAAAGCGACAAGGTAAGACCGAAACCGAAGCAATGTGTTAAAAAGTTTAGGTTGAATCACGGGGCCGGACATCAGGATATCATTGAGGGAATAATCAGAGGATGTAGCAACCGAACCGTCGTACACAACTCTCACCTTACCTTTAGGTCGAAGTGATGGAAGGAAATACTGGCACTTACCTCGCAATTCCTGCGGCACCCGAGATATGTGACCCAGATTCCAGACGTTCATTGGGCTCGTTTAAATTCGGATGACGATCCAGCTTGCGCTTAAGTGAATTGAACCGACGCAAGGCCTGAGCGTACGATTCTCCTAATAGCTCCACGCTGTGCTTGATTGGAAGACGAACTGAATAAGCACCTGATTCAAGATGGATGTGGTGCATGGCAAAGTGGGCCTCGCAATCGAGCTTCTCCTTAGTAGCCTGAACGATAGTCGCAGTGCAGGCTTCTAGTTCCCAGAATTGGTGGAGAAGATAATCGAGGCGATCGGCAAAAGTGGTTGCGGAACCATTTTACATGAGGCGGCCAAACGATGTTTTGCTGGGGTACCACCTCCTCCAGAAACTACCCATCCAAAACGCGTCTTCTGCACAAGAGGCAGACCGTCTCCTAGCTGGATTTGCCCAACTGAGAGCAGATCAAAAAAACAGGTTTGCTCCAATCAGCAAATTTACACGCTGAGCTCTGTGGAAGATCAGACCAGCCAGAACTACATTGTCAGGAACCTTCCAGTTTAAGACATCTATGTTTAGGCCAGGTTGATGCTCTATGATGTGAGACGCCACAACTGTCTCAATGTACACAGAATACGTGGATAAGCATGACTACAGGAAAACTTTAACCGTTGCATCATTCGTAGTGAATTCAGCGTCTCCAAGGCCAGTCACTGCTTCAGAGCATTTGGACCGATGAAGCTGAAGTTGGCTGGCTAGCCGTGATGTGATGAGATGAACTTGTTAGCCGGAGTCAAGTAGCTCTCAGTAAGAAAAAAAAAGCTCCTGCTCGGCCACGGACGAGAATGTTGGTGGTGGGCAAAAACCCTACTTCAGCGCAGCGATCCTGGGACACAAGCTTATTAGCAGGAGAAGCCTGAGAAGACGCAACCACAGCTCCATTGGCCGGATCCAAACCGGAAGCGGGATGCAATAGCGCATGATGTCGGATGACAGCAGATGCAGGTGGCTGATTGAATGCACGAGAGCGGGCGACGAGAATAGAGACAAAGTTAAAGAAAAGATAAACAAATTCAATAAATTATTGTCGGCCAAACTTTCCGGCGGCTGCTTGACCCGGCAGTCTATATCGATGAGGTATTAATTGTTTCTAATACTATAGGTTTTATCGGGATGAGGCTTTTCTTTAAATATTAAGAAGTATCAATTTTTTCGAACAGAAATAGAGTACTCGTGATTTCTTATAAAGGATTGCTACCCAAATCTCCGAGCCAGGCTGTCACATGTATTCATTGTTACACTTCTGTCGTGGTGCGTGAGGCGTGGCTACGTACAAAGGTTGTTTTCATACCTAAGGCAACGAAACCGTCCCACTGCACCCCAAGGACTATAGACCTATAAGTCTCTCGTCCTTCCTTTTTTAGACAATGAAGAGGCTCTAAAGTCTCCATCTCATCATCTCATCTCCAGACATCATGCAAACACAGAGAGCCACAGGGACAGCCCTACACGAGATTACCATGATCGCCGAAAAAGCGCTCGATAACGCTAATTGCATTTTTAGACATGGAAGGTGTCTTTAACAACATCCTGCCAAGCTGATTAAGCTTGATGATTATCGACGCACCGACGGGACTTGGAATAGACGATCGATCTGTTCACCTAATACGGCAGGTCCTGTTCAACAGGAGTGTCGAGGCGAATTTTGAACGATCTATTCGAAGATACGTCAAGAGGGGCACCTCGCAAGAAGGTGTACTCTCCACACTACTATGAAAATGGCGGTTAACATCCTATTGACGTCCCTAGGGGGTGGCGGCTGCAAAATCAATGCATGCGCAGACGATGTTGCTATCGCCATTGTTGGCAAATTCCCGTAAAACGCTGTGCGACCTTATGACAGAGGAGCTGGAACTGCTCCTCATTTAAGGCACTAGACGGTTTCTCATCCAACACTAGGACAGTCAATGATTGGGTACCCGGTCATAGGGATCACGAGGGAAATTGAGCCGCTGATGAACTAGCAAGGGCAGGGACTACCAAGCCTCTCCTTTTGCAAAATGAACTAGTAGGCATCCCATTAGCTATATGCAGACTCAAATGTTTGGAGTTTTTTAACCTGGCAGCCGTTAAGAAACTGATAGGCGCACACGCATCACGTCTGTCAGTACCTCACAACGACTACTGCAGGAGCTGCATAGTTACCCACCTCGTATGCTACTGCAATATATCATTCGTATGAACTCAAGGCATTGGCGGTATACAACGCGATCAGGCATTTGCGATATTGTTTAAGCAGTACAAAGTTTAAAGTATATAGAGAATTCAATTCCGTTAGAGCGAACCAAGAGAAAGACGAACTCACTCCGCGGGTACATCGAAGTTGGTAACAAAACTTCACACGGTGCGCGGAGCGCGGTGGGAAAGAAAAGCGAAAACCCTGCTGTGCGTAGTGCAATGATCGTTAGACAAATGAAGAGCAAGAGGAGAATGACTGTATAGAAAAGCCGTCCAGAGGAAATACATGGATCGAACACACGAAAAATCATTGCGACTCGCTGTGCGACAAATAAAAAAAAAAAAAAAACAAGAAAGGAAAGCTAAGTTCGGTCGGAGCCGAAGTTTATTTACCCTTGCAGTTGAGTCGCAGTCCGCTAGGTGGCGACACGCATTTTATATTATTAGATAAATAGCGGATCGTATATAATTGCTCGATGTTATGGCATTTCCGATCAATCAGTTATATGGCAGCTATAGGATATAGACGGCCGATCCTTATGACTTATCCTTATCCTTCTAACTTGAAAAACAACGAAGTTATGGCATTTCCGATCAATCAGTTTAATGGCAGCTATAGGATATAGTCGACCGATTTCGACCGTTCCGACTTATATACTGCCTGCAAGTAAAGAAGGGGTGTGCAAATTTTCAACTCGATAGCTTTAAAACTGAGAGACTAGTTTGCGTAGAAGCGGACAGACGGACATGCTTATATCGACTCAGAAGGTGATCCTGTCAAGAATATATATACTTTATAGGGTCGGAGATGTCTCCTTCACTGCGTTGCACACTTTTGACCAAAATTATAATACTCTCTGCAAGGGTATAATTGCGTACGAGCGAATGCTCTTTCGCCGACATATACCATGCAGGGTTTTAATAAAAACTATCTAAAAATGGGCTTGAAAAATATGGGTATGAAAAATATAAGAATATCAATTGGAAAGTGGATATTTTTAAACCTAAGACAGTTTAATAAGGTGAGGAAACAACAATAAGTGAAAATAAGTGAAAATATATTTTATTACCTTGAATTCCATTTATGGTGACAGTATTGAAAAAATTTACTGCTTTTGCCCATTTTTCCAGACATAAAACATTCATTATGAATTGAATTAAAATGTATATTATCAGCTCCATTTTCTGGTATTTCTCGAATATGGCAATTTACAAAAAATTCGTTACGGCCATGGTAAATAAATTGGTCGTCATTAATTGTTAATGGAAGACTCCACGGTTTTTCGGTTGAGTCGACATGGTACCAAACAAATATAAATCCATTAATTTCTTGCGAAGTCCAGCTTTTTACCTGTGCGGATCTGGGAACTAAAAAAATTATAACATGTAGATCATACAATTTTTAAAGTCATGTGCGTTGAAAGGTTAAGGATGTATAAAATTCGTAATCTTTTCTTTAAGAGGACGGTTCAAGTTCTGCAAGAAACCAATCGCTTCTTTATTAAATTTCTTGAAGATTAATATCGCTTTGTATTTTGTTTCAGCACAATATTCACTCTAACGTTAGCAAGACATCTATAAAGAAAAGCTTATCATTCATTCTAGAGATAATTATAATCGAAAGCAATCTTCTTGGTAATAATAGGCGTTGCCAGAAATCGAGCCAGAATCCAATATCGGCAATATCAGTGGTAAGAATGACCGACTGACCGTGGCGAGCAAAACCAGCGACTTCTGAGTTCGTCTGGAAACCAATACCAAACGATCTGAGTCAGCAGACCCATAGCTAGTTTACCAAGAACTTTCTTTAATACTTTCTTTAATATTGGCCTTACTCTGTGTACACAACATATATATGAAATAAAGCATCCTATAAGGACAATCTCGAACTACAACCCACAGTTTCCATAACCGCGGTACCTCAAAAATCCTCAGCGTGCTGCTCCAGCCAGAAGGACAACCAACAGGATCATTAACCGAAACACAATATATACACACTCGAGGCCCGCCATCCCGCACACCTCCCCTCATTTGGGCCTCAGCGTGCCGCGTCTAACTCAGAGCGGCTAATAGGACAATCAAGGAAAACATTAGTCAAGCCAATAGTTTTTGACTACGGCTCCGAGATTTATAGTTACTCTCGGGAGTCCAATGTCGACGATAGTGGCCACAGAACTCTCTACGACCGAACATTTGGTGACCATGACGTGATTCTTTTTTTCACAACCTGAAACCTTTGAGAACCAAGAGATCCGAGTAAGACCCCGTCATACAGATGCTCATTGATGAGCATATTGAAAGAAATACCGCCCTTTAAAGGTTGATCAGAAATTTCACCAAAGATCAATCGGAACGACGAATAAAAGAAGATTACTTCGATGAGCGACTGAGACCGCTCACCCACGACCTCATTGATTTGATCAGGAGTGTAAATAAAGGACGTCTTCTGCCTAAACGTTAGCAATGCGGTCGGTCTAAATTCCAAAGTTTGACGGAGATTACCGGCAATTGCTTCGATTCTACGAAATTTTCAAGGAATTCCTATACAATCGTGTATTGATTGGTGGACATGCCTCGGTGCCTGGTTACATTTAAAGAATCGATACCAAAATGAACGGCTGTTGATCAAGTCAACAATTCAACATTTTTTTTTACACCCCAGAAGTAATGGATCTATGGACAAGCTGCGCAGCTTGCATGATACCGTGCTCCGAACAATCACCATTCTCAACGCACTCAAGGTGTCGCCAGTCAACTGGGATGCAATATTGATACACAGCATTGAGGAAAGATTGGATCCAGGCACATCTTTAGAACTAGCCATCACCGATCCAACCACTCGACAATCTCTGAAACAAATGTTAGAACCCCTTGAATTCCTTGATTCGAAAAAATAAGTCTACCGATTCCCCTTAATCCAGGTTAATATGAACGGTGTGTTCAGCAGTAGCCCTTTTTACTAATGAGTCCGCTACCAACCAATACATGGATCTGTCGGATCCCCTCAGCAATGCCGCACACTTCTAGATTCTGTATCACAGGTTAATATAATCTCCAAGAAAATGGTTGATGAACATCGCTGGCATGAAAGGGAAAACTAAAAGAGCATGAAAAAAGGCTGTGATTACCCTATCATCATTAGCCACTGATTTCCAAAAACAAATTATAGTAGTCGTACTACCTGAAATAATGCCCAATCAACCATCCAACCCTATTCAGGCACCAATAAATATCCCACCCCAGTTGCTTTTTTCCGATCCTGAATTTACCCAATCCCAGAAGATTGAATTATTGTTCGAAGCTGAATTATATTTTTCTGCTTTGGAATCTGGAGCTGAGAATGGTTTCGATGGCGCGCAACAAAATGAAGGAGACATAGAAATATCCTCGGTAAAATACCAATTTTGGAGGTCGTACACCATGAAAGACTTATTTCCCCTTAAATGGAAGGAATCATTTATAGTTCCCTTGCATAAAAAAGGAAAAAATCCGATGCAGCCAACTACAGAGGCATCTCTTAATCGTCAGCTATTCTTAAGCTATTCGAAAAAGTAATCACTCCTCATTTGCAACACCTTTGCTTTTCAATCATTTCTCATGTCAGCAGGGTTTCATTTTGGTGACCCCGACGTGATCCTGCAAGCCCAGGATCACTTTTCGAACAAAAGTCAAAAAGGAACGAATAGTGATTTCTATCGTTCCACAATAAAGATATCAGGAAGACTCCTGCTAAGAGAGCAACAGGATCTTCACAGCAGTGTGACGCTGTCCCTTTAATCGGTAGATTAAGGGCCCCACACCTCCCTCAGTTCATAAAAAAGGGTTCAGTTTCTTCGACCACTCTCGGTTGCGAGTTGGAGCGCATCCAGCTACTAATAGCAAATAAATCACTCCCAACGGTCAGAAACGAAGAACGAAAATATGGACAGGGAAAATATTGCCCCCAAAATTATTATAGAGCCAGCCGTTGAAGAGGCGAGCGCTCAAGGCCTCCTAGATGCCCAGCAAGAAATTGGGCAGGAGATCGCAAGATGCATCCGGAATTATAAAAAGGATGGGCCGAATCGAAAGCAAAAGGCATCATATTTCCAAACAAAGCTATACATTCTCGAAGAGGCTTGGGAAAGGTTCGGCGAAAATGATGAAAAAATTCAAGGAACGGCCAGGACCGAAAGCTACATCAAGTATGCTGAGGACCTCCGGACCAGTTGCATGAAATATGCGGCAACTTTCGAAAGCAGCCGTGACAAGCTGATGCAAGGCACAAGTCGAAAGGAAGAGGCTCAAGAACAAGTAGAAAATCAAGTTCAAGAGCAATCTCCACTCGTAGTTCCCATGGATAAACGATTAGCCGGATTATGTCGACGCCAAGGAGAACTTTTAGAGTCCGTAAGCGGTGCCTTACGAGAGTTTAAGGCATCCGGGGGAGGCCCAGGAGACTTACTAAAAACTTTATGGGCTCAGGTCCAAGAGATCCACTTGACAGTCTACGAGGAATTCGAAAACCCGATAGACAGTGGATATAACAAGCAGGCATACCTACAACTGCAAGCAGAGGTGCAGAATGCACTTATGGCAAAGGTTATACCTACTACAAATAGCATTGATGTGCAAATGCCCCGGATAAACATTCCAAAATTTGATGGGGATGCAATGAAATGGAAACAATTCCATGATTTATTTTCCTGTATGGTTCATGATACTAACATGCCATCAGTGAAGAAAATGTGGTACCTAAAATCCGCTCTCTCGGGAAATGCGGAGAGATTAATACGCCACATCGAGCTAAATGAGGACAACTACTTACATGCATGGCGCATAATAGTTGGGCCATATGACAATCCTCGGCTCATCGCGAATACAGTTATTCGTCGGCTACTTCATCAGAGCCCGGTCTCTGACAGTGCCAAATCAATACAGGAGCTGTATATAACAACTCTGGAAACCCTTGCGTCATTAAAGGGACTAGGCATCAATGTATCCACATGGGATGCATTTTTGGTGGTGTTGCTGACCGACAAGCTTGACATGACTAATAGAAGTCTATTTGAGCAGACAGTTGGTAATTCAGTAGAGATCCAGCCGCTACAAGTAATGCTGGAATTCTTAGAGCAAAGAATCAGAGTCTTGAGCTCAGGAAAGCCAACGGCAGCATTTAAAAGAGAGCCGAAAAATCTAGCGTGTGCGTCCAGCACGTCAGATAAACAGTCATTATGCTACTATTGCAAGGCTCCAAATCACGCGTTATATAAATGTGAGGAGTTCCGCGCAAAAACAGCATCCGAAAGATTGAATTGGGTACAAAAACAAAAAATGTGTGTCAACTGTTTCAAAACCGACCACAAATCAAAGGAATGTAAAGGAAGAAGTTGTTTCAAGTGCGACAAAAAACACCACACCCTGTTGCACCTGGAAGTCACAAACCTTCATTCCCCAACTGTCGGTGCCGCGGCTTACAAGAATTACAATCTTCTTGCAACAGCAAAGGTAGCGGTCCAGACAGAGAACGGGCAAGTAGCGAAATTTCGTGCCCTGCTAGATTCAGGATCCCAGATTAATTTGATCACTGAACGATTAGCATCAATGTTGTCACTAAAGCGCCACGATACAAAGCTCCGGATCGAAGGCATTGGAGGACAACCAAGAATGAGCAGAGCAAGAGTAACTATTCTCGTTAGCTCTCTTCACGGGGATTTCAGCCAGCGCATAGAAGCGTTTGTGCTTCCCCACATCATAGCTGACCAACCAGCTCAACCACTAACACATTGTGCGTTAAAGATACCCAATGAGTGTCCATTAGCGGATCCCCAGTTTGATAAACCTGGAAGGATAGATCTACTAATCGGCACCGAGCACTATTACTCGCTTCTCCTTCCAAATCAGCTGAAGGTCGGAAGAGATGGTGCCATGCTACAAAACACGAAACTCGGATGGATTGTAGCAGGCAGAGTTAAATCTAAAACTCAATCAGCCATAGCCTGTGGTGTCGGTGTCGGTGAAGAAACTGACGCACTGATTGAAAGGTTTTGGAAGCTAGATAATTTGGAAAACCAGACGAAACATCGATCTCCGTCAGAGGCACATTGTGAGAAACACTTTATAGAAACTCTGAAGAGAGCAGAAGACGGACGATTTATTGTGAAATTGCCGTTCGCCGAGCACCCTTCAGCCCTGGGGGAGTCGAAAGAAATTGCGATCAAAAGGTTTTTAGCACTAGAGCGACGATTAACCGGTGATGTTCGGAAAGGTTATTCTGAGTTCATGAAAGAATATGAAGCCTTGGAACATATGAAGTTTGTTCCAACAACACATGTACCCAACAATCACTACTTCATACCACATCACTGTGTTCTGAAGCCTGACAGCAGCAGCACAAAGCTACGAGTGGTGTTCGATGCTTCATGCAAAACATCAAGTGGGAAATCTTTAAACGACATATTACATACAGGACCCACTGTTCAGAGCGAGCTAATGGCCATACTACTACGCTTCAGAATACACAAGTATGTGTTCACGGCGGACATAGAAAAAATGTACCGGCAAGTATGGATCAATCCAGATAATCAGTTCCATAAGCTTATAGTCTGGAGAAATGATCCATCCGAGGATCTTAAGTACTATAGACTTAAAACCGTCACGTATGGAAACAAAACAGCTCCGTTTTTAGCCACGAAATGCCTAAATCATTTAGCAATCCGGTCACGGGACAACTACCCATTGGGGTCTGCGGCGCTTGAAAATGATTTTTACGTAGACGATTGCTTGACAGGTGCTGACTCAGTGGCAGAAGCAGTTCAAATCCAAAGTGAATTGAATAAAATATTGCTACCACACGGTTTCAAATTACGAAAGTGGTGTTCAAATAATGCAGAACTACTACAAGGAATACCAAAAGAGGATACTGTGAGCGATGTTAAGTTGGGTGAAACCTTGGACCAATACAGTGTTAAAACACTCGGTCTCATATGGATGCCCAATAAAGACAAACTTTGCGGACGAACGCAGCAAAGCGAAGCGCTGGTCATCACAAAGCGAGTGGTGTGCTCTGAGTTGTCACAAATCTTTGACCCATTAGGTTTGTTTGCGCCAGTGGTCGTAAAGGCAAAGATATTCATGCAACACCTCTGGGAATCAAAAATGGCTTGGGATGATGAATTGCCTTTAGAACTTCAGTCAGACTGGAAAACATATCGTTCTGACCTGCAAAGTCTAAATAAATTGCAAATTCCAAGACACATATTTGACGGAAAGGTTCCAGTCACGCAAGAACTACACACTTTTGTGGACGCCTCAGAAAAGGCCTATGGCGCAGCAATATACGTCCGAGCAACGTATAAAAATAAGCAAACCTCGGTGAGACTGCTATGTTCCAAGTCCAGAGTAGCACCCACAGCAAAGCAATCCTTGCCCAGACTAGAGTTGTGCGCAGCAGTCCTAGGCGCAGAACTAACGCACAGAGTCAGACAAGATTTACGCTTGTCGCTAGACACGGTTGCGGGGTTCTTTTGGACTGATTCATCCGTCGTGTTAGGGTGGATCAATGCAACAGCTTCCACTTACCACACGTTTGTGGCAAATCGGATAGCTAAAATTCAAGAAGTGACGGAGCAGTGTCAATGGCGTCACGTATCATCCGCCAACAATGCAGCCGACGTCTTGTCCAGAGGAACAACAGCTAGCAAACTCTCGAGCAACAGTATGTGGTTTTATGGACCCCTGTTCCTATATGGGTCAAAGGAAAGCTGGACAAAGATGCCAGCCATTATTTCGACGAACTTAGAACAAAAAACGAAATTCGCCAGCATGGCGGCCGCTAAAGACATATTCAGAGGGGAGATATACAACTGTAGGCACAGTAACTCCTTCTACAAATTACAACGAATTGTTGCGTACATGCTGCGGTTCTGTTATAAGTCTAATAGAGCGCCAACGAAGGCGCTATGTCTGGAGGAGCTAAGCCAGGCACGCATTATTATCCTGCGCACGATTCAGCAAATCGAATTTAACGCAGAGCGTAACCAGCTCAAACGGTACAAAACAGTGGACAAAAAGAGTTCTCTTGTATCATTGGCTCCCATCGTTGGATCTGATGGGTTAATTCGAGTAGGAGGCAGACTCGAACATTCAAACCTATCCGAAGACGCAAAACATCCAGTTCTGCTCCCCTACAATGATACAATTGTAAAAATGATCTTAAGAGAACTACATGAGACCAACATGCATTGCGGTGCCCAAGCCTTGCGCGCCATTGCTAGGCAACAGTATTGGATCATCAATGACAAAACAATGGCAAGAAGCATTGTACATAACTGCGTGCGATGTACCAGAGTCAAGCCCAAATTAATGAGTCAAATCATGGGAAATCTACCGAGCGAGAGAGTCACACAGGCTCGGCCCTTCTTTAACTCTGGAGTAGATTACTGCGGCCCCATATGGATTCATCACAAGATTCGAGGAAAACGTCCCGACAAGGCCTATATCGCAGTGTTCTGTTGCTTCGCCACGAAAGCAATTCATTTGGAGTTGGTAAGCGACCTCACAACAGACGCCTTTTTGGCCGCTCTCCGCCGGTTTCTTGGACGTCGAGGGAAGTGCCAGACAATCCATTGCGATAATGCAACAAATTTTATTGGAGCCAACAATAAATTAAAAGAGCTCGAAACCAGCATCTTCTCAACCAATGCGCAGGACTCCATAGTTCAGCATTGCAACAAAAGAGAAATAAACTTCAAATTCATTCCCCCACGAGCACCATCCTTCGGTGGCCTATGGGAAGCTGCGGTGAAATCCGCAAAACGGCTGGTAGTATCAATTACAGCCACGGCGTCTTTGACGTTTGAAGAACTCAACACTGTGGTCGTTGAAGTTGAAGCGATCCTCAATTCACGGCCGATTACTCCCATGTCATCAGACCCCACTGACGAATCAGCTTTAACGCCAGGACACTTCCTGATTGGAGAACCACTAACTGCTCCTCCTGATACCAACATCATTCCGGGCGGCAAACCATTAGTAAAAAGATGGGAACTGGTATCACGACTGAAGCACGCCTTTTGGAAACAATGGTCATGTGAGTACCTGCAAGAACTTCAGAATCGACACAAATGGAAGCATGCATCTCCGAATATTAAAGAGGGATTGTTAGTCCTTATAAAAGAGGACAACGTGCCTGTAATGAGCTGGCCTATGGGAAGAGTTCTCAAAACATATCCCGGACCGGACAACCTCGTTCGGGTAGTGGATATCAAAACGTCATCTGGAGTATTCAAGTGACCAGTGACTCGGCTAGCGCCACTGTTCCCAGAAGAAATCAACAACAAGCACCCATTAGACGACACCCTCAAGGCGGACCAGTCTAATGAGCCGCCTGTACAACGCAAAAAGGAAACACTCTCATCAATGCCTGTGATTCTAGCGCTTATGTTGTTACTTCCACTAGCCATGGCAACGCCAATTAAGGTAACGGAGTTCAGTAATAAGCCAGGAATATTCTACGAACGGTTGGGAACCACGAGAATGGTAGTGTCAGAATGGACGATGATAGTATACTACGACTTGGATCCCTACTGGAATGATATGAAGGTACTTTCAGGTGGAGTAACGGAACTCGCACACAAATGCCAGGAATTGACTAACGTAGCAGCATGCAGTTCCATCCTAGAACATTTTAAACATATAATTGCAGAACTTGAGGCAGGAAGTAACCTGATGCATCACTCTCGGCAACGTAGATCACCGTTTAATGTTGTTGGAACTATGGCCAATTCATTATTCGGTGTACTCGATTCCACATACGCAGAAGAGATGGTCAAAACTATCACTAAGGTGAAGGGTAATGAGAACTTCCTCCTACAGCTGCTTCAGAACCAGACGTCCATTGTTGACTCCACCATCAATTTGGTGCGAAAGGGAAGGTTGGCTACCAACAACCGCTTACGATCTTTGGAACAGCAGATGACCCTCATAAATAAGCAACGAGGACAGTACCAAGGCGCACATTTAGAGCAAGCGTTTATGATCCTCACGACACAATTGAATCTACTTGCAAATGGTTTACAGCGAATGCAGAGTGAGATAACTAATGTATTGACTGATGCTCGCCACAAAACAATCAGTCCAATTTTAATATCACCTACACAGTTACGAGACCAGCTCGACCAAATGCGGGATCATTTACCACCCGACCAGATCTTGCCAGTAGCCACAACGGATGTTGTTCAGCTATACAAAATAATGTATGCGCAAGGCAGTACGACTGATACTCACGCCATTTTTCGAATCACAATACCATTGGTGTCGTCAGAATTATTGGATGTCTTCAGCATCGTGCCCATTCCAATATGGGAATCGAAAGGTTGGACGCTGTACAATCTTCAGACACCGATCATAGCTGTCAATGCCCATAGAGATCGCTTTATTGGACTGGTATACTGAAATTGCCCATTGGTTGCACAGCACGCAATTTCAATATAAGTTTGACCACATTCGGCACTATGACCACTGAAGTACAAACTTCGTTCAGTCGATTCGGAAATATCTCCGAGCCCCTAAAGCCCATAGAGGAACCATCAGAATTCGGGTTAAGGGCCCAATCACCAAGTACAGACGACACAGAATTAGAGATCCTACAACATTGGTTAGCCGATCTACAAAGAAAAGATGCACCATACCAACTGGACCACCAGACAACTATGTCATACACAGCATTTGCCATTTCCGTCATCATACTGATACTGATAGGCATTCTCATCATGCGACACAGACGGTCGATTTGGACGCCAAAGCTTAGAGGGACTACAAGAAGTTCAATTCCCGAACCTACCCCAAGACAATTTACTATAGAGCTGGACGACGGTTGAACACCTGTTCAACGGCCGGGAGAATGTTAAGTCATAAGCATTTAATATTTAGGTCACAAGAACACGATTTACACATAACAAAGACACAAGTACAATAAATATATAATAAAGAAAATATTAGGTCAAAAAACCTACATAAAACGATGAACATTAAAAAAGACCAAACACTACAGAAACAACAAACTGAAAAGCAGCAAGGACTGCTGACATTACAAGTTCATGCAACCGACAAAATATTGCAGAATTACACTTTTTAAAATTGTTAATTTATCATTTTTATATTTTTTGCTATATTCCATTAATTTACCACTTAAGCAATATCTATGTATCGAATTAGCTATAAATATTGAACCTTTATATGAATAAAATCAGTCTCAGACAAATCTACTCTGAACTCAGTAATTTCTCCATGTCCAATTTGTTCAAGTGCAAGTTGCGGCAACAACCCAGCAATCGGCTTTTTTAACGTTTTGCAGTCGTCGCATGCAGACGTGTTTTTTATTGTGCTCCGGGAAAAAAATATTCAATAAAATCATAAAAGTGCAGTGACTGCTCTAAGAAATCTACAATAACGCGAAAAGACGCTTTTTGCGATGAAATTGCTAACGTTTATATTGATTAATTAATTAATTAATTAATATAAAACACAACACTTAAAACTCAAACTAAATCAACCTCGACTGCAATGAGTTCAAACGACGTTCGCACACAACGTCAACGTGAGCTAGACGAGAGACGGCTCTCAGTACAAAGAAACAACGCGTACTTCTCTTTTAAAGCAACCGAAAACCATGCAAGCTCCGATCAAGCTCGGTCAATTACCCCCAACTTGACCGAATTCTTAAACGTAGAGAGCGAGAGAGCGCGTTCCTGCTCCCCCTCGATACCATCGATGTCTCTGCAGCCAAAGAGTGCAGTAACTAGCACCTCAATTTCTTTGACAACGTCAACAGTAACAACAACAACAACCGCAACTGTATCGACAGCGCGTTTAACGACGTCATCAGCTAGCAGCGCAAATAGTAATACGTCCGCGCTGCCCGAAAACCAAAACAAAAACAAAAACAATGACTATATTAAGCCGGCTGTGCAGACTGGCATGGATCGCTACATCCAAATCAAAAGGAAGCTGAGCCCCCTGAATTCCAAACGCAAAATAACCCGTGGCAATGCTAGCCTAGTAGCAAAAGAAACGCCCATTAACTCAAACCGATTTAAAATCTTGGCAGACGCCGATGAGGTTGAGGCGGTCGAATCCACTGAAGTTGGGAAAAGGAAGCCAAAACCTCCGCCTATCTATATACGCGAAAAAAGTTCCAATGTTCTTGTCAACAAAATTATTGAGCTTATTGGTAAGGATAACTTCCACATAATACCCCTTGTAAAGGGCAACATTCAAGAAACAAAAGTTCAAATGAAGTCTGAAGATAACTATAGAGTATTATCAAAATATCTTACCGAGAATAAAAAGAACTTTTACACGTACCAGCTAAAAAGCAGCAAGGGCCTGCAAGTCGTACTTAAGGGCATAGAGCCCGAAGTAACGCCTGCAGAGATAAAAAAGGCGCTACAGGAGAAGGGTTTTAGCGCCAAGACAGTCTTTAATATCCTTAACAGGGATAGAAAGCCGCAGCCACTCTTTAAGGTTGAGCTTGAACCAGAAACCAAGGTCCTGAAGAAATACGAAGTGCACCCAATATACAATCTTCAGTACCTGCTGCACCGCAGAATTACAGTTGAGGAACCGCACAAACGCAATGGCCCGGTACAATGCGCACAACTATGCAAGATCTAATGCGAAACCAAAATCTATTGATTCAAATGCTGGTTTCACAACAATCCAAATAATGGCTTTCCTACGGATATCTACGTGGAACGCTAACGGCGTTTCGCAACATAAACTTGAGTTAGCTCAATTCCTACTCGACAATCACATCGATGTAATGCTGCTTTCGGAAACACACCTCACAAACAAATACAATTTTCAACTACGAGGATATTCATTCTACGGAACAAATCATCCAGATGGTAAAGCACATGGTGGGACTGGAATTCTAATCAGAAGCCGCATAAAGCACCATTATCAAAACAAATTTGCTAAAAACTACCTACAGGCCACATCTATAAATATACAACTAAATACTGGCAACCAACTTACACTAGCCGCCGTATACTGCCCCCCTCGCTTCAATATAGCTGAAGATGAGTTTATGCAGTTTTTCAACACACTTGGAGACCACTTCATAGCAGCAGGAGACTACAATGCCAAGCACACACACTGGGGATCCCGTCTCGTGACTCCAAAAGGGAAGCAGCTCTATAATGCAATTATCAAAGCCAAGAACAAGCTCGACTATGTTTCTTCTGGCACACCAACATACTGGCCGGCAGACCCAAGGAAACTACCAGATTTAATAGACTTTGCGATTACCAAAAACATCCCTAAAAATCTGATAAGCGCCAATTGCCTATCGGATCTTTCATCTGATCACTCGCCTGTCCTGTTTATTCTACTGCGACATCCAGGAACATTGGAACAACCATTAAAATTGACCTCACAGAAAACCAATTGGGTTAAGTACAGAAAATATATCAGCTCACACATTGAGCTAAGTCCTCATCTCCACGATGAAGCCAACGTAGACAGCTTTGTTAATTCACTTGAGTCTGTACTCGTCTCTGCAGCTCGAGCCTCAACATCGCAAACTATAAATACACAAAGCAATAAAAAGACAAATCTACAAATCGAACAGCTCGTCCTCGAAAAGCGGCGTTCACGTCGCGAGTGGCAATTCCACAGATCGCCATCTACTAAGCAAAGCTTTAGACATGCCTCACGTCAACTTACTAAAGCCCTACAGCAAGAAGAAGCTTATGTCCACCGCCGCTATATAGAGCAATTGTCAACTACTAGTACAAAACACTCACTATGGAGAGCTCACCCAACTCTAAGCTCACCGAAAGAAACAGTGATGCCTATTAGAAATCCCACAGGCGGCTGGGCGCGCAGCGATGCAGACAGAGCCAGCACGTTTGCCAATCACCTCAAAAATATCTTCCAACCAAATCCGGCCACTAGTGCCTTTACTCTGCCGACTTTACCATATGAGCCTCAGCTTCAACATGAACCAATCGAGTTTCGCCCAAACGAAATCGCTAATATCATCAAAAACCAACTAAATCCGAAAAAATCACCAGGCTGCGACCTCATAACTCCCAAAATGATCATTGAGCTTCCATATTGCGCCGTCTGCACTATCACCCAGCTCTTCAATGCCATCGCAAAACTTGGCCACTTTCCAGCGAGATGGAAAAAGTCAATTATAATAATGATAGCAAAGCCGGGAAAAGACCACACAATTCCCACGTCGTATAGACCTATAAGCCTACTTTCATGCTTATCTAAACTCTTTGAGAAATGCATTCTGACTCGAATAAACACATACCTAAGGATCCAGGAAGGAATCCCGTCACATCAGTTTGGGTTTCGCGAAAAGCACGGTACAATTGAGCAGGTCAACCGGATAACAGCAGAAATTCGGAATGCATTCGAAAAACGCGAGTACTGTACCGCAATATTTCTAGATGTCTCTCAAGCATTTGATAGAGTCTGGCTAGAAGGTCTAATGTACAAAATCAAGACAATGCTCCATTGTAATACCCACAAGCTTTTAGAGTCTTACCTCTACGACAGAAAATTTGCTGTGAGGCGCAACACTGATATATCTGACGAATTCACTGTTGGAGCTGGAGTTCCTCAAGGAAGCGTACTCGGACCAACATTATATGTTCTCTACACAGCAGACATCCCGACAAGCACACGATTAACAACATCTACGTTTGCTGATGATACAGCTATTCTTAGCCGCTCAAAATGCCCGATGCAAGCAACTGCGCAGCTAGCTCTTCATCTGGTGGATGTTGAAAAATGGCTATCAGACCGGCGAATTAAAGTAAACGAACAAAAATGCAAGCACGTTACGTTCACCTTGAATAGGCAAAACTGCCCGCCCCTTACGCTAAACAACACCCTACTCCCGCAAGCAAACGAGGTAACATATCTAGGAGTACACCTCGATAGAAGACTCACATGGCGTCGGCACATAGAAGCTAAAAGAACCCACCTAAAGTTAAAAGCCAGCAGCCTTCATTGGCTTATCAACGCTCGGTCTCCCCTTTGCCTTGAATATAAAGTCCTGCTGTATAACTCGGTACTTAAACCTATATGGATGTACGGCTCCCAGTTATGGGGGAATGCCAGCAATAGCAATATTGACATAGTCCAGCGAGCTCAGTCGAAGATCTTGAGAACAATCACCGGGGCACCTTGGTACGTTCGCAACGAAAACATACATCGCGACTTAAACATTCTTCCAGTCAAAGATGTGATCGCAGAACAGAAGGAAAAGTACTTTAGCAAGCTATTGTCGCACCCTAACCACCTGGCGAGAGGTCTAACAAGGTTGAGTAACCAATCACGACTTCGTCGGAATGACCTACCCACCCAGCGACCGTCTTGAGGAACGCGCAACCAGAATGCAGTCTTAGTCTACTGTTAGTTAAATGTTAATGTTAAGATTTGAAAACTTATTGTTAGTCTCAAAATTAAGAGAAGATCCAATAAATAAAAGCAAAGTTTAATAAAAAAAAAAAAAAAAAAAGCAGGGTTTCATTAAGCGTCGCTCCACCACCACTTAATTATTGGAGTTGGAGTTTGTCATACATGGCTTCCGAAAGGGTCTGCCAACCAATGTTATTTATACAGACTTTAGTAAAGCATTTGATTCAGTGAATCACTCACTCCTCTTTAGTTAGCTGAATATTTTGGGATTTCTCTACAAATCTCCTTACATGGATCTGCAGCTACTTAGATGGAACATCACAAAGAGTTTTATTTAAAAATGAACATTCCCGCTTTGTCCGTCTGGAGACCCTCAAAGAAGCCATCTCGGCCCGTTATTGTTTTCTCTTTTTATTAATGATTTGCTACTTGCTTTAATGAACTCGCTGGTACTAATGTATGCAAACGATGTTAAGCTTTGTCTGCAATATAAACTCGGTGTCAATATAAGCTAAAGATTTAATACTTAAGAGGTGAGACTGCTTTAGAAAGTCACAAAAAGGAGTTATTTTCGAGTTTTTTTGTTTGAGAAAATACAAAAAATAAGGCTTTTCAAGATTTTTGGTTTATTTTATCATATATTCCTAGAATACAAAAATATATTTTTTAGTTGAAAATATTGTATAAAACTTGAGTGGGGTTGACGTTGCATCGCTGAAGTTTTGCAATGGCGTGAAAGATACAATGTCTGAAACAAAGCAATCGAATAGAATTTTAATAACTACTATTTTTTCTTCTGGGTAAACTAAAAAAACCAAAAAAAGAAAGTGCTTGAAATAAAAATCTTTAAAAAATTTGTTTTACCATTTCTTTTTAGTTTAAATTAAAATTCAATTCTGAGGAGAACAAGCTATGAATCACGCCCGTCAATACTTAAAAATCATATAAATAAAAAAGGTGCGACTTTTTAGTCGCACCATAACTACATACTTTGTATCTACGAAAAAATTGAGAATTGTACTATGTCACTTTGTGTGTTCATTCTTAGATGTACATATTAACATTTGATAAGAGCATTAAAAAAAATAAACCATTTATATCCATCCATAAAGCAGGCCCATTAATATATCAAACTTATTTTTATCGTTCAGGTCCTCAATGGGATTTCCTTACAAAAATTAACTCTGGTTAACGATCTTGGTGTCCTATTAGACTGGGATGCAAATTTCACCTTCCTTCGTATCATAGCAGACTCGTAACTTACCCTCCTTAACAAATCGTAGAATAATGCTGGGTGTCATTTTTCTACACAACCTTATTAATGGTGATGTAGATAGTCAGCATTTACTAACACTCTTAACTTACAGTTTAACGTTCCGAATAGAAAGCTTTAGTTCAGCCTCGGTATACAAGGTACCTTCTAAATTTAAAGAACATCAAGAATTTACTCTTAAATACTTAGAGGCTCGGTCTAATTTCACCATGCATAACGTAACATTCTTACAAGAGAATGTTATAGAAGTTATAATTGCTACTCCCGGATTCAATTTACTCAGAATCAGTCTTTTCCCCCTTTGCTTACCTGTAAAAATTCAAATGCAAATACTGGTCACTGTCTATCTTTTGGTACAGATTTTTTAAACAACGTATATACCTATCACTATATACTATATACTATTCCCGCTCAGCCTTACACTTATAATAGTCAATCAGCAAACCTTTTTTTCCATCTTTGAATAAAAGGCGTGTGGTGGAGGAGTACCAGGCTGTGTTTTGAAAAACTGTACCAAGGCACCGTGCAAACCTCTCCTTAAACTCTTGAATCTATCACTGGAAACTTCAATCTTTCGCCTTATGTAAATGAAATCTTACAATACACCTTTGAATAAAAAAGGGAAGGGGATCCGATTTTAATATTTATTGTGGTTCAATTTAACCCCAAAACAAATGCAGCGGCCGATCCAAAACAATGCCGAATAACAAGTGCATACACTAACACCCAAAGTGCTTGCGCTACAAAGAACAACCAAGCGCAAGCAAATCTGGGAGAATCAAAGAATATGAAACTGCTGATAACGGGCAATTAGTGAACCGCCGCGTAACAAGTGATTATATCTATAGAATATGCACATCATGAGCTTAGGGGTTTATGATCAAACTACAATGGTGTCTATCGCATCATTTTACTTTCCCCTCTTTCAAATATAAAAACATCCATTGTAAATGACTTACAAGAGCAGAGTAATTTTCCCTCGTTTTCTTTATAATCTCTCTATACAATTACTAACTGGGATCTATTTCCGTGATTTGAGCCGTTATGGGGCAGGCGCCCGTCGGTCGGTTGTGCGGCAAGGAATATTTTCCAGTGCAAACTGGAACTGTTCACATCTGTTCACAACAACAGCCCAACAACGTTTACCGAGCAAGTAATTTAACGTTGTTCCAACTGTACGTACATTCATTACATTGATTTGCACACAACATATGTTTGTAATTAAGCATCTGATAAAAGATCACCTTTTCCATAATAAAGACAGTCTCAAACTACAACCGAAACATTCGTTACTTAGCGTCTATAACCGCTGTATTTCAAATATTTTATCAGCGTGCTGCTACTGCCAGAAGGACCACCAGTAGGATCCCAACTAGCCTTAGAGTGCTGTTCCTGCCAGAGGGACCACCAACATGATCATCAACTCATTATCCCGCACACCTCCCCTCATCCTGGCCTCAGCGAGCCGTGTCTAACTCAGAGTGGCCCATAGGACAATCCAGGATAAAAAGACTTAAGCCAATATGTTTTGACTACGACTTTAATAAACTCCCGCGAGTCCAAGTTCGACGATAGTGGCCGCAGAACGCTCTACGGATGAAAAAATCTACGGACGTGAAATTTGTTAGACTGTATTTCGTAGTTCTAGTCAGGAACCAAAGTTTGGTTATCATTAGTACAGAATTCGTATATGAATTCGTATATGTATATGAATACTCTGAAAAGGAATTAAAAAATTCAACTTTAAATGCTTATCATTAAATTTTTTAAATAGGGGACTGCAGGTAATTATTTATTTTCAATATTTGACACTAAATTATTGCAATACAATTTTTTTTGTTCAATAATCAATATTTGATGAGTATTATTTATTGATTTTGATTAAAATTCAATATTTATTCAAAAAGAAACCTAAAATAACCCATATTTTTTTTTTACGCAAAAAAAAAAAAATGCTTATTATTAAGTATACGCTGCGCTACGAATTCGTAAATTAAGCCTTGTCGAATATGAACCTATAGGGGTCTGACCATAGGGAATATGAATATGAGCCGGCCCATGGGGGTCGAAAGGACCTAGTTATCTCATTGGGTACTGTTATGTTTATATGTTCCAGTAGTGATTTGGTTCGACGTTCCTTCTATTGGAGTAGGTTTATTACTAATAATATAGACGGAGTCATCGAAGTTCGGGCACAAGTTTTTTAGTGCAAACAAAATAAACTGCTTTTGAAAAAGTTCAATAATAGTCTAGTGACTAGAGTATTGAGGACTCCAAAAGCATGAGCAATATTCCATGATTGGACGAACAAGCGAGAAGTATAAAGTCTAACAGAAAGGATCATTAAAATCTTTTTGACCCTTGTTTAATAAATGGTAACAATCCTCTGTCTTTATTCCCTTGGCTTATTAAACAAATATTTTTACCCGGCAGGTGTCTGGGTTTGTTTGGAATAGTTATAATGAGTACGTAAGTAAGGAGGACCACAGGAGTGATTCGGGACTGAGCCTATTAGGAAAGCTGGGAGTTTTTAGTTGGAGGACCGGCTTTGGAGAGTCCGACATTCAAGCAGGAATGTTCCCGTATTCAATCCCAACAAAGAAATTAATGGGAGACACCACGGTCCATCCAGTAGACTCCTGATACAGGCTTGTTGGGGCGTAGGCACAGCGATCCCCTAGAGTGAAGGAGGCGCGATGCCTAATCTCTAGTCTGCCCTAAATCCTGCAGGGGGTATGCATGCAGATGTGAGGTAACGAGTAGTGAATTCAACCGTGAGTGGTCAACCGGAAACATGTAGCCGAACCACATATCCTGCCGGTGTTATTTCTGGCAATCGCATCGAATCAATAAACTCGGTGGAATGTTCCCACAAACTCTGCAGGCTAGCCACGGCAATTGTTTCGAGCGCAAACCAGCAAAACAAATCGTTACAAACCATAATAATGATGCGCTTCTCTGCGACTGAACAACCAAAAACATTATAAGCCTAAGAATGAGCTTAAGAAAGAGAGTAAGATGCTCTTTGGGGCTTTCTTGGGTATCGATGGAAAGAAAAGGTATGTTACAAAATTAGAAAATTTGCACTCATATCATAAACGTAATCAACGATCTAACGAGAATGTAATCAATTTCGTGATATTTTGGTATACATACCCACAACGAGGTTAAACGCTATTAAACGTGCACAATAAAGAAATGGGATACTTTTATCGCAAGATATTCTTCTGGGAAAAGATATATTGTGCGGCCATGGAATAGAAGACATCCAGTGTTACGTCGAAAACATCCGTCAGATCACACTCGATCCACATCAATCATTCAGCGAATCCAAGCCAAAGAAACGAGCCAAAGCTTGCCAAAACGAGCTTGGAAAATGTTCCGTAACTAAAATGGAGATCTCTCTTACGTCTGTCGATCCATGCTACTCCGTGCGGCTCTATAATTTTACTGGCTCTTAGGTATTATTACCGTTAAAATATCGTTTACTTCACCTAACCTTGAGGAAAAGTTTTCCTTACTATATACTGCGCCATCAGCATGTGGCAATATTTAAACCCACTAACCTATTGGCACACCTATTAATAATTAGTAATAAGCATAAAACTATATCCAACCTATTAACCCAGCACTCGTAGACGGCGCCAGAAGCAGAAATCAGTATTATCAGCGGGAAGAATGACCGACTGACCGAGGCAAGCTAAACCCAAGCAAAAAACAAGCAATGCATGAACAAGCAATCTGAGTCAGCAGACTCAGAGGTGGGTGACCCTGGCATTAAAATTAGTTTTAGCACGTTCAAAACATTGACCTTTCTTAGATATAATTATGTATAATTTAGCATCTTATATAAGAATTTTTCTCCTGAAATAAAGATAGTTGCGAAATCAGAGTGAATTATCTCGTTACTCAGGGACCGTTCAAGTATTACGTGATACAATGATAACGCATGATGAACAAAACTCCCCCTATGAAACACGTGATATATTGAAACACCCCCCCTTTTTTAAATTTAATTATTTTTTAAATATGTAGCTAATATTTGCTAATATACGCAATAGTATGAAATTCTGCCAACTTTACAAACGAAATTCCCATTGCCGCGCTCAGTGTCTGAACTATGGCACTTAAAATCAACCTACTTTGAGTGATCCTGTGTAAAACGGTTCACAAGTTGGACTCTCTTAAAGCTATCTACTTCGCGTGGCTCCAGTGTAAACGGACCATAAGTAGAACTTTCATCATCCAACCTACTTCTAGTGGCTCCTGTTTTAACGGGCCACAAGTAAGGCGTCATTATCAACGCTACTTCGAGAGTTGCTCCCGTGAAACGGACCACAAGTAGACCCTGCGTAACCAAACCTGATTTCAGCAAGCGACTGGTCAACCGAGCGGTCTCTCTGCAGTTTAAAAAGAATGATGCCAAGCTGCACGAGCTAGCACTAAGTCCGGAACATTAGTATTTCGCAAAAGCCAAAGCGCTAGAAGAAGTTGTGAAAAAATATGAAGCCATATTTTCCGATGGAATTCCATCAGGGTCAACCCGTCTCAAAGGCTCCGAAAACAGGTGAAACTCTCGAGCCAAAGGCACAATCATCACAAGGAAACGAAAGAGAAGGCCTTCGATTAACATCATTAAAACGAAGACATGAAGGACGATTAGACGATATGGAAGACTTTCTGTGGAACCGCACCGATGAACGGGAAGTGTCCACACACGTCAGACAATACATGAAGGAGCCATGGAAGGAAATCGTCTCGGAATACCATGATCTCATCGACCTGGAACCAGCCATAAAAAATGATGGACATACCGATGACAGATTTCAAGTTGTACGAGCAGAATACTTTTAATTACTGAGCGAAGAATCGCAATCGACTTCAGCATCAACACAAAAACCCGCGATCGCACCCACGTTTGTAATACCACCAGTAGAAATTCCAAAGTTTGACAGAGACTACCGACATACCGGCCACGATGCTACGAAATTTTTACGGAATGCATCCACAATAAATTTGGGGTCATTTAGAGAATCATGTACCAGGTGTAGCACAAAACCTAATCTCAACGTCGATTGGCTGACAGACCAGTTACCAGGATGCCTGGCAACGACTAAAGCATCGATACCAAAATGAACGGCTGTTGACTTAATCCGCGATCCAAGAGCTTTTCGGACACCCCAGAACAAATGGATCAGCGGATCAGTTGTGCAGCTTACATGATACCGTGCTCCGAACGGTCGCCACTCTCAACGCAATGAAAGTGTCTACAGACAACTAGGAGCCAATCTTGATACACATCATTGAGGTAAGATTAGATCCACACACGCTTTCATCTCTAGAACTAGCCATCACCGATCCAACCAATCGACAATCTCAGAAGGAGATGTTAGAAAACCTTGAGCGTCAGGCAACTAGTCAAGTAACAATGCAGAAAAATACGTCGACCGCTCCACTTCGATCCAGTTCATCACGAGTGGTGTGTTCAGCCACAGCCCTGCTTACAGATAAGCCTACCGTTCTATTACCAACCGCCGAAGCGGCAATACATGGACCAGCCGGAACCCCTCAGCAATGCCGCACACTCCTACATTCTGAATCACAGATTAACATAATCACCAGAAGGATGGCTGACACACTTGGACTTGGACACAATTGGAACCATCAACCCTGAGCATTGCTGCACTGGGAGGAACAATTAAAAGATCACGAAAAAAGGGAAGAATGTTGGCACTACCCTATATGCGCACTTTTTATTTTGATCCAATCAATATGCATCTGCATGTCGCAATATACAAACCCATTAACCTATTGGCACATCTATTAATAATTAGTAATAAGCATAAAACTATATCCAACCTATTAACCCAGCACTAGTAGACGGCGCCAGAAGCAGAAATCAGCATTATCAGCGGGAAGAATGACCGACTGACCGAGGCAAGCAAAACCCAAGCAAAAAACAAGCAATGCATGAACAAGCAATCTGAGTCAGCAGACTCAGAGGTGGGTGACCCTGGCATTAAAATTGGTTTTACCACGTGCATAGATTTAATTATGTATAAATTAGCATCAAATTTAAGAATTATTCTTCTGAAATAAAGATAGTTGCGAAATCAGAGTGAATCGTCTCGTTACTCAGTGTCTGAACTATGGCACTTAAAATCAACCTACTTCGAGTGATCCTGTGTAAAACGGTTCACATGTAGGACTCTCTTAAAGCTATCTACTTCGCGTGGCTCCAGTGTAAACGGACCACCAGTAGAACTTTTATCATAAACGGATCACAAGTAAGTCGTCATTATCTACTCTACTTCGAATGTTGCTCCCGTGAAACGAACCACAAGTAGACCCCGCGTTACCTAACCTACTTCGAGGACCGGCCGATAAGGAATCAGGCGAACCACCATACCATCTGTACTAGAGGAGAAGCAGCCCAGGACTTCAAGCACCCCACATCAATTCCAGCCTGATCACAGCATGCGCCTGGTCAACCGAGCGGTCCCTTGCAGAATCCACGTAAATTCAGTCAGAACTTTTATACGTTCTTTTAACTACGACTCCGGGACCTACCGTTATGCCCGAGTTCAAGTTCGACGCAGTGGCGGCATAACGCTATACGGACGAACAAAATCTATGCATTGGTTCTCATCAAATTGAAATCGGAAAACCGTTCAAAAGTTTGCGCCATTTACGCCATTAAATTTGTTGAAAATTATTCCTTAATATCGAGACCCCTGATCAATTTCCTAAAAAATCGGAACCTTTTCATGGATAGCTGACTATTAACACAGGCCAACAATTTCCAACTTTTTTTTTCCTCCACGCATAATTTTACCTGCTCCATAACCTTTAGGCTCCCCTGAACCAAAGTCCAGAACAAACATAGGTTCTATCACCCACAGTTTACGCGGTACACCTAAGAGAAGAAATTTATCAAATTTTACCATATATTGAATTATGAAGGCCGTGTAATGGCGATGACCATCATTGTATCCAGTACATATCATTTTTGAAATGTATGTGTACCAACTAAAATTAAAAAATGGTATCTAGCAGTTACCAGATCTTTGGAATACTCATCCAAAGTTTAAATCTCAGATTTTCTACATTAATTTTTGGTCTTCTATGATTGTTCCCCAAACATTTTTCTTTGGAAGATTTTTATTTTCTTATTGAAATCAATAGATCATACCATGTTTTAATTTTGAATTTAAGGAAAAACTCGAAATAATTTTATTGAATTTAATATAGATGGTTAAACAATATTTTCTTCAATTAAATTGGAGTTTTAATCTCATATTTTCAAAAAGTCATGGCTATCTAAAACTGTTCTTTGTTCAAAACGTATCTATTGCAGGTTGAGCTTGTTTAGTAAAGCTTTACAGAAGTTGTAGATGAGGCGAAGATCATAATGGTGGAGGATCCTTGTAAGGCAGCCTCAGCTGCTCTGCTGCTCCTTCTGGCAGAGGATGGATCTGCTATAGTCCTAGTCCAGGAGTGTTTGTCTAGGAGGTAGGGTTTCTGGAATAGCGACCAAGGAGTACAAGCTATTAGTAGTTAACACTGAAGGTAAAATTAGAGCCTGTATTGTAGCTAAAAAGCACCTTAGCATAGTTTTGCTTCATAATTACAGCAACGAAGACAATGCGACAGCCACCTTGGAGTGCCAAACGACTCCTATCCGGTTACTATCGTCGTACATGGACTATGTGAGGTCGTTACCCCCCCCGACAAGCTAGTACAGGACAGAAAAGAGCTAAACCTAGGCCTCCTTATAGAATGTGACTCCAACCCTCAATGGGGTGGTGCAATAAGGGTGATTATCACACTTTTATTATTGCAAATCGCAGGGAATCCATTGATCTCACGTTTGTATCGAAACAGATACTTAGCCATGTAACCCTTTGGAAGGTCCTAGAGAAACACTCTTTCTTCGACCAGCGGTTTTTCAAAACCATCCAAAAACCAATTGATCCAGGTATTACCAAGTCCTGTCAAAGACTATTGCACCAAAGCCACCTGACTATCCTCAAAGCGTGGAGAGTCTTAGCACTCTGGCGCAAGAGTCCACTCAAGCCTGCAACAATGCCCCCAAAAAAGCATGTCCAAGAAGAAATGCGAAATAGGCCAACCTGAGCCTACAGAGCTAGCGAACCTCCAGACGGCAAGCAGAGCCCTGTTCAATAGTACAAAAGCCGGAAACGAGGAGACCTATTCTGCCCAATTCAAGGTCCCATTGCCCTTATATTATATAACAAATCCATCCGCAAAGCGAAGCGCTCCTTTTGGAACTACTTCTGCTCAGATATCGAAAATACAGCCCAAGCTAACGAAAAATTTCAAGGAAAAATTCCATAGAAATTCAGCCAAGGAAAAATTCTATCCCAATCAGCCACAACTCATGGGTATCTTAAAAAAAAAGACGGCACCTTTTTTACATTGTGCCACTCCTGGAAGGAAAGAATTCCTGAGCCAAAGTGCAGTTGTCCTTTTTGAGGACCTTTAAGGATTGCTGTCCTCCTTGAAAGCAGTGGAGAAATTTCCGGAGGCGATGATAAATGTGCGGCTTAGTGAATTGGAAGGCATCGTCGCGGATTTCAAGAGCGCACACAAGGAGCTGTCCAAGCTGGATGTTTCAGAACTCAGGAGCGATCTGCGCATCAACTTCAACGATGCGGCGAGGGAGGCACGATTCATCCTGATCCTGGAGATTATGCGGCGCTCCAGTTTGTTGCCGGCGAGTTTGACGCTGATCAACGCTACTTCTGCCACCAATTTTGATGCGTCGTTCGGCAGATCATTCCAGGCCTTGCCGCCACTGCCACTTTCCACTTTTATTGGAGGCTATGCGGAGTGGCTTGAATTTCGGTCACTATTCTCGACCATGGTGGACACAAACCCATTCATCAGTCGGGTCGAGAAGCTTCAAAAATTATGACGTCGCATTGGAGCTGCTAAACAAAAGGTTTAGTAATCGGAGGCTTATTTTTCAAGCTCATGATAATGAGATAATGCATATGAGGGCCGTAGAATCCGCATCGGCGACGAGGCTTCGCGAGCTTTCGGATAAATTTAATTCGCATATGCGAGCACTGTCAAGCATGGGCAGAACGAAGCAGATTGCTAGCTGCATCATTATCCAAGTGCTGTTGCAGAAGGTTGATAATGCCACGCAGTCTAAGTGGAAGGAAATGCAAGCTGACTCGGATTCCTTGAATTCCATTTCAACGTGGGAGTCCATCGCCAGTTTTCTTGAACAAAGATGCCGGACTTTGGAGAGCATGAATTTGCCGACGACATCACATGCGCCAAACTTTGCGGTAGGACGACGTAGACCCTTTTATCCAGGTAATTCTGCATTTGTGATCACAAACACTTCCGCATTCATGATCTGTGATGGCCATTCTCACGTGATAAACTCCTGTTCAAGGTTTTCGATTCTGTATCTGGCTCGCAGGTGCATCTAGTCATCTCTTCAGATGGGCTTTCAGTGCAAGTCAGCTTGCAATTCCAATGCTCTGACTACTTTGCGCAATTAACTGCAATCGTATCTTCCAACATCACTGACCTTCAGCCCAATTTTGCATTGGACGTCCGCTCTTGGAAAATGCCCGCCAATGTAGAGCTAGCGGATCCTCATTTTCACCAGCCTCAACCAGTTGATTTGCTTATTGGAGCTGGATTATTTTACGAGCTGCTTTCTTTGGGGCAAATTCATCTGTCTCCTGGTTTGCCCTCCATCCAAAAAACTCGGCTCGGTAGGATTGCGGTTGACGATGGTAAGGTGCTCATGGCAGCTAGGCATTCAGAGTTGCTTGTCCAGCCTCAGACGGAGCCGGTGAAGGTAGAGTCTCATCGCAATTTTGCGTCCAAGCCAAAGAAGAAGCGCCTCCGCAAAGGGCTCAGCGAGAAGGAGAAATATTACTTTTGCAGCGAAATGGCTACCGAGATGCCATCGCCCAGCTGCAGTGACAGCGAGGTTAGAGACGACGATGACGGAGTGGGTCAGGTGCGCTGCGGACGGCGTCCGGAGCTACAAGGCGGGCAGTCAACAAATTGTGCCTGCTGTCCATTCATGATGCTGTTGATAGCTCATCTTCCAACGGGGGGAGTATGTCGGGTCAAGCAGCCGCCGGAAAGTTTTGGCCGGCAAGAATTTATTGAATTTTAGCGTTTGTCTCGCTCTCTCGCGGGATCTCTCGGTCGCTTCGATGCATAAAGCGTTGAGCCGCTCTCCTGCGTCATTATTCTAATTCGGTCGTCAACCCTACTCAGTCACATATGTACATATATCATTTGTAGAAACGTTAAAAAAATTAAATAAATTGTATGACTATCTATAAATCGAACTGTGCTTGTTTTTATTAAAGCCAATATTTAGAACAAAAAAAAAAAAGCTCCCGAAAACGCTCGGTAACTAAATTTATACATGTTGCCAAAAAATTAAAGGTTCAGAATAACCCTTCCCAGAATCTACCTTGTTAAAACTCATTGAACACAATCAGCTCGTTGCGTTTTAGTTTTTTTTTTTTCTTTAACAACAACTATGTACAGTGAGCTAACAATAATAACAATAGTTAGTTAAGTAATCGTCTCATTAATATGAGTAAATAAAACAATCGACCTTTAAATTATTAAATTATTAATTTAATTATTAAATAATTAAATTATACACATTTAGCATAGAAGCAAGGCTGCGAATCTATGTGGCAATTTTAAAAATATATGTAGGAATCTCCAAGTTAGCAGCTCATCTTTGCTATGTTTTATTGTAGCATCTATTAAAAAAGTACAAATTTTATGTGAGGCTAAACCGAAAGATGCTGCGTGTTTTTTATATAACCCTGCTTTAAAAATGCAATCAACTGATCAATAAGTTAAAAATTTGCTTCTCGACGGACGACTTCTGCAATTTTTTCTAATATTAATTTCCAGCCTTTCAATATTTTAGATACTTCTTCAGTTATAAACATAATTTTTGCAAATAAAATTTTATGCTAGATTCGCCAAACAATGGGTTAATGATACTCTTAATATTTGACCTAGTTAGACGCTTGAAATTTGGAACCCCTCAGCAATGCCGCACACTCCTACATTCTGAATCACAGATTAACATAATCACCAGAAGGATGGCTGACACACTTGGACTTGGACACAATTGGAACCATCAACCCTGAGCATTGCTGCACTGGGAGGAACAATTAAAAGATCACGAAAAAAGGTAAGAATGTTGGCACTACCCTATATGCGCACTTTTTATTTTGATCCAATCAATATGCATCTGCATGTCGCAATATACAAACCCATTAACCTATTGGCACATCTATTAATAATTAGTAATAAGCATAAAACTATATCCAACCTATTAACCCAGCACTAGTAGACGGCGCCAGAAGCAGAAATCAGCATTATCAGCGGGAAGAATGACCGACTGACCGAGGCAAGCAAAACCCAAGCAAAAAACAAGCAATGCATGAACAAGCAATCTGAGTCAGCAGACTCAGAGGTGGGTGACCCTGGCATTAAAATTGGTTTTACCACGTGCATAGATTTAATTATGTATAAATTAGCATCAAATTTAAGAATTATTCTTCTGAAATAAAGATAGTTGCGAAATCAGAGTGAATCGTCTCGTTACTCAGTGTCTGAACTATGGCACTTAAAATTAACCTACTTCGAGTGATCCTGTGTAAAACGGTTCACATGTAGGACTCTCTTAAAGCTATCTACTTCGCGTGGCTCCAGTGTAAACGGACCACCAGTAGAACTTTTATCATAAACGGATCACAAGTAAGTCGTCATTATCTACTCTACTTCGAATGTTGCTCCCGTGAAACGAACCACAAGTAGACCCCGCGTTACCTAACCTACTTCGAGGACCGGCCGATAAGGAATCAGGCGAACCACCATACCATCTGTACTAGAGGAGAAGCAGCCCAGGACTTCAAGCACCCCACATCAATTCCAGCCTGATCACAGCATGCGCCTGGTCAACCGAGCGGTCCCTTGCAGAATCCACGTAAATTCAGTCAGAACTTTTATACGTTCTTTTAACTACGACTCCGGGACCTACCGTTATGCCCGAGTTCAAGTTCGACGCAGTGGCGGCATAACGCTATACGGACGAACAAAATCTATGCATTGGTTCTCATCAAATTGAAATCGGAAAACCGTTCAAAAGTTTGCGCCATTTACGCCATTAAATTTGTTGAAAATTATTCCTTAATATCGAGACCCCTGATCAATTTCCTAAAAAATCGGAACCTTTTCATGGATAGCTGACTATTAACACAGGCCAACAATTTCCAACTTTTTTTTTCCTCCACGCATAATTTTACCTGGTCCATAACCTTTAGGCTCCCCTGAACCAAAGTCCAGAACAAACATAGGTTCTATCACCCACAGTTTACGCGGTACACCTAAGAGAAGAAATTTATCAAATTTTACCATATATTGAATTATGAAGGCCGTGTAATGGCGATGACCATCATTGTATCCAGTACATATCATTTTTGAAATGTATGTTACCAACTAAAATTAAAAAATGGTATCTAGCAGTTACCAGATCTTTGGAATACTCATCCAAAGTTTAAATCTCAGATTTTCTACATTAATTTTTGGTCTTCTATGATTGTTCCCCAAACATTTTTCTTTGGAAGATTTTTATTTTCTTATTGAAATCAATAGATCATACCATGTTTTAATTTTGAATTTAAGGAAAAACTCGAAATAATTTTATTGAATTTAATATAGATGGTTAAACAATATTTTCTTCAATTAAATTGGAGTTTTAATCTCATATTTTCAAAAAGTCATGGCTATCTAAAACTGTTCTTTGTTCAAAACGTATCTATTGCAGGTTGAGCTTGTTTAGTAAAGCTTTACAGAAGTTGTAGATGAGGCGAAGATCATAATGGTGGAGGATCCTTGTAAGGCAGCCTCAGCTGCTCTGCTGCTCCTTCTGGCAGAGGATGGATCTGCTATAGTCCTAGTCCAGGAGTGTTTGTCTAGGAGGTAGGGTTTCTGGAATAGCGACCAAGGAGTACAAGCTATTAGTAGTTAACACTGAAGGTAAAATTAGAGCCTGTATTGTAGCTAAAAAGCACCTTAGCATAGTTTTGCTTCATAATTACAGCAACGAAGACAATGCGACAGCCACCTTGGAGTGCCAAACGACTCCTATCCGGTTACTATCGTCGTACATGGACTATGTGAGGTCGTTACCCCCCCGACAAGCTAGTACAGGACAGAAAAGAGCTAAACCTAGGCCTCCTTATAGAATGTGACTCCAACCCTCAATGGGGTGGTGCAATAAGGGTGATTATCACACTTTTATTATTGCAAATCGCAGGGAATCCATTGATCTCACGTTTGTATCGAAACAGATACTTAGCCATGTAACCCCTGAGCCTACAGAGCTAGCGAACCTCCAGACGGCAAGCAGAGCCCTGTTCAATAGTACAAAAGCCGGAAACGAGGAGACCTATTCTGCCCAATTCAAGGTCCCATTGCCCTTATATTATATAACAAATCCATCCGCAAAGCGAAGCGCTCCTTTTGGAACTACTTCTGCTCAGATATCGAAAATACAGCCCAAGCTAACGAAAAATTTCAAGGAAAAATTCCATAGAAATTCAGCCAAGGAAAAATTCTATCCCAATCAGCCACAACTCATGGGTATCTTAAAAAAAAAGACGGCACCTTTTTTACATTGTGCCACTCCTGGAAGGAAAGAATTCCTGAGCCAAAGTGCAGTTGTCCTTTTTGAGGACCTTTAAGGATTGCTGTCCTCCTTGAAAGCAGTGGAGAAATTTCCGGAGGCGATGATAAATGTGCGGCTTAGTGAATTGGAAGGCATCGTCGCGGATTTCAAGAGCGCACACAAGGAGCTGTCCAAGCTGGATGTTTCAGAACTCAGGAGCGATCTGCGCATCAACTTCAACGATGCGGCGAGGGAGGCACGATTCATCCTGATCCTGGAGATTATGCGGCGCTCCAGTTTGTTGCCGGCGAGTTTGACGCTGATCAACGCTACTTCTGCCACCAATTTTGATGCGTCGTTCGGCAGATCATTCCAGGCCTTGCCGCCACTGCCACTTTCCACTTTTATTGGAGGCTATGCGGAGTGGCTTGAATTTCGGTCACTATTCTCGACCATGGTGGACACAAACCCATTCATCAGTCGGGTCGAGAAGCTTCAAAAATTATGACGTCGCATTGGAGCTGCTAAACAAAAGGTTTAGTAATCGGAGGCTTATTTTTCAAGCTCATGATAATGAGATAATGCATATGAGGGCCGTAGAATCCGCATCGGCGACGAGGCTTCGCGAGCTTTCGGATAAATTTAATTCGCATATGCGAGCACTGTCAAGCATGGGCAGAACGAAGCAGATTGCTAGCTGCATCATTATCCAAGTGCTGTTGCAGAAGGTTGATAATGCCACGCAGTCTAAGTGGAAGGAAATGCAAGCTGACTCGGATTCCTTGAATTCCATTTCAACGTGGGAGTCTACGCCAGTTTTCTTGAACAAAGATGCCGGACTTTGGAGAGCATGAATTTGCCGACGACATCACATGCGCCAAACTTTGCGGTAGGACGACGTAGACCCTTTTATCCAGGTAATTCTGCATTTGTGATCACAAACACTTCCGCATTCATGATCTGTGATGGCCATTCTCACGTGATAAACTCCTGTTCAAGGTTTTCGATTCTGTATCTGGCTCGCAGGTGCATCTAGCCATCTCTTCAGATGGGTTTTCAGTGCAAGTCAGCTTGCAATTCCAATGCTCTGACTACTTTGCGCAATTAACTGCAATCGTATCTTCCAACATCACTGACCTTCAGCCCAATTTTGCATTGGACGTCCGCTCTTGGAAAATGCCCGCCAATGTAGAGCTAGCGGATCCTCATTTTCACCAGCCTCAACCAGTTGATTTGCTAATTGGAGCTGGATTATTTTACGAGCTGCTTTCTTTGGGGCAAATTCATCTGTCTCCTGGTTTGCCCTCCATCCAAAAAACTCGGCTCGGTAGGATTGCGGTTGACGATGGTAAGGTGCTCATGGCAGCTAGGCATTCAGAGTTGCTTGTCCAGCCTCAGACGGAGCCGGTGAAGGTAGAGTCTCATCGCAATTTTGCGTCCAAGCCAAAGAAGAAGCGCCTCCGCAAAGGGCTCAGCGGGAAGGAGAAATATTACTTTTGCAGCGAAATGGCTACCGAGATGCCATCGCCCAGCTGCAGTGACAGCGAGGTTAGAGACGACGATGACGGAGTGGGTCAGGTGCGCTGCGGACGGCGTCCGGAGCTACAAGGCGGGCAGTCAACAAATTGTGCCTGCTGTCCATTCATGATGCTGTTGATAGCTCATCTTCCAACGGGGGGAGTATGTCGGGTCAAGCAGCCGCCGGAAAGTTTTGGCCGGCAAGAATTTATTGAATTTTAGCGTTTGTCTCGCTCTCTCGCGGGATCTCTCGGTCGCTTCGATGCATAAAGCGTTGAGCCGCTCTCCTGCGTCATTATTCTAATTCGGTCGTCAACCCTACTCAGTCACATATGTACATATATCATTTGTAGAAACGTTAAAAAAATTAAATAAATTGTATGACTATCTATAAATCGAACTGTGCTTGTTTTTATTAAAGCCAATATTTAGAACAAAAAAAAAAAAGCTCCCGAAAACGCTCGGTAACTAAATTTATACATGTTGCCAAAAAATTAAAGGTTCAGAATAACCCTTCCCAGAATCTACCTTGTTAAAACTCATTGAACACAATCAGCTCGTTGCGTTTTAGTTTTTTTTTTTTCTTTAACAACAACTATGTACAGTGAGCTAACAATAATAACAATAGTTAGTTAAGTAATCGTCTCATTAATATGAGTAAATAAAACAATCGACCTTTAAATTATTAAATTATTAATTTAATTATTAAATAATTAAATTATACACATTTAGCATAGAAGCAAGGCTGCGAATCTATGTGGCAATTTTAAAAATATATGTAGGAATCTCCAAGTTAGCAGCACATCTTTGCTATGTTTTATTGTAGCATCTATTAAAAAAGTACAAATTTTATGTGAGGCTAAACCGAAAGATGCTGCGTGTTTTTTATATAACCCTGCTTTAAAAATGCAATCAACTGATCAATAAGTTAAAAATTTGCTTCTCGACGGACGACTTCTGCAATTTTTTCTAATATTAATTTCCAGCCTTTCAATATTTTAGATACTTCTTCAGTTATAAACATAATTTTTGCAAATAAAATTTTATGCTAGATTCGCAAAACAATGGGTTAATGATACTCTTAATATTTGACCTAGTTAGACGCTTGAAATTTATTAAAATTCATAGTGACATAATAAAAATGTGTATGAGTATAATAGTAAAGTAAAAGATTTAATTTTTCTAATTGGTAGTTGAAAATATTATCATCCTTTGGAAGATAGTTATTTGACAAATTTGTGAAAAAAATTAAAAAATTTGATAGCGGTCTCTTTGTCCCGAATCTAGCGCCATTCTCTCTTGACACCTTTGAAGCTATTTCATTTCAATGCCCATGCTTTATCGCTTTGACTCAGTCATCGCATCGGAACAGGGGCGCACGCAGGAAATATTTTTGGGGGGGGTTAGGTAAGTTAAGTTTGAATGTGAATATTTATAATTTATTCATAAATAACACTGTGCGACAAAAAAAAAAAAACGAAATACACTTGGGAAACGAGATAGTGTAGGTTGTTAATCTGGTCGAAGAGAACTCAAAAATATTTTTTTTATATTTTTGGAACCCTCCAATTTTTTTTTATTTAAAAAAAACCGTTTTTCGGGACTTTTTTGCGCTTAAAAATTCCTGAACGCGTTATTTTCAACCGATTTCAAAATTTTCGGTGTTTTTTAATAGTTAAATGTTGTAGCTTTTGAAAAAAAAATATATCTTCGATTTTGTTGAACAAAAAGGACAAAATTTTTACACCTGAAACTAAAGTTTTCGACTTTTATTCGTGTTTTTTGGATTTTGATGCCAGTTTTTCGGTAAAACTTACTAAAATTCTGTCATGTTTGCCACATATCAATGTTGTCTTATTCATTCTGAATAAAACGAGACAAATTTCATCAAAAAATAATGAAAATTGGTGAAGTTATAACGCTTTTCCCAAAAAAAGTCAACTCAACCTAGCGGGCGCTTCGGAGGAACAATGTGTATAAAAATAAGAGTATATTGCTTTCTTCTGACAAAAAGTTTGTCATTTATGCCACATATTAATATTGTCTCAATAATACTGAATAGAACGAGACAAATTTCATTAAAAAATAATACAAATTGTTGAAGTTATAACGCTTTTCCCAAAAAAAGTCAATAAAACCATGGGAGCACTATAAGAAGAAGAGCATATTCCTGACTTATACACACAGGTACTCCGGAGCGCACGCAAGGTTGAGTTGACTTTTTTTGGGAAAAGCGTTATAACTTCACCAATTTTCATTATTTTTTGATGAAATTTGTCTCGTTTTATTCAGAATGAATAAGACAACATTGATATGTGGCAAACATGACAGAATTTTAGTAAGTTTTACCGAAAAACTGGCATCAAAATCCAAAAAACACGAATAAAAGTCGAAAACTTTAGTTTCAGGTGTAAAAATTTTGTCCTTTTTGTTCAACAAAATCGAAGATATATTTTTTTTTCAAAAGCTACAACATTTAACTATTGAAAAACACCGAAAATTTTGAAATCGGTTGAAAATAACGCGTTCAGGAATTTTTAAGCGCAAAAAAGTCCCGAAAAACGGTTTTTTTTTAAATAAAAAAAAATTGGAGGGTTCCAAAAATATAAAAAAAATATTTTTGAGTTCTCTTCGACCAGATTAACAACCTACACTATCTCGTTTCACAAGTGTTTTTTCACTGTCGCACCGTGTAATTCACAATGTAATATCGATCTTTCTTGGTTTTTGGGCCGTTATACTCAATATTGCGTCAAAGGTTACTTCCAGATCCCGGTGAATGTTCAGAAGCGCCAATCCATTCAATCTTTGCTCTCCAGTCTTATTGCGTAAATATGTCTTCAATCTTCGTAGTGTAGAGAACGACCGTTCGCTCGAAGCCACTGTTACTGGCAGTGTTGCACCGATCTGAAGAAATCGGTATACCGTTGGATAGAATGTTTTATCGCAAACGTCCAAAGCTTCGATGAAAGTTTTTATGGGATTCTCTTTGGAAAGATTTTTTCTTTTCACTTTCATTTTGAACTTGTTCGGGAAATGGAGTATTTGGAATATTAGGGTCCAAAATTGGCGCATTTTTGGTTTGAAAAATGATGTTATCTTTGCATTAGACATTTTTGTTGGGCAGGTCTTAAATAAACGTCACATTATTTTATAGGTTATCAATATGTCAATATAGTTACTCATTTTGTAAGTGGCGCTCTCGTGGTATCTGCCAGAACTATTTTTGAATGAATATGAAATTTATATTTTTATTTTCCCGTTAATTTTGCAATTTTTTCAAAATTTCGGGGGGGGTTCGAACCCCTCAAAACCCCCCCCTGCGTGCGCCCCTGCATCGGAAACAATTAAGTTTTAATTATTTGGTACGAATTTAATTTAATAAATTCTTGATTTTTCATTAATTTGCATAAAAATATGGTAACCATTAATCAAGGAGTAATCGGGATTAAAGTCTGGAATTGCTTTAAAAATTTGCTTTAAAAGAACTTAATACAAAAAGAAAAAACAAAAATACTCAACATGAACATATTCAAATCTAAGTTTTTCTTTGTGATTAAAACTCATTTCAAATTTTATAAATTGATTAAATCACAAAAATGTTGACTTTTGGAGTTCTCTTGTTCATAAAATTATTAGGCCTAGTCTGTATCAGTGATCGAAAATTTTTTGATTGTGTAGACAATAACGAAAAAAGCAATTGCATTTGTTGTTATGGCTGTTGAAAGGTCAAAGGTAAAATAATCAAAGTTTCTAAAATCATAAAACAAAATCTAAATTGAAAAAATTTAACACACATTTTTTTTTAAACTAATATGACAAATTTTCCGGTTATACGAGAAATCACCATCTTAGGGATTAGTCATGTTAGTCATGAGATCGTGAGCTTGCTTTCATTGGAATTATTTTCAAAGATATCCAATGAGAAAAGAAAATATTTTGAATAGATGTCTTTGCTTAACTTACCCGAAGCACTATAAGGAATTTTTGCACATTTCCCATCCGATCCTCGAAAGCTCCATTGGTGAAAAGGACAAACTATGCAGTCTCCATCTACCCGTCCCCCAACGCCTAAATTTGCTCCTAAATGGGGGCAATATGCATCCACAATAAATACTTTATTATTTTGAGTGCGGTAAACGACTAATTGTTCTCCTAAACATGATATAAAAATTGCCTCACTCACTTTAAGCAAACACGATTCTAATATACCATACCAACCATTAGGATAAGGAGGTGGCATTTTGTTTGAGCTATGTTGTTTTGCCTTACGGAATCGATTAATTGTAAGTCGTTTAGTATCGTTTCGGAGTATACTTTCTTTTCCTGCGTGTAGGGAATAACGCTAAAAATAAAAAAAAATGCAGATTTTATTTATTGAGATAAAATATATGATAATATAATGAATATAATGATAATAGATTCAAAATCAATATGTTTTTTTTTGTTTGCTCCGATGCTGCTATTTGCAAAAAATAACGCGTAAATTTATGCGCTGCCGATCGAACCACTCCAATACGAGCTGCAAGCGCATATGGAGAGACCTCGCTCGCTCTTCTCAGCTTTTTTGTACCTAAATGGAACTTTTCAAGAGTCGTGGAGTGCCCAGTGCCCTACTCCCGACCATTAATGCTTTGCCTGGGGTTTGTATACGATAAAAACTTAAAAAAGGAAAACTATATCTTCAACCACAATAGCTGCAACAACCATTGGTTTCGGGTTGCTGCGGCATAACGTATGGCTTGAATCGCCGGGAATGACTAGAACAAAATAATACGAGGAAGAGTGATGTTCAGATAAGGCTTTAAGAATAAGGTTATACGTAGAGCACAGATGTGGTAGAGACCATTTTAGTAGTTTAGACCATTTAGTTGTACTAAAATGGCTGTGGAGTAGAGGACGAAAATTTCTAGTTCTTCTACTAGCAACGTTACATTTTAAGCTGGTTTAAAATTTAAAATTAGATTGTTAATAAATACGACACCCAGCATCGTTCTACGGTTTGTTAATGAATGTAAGTTAATTAATAAAGGTGAAGATATGCATCCATTAAGTTTTAGGGGTTTTTTTAATAAACAATTTAAAAAATAAGGGTTCAAGATGGCTTCCTTGGAGCACACCAAATTATACACGGACTAAGCACGAGAGATTATCTTTAAAAAAGGCTTCTTCAGATAAGTATGTATCTGAAGTATCGTCAGATAAGTAGCTGGAAATGCAGATCAGGAGATCAGTTGGGAATCCCAAAAGACCGATTTTACGAAAAAGAAGCGAATGGTTAACAGAGTCAAATTTTTTACTGAAGTCAATATCAACAAGAAAGGAAAGCTAACTTCGGGCGGAGCCGAAATTAACATTTGCAGGTAACGTTGTTACATTTCCGATCGTTCAGTTATATGGCAGCTATAGGTTATAGTCGGACGATCTTTATAAAATTTGGCAAATCGGATTACTTTACCCAAAATGGAATCTGTACCAAGTCCCATCTTTCAAACTTAAAAAACACCAAAGTTCTGCCAATTCCGATCGTTCTATGACAGCTATAGGATATAGTCGGCCGATCCCGGCCGTTCCGACCTATATACTGCCTGCAACCAAAAGAAGGATGTGTAAAAAGATTCATTTTGATAGCTTAAACAGAGAGATTAGTTTGCGTAAAAACGGACAGACGGTCAGATGGACATGCTTATATCGACTCAGGAGGTGATCCTGATCAAGAATATATTTACTTTATAGGGTCGAAGATGATTCCTTCACTATGATACACACTTTGGACCAAAATTATAATACCCTCTGCAAGGGTATAGTGACCCCGCTATCCACCGCTCCCCCCATGGTCTTCATTTTCACGTCGCGTCTGGCAGTTGTCTGCGTTGGATTTTCTGAAGCTGCTGTTCCTAATCCCTCATCTGGCCCCTCATCTGTTTATTCCAATGGGGGGAGTCCGTTTCACAGCTGCTACTATCTGCAGCTGTCAAGGTGGCTCCGCGCAATCCCGGAAAGACGTTTCCCGCTCCTGGTTGAATTTTCAAGGGGGGGAGGATGTTGGGACTTGTGCCAGCATCAAATCTTGTAATTATCACTAGTTAGTTCTCTCAGTGTATCTAGCCGAAGCGGTGCACTAATTGCCCGTTATCAGCATTCTTTAAAGAAGACACGGGTTCTTCCAGATAAGTATCTCGAAATACAGATAAGAAGATCAGTTGGGAATCCCAAAAGCCTGAGTTTATTTAAAAGAAGCGAATGGTTAACAGAGTCAAATGTTTTAATGGCGTCTGTTTCTATGCCATACCGGAACACATCCGTGACAAAAAATGTTAGCTAAAATAAGATGATGGTGGTATAGCTGCGCTTCATGAAGCCATGCTAGCACGGTGATATTATTAAAATACAAAAAATTGCAAATTTGGAGTGATTAGTATTTCAAAAAGCTTTGAAATTGCTGAATAATTTGAATTGGCTTCATAATTGGCAGCTTCAGATCACTTTCCCTTTTTTATGCAGAGTAATATAAGATAACATTTACATAAGGCGAATGATTGCAGTTTCCAGTGATAGATTAAAGAGTTTAAGGAAAGGTTTGCACGGTGCCTGGGCACAGTTTTTCAGAACACAGACTGGTACTCCTCCAACACACGCCTTTTATTCAAAGATGGAAAAAAAGGTTTGCTGATTGACTATTATAAGTGTAAGGCTGAGCGGGAATAGTATATAGTATATAGTGATAGATATATACGTTGTTTAAAAAATCTGTACCAAAAGATAGACAGTGACCAGTATTTGCATTTGAATTTTTAAAGGTAAGCAAAGGGGGAAAAGACTGATTCTGAGTAAATTGAATCCGGGAGTAGCGATTATAACTTCTATAACATTCTCTTGTAAGAATGTTACGTTATGCATGGTGAAATTAGACCGAGCCTCTAAGTATTTAAGAGTAAATTCTTGATGTTCTTTAAATTTAGAAGGTACCTTGTATACCGAGGCTGAACTAAAGCTTTCTATTCGGAACGTTAAACTGTAAGTTTAGAGTGTTAGTAAATGCTGACTATCTACATCACCATTAATAAGGTTGTGTAGAAAAATGACACCCAGCATTATTCTACGATTTGTTAAGGAGGGTAAGTTACGAGTCTGCTATGATACGAAGGAAGGTGAAATTTGCATCCCAGTCTAATAGGACACCAAGATCGTTAACCAGAGTTAATTTTTGTAAGGAAATCCCATTGAGGACCTGAACGATAAAAATAAGTTTGATACATTAATGGGCCTGCTTTATGGATGGATATAAATGGTTTATTTTTTTAATGCTCTTATCAAATGTTAATATGGACATCTAAGAATGAACACACAAAGTGACATAGTACAATTCTCAATTTTTTCGTAGATACAAAGTATGTAGTTATGGTGCGACTAAAAAGTCGCACTTTTTTTATTTATATGATTTTTAAGTATTGGCGGGCGTGATTCATAGCTTGTTCTCCTCAGAATTGAATTTCAATTTAAACTAAAAAGAAATGGTAAAACAAATTTTTTAAAGATTTTTATTTCAAGCACTTTCTCTTTTTGGTTTTTTTAGTTTACCCAGAAGAAAAAATAGTAGTTATTAAAATTCTATTCGATTGCTTTGTTTCAGACATTGTATCTTTCACGCCATTGCAAAACTTCAGCGATGCAACGTCAACCCCACTCAAGTTTTATACAATATTTTCAACTAAAAAATATATTTTTGTATTCTAGGAATATATGATAAAATAAACCAAAAATCTTGAAAAGCCTTATTTTTTGTATTTTCTCAAACAAAAAAACTCGAAAATAACTCCTTTTTGTGACTTTCTAAAGCAGTCTCACCTCTTAAGTATTAAATCTTTAGCTTATATTGACACCGAGTTTATATTGCAGACAAAGCTTAACATCGTTTGCATACATTAGTACCAGCGAGTTCATTAAAGCAAGTAGCAAATCATTAATAAAAAGAGAAAACAATAACGGGCCGAGATGGCTTCTTTGAGGGTCTCCAGACGGACAAAGCGGGAATGTTCATTTTTAAATAAAACTCTTTGTGATGTTCCATCTAAGTAGCTGCAGATCCATGTAAGGAGATTTGTAGAGAAATCCCAAAATATTCAGCTAACTAAAGAGGAGTGAGTGATTCATTGAATCAAATGCTTTACTAAAGTCTGTATAAATAACATTGGTTGGCAGACCCTTTCGGAAGCCATGTATGACAAACTCCAACTCCAATAATTAAGTGGTGGTGGAGCGACGCTTAATGAAACCCTGCTGACATGAGAAATGATTGAAAAGCAAAGGTGTTGCAAATGAGGAGTGATTACTTTTTCGAATAGCTTAAGAATAGCTGACGATTAAGAGATGCCTCTGTAGTTGGCTGCATCGGATTTTTTCCTTTTTTATGCAAGGGAACTATAAATGATTCCTTCCATTTAAGGGGAAATAAGTCTTTCATGGTGTACGACCTCCAAAATTGGTATTTTACCGAGGATATTTCTATGTCTCCTTCATTTTGTTGCGCGCCATCGAAACCATTCTCAGTGGCTAATGATGATAGGGTCATCACAGCCTTTTTTCATGCTCTTTTAGTTTTCCCTTTTATGCCAGCGAAGTTCATCAGCCATTTTCTTGGAGATTATATTAACCTGTGATACAGAATCTAGAAGTGTGCGGCATTGCTGAGGGGATCCGACAGATCCATTGGGCCAAAAGGGCTACTGCTGAACACACCGTTCATATTAACCTGGATTAAGGGGAATCGGTAGATTTATTTTTTCGAATCAAGGAATTCAAGGTGTTCTAACATTTGTTTCAGAGAGTGTCGAGTGGTTGGATCGGTGATGGCTAGTTCTGAAGATGTGCCTGGATCCAATCTTTCCTCAATGCTGTGTATCAATATTGCATCCCAGTTGACTGGCGACACCTTGAGTGCGTTGAGAATGGTGATTGTTCGGAGCACGGTATCATGCAAGCTGCGCAGCTTGTCCATAGATCCATTACTTCTGGGGTGTAAAAAAAAATGTTGAATTGTTGACTTGATCAACAGCCGTTCATTTTGGTATCGATTCTTTAAATGTAACCAGGCACCGAGGCATGTCCACCAATCAATACCCGATTGTATAGGAATTCCTTGAAAATTTCGTAGAATCGAAGCAATTGCCGGCAATCTCCGTCAAACTTTGGAATTTAGAACGACCGCATTGCTAACGTTTAGGCAGAAGACGTCCTTTATTTACACTCCTGATCAAATCAATGAGGTCGTGGGTGAGCGGTCTCAGTCGATCATCGAAGTAATCTTCTTTTATTCGTCGTTCCGATTGATCTTTGGTGAAATTTCTGATCAACCTTTAAAGGGCGGTATTTCTTTCAATATGCTCATCAATGAGCATCTGTATGACGGGGTGTTACTCCCGAGAGATTGGACTCCCGAGAGTAACTATAAATCTCGGAGCCGTAGTCAAAAACTATTGGCTTGACTAATGTTTTCCTTGATTGTCCTATTAGCCGCTCTGAGTTAGACGCGGCACGCTGAGGCCCAAATGAGGGGAGGTGTGCGGGATGGCGGGCCTCGAGTGTGTATATATTGTGTTTCGGTTAATGATCCTGTTAGTTGTCCTTCTGGCTGGAGCAGCACGCTGAGGATTTTTGAGGTACCGCGGTTATGGAAACTGTGGGTTGTAGTTCGAGATTGTCCTTATAGGATGCTTTATTTCATACATATGTTGTGTACACAGAGTAAGGCCAATATTAAAGAAAGTATTAAAGAAAGTTCTTGGTAAACTAGCTATGGGTCTGCTGACTCAGATCGCTTGGTATTAGTTTCCCGACGAACTCAGAAGTCGCTGGTTTTGCTCGCCCCGGTCAGTCGGTTATTTTTAAAATTTTTAAGTTTTAAGATGTGGGCCATGCTGAGCATAGATTTTTTTGTAAAATTGTTAACTTTTAAGGGATGGGCAATGATGGTCATGATTTTTTTTGTTAAATGTTTATGTTTTATGATATGGGCAATGGTGGGCATGATTTTTTTTTGTTAAATTTTTAACTTTTAAGGGATGGGCAATGAAGGTCATAGTTTTTTTTGTAAAATATGTAAGTTTTAAGATGTGGCCATGATGCCATGATGGGCATATAGTTTTTTGTTAATTTTTAAGTTTTTGTTAATTTTGTTAAGTTTTAAGGGATGGGCAATGATGGAAACTAGTGGAAAACGAATTCAGTAGTTTTTTTTTTAAATTTTTTTTTTACCTGGCCAAAAAACGACCAAAACTAAAAACTAAAACTATAACTAATATTTTAAAAACTAAAAGTTTTTTTTCAAAATTATAAAATATGACCATTGGTGGTCATTTTGGTTTATTTCGATTAAAAAAAAAAATTGAAAAAGTCAAATTTTAACATTTTTGAAAATTTTCATTTTTGAATATTTTCCAAACGGGAGGTGGGAGGTTTCAAAATATTGATGGTCATTTGTGGTCATTTAATTGGGCAATCGATTGCACCTTTTTTTTCCAAAAATTATCATTTCACCCGACCCAACTTCTCGTAGCTGAATATAACTCCTATAACATTCTGCGTTATGCATGGTGAAATTGGACCGAGCCACTAAGTATCTTGAATAACTAACTGTTCAACCGTTATTTTATGTTTATTTAAGAGTAAATTCATGATGTTCTTTAAATTTAGAAGGTGCCTTGCATACCGAGGCTGATATGTTCAAGCGGACGGCTATTTCTACGACATGCAAGATTCGAAAAATATATTATATAGTTGCCCGTATGTATGCAGTTTGGACGAAGGTGGTATATAGAAACAGGTAAAGTATAAAGATTGACCGGACAAGATCCGCCGCTCCTCCCAACGCCGGAGAGTGGGAAGGCGTCCTTCCCATGAATTTCAAGCTAGACATTGATTGTTTCAATTTTTTATTGCGCCCTCTGGACGATGTCAACCTGGCTTCTAATTGCGATTCCGCACTTTATGTCCATATTAGCTTAAGGATGGAGTTTTAAAGCAGGACATTGTAGTCAAAGCGCGGTGGAGGCTGCATGCCTTTAGTGTCAGTTGTTAGACGCCTATTCAAGTGGATACCTAAATAAGTTATTTCGCTTATTTGCGGGATCCGTGTGTTGTTCAAGCTTATCGGAAGGCACTCACTTTAATTCGTTTAATATAATATAATACGCCATTCAGAAAGCATCTTAAGCAATTATTATTCCAGGATAATGTTTTGGCTCTGATGAATGGTGTTATGCGAGAAAGAATGCATTGAAAACTGAATGAAGAATGCGAGAGAAAAAGTAGGCAGTGCGAGAAAGTAGGCAAATAACCAGAATAGAAAATAGCTTTGGAGTCACACGAAAAGAAAAACAGACGATCAAGTGGAATAAAATATACAGAAGGAAACATAAGTGAGTAGTACATTTATCGGGGTATCGCTTGCTTATAAATCCTGGAGTTCCGTATCAGTCAGGACCCCGTCTCCGGAGTCCACATCCTACGAGGTACACTCGTGCGAAAGGGGGTCCATCAGTCCGTTCGCTCTCCTTCTCAGCTAGAGACAGGCCCGATGAGAGGGGGGGTCAGCCGGGTAATTTTCCCGCGGCCCGCAATGGACATGGGCCCGGCAGCGGGGTCTAATTTTTTTTTTCGAAAATTTAGATGACCAAAATTGAGAAAGAAATATATGAATGTTTAATTAGAATGAATAAATATTGAAAATAATATTGGTTGATCTCACTAACAAGTCATTTTATATTAACAAAACTAATTTACAAACGTCATTTATATAGCGAACAGATTATGCCCCGGAGCCCGACATGGCTCTTGACGGCCCTGGCTAATCTGCACTTTCGACGATACGAGCTGTCTGCCGGTTGAGCGTTTCATCACTGCATTTCCGAGGTGATCTCTGCGCGGGGTGAAAAGTTCTGGCCCGCCCTCATAAGCCCACATAAGTCCTGACCCATGCGTTTCCAAGTTTATCTCTGCGCAAGACTATGGCTAGTCGGGCCCGGTCTGACGGTTAATTGCTTTAAGCTATGTCGCGCAGCGGAGCGGTTTAAATATGATTACGGTTAATTGATTAAGATTATCTTTCCTATCTTCTTTACGAAATAATTAAAATAATCCCGAAATAATGATCAATATATTATATAACAGCATGATAACGCAGAAACTCTTAATCTATCGCTGGAGACTTCGATCTTTCCCCTTATGTGGAAGGAATCTTACATTATTCCGCTCGATAAAAAACGGAAAAAATCCGACGCTGCAAACTATATAGGCAGCTGTAAATTGTCAGCAATTCAAAAGCTTTTTGAAAAACTTATCAATCCACATTTGCAACACCTATGTAGTTCAATATTATGTGCGTGCCACCATGACTTCATGAAGAGCTCCACCACTACGCAAATTAGGGGAATTAATTGAGAATTGGAAAAAATTCCTATTTACCAATTTGGGGTCTTAAAGAAACACAAAATTTAATCAGAGATACGATATTCATTTGAAAGACGGGAGTTATTTCCGGAAAAATCTGTAGAATGCGGTCTAAAAATTTTCCTAAATGGATGCTTTCGGAGATAAAGCCAAAATAAAATGGCGCTTTAGCTCCCATGTCAATCAAAACATTAAACTTTGTTATTTTCGATCGCTCAGTTATACGAAAGCTATAGGATATATTCGGGTCGACCGAATATATCCTATAGCTTTCAAGTTCGATGAGCAGATAGGCAGAGGATTGCTTATATATACTTTATAAGGTTGGAGATGCATTTACTTCACTGCGTTGCACAGTTATCCCAAAAATGTTAATCCCACTGCAAGCATAAAAATTTGCCACAAAATCTTTATCTTTTGCCAAAAATTCGAAAAATTGAATTTGTATTATTTTGTATTTTTCTGCGCTCTTTTACGGTCTTAAGAATTACCTATTAAGCTAATAAGCTAAATACGCATTTTGTTCTATTCTTATGATCTTAATGCGAGATCTCCTGTCAACGCCGTTTTTTTTAAGCTTGAAGCCTGTGTAATCCCTTAATTGCTAAAATCTAAATATTTAAAAAAAACCATGTCATACGATGTCATAATGAAGTCATACCGGCAGCAAAGAAGTGTTGCAGTGAGATGCAAATAATTCTCCTTAAGCTGAAATCAAGCTGATTTATATTTACAGCATCACAACAGACTTGTTGAAAAATAGTGTGAAAAATAGTGTGAATAGTATGATTTGCAATTACGGATTAAACTGCTTTCCTAATCCCCTCTTACTGACATAAAATAGTAACGGGACTTATTACCCATCTCATAAACATAGGGAAATAAGTAGCAGACCGCCGAATACATGTAAACGCACTTTAGGCCCTATTTGTCAAACTTGTCATTCTTTAGCACTGAATAACAACAACATCCCAAAAAAATTTGCATCTTACTTCCTTGGCTTGACTATATAAAAATATTAAAAATCAACTAAAATGATAGTCTGGGCTATGATAGATTGGCATATGAGTCATTATAATTATAATACAAAGTTATATTTTATAGTGCATTTATTAAAATGCATTATTTGCATACTTCAGGCCAATTTGGACTTATGTATGTATGTGAAGCATGAAAAAACGAAATCATCCCGAGAGCGGAATTAAAGATGTAGTGGGGTTCGAAAACCGCAGACCCGGTTTATACTAGTGCCACCTAGCGGGCGGTACGGTCAGTAAATTGGCAACATTAGGCGTAAGGGATAAGGCAGGACTGTATTTGTCTTAGCGTTTTTGGAGTATCTAAAGTCTAGCCCTGGTAGCCAGCCATTTTGTAGCAGCCGAGCTCAAAAATCTCGTGCTTCCTTTTTAACCAGACTCTCGACCTGCGCGAAGATAAGAATCACCCACAGATATAGAGCTTACCACACAAAAATTTACGCAGCCTAAGCTGCTGCATTCAGAGTGAACCCATCCAGTAAAAGTGAACCTATACAGTGAAAGTGAACCCATCCAGCAAAAGGGAACCCATCCCCAGTGTGTTACCGAACCCTCAGGGGTAAGTCCAAGTCTGTGGGGTGTAGTACGGGTGCAGATGCCCTCATTTAGGCGTCTATTTTTTTATAGGCAATTTTTATAAGCCTCTTTTTATATAAGGAGGCGATCATAGAAGCACTAACTTCTACTCCAAGAGGGCAGCTGAATCCGGCCCTGTGATTCTGGAAGCGAAGAAGAAAAGGAACCCCATCAAGCGACATAATCATCGCCCAGAAGCTTATTAAACAGTTGCAGTTTGTTTTTTTTAATCACACGTTCGCTATCGACAAAAGAGCGGGCGAAAAATATTATCTGGTTTAGTCTGCACGATGCTGATGGACAGCTCGGAGTGAATTTCGCCTAAACCAATCCCAGTGCCTCGCGGGGATGGCTAAGAGGCATCCATAAGTGCTCTGATTAACAGGAGTCTGTGGTCTAAAAATTTTAATTAATCTACCATAAAATATGTTATAAAATTTAAGTTAAAAAGGTAAAAGAAACGGGTGAAAGAAAATGCCCAATATAATGTTAACACCGAAGTTAAAAGTTAAATGAAAAGCCCCAAAACCTAGTTTAAAGCCCCAAAACCACAATACAAAATTAAAATATAAATTAGAAGTTAAAAGAAATGCCCCAATACAAAGATAAAATATTTGCTAAAAGTTGAAAGAAAATCCCAGAAAAACCAAAAAGTTAAATTCAATACAAAATTAGAATCATGTTAAAATAGTTTAAAAATACAATTTAAAAATAAGTTAAAATTCCCGTCGTAAGCTTTTTAGATACAAAGGGGCCTGATGCAGGATCGCGGAGAAAACGCACTGGCCATTGTAGGGTGGGCTCATATAATTTGTAGAGTGGGCTCACAATATTTGGCTCATATTTGCACGCAAATAAAATTGATGCGTGAAGGGATAAAAGCTTGCAAAGAACATCAGCTCTTTGTTGTTCGTTACAAAGATATTGAAAACTTCACTGAGACACGGTCCATACGGATTAAAAAAACGACTACCTACCCAGCAGCAATAGCCAGGGCCATATTTAAAAAAAAATTAAGATACAAGGGTAATAATTATATTTATTTAACATTTTATCTTAAGTTATCTATACATATCTAAGAGATTAGATAGGAAGTAAAATTTTATTTATTGTAAATAAGAATGGTATGTTCGTATCTTCCAGGTTTATAGACTCGAGCCGTTTAATCTAAAAAGTTTACACAACGTTTTTTGTGGCTATATCTACGGGTTTGTCTACTTTTTTTGTTCATAACGTATCTACGTTCGCAAATGTTGGTTTGCTTTTACTATAAACGTTATCAATCGTGTTTGAACGATTAATCGAATTAATAAAGGCGCAGTTCGATTTCAATATTTATTATAGAAATTAGTTGAACCCAAAAAAAAGTGCAGCTCAATATCTATACCAAAGCAGTTTGCAACAAGTGCATAAGTCAAAGGTTGGGAGAAGAAGCTCTACCAAAGCTTTCGAAAGCACAGATATAGATATAAGATATAGATATAGATATAGATATAAATCACTGTGGACGGAAGTCCACGAGGTGACGACCTGCATGCCTAGGCGTGCGCGAGGAAACTCTATATATAGCCGAAGAATTAAAAATTTTCTGTAGGCAATCGATCTAAATGAATTATATACCAATCGAAAGGTATTGTTTCAAGATTTTTATATATTCGCATTCTAGAGCTAAATACGCGTCGGTTGGTACCTCAATCGACCCGATCCGACATTTCATTCAGAAGTTATTCGAAAAATTCGAAAAATTTTTTCTTCTTCTTCAAAATGAAGCCAGTTGTCGGTTTGTCGGTTTGTCTGTTTGCACTATTTTCTTCTTAAAAATCCTGAAAAAAATTGGAAAATGTTTGTTACTATCATATGAGCAACTATTGTTTTACAACTTTTTGAAATACCTTAAGCTTACGTCAAAAAATTAAAAAAACTTTGTTAATGAAAAAATTCATAACTTTATAATTAAGAAAGATATTAAAAAGAGCTTTACACCGTTGAAATGGTTTTTTAAATATCAATTTCACTTTCTTTGAGACCAAACGTCTATATAGTACAAAAAAAATACACTGAAAATAAATTTTTTTTTAAAGAAAGAAAATTATTTTTCAAAATTTCCTCGACTGATCCTTTTTATATTGCACGTGGAGATAGCTTTTGAGATGACGCAACTTTTGATATATCGCTCATATCTGGCAAAATCCGTTAACTCAAGATATAGTCCTGTAAGTGCAGCTACCCATTTTGTACACGTGTATACACGTGTGTATTTGATTGGCAACTTTGCTATTTGGAGTCTGCATATATTTGGTCAATACCCTAAAAAATATGGAGTATATCTTCTCAGATTTTAGTTTATTTATTTAAAAATAAAATCCAAATAAAAAAGGGCTTTAAAAGTAAAACATAAACATTGACTCAACTAGGATTAGAACTCAGGCCCTTCCGTGTTAGAAACCACAACGCTCTCCATTCGGCTAATTTCGAACTTCGTTGCTTGATGGCAACTTTTGATGTAATTCTGCTTTGTGTTTCAGTGTCTCATGTCTTAATGAGAAGAATGCAAAATTTTATGAGTAGAAAGCTTTCTATGCATATGCCCCCACTGAGCATATAATGCATATAAATAAAACGCTGCTTTACTTTAATTACAGCCGTTTTGGGCCAAATCATGGATTAAATGCTAAAAAAAAAACCAGGCAAACCAACTCCGCCAATACTTTTCTAATATTTATTATTTTATATCGCACACCCAAAATAAATTGTTACATTCAACAATTGGTTTAACTAGAAAAACTGGAAAAACGTAATTTCCAGTTTTTTTAATTTTTTATGCTTGCGCGTTTATTTTAGATATAATACATGTTTATTATATGATTGATCGGATATGCCATAAATTATTTTTTTTTTATAAGTTAGAAGGATGGGACTTAGTACAGATTGCATTTTGGGCAATCTTATCCGATTTGCAAAATTTTATTAGGATAATTGGCTTAACTTTGTTGTTTTTGAAGCTAGAATGATGGGACTATCTATGGTTTCCGTTTTGGGCAATCTAATCCTATGTTTCATAAGAATCGGCCAACTATATCCTATACCTGCCATATAACTGAACGATCGGAAATGGCACAACCTTTCTATTTTTAAAGATGCTTGGGGCTGTTTCCAATATTATATTTTTATTAGAAATTTTGTTGATGGTGAAATTCTCATAAGGATCGGACAACTATATACGATCCGATATATATAATAATAATATAAGCTTCTGCTTAACTGCAAGGGTATATCAACTTCGGTATATCAAGTATATATATTCTTGATCAGGATCACCTCCTGAGTCGATATGAGCATGTCCGTCTGTCCGTCTGTCTGTTTCTACGCAAACTAGTCTCTCAGTTTTAAAGCTGTCGAGTTCAAACTTTGCACACATCCTTTTTTCCTTTGCAGGCAGTATATAAGTCGGAACGGCCGGGATCGGTCGACTATATCCTATAGCTGCCATATAACTGATTGATCGGAAATGCCATAACTTTGGTGTTTTTTAAGTTAGAGGGTTGGGACACATGTTATGTTTGACCAAAATATCTTATGTACAAAATTTCATAAGGATCGGCAGACTATATCCTATAGCTGTCATACAACCATCGAAATTGGCATAACTTTGGTTTTTTTTTAAGTTAGAACGATGGGATTTGGTACAGATTCTATTTTGGGAAAAACAATCCGATCTGCCAAATTTCATAAGGATAGGCCGACTATATACGATCCGCTATATATCTAATAATATAAGATGCGTGGCGCCACCTAGCGGACTACGACTGAACTGCAAGGGTATATCAACTTCGGCTCCGCCCGAAGTTAGCTTTCCTTTCTTGTTTTTTTATAATTTATTATATAGTGGAACTCTCATAAGGATAGGCCTCTCATCTGTTAATTTGTTAAAACAATTTGGTTTCCCACAACTACGAAACAATTTGGAAAGGTTTTTAATTATTCCACCTTCTTGAATGTCAAAACCTATGAAGTAAAAAAAAACAGTTTTGATGTTTATCCTTACAATTAAAGTATTGCTAACTGTGTAAATCGCCTCTCCAGAGGTTACTTCCATATATGTATATATATTCTATATATTATGCGTTCTGTTTTAAATAATTGAAGAAATATATACAAAAAAAAAACAACTGATACCATATAAAAAAACCTCTTGACGTGGTAAAGTACCGGTGACGAACCTGCATGCGAAACCCAAAATATCTGATATCAATTTTGGTGACGAAAATATGCTATATAGGTGTACAAAATTGCATATAAAATATATTCTTGTTCGGCACGTGCAAGAAAAACAAAAAAAAAAAATCAGTCACGTGCCGAACAAGAATTTTTTTTATATGCAATTTTGTACATTTTTTGAGGTTTTTTTTGAGGTTTGAGGCGATTTTGAGGTTTTTTTATATGATATAAGTTAAACCTAAAATGTCAAATACTAAATAATACTGAATTAGCTAATAAAACTCTAAGTCCAGCCACACGCGCATAAGTTCTTAATAACAACTGCAAAAGAGCTTACACAACCGCATTGAGTGCACCGTGCCCCGGATGCAATATGATGCCGTGGCACCAATAAAGGTCACATGGATCGAAAGACAAGTGCGCTGAGTAAGCATTGATTATGCTTGCGATCGTGGGAAAGCCAAAATAAAGAAAACACCCAAATATTTGGCACGCTTACTTAACTTAATGGCAAGTGCATCCACCAACAACACAATGCTCTCTCATTAAACTCCCAATAAAGCCAAGGTGTACCATATATAACAAAAGAAAATAAGCTTAAAAGACTGTCTTTTGCAAAGTAACATCTCCAAAAGCCAAAGGAATTCTTAATCAAGTATAATTAATCAATAAATATTTTTTGTAAGACTCCCAATGGTACAATGGAAAAGGCAGCCAGTTTGCCAAAAAATAAGATATTGTGGAGGCTCTGTGATGTTCCGGGGATTTGTAGCGTATAATGGACTGTGTAGAATTAATGTAGAAGATTAAGTTTTGAATTGTATTGAAGTCTAGTATAAGTTAGCATAGGACGGAGCGGGAGCGCAAGAAAAGCTCACTTGCGCTCTCCCGTGAATTCGCCGCAATAGATAAGCTAGGCTTAAGTGATTTGTTGAATATAATCGAATTTATAAAGTGGAAGCGAGGGCACGTAATTTTCGATATTTTCGTAGATGCATTATTCAAATTTTTACAGCCACCTTTTCTTTCGGTATTTCGTGAAGAGATAAAATAATCTTAGTGAACATGTGACTGGGTGACTTCATTCCTGTCACTGGCTCGATGAATTAAAGCAAATATTTACGGGTTCTAAATGATAATGCATTTATTTATGGAGACAGGCTTATTGGACAATCGTTCATTCTGCAGCGGGATAAAGCCCCATGCCACAAAGCCAAGATGATTACAACATTTTTGAAGAATGTTGGTGTTACCACTTTGGAATGGCCACCTCAAAGTTCAGATTTAAATATAATTGAAAACGTCTGGTTTCTTACGAAAAGTAAAAGAACAGTATCGATAAGACCAGAGAGGATACAATTTCTGATTCACTTCCCTTTGGGAAGAGATGTCTCTAGAGTTCATCCAAAATTAAATTGATTCAGTACCGGGACGCCTGAAAAAAGTTATTGAAACTAAAGGAAATTATATATTTTACCTTTTCCTTTTTTTTAAGTTTCAACTTCATTATTCATATTAAAAGACACTTGTCAAAATACTTATGCCACCACATAAAAATTACTTAAGCTATTACTATTAAGTTATATTAACCCATTGAAAAGTTACTTAAAAACTTGAACCATTTGTTTTTTGTCAAAATAATTATGACGATTAGTGTAGACTCCTATGATACCCAAGAATATCCAGTTTTTTATCTTTATGGCATAATTTCGTCTCCAAAATTGATATCGCTGACAAACGCATACTCAACACAGAAGCACACTCATCCACACAACCTTTGGTGATCACAGCGAGCAACCAAGCATTTAAAAAAAAAAAATCAATTTATCTAACAAATTTCAAAAAATTAAGTTTAGTTAAAATTTAAAAATAAATAGGAACCAAAAACCACAAACTAAAATTTTCCTTTTAGCAATTAAACCCTCGAGGGCAAAACGCTTCAGTCCTCCTAACAAGGACGCATGCTTTACCCATTCCACGCAAGCTTCAGTAATCTGTCTGAAACTTAAATGAAAACTGCAAGTGTATAATAACTTCGATAATAACGTTCTTGGAGGTGTGTCTTCCACACACCTCTCTTCGCAGAAGCCAAACTGCCTATCAGACATCTAGCCCCCCCAAACTCTCTTGCAGCCATTTTACCAACAGTCTATCCAGAACTTTTACAAGAACTGGAACGAGGATGATGTCCCGAAAGTACCGCGGATTCCTATGGACCCTATGGAGGTGACTTTAGGAGCACACACACTCTTGTGCATTTCGCATCCATTCCAGGCGCTTTCCCAGAGCGAAGCATGGGAGCGCCCATTCATTAGAGGGGTTCGGCATCACCTACTGCATTTAGCTCTGAGTGCTGCCAACCCTCTTTGGGCAAAAATTCAAACAATACACATTCTACACAGTCCTTCCAGGTCGTAAGCAATTGGCCACAAACCTGTAAGGCACACAAACTCCTTTCCTCTTCCTCTTCCTCCTCTTTCACTCTCAAAACCCTATGTTTATACCCCTGAATTCGAGTATTAAGCTGTTCCCTAAGCTGGGCCACGTTTTCTGCATTGGTCCTTCTGGCCCTTTGTAATCTCTTTCTTAGAGACCGGTAACACGCTTACGAGTCACTTTGAGGTGCCTCGCACACATGGCATCATGCGCAAGTAATCCACCCTGTCAGACATGCATCTTGCTCATCCACATTCATAGCACAGAAGGTGCTAAACGGGACATGCGCCGCCACTTCTCTCACATATCATAATGCCCATTAAGGACCCAATTCGCTCCATAAAAGCGCCACCCATTGACGGCAACATTCGCATCCAGAGAAAAAGTTTATGAAATCCCGACTGATTTATTCAGATGCCAGAAAAATGCGGGAACAACTCGATGTTGACAAAGCGAAATCAAAAGCGTACAAAAATTGAAATTCATAGGTGAATTCAGGCAGCGAAATTCCATCATCTGCACTGGAAACATTATGTGTGAAACATTAAATATGATGTCGACATATTTTCAACAATCCACACCTATATCCATGTATTCTGTACATTTCCCGTAACAAACGCTAGCTCTGAACGTTATTTCTCTTATCTTTGCCAGATTAAAACATGGTAAAGGATGACCTTGTTTTAAGTTGGATTAGCGTTGCTTCATACGCATCATGATATCGAAATCACCGTCGGAGTAGTCATCGAAAGATTTGAAAAACTTGGCAGCCATCGTTTTGCGTTATGAAACACGCTATGTAAAAACATTTTCCAGTTTAAATTTTTAATAAAATAAGCCACTTTTTAATGCATACACATGATTGACTTTTCAAATATATAAGCACATTGTTCGTCTAAAAATTATAATTGATCATTTTTGTTACATAATTTCTACATAATTAATTTTCCTCGCAATAATAATTTTGAGTCTATTATCGAAGGATAAATTCAATTTCCCCACCACCACGGTGATATTATTAAACTACAAAGGTGTTGCAAATGTGGATTGATTAGTTTTTCAAAAAGCTATACACTTATATTTACACTTATATAATTGGCAGTATCGTTTTATTTAAGAGTCTATTCGTGATGTTCTTGAAATTTAATGGGTCCATCAGCTCCTCTTCGCAGAGATCGATCACGTCTAAAAGGAGCTAAGATATGAGTGGTTGCATAATTTTTGGCTGTATAGGCTGAAGATAATTCGCCACATGCACATCACTTACAGCGGATATTATACCGCGCCGTAAGCAGTGCCAACGATCTTGCCGAATCCTATGAGTAGACTCACACACTTCCCATTTCCTTTCCCATCCCAAAACACCATCTCACACCTTGCCATGCCGAGAGTCAGTCTGGATGGGGGTCCGGTATATATACTCTGCCCAGTCTCTAACGGAGGGCTCAGGATACTGTCCTTTCTCCGCAACTCGTGAGGCCACCTATGGATACTTTTAACAGTGACGCAAAAAACAGGATATCGGGATCTCCTAATTAAACCCATCAAACTGGTATTGACAAGAGTCTGGCCAAGGATCAAAGACGAGCGAGCACACCCGTCTGGTCAAATTTATTAGGCATTGTCTGAGGGGACCCCGCTCCAAACCGGAGCTGGCCTGCGGTAAGCCACCCACTACCGCCACTATGGCGGTATCTCCAAGCCTAAGTGTCATGATTCAGGTGCGGTTAAGGGCAGCGAACAAGTAAACTTGGCCAAAACAAGTTTACTTAGGCAGAGATGAGAACTGCGAGAAAGATTCTGTGGGGCCACGGAAAGGCCTAGTCGGCTAAGATATCAGAGTCTTAGAAAAAAGTGGAATGGGCGAAAAGCATACTCTCGGAGTACTGTACAACGCCAAAACTCACACCTCCAAAGCAAGAGCCAAAACCATAACCCAAAAGCAAGCGATCAGAGGATGTGCCAGGAGAACCCTCGCCAATGTGGCTGCGCACACAGCTGAAGCGGTCCTTTGCGAAGATTTCGAAAAATCGCATTCTGCTTGGGGTTATCGACAAAGGTAACCCCAACGACAAAATTCCAAGGGAGAAGAAGAAGAAGAAGAGGCAGCCCTAGCAGCAAAGTGCTTTGAGATCATGGCCAAGGAAGCAGACCCAATACTGTCTGCAAGGACGTATAGTAGTTTCAAGACAGCATTAAAGTCATAGTCATAAAGTCATAGTCATCTGCAATGAAGAGCGGTGCGCAGAGCTGCATAAAGCGGCAGTAGACGAGCTGGAAGAAGTCTACAAAGGCGCCAAGCTTGTAAACTGGTGGGACGTCCCGGATCCCGGCCTACATTAGGGAGCCTAGCCAAATCCTCACAATGCATCTCCTCACTACGGTAACCAAAAAGGTGTACAAATCGGACTCTGACGATGCAAACATTCCAGCCGCTACTCAAGAGGAACTGGTTTCAGAGTTAGGGGCTTCCGGTACCAAATACGGCTACAGCACCGACGCATCATTGCTTTGGAGAATGCCAGCGAGTCGGGTCACTGACGACGACCTCTCCGATGACGAATAAGCCGATGATGAAGAATGGTGTAGGGGAAACTGTCAGATTTCCTAACGGATTCTGCAGATAAACCTCCTCCATTATAAAATAGTTGCGTCGTTACTGCTCCATTTGTGTGAAGGATTCGATATAGTACTTGTCCAGGAACCATGGCTAGCAGGAGGAAGGGTTTCTGGACTAGCAACTATGGATTACAAGCAGTTAGTAGCTAGCTCAGAAGGTACAATTAGAGCCTGCATTTCAGCTAAGAAACACTTCAGCATATTTTTTTTAATGCGGCAGCTACCGTGAAGTTTCAGCCGACTCCAATGCGGGTACGCTCGGGTACGTAAGGAATCCATTGATCTGTCATTAGTACAGCCAAATGGGCCAAGTCTTTCGAGCACCATTGCACCACAGCCACAAGACTATCCACAAACCGTAAAGTTTGAGGAAACCTTAAAAGTCATCCTTAAAACTCTGCCCAAGAACAAAACCTAAAAGGCGGAATAGGCCACCATGGTCGTAGCAACACTCCAGACGGCTGGCAGAGCCCTGTTTCTTTTTTTTTTTTTTTATAAAGAATAGCATATAGAAAAATTGCCTACCATCAGTTGGAGTTAGATTGCCTGTGATGTCCCTGTGACCATAGATCTAGATAAGGCTTATTTTATACTGATTGACCATCTCATTCAGAGGTGATCTACAGTATGAAATTGTTTTCGAGATTCTGGTGACCTGATTGATTTAATAGCCGCTTGGCTGTCACTATATATTTTGACTACTCTTTGTGTGAAGTTGTATTTTTTTAAGTATTTTAATGTTTCCCTTATAGCTATCACATCGGCCTGAAAGTCGCTGCAGTGATTGGGTAGTCTAAAGGAGTCTCTGATGCGTAGCTGTTCGTTGTTGTAAGTAAAATGATAAAATACTACCCTTAGGTATTTGGCGCTGTTGTCAAAGGAAATCCTTTGTTTGTTTATTTTTGGGGCAGGAGGGGATCTCCTAATCTCCCAATGAAGAGAACTAGCTCTATTTTTTTTTCATTTGCAGCCTCCCATTTCCATTTTACATAGAATCTAGTGGACAGGTATGTAAAAGCAACGAGGGCATATTCCTTCTGAGAGATGACTCTCTGAATATTGATGATGAAATGAACGTGTGGGATGCGGGAAGTCTCGGTAGATTTACCCTTTTTACAGGCATGTTGTGCGCTAGAAATTTGGGGTGGGGCTAAGAGTGGATCTTAGATGGAGGCCTATGACTCTCTTTAGAGTCTTAAGCAAAATGAATGATAGACTGATTTGTGTGAAGTCCTTTGGGGTCGTGTGTGAAAACAATCCGTGATTAAAGGCACGGTTGCGGAAATATTCCTAACGTAAAAGATCTGTTAGATAAAAATTAATAAAACTCACTTCTTTCCATTCAAAAGGAAGAAAAAAAATCCAATAAACACATATAGATGTTACTATCAACATTAAAATAATTTTTTGGTATTCCATATTAAGAGATATAATCAAATTAATAAATCCAAGCAGAGATAATTCCATTTCAATCTGAAAATAAAATAAATTGTATATATATTATTATTTTGCTATTTTATTTATATGTATTATTTTGCTAAATTTTTAGGCTAATAAGAAAGGAAAGATAACTTCAGGCGGAGCCGAAGCTGATATACCCTTGCAGTTAGGTAGCAGCTTATATTATTAAAAATATATCGGATCGTATATAGATGGCCGATCCATATGAACAATTTTTCAAATCAATTTTCTAATAAAAATGTTGTAAATAGTCCCGCATCTTTGAAAATAGCAAGGTTGTGCCATTTCCGATAGTTCAGTTACAAGGTAGTTATAGGATATAGTCGATTCTTATGAAATTTGGTAGATCAGATTAGGTTGCCCAAAATGGAATCCGTAGAAGAATAGAAGTCCCATCCATATAAATTCTTGGAGCCAAGCCTCTTTAAAAATAGCAATATTGTGCTATTTACGATCATTCAGTTATATGACAGTCGGCCGATCATTGTGAAATGAAGATAAGATTGGTTGGCCAAAAATAAAATCTGTGGAAAGTCCTAACCCCTTAACTTAAAAAAAACCACAGAGTTATGGCATCTCTGGTTCCAAATGGGATTTTTTGGATTTGATGAGTTTGTTTCGGTACCATGGTTCCCATGGTGGTACTATCTAATTCAGGATGAACATTATATGTTATATTTAAAGATAATCATCTTGACTTACATGGTCACCCAGATCTTCTGTTGCTCAAGTGATTAAGTATCTGTGATAAGTTACAATTATTAGTATCTCCTGCTTTGGCTCTTCTTCCCCCTATTCTGCGACTTTTCTAGTTTCTGCGAGCTTTTACGAGAGATGAGGTGCACGTGTTCTGGGTGCACGGGTCAAGGCTAGGCTTAACAAAACTCATCCTAGTGCTAATGCTTAACCATAATGAATTCAATAACACTGTGCGACAAAATTTAAGAAAATCTTTGTTAAATTTCTTTTTTGATTGTTTTCGGTTAAGGTGCATAAATTATGCACAAAAATATCTATGCAGCAGTGATAAGATTTCAATTTTTTTTTGTTATATCAATCGTTTTTAGCTACTGGTGTACAAATAGTTAATAAAAAATAAATTTAAACAAATTATTATTTTTTTTGTTTACTTTCAATAAATATTATTTTTTAAAAGTGAAATTTTTCCTTGCTTTTTCAGAGGTATCCTTGCTTAACAAGTTCCATACGAAGTCGCTTTTTTTGTATAGAGCTGGGAGAAAAAATTTTTAAGCCATTGTGATAAAAGCCTAACGGTATATTTTCTTCAAATGATAATTCAACTTGCATGAACGCTTATAACGGTAAAAAAATATGTTCCCAATATATGATTATGAGGCTAGGAAATATGCAAAAATTCGCGTTTTTGGGACATTTGAATGTGCGTAAAAGCTGATTATGTATTCTCGCGCGGTTGCCACTGCATACGTACAACCCACCTCCCGTCGACCCGACCGAGGGACGCTGCCGCGTGATGTACGGCTCGAATCGCGGGAATAAATCCGAGATAGTTAAGCGAAAAGTAGGAGAAAGATATCACGAGGAAGAGTGTTGCACAGATAAGGCGGTTAATATAAGCGATTTAAGATTGTTAGTAGAGCAAAGTGACAAGATGTGGTAGAGACCATTGTAGTCCGAACCTAATACCCTGAACGGATCGTGTTGGGCATATGTCGAACTACAATGGCTGAGAAGTAGAGGACGAAAGTTTCTAGTCCTTCTACTAGGAACGTTAAAATTTAAGCGTGTTAGTAAATGCTGGCTGTCTATATTTCCATAAGTATAGATTATGTTGATTATGTATTGATATTAACAAATCCATAAACTTATATCTTATTTTGATTAGTAGACGTGAAAAATAAGAAAAAATAAACTAAACATTATTTTTCGCACAGTGTAATTTTAACAGCTACATTCACAAACTTCCACAAAAAGGGTATTTAATGTAGCATATGATAATACATAGAGGGGCAGCTATTTCGTAGCGTTAATTAACATGCGCAACTGTTGATGACCAACCGCAAAAAAAAAATTGAATTATGTATGCGAAGACTTACTGAGCCAACTATTCCAAAGTACTTTTGAATAACTTCACATGACCAGACTATCATTAAGCCGTGGAAAGTCTTAATACTCTCAAGATAGCAAGCCCAAGTACACAGACCCAGCTCTAAGGCTAAGGACAAACCTTTCCCAATTACCCACAACCCATGGCTTCTTTAAAAAAGAATAATGCACTTGGACCAGCACAAGTGAGGAATCTCCAGCTATGCTGTTGGCTCTTCTCTGCGTGGCCCAATTAGTGGGATATGTGTTTATACCCAAACCGTCGTATACGGCCTCAAAAGACATTAAGCCTTTCAGTCTATCATCCTTCCTGATTAAGACTCTAGAGAAAGAGCCAAAGGCTTCCACATAAGATCTACTCTTAGCCCAACTCTCATATCCATCTCACTAATATTATCTCAGAAGCTTTATCTCAGAAGAATACGCCCTCATAGCCTTTTTATACATAGAAAGGGATTTCAACAACTTTTTCCCAAGCACCATAACCTACACCCTGACGGTTCTTGGCTGGTAATTTGATTCTGTGTAAGATGGAAGAAGGTACCTGCAGCCTTTCATATGCGGAAGACTTTGTAATCGTTTTCACGGGAAATTATCACTATTCACGGGAATAATCACTATGTGAATTCATGATCGCAAAAATAAAAAAAAAAACTAGACAACTGATCAAGCAGTAACGGCCTGGGATTAAATGCGCAAAAAAAACAGGCTTAGTTCTTTTCAGTAGGAGTCTAAAATCCCACTTCTTGTCCCTCCAAGACTAAACAACCAAAGGATTTCTTTTAGCAATAACGCCAAGTAAGCTAAACTCGAACCTTAAAATACTCAGCCTAATTGATTCAGGACTAGCTGCAAGGCGAAGGAAGTAGCAATCAGGCTGACTCCTTAAACCCCAGGCACAGAGAACTCACCAACGGCTCCAAACCAAACAATAAAGTAGGAGGAGGAGTATACTTCGAACAATTAGGCATCAGAACCTCCTTTTAACTACCGAATCACTGCAGCGTCTTCCATGTTGAGGTGATAGCTATTAGGGAAGCACTTAAATATCTCAAATTACCATATACAACTTCAAACATTAAAACTCTACATTAAAAGGAATTTTAGAAATGGTTTTTCAATATTAATATAATAATTTTTCAATATAAGTCTGGTTGTTCACTGATTAAAAATAAGCTGGCGTTAGGACATCAAGGTCAGCAGGATCTTTTGAAAGAGACAATAAAGGCCGTGAGGCCGTAATGTGCCACCGCAGAGTTCGCAGCTCCTTAAATCCAAAAACTGACGATCCAACATCCCGTTAAAAATGTTGTTTTGCAGTTTTGACAGCCACTTCCCAGAGCCCACGAAAATGCGGAGATCGAGGCGGAATAAAATGACACTCGATGGACTCAATCGCGCAAAATTTCAGAAACGCTCGTTGATGCTCATCGCTTATGAAGAGTTGGAGCTGCTCCTTTAGCTCGTTTTTAGCTCCAATAAAATTAGTTGCATTGTCAGACCAAATGTGTTGTGGCTTTCAGCGTGTGCGTATAAACCGTTTTAAGGCTTGCAAAAACACAGATGTGGATAGATCCTTTAGAAGCTCTAATTGCACAGCACCACGCGACAGGATGTCTGCCGGGTTCAAAGACGTATCAGCATTCCATCGTTCTGGTCAACTCCTGAATTGTCGAAACCCGATTGGAGACAAAAACATTAAAACAAGAGGGCTCCTCCTGAATCCATGACAGGACTAGCAGAAAAACTTCCCCTCGTAGACCTTCAGCTGAGCTACTTCCGACATAAGCTGAGCCAGCAACTCCGCTCCAGATAAATCCAGTTTCGGAACCGTAATAGTTTTTAGAGGTGCGACTCGGGACTTCGAGCAGAGTAATTGACTCTCTGACCTTGTACCCTTTGATACGACATAAATGTAAGCACCGCCATCAGAAAACCGTTAAAATGACTCCCATTCTACTTCCGGCCCGTCAGAAAGCACTTCAAAAAATTGGCACTACATTTTCAACCGAAAATGGCCTTTGGCGAGTATCTCCGATGTTTGCTGCATTCTGTTGATATCCTTAACTATAGAGATATTTCTGGAAATTCTGGAAATTAGATCACTGTCAGCTGATGCATTGCTGAAACTGATAAAAATGAGGCAGGACAGTATCCAGTTTGAAAACCTGCAACTCATCCTGGGTGGAATTCCGTTAAAGAATGCACTATAGATAGATGTCCTCGGGGAAATTCTAACGTATCGGTACATCCAGTGGTTGGTTAAAGAACTGTCCTCGTTCAAAAAACAGTGATGTGGTAGGAAATATTGTCTGGCGGGTCGTGCACTAGGCGGGACTGGAGACATATGCTCCAAATCTAAATTCCCCTTTAAGAATGCAGCATACTGATCCTTTAATTGAAGCTGACTTTAAGCGGAAGCCTCATAGAGTAGGCGCCGGACTCGAACTGAGTAGAATTTTGCACGAAATGCTCCTCGCAATCCAACTCCTTCTTCGTCCACTTCACATAGAGCTCGGCCCAGTCTTCGATTTCCAAAAATTTACGGAGCAGACACTCTAAACGCTCATCCAGCTGGCTTGGGCTCTTTCCAACGACCTTGCGGGCTGTGGCCACGAACGACTTTCTCTCCAGATGTGAACCCCCCACACACATCCCATCCAAACCGGGTTTTCTGCAGCAATGGTAGCCCAGTTGAGAGCTGAATTTGCCCAAACACAGCAGCTCATAGAATGGACTGGCTCCGATACGTTGCGGTCGGAAAAACATGGAATAAGCCAAGGTGAAGTTAGACGGAATATTCCAACTGGAGTAATCCAAGCTAAAACTCGGCTGGAGGTCCGTGATGATGGCGGCGATTGGTTGATGGTCGACAACGGCCGAATATTCGGAGCAATGGGATCGTAGGAACACATCAACATCAAATGAAATCCGGGTACGATGCATTTTTACCTTCCTTCCACTTGGCCTGGGTAGCGGGGTCCAACCTTTAAAGGAGCACCTGCACAATATGCAGCCGGCCATCTGAACTGTCGCCCCCAAATTTTTCAAGGTCTGCATATGGGCATTGAATTTATCTGATAGCCTTCACCTTCCAGTAGATTGAGGCCCAGAATCTCGTTCACATGATTCTAAAATATCAACCTACGATTATTCAATCGTTTCTCCAGAAGATGTACTGCGACATCATAATTCTCCTCGAAAATTTCTAAGGAACGGGACTGCGTCTAATGCTGAGTCCCGAAGGCAAGATCGTAACCTCTGAAGCTTTTCCACCTTACTTATATAAGGATTACAGCCCACGATTGTTTAAAACACCGAGTGAAACTCAGTCAATTCCGAATATCCTCCGCTAAAAGTTGGAAGGTAGGACTGAGCGCTGTATCCACCTGAAGACTGGAAACTCCGTTGGCAAGGGTGGAATGGGCAGAAATTCGAGAAGAGCGCAACGACGTCTCGAGCTCGATTTTGGCATGCATCGTCGCTACAAGTTCAGAGATGGTCCATCCAAAGTCGCTGCTGAACTCCGAAATATTCCATTCTTTAAGCTCCCCGTGTATGGCCTTGAAGTCCTTGAAGGCGATAAACAGGCTATGACGCACATGGAGCATTGCATCTTACACCTTGGACACTGGCTGGAGGGCTCTTTTGATCCTCTTCAAATCCTGAAGGATACCCTTCGCCTAAAAATGGTACTACGAGCTGGAGTGTGTTCCCCTGTGACGGCGCTGGAGTTCATCGCCACAACCGTACACTGAGTTATTGATGTATATATGAATGCTTTTGCGCCGCGAATGCACTTGCAAGTGGAACGATTAGCGGACCGGATAACAATTGTATTGTATGTCTATGAATTTATTTATATTAATAAACGATTTATAAATACAAAAAAAACTGGTTTTACTTTATAAATTTATAAATAATAACACTTAATTAATTTTATTATTTTTAAAACGTTACAATATTGTTTATTTACGGGCGCATATGAAAATGGAATGATTTTGTCTCATTCCATTTTCATATGCGCCCCATTGCCATATGCTCCAATTTATGATGCGTTTGCATCTGAGATAAAAAGCGAGAGTGAGCCCGTCTTAGAATATGGGCTGAGCGAAAGCTCGCTAGTTTAATGCTACATATGAAGCACGTTAAAGTCGAGCGGCCGAGAAGAATCGGCTTGCGGGCAACAATAGTGAAAGATTAATAATGATAATACAAACTATACTAACTATAAGCGCACCTCAACCAAAGAGAAAAAAGATTTGGAAGTAGCCTTTGCCAAGGTAACAACAACAAAGACTCTAAATGGTGTTTTCGGTAGAGGCGTTGACGATCAACTCATCCCCATAAACCAATGGAAGAAGGTTTTAAACTAGCTGATGGATGGCGATTTCCCACCCGATTGTGTAGATGAAAAAAAAAAGCGGCGGACTACAAGACAATTACAATCAAAAATCATGAAACTGGGCATCCTCGCAGTAAAAGAATAAATCGTAAAAAAAAGTGTCCTGAAATTTTTCCAGCAGATCCCGCCTCCGATGCAACGTCCCACCAACCCAGGAAAAAAGTTCCTGATTCAAGAATTAAAATCAAGTTAAAAAAAATAAACATTTTTTATATACTAAACAAGGTCGCCTTCAAACCCAAAGCTAGCAAGTTGTCGCACACGACCACCAAAGATTAAAGACTTAAGACCCTCGATTGATTCAGAGGCCTCCACTCAAGGTCCACCTTAGCTCATTCCAACATCTTATACACAGTGTGCCTACAAAATTTTGTTTACATGTATATCTTTCTGTCATGATTAAAATAACATTACAACATTACATTTTTCTGTGCTTGCGGAGTAGTGCTATTTTTGTTTTGTTTATTTAAACGAAATTTATGTATTTATTATTAGTAACCTCCAAAGAAATACTCAAAATATTGGCTCAATTCTTAAACGCTATGGCCCAGACACAAAGGAAAGGTCATTATTTGTAACATATTATTGACCAAAATTAGCCAACCATATTCATTGATAAATTAACGTCCCCCATGTCTTCCGCATCCTCTAATCTGCCTCCCTTCTTCTTAAAGTGAACGGTAGTTTTTTTGGGCGTACTGCGATTTTATTTAATATTTTTAAATACCAATTTTATATATTCAAAAACGCTTTGAATAACCTAATAAAGTTGTTAGTTTTCTCCTAAGCTCCTTTGCTCAGCTCTGCTTCTTAATCTTATTGTATATCGCAATTATTTTACACTATTTACTAACTCTCACAAATCGCTTTCTCTAAGCTTCCTTTTTCGATTCTCTAGCACAGTGGTTTAAGGTACTTTGATACAAGAATCAAAACTCATAAATAAATTATTAATATTATGGAGTTCAAGCTTATCTGTGCTTTTAAGACTTGTAATAAGACAATGACATCATCCCAGCCTACCATTCACTGTTGGCTCTGTGAAAACGTTGTACTCGCAAAGTGTGACGGGTTCACAGCCCTTAGTTTGGGATGCCATTTCTTGTAGGTCTGGTTATCACATTTACTGTGAATGTTGATGGGCTGTTCAGGACGAAATGAGGTCATTCATGAGAAGGACAATAAGTGGATTTATAGAGTTGGTTAGCGGTTTCGCAAATCTATGACCAACTCTGTGCGCTTGATTCACAATTTAGTAGACTTCAATAGCTAAATTAGTCTCCAAAGCGAAAGAAATCCGCTTTAAGTGCCTGTGCTTGTGCCAAAAAATCTTCAGCCTGCTCAGTTGGCAATTATGTATCCGATTATATCTTTGGCCACACCAAGGGCCAGATAAATTCCGCTTCAGAATATCTCAGTGTAAATGAGCAATTGCCGATATGCCTTAAAAGACCCCCCGTACCAACTGATGTTGCAGTATTAGTAAGTGTGATACCAAAACTCTTGAAGGTTATCCGACCATCGAAACATATATTTATTTCCCGGCTTGCCCCTGACACTTCTGAGGAGATTGAGGACTACGTAGCAAACTACGAAATTGTATTCTAATCGCTTCTAAACCATCGATATATACCACTTTTGGACGTGATCGATCTCTGCGACGGGAAGGAGGGGTGTTAACTGATGACATAGTGACGTAGAGTTTCTTTGCCTTAAATTCATCTTGTCCGGATAATCTTTATACGTTACCAGTTAACAATAACCCACGCACCACATAGGCTTTCTGGCAAATGCCTCCAATAATTTCAGCACCACGCAGATTTCCAAAACAAAAAAAACCAAATAGAGGATAAATATACTCGAAGCTGTTAACATCGGAGGATCAAGGCGGCGGAGCCAAAGTTGCTATACCCTTGCAGTTGTGCCATTTTCGATCGTTCAGTTATATGGCGGCTATTGGATATAGTTGTCTGATCCCTATGAAATTTGGCAAATCAGATTATTTTGTCCAAAATAGAGTCCTATCTTTCTAACTTAAAAAACACCAAAGTTATGGCGTTTCCGATCAATCAGTTATACGGCAGCTATAGGATATAGTGGACCGATCCCGCCCGTTCCGACTTATGTACTACCTGCAAGGAAAAGAAGGATATGTGCAAAGTTTCAACTCGATAGCTCTAAAACTGAGAGACAAGTAGAAATCGACAGACAGACGGACAGACTCCTTCACTGCGTTGCACACTTTTGACCAAAATTATAATACCCTCTGCAAGGGTATAAAAACTAAAGAACAAACAATCTGAGTCAGCAGACTCAAGGGTGGGTGGCCCTGGCATTAACATTAGTTTTAGCACGTCCATAACATTGGATTTAATTAACCTTCCTTAGTTTCAATTATGTATAATTTACCATCTTATATAGGAATTGTTCTTCTGAAATAAAGATAGTTGCGAAATCAGGGTGAACCGTCTCGTTACTTAGTGTCTGAACGACGGCACTTAAAATCAACCTACTTCGAGTGATCCTGTGTAAAACGGTTTACAAGTAGGACTCTCTGAAAGCTACTTACTTCGCGTGGCTCCAGTGTAAACGGACCACCAGTAGAACTTTCAGTGTTGCTCCCGCGAAACAGACCACAAGTAGGACCGGCCGATAAGGAATCAGCCGAACCACCATACTATCTGTACTTGAGAAGAACCAGTACTTGAAGTCAACTGCAACACATCAACTGCAGCCTGATCACAGCAAGCACCTGGTCAACCCGAGCAGTCCCTTGCAGAATTCAGGTACGTTTAGCCGGAACCTTTACACGTTCCTTTGACTACGACTCCGGGACCTACCGTTATGCCCGCGAGTTCAAGTTCGACGTAGTGGCGCATAACGCTCTACGGACAGTGCAAGCCAAAAAGCTACTTAAACTTACAAAAATCGCAGAAATGGAAGTAACAACAAGCGAACATAAAACGTTGAACTTCTCTAAGGGAGTTATTTATTGTAACGACCTTATTTATATTGACAAAGACATTATTCTACATAAAAATTCGCTCACCACACTTATATCAGGAACCCATATCCCTCTATCGGACCCCCGGATTAGTCATAACAACTCTACCATCAAGCCAAACTCTCCAACATCATCACCACCACTATAACGACAAACTAGAAGACATGGATTCTGACTGCATAACATCAGAAAACTAACTACACCATACTCGTCACAACTCACATAAGACCCACTAAAAATAAAAATCTTCCATAAAGATAAGTCTAAAAATCTAACAACGAATTTTAAAGCATCTAAGACTAAGGCCAAAGCGTTAAACAATAAAAAACACGCTAAAAAGAGCGACAGCGAATCCATATAGAACCTTAAGTCCTAAGTAAGACTTAAACTTAAACCGTTAACACTACAAATAAAGTTAAGTTAATTTTCACTAGCTTTAATTTTCACTAAAATGTCATTAACAGTAATTCAATGGAACTTAAAAGGATATATAAAAAACTATATATAATAACAAAAAATATTCACCGCATAAAATTTCCCTCTAAGAGACCCACTAATAATATAATATACCAGCCCCAATAAACTACAAACTATTAACAAACATAGCAACCAACAGATTTGGCGGCGTAGCACTTTTAGTTCATAAGTCAATTCAATACAGTACCCCTAACATCACAGACGGCCTAGGAACAGTAGCCATAAATATACAATCTAAACTTAAATTAAACATAAATTAAACTTCGAAATACATATCTTCCACCAAAAACATTACTAACCAGACACTTTAAAACACATTTAACACACATCAAGCACCCTCACTAATTATGGGGGATTTCAATGGATGGAATCCTTCCTGGTACTCACCAACAATAAACACACGAGGAAAAATAACTTAAAGATTTATTGACAATGCACACCTTATTCTACTAAACGACAAATCTCCCATTTATTTTTCAACTCACAATACTTACAGACACATCGACCTCACACTCTGCTCTCCAATTTTGGCCCCCCACGCTAAGTGGGAAATACTTAACGACCTCCATAGTAATGACCATTTTCCTATTATCATTACCCTATTTCCATTAACTAATACACAAAAATTCAACAAGCCCATCTTTAAGCTAAAAAAGGCCATCTGGGAATAGTACAATCTACTTATCTAACAATCAAACGCAAAATACCCAACCTCCCAAAACGTAAACAAAGAAGCAGCCCCAATTAACAGAATTATTTTATCTAGTGCAAACCTTTCTATCCCACAAACTTCACCGAATACCCGTCCATACATGGTTCCTTGGTGGAACAAACACCTCGACCAACTACGAAAACAAAAAAAACTTGCTTGGAAAAAATTAAACCGAATAATTACAATAGAAAATATTATAGATTATAGGCGCAAAAATGCTAAATTTAGGTTCGAAATAAAAAAAAGTAAAAAATAAGCTTCCAACTCTTTTACCTCTCCCAAACCGCTACCAAAATTTGGTTCAATATAAGACGCTTCTGCGGACTTAACCCAGAAAAGCAAATTCATGCGATCACAAACCCACATTACAATGAGACAACATTAGCCAGCCCATTAAATTTAACTGTAGTATGTATTACAGCACTACTCAATGTCGCGAAAGCAACAGTCATAGCCAAAGTAGACTACGGGCTGTTTCTATACAAACACTCTCCTAAAAATATTTTAAACAAAGTAAAAACACCGTTTAACTCAGCAATAAATAACTTTTTTACGAAGAAAATATTCCTCCACTATAAATGAGACGAGACCTTCAAACTGCCAAACTATCTCAAAACAATTTTTTCTAAAAAAACCCCAATTCACAAGTTTATCAAGCATAAAAAACCAAGAGAAAAACGCCACCAATAGACCAGACAATCCCAGAAACATACCGAAAACTATTTGAACATACAAAGAATGAATTTAAACCACATAATCTTAAATTCATCGACGTTGTTCAAGCATTGAACACGATAAGAATTCCAAACATAGAATGTCAAGAGATCGGACTCATGGGAATAAGTAATCAACAGCATGGTTTGAAAACGATCTCCTGCAGTCTAAACAAATATGTATGTGGTGCACTTGAAGCACTTAAGAAAGGGTCACATAGCATGTCAGCATGCAGTCCGTTGATAAGTAGTTTTAAATAGATTTAAGGTTTTCATGTATCTTTCTTGTAAGAAAAGTGTATGAAATAAAAAAATTTTTGAAACGGAACTCATTGGAGTAACACCATTATTTAAGGGGTGTTCCTCTTAACAGACGGTTTAAAAATGAATGGCACAATAACGTATGCCATTCCAACAAAAACAAATATTTTAAAATATGGCACACTGCCCCATTATTCATCTCTCCTCACCTCGGAAACAATCGCCATCCTAAAAGCAATCGAAATTATTAAAAACCAAACAGGTAAATTCGTTATCTCTTCCGACTGCCTAGCATAGACTCAATTCAAAACTCAAATAACAACAACTTCTACCCAAACAATAAAAGGAAACGATCTATCCGATCAAGCCGCAAAGTCAGCAAACAATATGCCATTTATCTTCACCCGACATGAAAAGACATCTAAAATAAGAATTTTTGATAAAACAAATGCAAAACTTAATACATTGCAGTCAATGTTACCAATCAATTAATACGAATACCTTATACACGTTCATAATTACATAATTCATAATTATACTACTTAAAACAGTCCCACCAAAACTGGACCAGACATGACAAAATAAAAATAATACGACTTCGACCTGGACACACAAACATAACTCACCAACACTATTTAGATCTAAATTCAACACCAATTTGTCCAACGTGCCCATCACTCCTACAAACCAAACAAACCATATTTAGAAACACAAACTTAGGGAAGCCTCCTTAGCAACCCTGACCCAGACAACATAAAAAAAATCCTACTCTTCTCTCGATGTTTTTTTGCCGATTCTCACGACATTTCCACTACCTTTAAAGTTATTAAATTTGAACACAGATTTTAGATCAAAGACCCAAACTGAACAGCCGATTTACATGTAAGGTGCTTGTCAGAATCACCCTGAATTCCTTCTCATCTGTGTTTTTGTTAGTAATTGGACCTACAGCTTGCAAATAACGCAGGCCGACAATTTCCAATTTTTTTTTTTCTCCACGCATAAGGTTAATGCCCACCTAAGAGAAGAAATTTATATAATTCTTTTATAATTTTTCTTCAAACGTTTTCCTATGAAAGATTTTTTTTCTTATTGAAATCAGGATTTAAGGAAAAAATCCAACAAATTTATTGAATTTAGTAAAGTTAATATTTTCTTCAATTAAATAGGAGTTTTTAATCTCATATTCTCATCATAATCATCATATAATCTCAAAAATTCATGGCTATCTAAAACTGTTTCTATGTTCAAAAAAATCTCTTGCAGTTTCTCTCTTGAGTAAAACTTTATAGTTATTGTAGATAGCCATGCCTGAGGCAAAATCATAAAGGCACAAAAATATAAGTAGAAAATCGGAGATTTCAACTTTGGATGAGTGTTCCAAAGATATGGTAACTGTTAGATGAATTTTTTTCTATTTTATTTGACCTCAACAATATAAAATCAACAGACGGCTCCCTCCCAAGATGCCGATTGGCTGGCAAAAAGAACATCCCAGTTGTTAAGAATGTTAAGGAGTCATTATAAAAAACAGCCTATTTGGTTGAAATGGTAGTCGAATCCGTGCAGTCTATAATGATTCCTGCACCAGCTGCAAGTACTAAGACAAAGAAGAAACATCTGTGAGCATCTGTTATGCCAGTGCCCGGCCCGAACGCTTTTACCGTTTTTAGCCGTTATTAGCAAATGCATCTTCTTTGATTCTCTAAGTTGCGCATGCGCATTGTTGTTATTTGTAGCGAATGCGCTTGTAGGACCTTGGTAGAGTTTCTGCGGTTCAGCTCATAGTTATGAATTGTGTTTTGGTATAGATATTAAGCGGCCGCTTATTTGAGGCTTATCTGAATCCTTTATAAAATATTAATAATGAACTGCGCCTTTCCTATAAATTCGGCCGCAACAAAATCAGATGGATACCGTTAAATTTTGGTGACCCTGAAGTGATCGATCCCCGTATTCGTTATTGTGGTTTGTTATTAAAATTATTTGTTATTTTTAGTTACTGTTACTGAAACTGTTTCGTCAGCCATCAGACGAGTGCACCTCTTAAGGAAAAGGTCAGAAAATGATTTATTTTGAGTTAATGCATGACTACGACGTGGTGAAAAATTACTCATTTTAAATAGATGCAGATCGAAAATTTTCGATTGGGGGAGGGCTTGGACAACCTTTGATAATTACCTTTTTTTGTATTCCAAGCGCTGTAGGTCCTCAATCATGGAGAAATTAACGAGAAAACGGAAAGAGCACGATTTAGCTCCCCCGGTTTCCGCCGCGGTTTGAAACTTATTCTCCCAAATGTACATCACACACCAGTCTTAAACGAAATCACTGTGGGCGGCAGTCCACGAGGTGATGACCTGCATGCCTTGGCGTGCGGAGGAGACTCTATACATAGCCGACGTACACACTGTGTACTACACAGCCGAATTAAAAATTTTCGGTAGGGAACCGATCTAAATGAATTATAAACCAATTGTTCAAGCATTTAACACGATAAGAATTCCAAACATAGAATGTAAGAGATCGGACCCATGGGAATAAGTAATCAACAGCATGGTTTGAAAATTATCTCCTGCAGTCTAAACAAATATGTATGTGGTGCACTTGAAGCACTTAAGAAAGGGTCACATAGCATGTCAGCATGCAGTCCGTTAAAAGGTAGTTTTAAATAGATTTAAGATTTTCATGTATCTTTCTTGTAAGAGAAGTGTATGAAATAAAAAAAGTTTTTAAACAGAACTCATTGGAGTAACACCATTATTTAAGGGGCTCCTCTTAACACCAATCGAAACGTATTGTTTCAATTAGATAATTTTTGACCAAACATATTCCAAAAGATATTTTTGATTCAGGGTGAAAGTAAAAAAAATTGGAATCATTAAAGTGGGGTGGACACATTTTAGAATATCACATGTCACACACATATCCCCAAGTAGAATATTTGTATATATTCGCATTCTAATGCTAAATACGCTTCGATTGGTACCTCAACCGATCCGACATTTCTTTTTCAAAATGAAGCCATTGTGTGTCCGTTTGTCTGGTTGTCTGTTTGCACTATTTTTTTCTTGGAACTCCTGAAAAAAATTGGAGATGTTTGTTACTATCATATGAGCAACTATTGTTTTACAACTTTTTGAAATACCTTAAGCTTACTTCAAAAAATTAAAAAAACTTTGTAAATTAAAAAATGCATAACTTTATAATTAAGAAAGATATTAAAATCGGTGTTTTACACCGTTGAAAAGGTATCTATTTCACTTTCTTTGAGGCCAAACGTCTTTATAGTACACAAAAAAATACACTAAAAATAAATTTTTTTTTAAGAAAAAAAATTATTTTTTAAAATTTGTTCATTTGATCCTATTTATATTGCACGTGTTAGCTTTTGAGACGAAACTTTTGATATATCGCTTATATCTGGCAAAATTCGTTAACTCAAGATATAGTCCTATAAGTGCAGCTACCAATTTTGTGCAGCCACCTGTAAAGCTTGCTGTTACACTTGGCATTATTTGATTGCCAACTTTGCTTTTTGGAGTCTGCATATATTTGGGCAATACCCTTAAAAATATGCAGTATATCTTTTCAGCTTTTAGTTTATTTATTTAAATATAAAATCCAAATAAAAAAGGGCTTAAATAGTAAAATACAAACATTGGCTCAATTAGCGCTCGAACTCAGGCCCTCCGTGTTAGAAACCACAACGCACTCCACTCGGCTAACCTCGAACTTTGTTGATTGATGGCAAATTTGGATGTAATTCAGCTTTGTGTTTCGGTGTCTCATGTCTTAATGAGAAGACTCACAAATGGACAATTTTACGAGTAAAAAGCTTTATATGCATATGCCCCCACTGAACATATACATAATGCATATAAATAAAATACTGCTTTTCTCATGGATTAAAAGCTACAAAAAAACTAGACAAAGCAACTCTGTCAATACTTTTCTAATATTTATTATTTTATATCGCACACCCAAAATAAAGTGTTACATTCACCAATTTGTTGAACTAGAAAAACTGGAAAAACTTTTTTTTTTTTATTTTTTAATTTTAAAAGTAAACAAAAATCAACTCAATATAAAGATTTTTCTGTTTGGAATCAAACCTACGACCTTACGATTAACATGCAGATACCTTAATCATTGAACCATGGGGTTAAAGTTTTCCGCGCAAAACACTTTGAATGAAAAAAAATATTTGTGATTAATAACTAATATCGAATATGCGTATTTTCGAACTCTAGCAGCAACAGAGGGTCGGCCGAATTACTTCGCCTACTTTGTTTTGACGTTTGAAGGGCAAGCATTATTGAATTGATTTGTTTTTTGAATGAAATTTGACATAGCGGCCGGAAAAGGCGGTGACAGGAATTTCAGTACTGCTGGGTGTTTTGAGCTTGTTCATATATGTGTGCAATAATCTTAAAAATATAGAGTAAAATCTTTTAACTTTTACTTTATTTGTCTATCGGACGACCATATCCTATACCTGCCCTATAACTTATTGATCGGAAATGCCATAACTTTGGTGTTTTTTAAGTTGGAGGGTTGGAGCATTCCACACATGTTATAGTTGGTCAAAACGTCTTATGGGAAAAACTCATAAGGTTCGGCCGACTATATCCTATACCTGTCATAAACTGAACGATCGGAAATGGCACAACCTTGCTATTTTTGAAGATGCTTGGGGCTGTTTCCAATATTTTTGTTAGAAATGTTTTGAGAGTAAAATTCTCATAAGAATCGGACAACTATATACGATCCGATATGTATAATAATATAAGCGTCTGCTTAACTGCAAGGGTATATCAACTTAGGCTCCGCTCGAAGTTAGCTTTCCTTTCCTGTTTTTTTTGTGATAATTTATTACATGGAGAAACTCTCATAAGGATACGCCTCTCATCTGTCAATTTACTTAAACAATTTGGTTTGCCACAATTACGAAACTATTTTGGATTTTAAAAAGAATTTTGGGCAAATTTTTAATTAAAAATTTTAAACTAACCAAATTCCAAAACCTTTGTAAATTAAAAATACGTATAACTTCAGAACCATTGATCTGATATCAATTTTTGTGACGAAAATATGCTATATAGGTGTACCAAATTGCATATATATTGCAGATATTTTTGGTTTCGCATGCAGGTTCGTCACCGGTATTTTGTCTCGTCAAGAGGATTTTTTTTATATTATTTTAAATGAGCCAGCAGAACTCGGTCAGGAAGACTTAAAAATATGCATTATTCAACGTAGTAAACCGGCACAACCTCTACCACTTGTGGCTCTCGCAATAAAACAAGCATCAAAAAATGCTTGTTATCTAGCCGCTGATGCACTGTATGCTGTGTATTGGGCTTATCAAATGCACATGCATATATTTAAACACTGCGCCAAACTGGAACACATATAATATATTCGCTCTGGTTCTATTTAATGTTCGTGAAATCAACAAATGTTTGGGGTCCCCAAAGTTTGGTCGTTGGGATTTATCAATGTCGTTCCAAAATAAAAAGACCGAAATAAAGTCAGAACGTTATAATATTTTTTCGCGTGCAAATGGTAAAACACAAAATGGAAATAGAAAAAGAACAAAAGTTACTCAAAATTATTTTGCGTATGCGATGAGATGATAGGCGAAATTAAGAGGGCGGCTTAGATAACAGGCTGATCCAAAACTTGCTGGTTTAAGATAGTATTTAATTATTTGCGACCGAGAAATAGTTATTTTGCGACCAAAAATGGCAATAATTGCTATAGATAAAGTAAACTTATTATGTGTTCAGTTACCGAGAATTTTCGGGAGCTTTATTTTAATGTTCCAAATCAAGGCTTCAATAAAAAACAAGGACTTTTAGATTTCTATGTATGATTAGTACTTATTTAAATGATTTGGTTTATATATAAAACATATGACATATGTATATGACTTCATAGGGTTCACTACCGAATTAGAAATTCAATAAATTATTGCCGGTAAAACTTTCCGGCGGCTGCTTGACTTACTCCTGACATACTTGGAAGATGAGCTCTCAACAGCATCATGAAGGGGCAGCAGCTCCGGACGCCGTCCTTAGCAGCGCACCCGACACACGCCGTCATTGTCGTCTTTATCTGGGCGATGGCATCTCGGTAGCCATATCGCTGTCAAAGCCCTTCACATCTACACTCGGTAATCTATGACCTATCACACGAACCACCACTGTGCAGATCCCGGCCAAACTTCTCCACGCGGTGCTCGAAGTGAAGACGGTCTGTAATATTTCTCCTTCTCGCTGAGCACTTTGCGGATGCGCTTCTTCTTTTCCTTGGAAACAAAACTGCGATGAGACTCCACAGATAACCCATCTGTAGAGAACCCTGCGCCACCAATACCGGACACAGTCACCGGAGACTTTATCTTCCGCAGCTGCATCTGGTCCGCCAGCCTTGAAGTGACTAAATGCACCTGCGAGCCCTAATCACATAAATCCAATCGCCTAACTTCGCATTAACGAACCTCAGGCGACAAGCTGAAAAACCTTGGGCAGGAGTTAATGGCCATCACAGATCATGCAGGCGGAACAGTTTGTGATCACAAACCGGCCCTACCGCAAAGTTTGGTGCATGTGATGTCGTCAGCAAATTCATGATCTCCAAACTCCGGCATCTCTGCTCAAGGAAACTGACGACAGACTTCCACGTTGGAATGAAATCCAAGGAATCCGAGTCATCATGAATTTCCTTCCACTTAGACTGCGTGGCATCATCAACTTTCTGCAACAGCACTTGGATAATGATGCAGCTAGCAATCTGCTTTGTTGTGCCCATGCTTGACAGGGCTCGCATATGCAAATTAAATTTGTCCGAAAGCATGAGCTTGAAAAATAAGCCTGCGATTACTAAACCTTTTGTTTAACAGCTCCGATGCGACGTCATAATTTTTGTCCGTGAGCTCCAACGATCAAACAGTATCCAAGGCAGATTCACGAAGACCGCAACCGCTGAAGCTTCTTAACCCGACATGTGAATGGGTTTGTATCCACCATGGTCGAGAACAGTGACCGGAATTCAAGCCACTCCGCATAACCTCCACTAAAGGGGGAAGTGGTAAAGCTAAAGTGGTAAAGATCTGACGAACGATGCATCGAAATTGGTGGCAGAAGTACCGTTGATCAGCGTAGAACTCGCCAGCAATAAACTGGAGCGCCGCATAATCTCATGGTTCAGGATGAATCGTGCCTCCCTTGCCGCATGGTTGAAGTTGACGCGCAGATCGCTCCTGAGTTCTGAAACATCCAGCTCGGACAGCTCCTTGTGTGCGCTCTTGAAATCCGCGACGATGTCTTCCAATTCGCTATGCCGCATATTTATCATCGCCTTCGGAAATTTCTCCACTGCTTTCAAGGAGGACAGCAATCCTTGAAGGTCCTCAAAAAGGACAACTGCACTTTGGCTCAGGAATTCTTTCCTTCCAGGAGTGGCACAATCTCAAAACGGATTCATTTTTGCAAGAAAAATATTATTTTAGTTCGTTTATTTATTGTCAGCTCACGACCCACTGTGCAACTTCTATATAACGGGGTAATATATGTGATTGTAGCACTCTACAAACAGCGTATGTATGTCAACAGACGTTAATATTAGGCGCACAAATCACAAACCGAATTATGTTTTTTAATGTGTTAATTTGTTTATGTCTATATATTTGAAGCCGCGCAGCTTAAATTTTTAATGGTAAATAATTCAAAAAATTATTTTCCTAAGCACAATCACTTCGGGGTTCACCTATGTACAGTTACCGAGCGTTTTCGGGAGCTTTATTTGATGTTCCAAATCTAGGCTTTAAAAAAACAAGGACCTTTAGATTTCTATGTATGATAACAATTTATTTAAATGATTTGGTTTATATATAATATATAATATGTCATACATATTTATAATATGTATGACATATGTATGCGTCTGCGTAGGGTTGACGACCGAATTAGATTAAAAGACGCGGGAGCGCGGCTCAACGCTTGATGCTGCGGACCGACCGAGAGATACCGAGAGAGATCGAGACAACGATAGCGCATGACGGCAGATGCAGGTGGCCGATCGAATGCACTAGAGCAGGCGACGCAAATAGAGACGAAGATAAAGAAAAGATAAACAAATTCAATAAATTATTGCCGGCCAAACTTTGCGGCGGCTGCTTGACCCGACATTATGTTTTATTTACAAATATATGCAGTATATATAAATATATAAATATATAAATATATAAATATATAAATATATAAATATATAAATATATAAATATATAAATATATAAATATATAAATATATAAATATATAAACATATAAATAAACGAACATTGAATTGGTGACCCCGACGTGATCACTATATACACGCGAGCACCGGTGCTTACAATGGCAAACAACGACACCACACAAGACGACGCCGACGTCTTTCTCGATACCGTTACTGGCGGTTCCGACGCAGTTATTAACCGCGTATCGCTTAAAATTCCTCCCTTTTCGACCGAGACCCAGAATTATGGCTGTAGCAAATCGAAGCCCAATTCCTTCTGGCAGGAATAACTGCAGACGACACGAAATTTAACACGATCCTGGCGTCAATGGAAGCACCGGTACTGGCCCGAATCACCGACGCCATCGTCAACCAACAAGGCACAGGCAAGTTCGAAAACTTAAAGTCGTGCATTTTGGAACGCTTCTGCGAAAACGAGCAGAAAAAAAATCCAGAAGTTGATTTTAGAGACTGGCCTTGGTGGCAAGCGCCCCACACAACTGCTCAACGAGTTGAACGCACTCGCCGCAAAGTTGACGAAACTTTCTTAAAAGCACTGTGGCTGCAGCGCCAACCAACACAAGTGCAAGGGATCTTGTACGCATCGTACGCCTGCCTAGCAGACTTAGCTAAGTTAGCAGACAAAGTGATGGATGTCAGCGATTTTCATCATATACGCACCGTTGACGCCAAATCGGCGCCATCCAGCAGCACCGTTTTCGACGAACGTCTAGACCGAATCGAGCAACAAATAAACGCGCTGTTCAAAATCCGTTACCGCAAGAACAGTTCATCCACATTAACGGATCGCAACAGCGTCACGACTTCAGGCTTGTGTTGGTACCACAGCAAATTTGGCAACGCCGCCAAGAAATGCTCCAAAAGCAACTGGTCCAGTCCATGACACCTGGTAAAGAAAACAAACGGAGAGTGGCGACCATGCGGCGACTACCGAACACTAAACAACGTAACAGTGCCGGATCGATACCCTATTCCGTACATACTGGATGTAAAGAGCATCCTACTCGGTAAAAAAAAATTTTCAAAAATCGACCTGCAAAAAGCGTATCACCAGATCCCTGTCGAACCGCAAGATATTCCCAAAACAGCAATTATCACGCCTTTTGGGCTATTCGAATTCTTGTTCAGGACATTCGGCTTACGCAACGCAGCGCAAACTTTTCAGCGTCACATAAACAACGTAATGCAGGATCTCGAATTTGTTTTCGCATATATCAACGACATTCTGAGACGCACCTCCGTACGATCCTTGAACGCCTTCGAAAGGCACATATCGGCACAATTCGGTAAGTCACAACTCACGTTCCTGGGACATGACATCAGCCAGCACGGCTTGAAACCATGCGAAGCCAAAGTGGAAGCCATCCGCCACTTTAAAAAACCGCTTATAGCTAAAGATTTGAAAAATTTTCTGGGTATGATCAACTTCTATCGGCAGTTTATCCCACGTCCTGCTGATAACCAACACATACTCCAGACGCTAATCCAAGGCAATAAAAAGAACGACAAAACCCCGATACTCTGGTCTACAGAAGCCGACGCATTTGACGCCTGCAAGAACGAGCTTGCAAACGCTGAACTACATGGCACCTAACTCGCAATTAACACTAACCACCGATGACGCCATGGGTGCCGTGTTACATCAGATTGTCAACGAGCAGCCACAACCACTGTGTTTCTTCTCCAAGAAATTCACACCGACGCAAAAGAAGTGAACCTACGATAGAGAACAGACTGCCATCTATCAGGCCATTTTGCACTTCAAGTTCGCATTGGAGGGCATAAACTTCATAATTTTCACCGACCACAAGCCGCTGATGTACGCTTTCAATCAAAACATCAAGAAAGCATCACCGTGACGCGCGCGCCTACTGGATTTCATCAGCCAATTCAGTACCGATATCCGGCACAACCCAGGAGAGGAAAACAACGTGGCTGATCTTCCATCAAACACATCGACTTCGACGAATTGGCACTGGAACAGGAAAACGACGACGAACTGCAATCGCTACTCAATTCTGATCCAGAAAATACCATCTCACTAAACAAAATTTTCCCTTTCAGGCTCAAACAAGCAATTGTACTGCCACGTCGCCAATAACCAGATACGCCCGTTCAAGCACTGCACTCGTTGAGCCATTCAGGAGTTAAGGCGATGAATAAATTGGTCGGCAAACACTATGTTTGGCCCCACATGGCGAAGGATGTGGCCAAAATCGTACGCTCTTGCATCCCGTGTCAAAAAGCCAAAATCCAACGACACACCAAATCGCCACTGGGAGAGTATGCCGCCAGCGACGCCCGTTTCGAACACATCAACATCGACATCGTTGGCCCACTGCCATCATCGAACGGATACCGATACTGCCTCACGTTTATCGATCGCTTCTCAAGATGGCCCGCAGCAATTCCGTTAGTCGACATCACAGCACAATCTGTGGCCAACTCCCTGATTTTGGGCTGGTTCGCTCTGTACAGAATCCCTCTCCACATCACAACGGATTTAGGCCGACAATTTGAGTCTACACTGTGCCAAGAGCTCACCAAAATTTGCGGTTTTAAGCACATGCGCACGACGGCGTACCAACCACAAGCTAACGGAATGATCGAACGCTGGCACAAACCATTAAATGCTGCCTTAAAATGCGCCGATCCTATCAACTGGAGCAGTTCCCTGCACTTAATCCTCCTAGGCCTACGTACAACAGTTAAAAGCGACATCGGGCTGAGCCAAGCTGAAATGTTTTATGGCACCGGCCTACGGGTCCCTGGCGTGTTTTTTACACCGAACACACAAAAACATACCGAGTCCGAGTTCGCCGAGGCTCTTCAAAAAACTGGCAAAGCTGTACAGGACGGCGGATAAATAAATAAGAATATTATAGCTCCCATAGAGGCTACTCACAGGGAGCTAGACTTCGGCTTCAGCTTCGTTACCATAAAGGTATACAGGTCGGTCTCGGGCGAGGGAGCGAAACAGACCACAACTCAGTAGGAACTGGCCTCAGAATTAGAATCCTCAGATATAGAGAACGGCTACAGCACGGATGCATCGCTGCTGCGCAGGATGGCTGCGAGTCGGGTCATCGATGAAGACATATCCGACGACGAGGAGACAGAGATCACTATGGTGGTGGTTGAACTGTCAGATATCCTTAGGGATTATGCAGATAAACCGCCACCATTGTAAGGCAGCCTCAGCTGCACTGCTGCTCCATTTGGCTGAGGATGGAGCCGATATAGCCCTAGTCCAGGAATCATGAATAGCAGGAGGTAGGTATTCTGGAATAGCGTCCAAGGAGTACAAGCTATTTATAGCTAACACTGAAGGTAAAATTAGAGCTTGCATTCTAGCAAAAAAGCACTTTAGCATATTTTTGTTCCATAATTACAGCAACGAAGGCAATGCGGCAGCCACCTTGGAGTACCAAACGGTTACTATCGTCGTACATGGCCTATGAGATGCCGGAACCCCCCGACAAGCTATTTGATAAGCTAGTACAGGACAGCAAAAGGCTAAACCTAGGCCTCCTTATAAAATGTGACTTCAACGCTCACCACTCACAATGGGCGAGCTCAAACACAAACGACCGCGGTGAGTCTCTTTTTAACTTTATTTTTAGGTCAAACCTTTTCCTCTGCAATAAGGGAGATGATCTCACTTTCTTTATTGCAAATCACCGGGAATCCAATGTTCTCACGCTTGTATCGAAACAGATACTTAGCCATGTAACCCTTTGGAAGGTCCTAGAGAAACACTCTTTCTCCGACCTGCGGTTGTTCAAAAACAAATCGAAAAAGAAGAAGAAGAAACTGTCAAGCATCTTCGAAGCCATTGTTCAGCCCTGTAGAGTCTTAGACCTTAACACCTGTGCGACCGTTTCCTCAACAACATCTTAATGATGTCAGGTATAGATCCTAATAGGACAGAAAGATTTTCCAAAACCCACGGGGGGGTGAACTTCAGAACCGGCCCACGGTGTCACAAGGGACCGAATTCGGTCTAAGGACCCTCCTCAGGAGGAGACCACCAGACGTCCAACCTAACCTAACCTAAACTTAAATTAGAGTCATACAAGCACTAGCTGTCTTCGACTCAATATTATTGCTTAAAGGCTTATCATACTGTGAATTTAGTTTCAGCTAAATAGTTAATAAGTTTTACAATGTTTGCTTTTTAGGAAGCTTTTATTTCCTGGAATCCCTTGGTGACACCCGTGGTGCCCAGAGAAAGTGATTTGTCGCTGGGATGTCGAAGAGAGCTTTCTGATTTCCCGTAAGGTGGGATCGCTGTGGTGCCAGTTTTTTATGGCAGATACATCCAAAGGCTATCGGAGAAAATTACGAAATGTTCTTTTTATTTATAACAGCGAACTCGCTGGCTTTTAAAATTGCAAGAGAACGGTGTTGGGTCTAATTGACAGTTTTTGGATGATTTCCATAGTAGTGTCCAATAAGCGATCAGGTAGGGCAGTCCTGATTCTCCTAATATGCTAGTAGGAGATAATATGAGAGTAGGAGAGGTGGGGAATACGTTTATTGCTCGGACAGCTCCAAGATAGGGTGATAGTAGTTTTTTGTGGGGTATTTTATAGAGCATTAGTGCTGATATAAAGATCCAAACAATACACCAACAGCAAACTGACACGGCAACAAGAACTGCTGAAATGCAGTCGATAAAATATTGTTACACGATCCACACTTTTGAATTGTTAACTTATAATTTTTACATTTCCTTATATTTCCATTAGTTACCTAACCATTTTCCTTGGACCAAATTAGCTACAAATATTGAACGAAATCAGTCTCAGTCGAACCTGTTCTGAACTCATTTATGTCTTCACGTTCACGTCACGTTCACTTTGCTTTCCTTAATCATTATAGACAAACAAAAATCATTCACACGGAAATCTAGAATATAATCAATAAACCTTCTGATATAAGTAACGAGCTTATGAAGGCAATGAGCGAATGTTAAGGGCCCAGATTCAAAATTTTATGTTTACTAAATATTCATTTACTAAATCAAACATTATAAGCCCAGGCCTTTTTAATATAAAACTCGGGGAAGAATTGATGCTTGGCGGATCAATCAAAATCTGATTAGTACCTCTATTATGCTTTATTGCGCGTCTAGGCGAATACAAGTCGCACATCGCCGACAAGCTTAAAGTGATCGAAAACAGTCAGAGGGACTTCGAGAGGGAACTCGTAGGCCACTTTATACACTTGGTGTTAAGTCATAAGAATCAAATATTTAATCTCACTGAAGGCACAAATATATACACAACAAAAACAGAGACACAAAAATACATAATAAAGAAAATATTTGGTCATAGCCTATATAAAGATCGATGATATAAAGATCCAAACAATACACCAACAGCAAACTGACACGGCAACAAGAACTGCTAAAATGCAGTCGATAAAATATTGTTACACGATCCACACTTTTGAATTGTTAACTTATAATTTTTACATTTCCTTATATTTCCATTAATTACCTAACCATTTTTCTTGGACCAAATTAGCTACAAATATTGAACGAAATCAGTCTCAGACGAACCTGTTCTGAACTCATTTATGTCTCCATGCTCACGTCACGTTCACTTTTCTTTCCTTAATCATTATAGATTATCATTATTAATCATTATAGAGAACATTTTGGTGACCCTAACGTGATCCTGCAAGCACAGAATCACCAACCGAACACAAACAGAGAGGAACGAACGAACACAAACTGAGAGGAATGCAGAATTCAGGAAGACTACTGCTAATAGCAATAGGATCTTTACATCAGTGTGACGCTACCCCTCTAATCGTAAATTACTTCCCTCAATTCATAAAAAAAAGGGTTCCGACCACTTCGTTCCGATTCTTCGACCACTCTCGGTAGCGAGTCGGAGCACATCAAGCTAGCACGCAGCACATAAAACACTCCCAACGGGCAGAATCGAAGAACGTAAAAAAGGAAAGGGAGAACATGGCCCCTTAAATCATCAAAGCGCCCAACAAGAAATTGGGAAGGAGATTTAAAAATGTAACCGGAATTATAAAAAGGATGGGCCGAATCAAAAATTGAAGGCATCATACTTTCAAACGAAACTATTCATTCTCGAAGAGTCTTGGGAAGTATTCGTTGAAAATTATGCAAAAATTCATAGACGGCTAAGACCGAATAACCCATCAAGTATTCTGAAGACCTCCGGATCAATTGTGAAAAATATGCCTCAGGCATACCTAGAACTGCAAGCAGAGGTGCAGAATGCACTGGCTAAGGTTAGCCCAACGAAAAATAGCGTTGATGTGCAAATGCTCCGCATAAACATTCCGAAATTTGATGGGAATGGAATGAAATGGAAACAATTACATGCCTGCCTACTAACATGCCTGCAGTAAAAAAAATGTGGTACCTAAAAACTGTTCTTTCTGGAAATGCGGAGAGATTGATATGCCACGTTGAGCTAAATGGAGGCAACTATTTACATGCGGGGCGCATAATAGTTGGATCATATGATAATTCTCGGCTCATTGCGAGTACAGTTATTCATCGGCTACTTCATCAGAGCCCAGTCTATAACTGTGCCAAATCAATACAAGTGCTGTATATAACCACCCTAGAAACCCTGCCCCATTGAAGGGACTAAGCATCAATGTGTCCACATGGGAAGCGTTTCTGGTGGTGTTGCTTACTGATAAGTTTGACATGACGAATAGGGGTGTATTTGAGCAGACGATTGGAAACTCAGTAGAGATAAAGCCGATATAAACGATGCTGGAGTTCCTAGAGAATCAGGGTCTTAGGCTTAAGTACAGAAACAAAAAATGTGTGTCAATTGTGTCAAGACCGACCATAAAGCAAAGGAATGCAAGGGAAGGAATTGCTTCAATTGCGACAAAAAGCATCACACCTTGTTGCACCTGAAATCCACAAGCCTTCATTCCCCAGCTGTCGGTGCAGTGGCTAACAAGAATTACAACATCAAGATCTACTAATCGGCTCCGAGCACTAGTACACGCTGCTCATTCCAAATCAGCAGAAAGTCGGAAGAGATGGTGACATGCTACAAAATACAAGACTTGGATGGATTGTAACAGGAAGAATCAAAAACTCAATCAGCCATGTTAGTCTGTCACATGTGGTGTCGACGTCGGTGAAGAATCTGACGCATTGATTGAAAGGTTTTGGAAACTAAATAATTTGGACAACCAAAAGAAACATCGTTCTCAGTCAGAGGTATATTGTGAGCAACAATTTGTAGAAAATCTGCAACAGAAAAATCAGGAATTGACAAACGTAGCAGCATGCATTTCCATTCTGGTCCATTTTAAACATCTGTATGCTGAGCTTAAGGAAAGAATTAACGTAATGCATCACTTTCGGCAACGTAGATCACCGTTTAATATTGTTGGATCCATAGCCAATGCATTATTCGGTGTACTCGATTCCACGTATGCAGAGGATATGGCCGAAACTATCACAAAGGTTATGGGTAATGTGGACTCTATTAATTTGGCGCGAATAGGAAGTTTGGTTATAGTACCATAGACTCTGAAAGGTAGCCACGCCAGAAAAGTTCGATATAGTCTTCAAATTTTCCATAGCGGGGGTGCGCGTGAGTCTTAATCTGTTTAATTGGGGTAACATTTAATCCTTAGAGGATCTTCTAAATCATAATAAATCAAGGAGCTTCTTGCTCCTCATGGAAAATCATAACGTACTTTTACGATGTGAACGCTTTTCTCATAACGAATGACTGAAATCTATTGCGGCGACTATAAATATTACTCTCATGAGTGTGAACTTTGGTATTTTTTGTTAAAAACTTCCACTGGGTATGTAAAAATTTTAAACTGAGACAAAAAGAAGTTGTCATCTTTAAAAATAGCAGGGTTATGCCAATTCCCATCATTCAGTTATATAACAGCTATAGAATATAGTCGGCTGATTTATATGAAATTTGGCAGATCGGATAAGGTTGTGCACAATAGAATCCGTCGAAAATCCCAAACTTCTAACTCTCAAAACACCAAAGTTATGGCATTTTCGATCAATCAGTCGATAGCTCTAAAACAGAGAGACGAGTTTGCATAGAAACAGACAGACGGACATGCTTATATCGACTCAGGAGGTGATCCTGATCAAGAATATACATATATACTTTATACTTTATTATACTCCTTCACTGCGTTGCACACTTTTGACATAAATTACAATACCCTCTGCAAGGGTATAAAAATATATACACAGGAAAGGAAAATAAATAAAAAATTAAGAAAAAAAACATAGTATAAAAAAAAACATATCACTATGGACGGCAGTCCACGAGGTGATGACCTACATACCTTGGCGTGCGTGAGGAAACTCTGTATATAGCCGAAGAATTAAAAATTTTCTGTAGGCCACCGATCTAAATGAATTATATACCAATCGAAAGGTACTGTTTTAATTAGAAACGTTTTGACTTACGGCCATAATTGGTGTTGTTTACAGTGACTTGCAAATATCAATTTCGCAGGAAATGGGATTAACTCGTGAACATTTTCGCGCAATCATTTTTCTCGGCTTTCGACGTGAATTAACTCGACAAGAGTACATCGATGAACTTAAATCTTTGTATGGCGATTGAGCACCATCTTATAGCTCTGTGAAAAGCTGGTTGTTCCGTGAGATAGAGGCATTTCTTCCACCTGCATACATTCGATATTGCATGAACACTTGTCAGTAAAAAAAAATTTTTTCTGGTTGGATCCCGCAAAATTTAACAATCGCTCAAAAAAAGGAGCGTGTGGATTGGTGCAAAAAAAATTTGAAAAAATATAATCGCGGCGTTTCAAACGACGTTTATAAGATCGTCACAGGTGAAGAATCATGGATCTATGCTTATAAGCCCGAAACAAAACAGCAATCGACCGTGTGGGTCTTCGAAGGCGAGCCAAATCCAACGAAAGTTGTTTGTGGAAGAAGCACTTCGAAGCAAATGGTGGCCTGTTTTTTGGGTAAAACAGGTCATGTGGCGACTGTCCCGCTTGAGAAACGTAGGCCGGTCAATTCTTATTGGTACACCACAATTTGTTTGCCTGAAACCTTCGGAGAAATTCGAAAAACGAACAAGAGAAGACGGATCATTCTGCGAGCTCTTACACATCAGCTCAAACCAGTGCCTTTTTGACCGGCCAAAATGTAGAATAGATGGGTCATCCGCCAAATAGCCCTGACTTGGCACCCAATGACTTCCTCTTATTCCCGCACATCAAGAGAAAAATGGGCAACGTGGGCAACGATTTTCGACTCCAGAAGATGCTCCAAAAACCATGTTTTGGAGGTTACTCAATCGGAGTGGACAAAGTGCTTCGACAATTGGTTTGAGTGTATGCAAAAGTGTATAAGTCTTGCTGGAGAATACTTTGAAAAACAAAAAAACCATTTTTAATCATAAATATTCGCTTTTTCATTATAAGGCCAGAAATATATATAGCAACCCTCTTACCTGTTATATTTGGTCAAAATATCTTATGTACAAAAATTTTTGCAAAGGTTTTGGAATTTGGTTAGTTTAAAAATTTTAATTAAAAATTTGCCCAAAAATGTATTTAAAATCCAAAATTGTTTCGTAGTTGTGGGAAACCAAATTGTTTTAACAAATTAACAGATGAGAGGCCTATCCTTATGAGAGTTCCACTATATAATAAATTATAAAAAAAGGAAGCTAACTTCAAGCGGAGCCGAAGTTGATATACCCTTGCAGTTAAGCAGAAGCTTATGTTATTATTATATATATCGGATCCTATATAGTTGTCCGATCCTTATGAGAATTTCACCATCAACAAAATTTCTAATAAAAATATTGGAAACAGCCCCAAGCAAGATTAAAATTATAAAAAAAGGAAGCTAACTTCAAGCGGAGCCGAAGTTGATATACCCTTGCAGTTAAGCAGAAGCTTATGTTATTATTATATATATCGGATCCTATATAGTTGTCCGATCCTTATGAGAATTTCACCATCAACAAAATTTCTAATAAAAATATTGGAAACAGCCCCAAGCTGCCCCAATTAATCTTTAAAAATAGAAAGGTTGTGCATTGTGGAGTTGTGGAGATTTTTGTTAATGTCTTATGACTCATATGATATGAGCAATTATTGTTCTACAACTTTTTGAAAAAGCTGTAAAAATGTAATTTCTTTAATAACTTCTGAAAGAAATGTCGGACGGGTCGGTTGAGGTACCAATCTTGAGGTCCCAAAGAAAAACAAGAAAAGAAAGCTAACTTCGGACGAAGCCGAAGTTGATATACCCTTGCAGTTATGCCATTTCCGATCGTTCAGTTATGTATATGGCGGCTATTGGATATAGTTGGCCGATCACTATGAAATTTGGCCAATAAGATTATTTTGGAATCTGTACCAAGTCCCATCATTCTAGCTTCAAAAACAACAAAGTTAAGCCAATTATCCTAATAAAATTTTGCAAATCGGATAAGATTTCCCAAAATGCAATCTGTACTTAGTCCCATCCTTCTAACTTATAAAAAAAAAACAAAGTTATGGCATATCCGATCAATCATATAATAAACATGTATTATATCTAAAATAAATGCGCAAAATTAAAAAAAAAGTTTTTCCAGTTTTTCTAGTTAAACAAATTGTTGAATGTAACACTTTATTTTGGGTGTGCGATATAAAATAATAAATATTAGAAAAGTATTGGCGGAGTTGGTTTGCCTGGTTTTTTTTTAGCTTTTAATGGGCCATAATTTGGGCCATGATTTGGCCCAAAACGGTGGTGGCTGCATTTATTTATATGCATTATATGCTCAGTGGGGGCATATGCATATAAAGCGTTCTACTCATAAAATTTTGCATTCTTCTCATTAAGACATGAGACACTGAAACATAAAGCAGAATTACATCAAAATTTGCCATCAAGCAACAAAGTTCGGGAGGGCCTGAGTTCTAATCCTAGTTGAGTCAATGTTTACGTTTTACTTTTTAAGCCCTTTTTTATTTGGATTTTATTTTTGAAATATTTGAAAATATCTTATGTACAAACTTTCATAAGGATAGGCCGACTATATCCTATAGCTGTCATAGAACGATCGGAATTGGCATAACTTTGGTGTTTTTTAAGTTAGAAAGATGGGACTTGGTACAGATTCCATTTTGGGCAAAATAATCTTATTGGCCAAATTTCATAGTGATCGGCCAACTATATCCAATAGCCGCCATATAACTAAACGATCGGAAATGGCACAACTGCAAGGGTATATCAACTTCGGCTTCGTCCGAAGTTAGCTTTCTTTTGTTGTTTTTCTTTGGGACCTCAAGATTGGTACCTCAACCGACCCGTCCGACATTTCTTTCAGAAGTTATTCAAGAAATTACATTTTTACAGCTTTTTCAAAAAGTTGTAGAACAATAATTGCTCATATCATATGAGTCATATGACATTAACAAAAATCTCCAATTTTATTCAGTATTGCAAAGAAAAAAATATAGACAAACAGACCCACCGGCTTCATTTTGAAAAAACTGTAAAAATCGAATTTCTTGAATAACTTCTGAAAGAAATGTCGGACCGGGTCGGTTTAAGTACCAATCTTCTGAGTCTTCTCATTAAGACATGAGACACTGAAACACAAAGTAGAATTACATCAAAAGTTGCCATCAAGCAACAAAGTTCGAGGTTAGCCGAGTGGAGAGCGTCGTGGTCCTGGGTTCGAGTCAAACTTGAGTCAATGTTTGCGTTTTACTTTTTAAGCCCTTTTTTATTTCGATTTTATTTTTAAATATATAAACTAAAATCTGAGCAGATATACTCCATTTTTTTTAGGGTATTGACCAAATATATGCAGACTCCAAAGAGCAAAGTTGCCATTCAAATACACACACATGTATAAGTAAATGCAAGCTTCACAGAAGGCTGTACAAAATGGGTAGCTGCACTTACAGGACTATATCTTGAGTTAACGGATTTTGCCAGATATGAGCGATATATCAAAAGTTGCGTCATCTCAAAAGCTATCTCCACGTGCAATATAAAAAGGATCAGTCGACCAAATTTTGAAAAATAATTTTTTTTTCTTAAAAAAAAAGTTTATTTTCAGTGTATTTTTTTTGTGTACTATATAGACGTTTGGTCTCAAAGAAAGTGAAATTGATATTTAAAAAAACATTTCAACGATGTAAAGCTCTTTTTAATATCTTTCTTAATTATAAAGTTATGAATTTTTTCATAACCAAAGTTTTTTTAATTTTTTGACGTAAGCTTAAGGTATTTCAAAAAGTTGTAGAACAATAGTTGCTCATATGATAGTAACAAACATTTTCCAATTTTTTTCAGGATTTTTAAGATAAAAATAGTGCAAACAGACAAACCGACGCAAACTGGCTTCATTTTGAAGAAGAAGACAAAATTTTTCGAATAACTTCTCAATGAAATGTCGGATCGGGTCGATTGAGGTACCAATCGACGCGTATTTAGCTCTAGAATGCGAATATATATATTTTATCTGGGGACTAAAATGTGTCCACCAGCCCCACTTTAGTGATAAAAATTTTTTTTACTTTCACCCTAATTTCTCCCTAACCAAATAACTTTTGGAATATGTTTTGATATGTTTGATATAATTTATTTAGATCGGTTGCCTACAGAATATTTTTAATTCTTCGGCTATATATAGAGTTTCCTCGCGCACGCCTAGGCAGGTCGTCACCTCGTGGACTTCCATCCACAGTGATACTTTATATGTGTGCCCCTTAGTGTGCCCCCTTGCGCACACTAATGTATGCGTTTCGTCACCTTCCGAGCCGTCCAAAAAAATGTATGACCCCTTTTTAAAGAATGAAAATACCTTTAACTCTGTAAGCAGCTAATGGAAAGCTAATAAATAAAAATTTAAAATAATTTTTAACATTTTTAACAAATAACAATTTAAAATAGACAAGTCTACGATAACACGAATAAACGTCAAAAATAAATGTATTCGTGCTTATACAGCAGTGAAGAAATTTGATATTTTATCAAAAAATATTAAAATCAGAAATAAAGAGTCTTATGGTAAGCATTTTATACATATACAAAACATTTTTCATAAAATTTTTTATATATGGAATAAAATGGAATTTTATAATCAGATAATTCTTAAAAATAATTTGTTTTAAAATTTCCTATTAGGTTAAAAAAATGAGTGACAAAATGAAAATATTTTCCTTGAAGTTGTTATTATGTTATATCTTGCGAATTCATAGATCATTTATTTAGAAAAGAGAAAGTTGTCATTAAGTTTAAAACTTATTAAAGACTAAATATACCTTTTTATATACTCGAATAAGCGCGAAGAGAAATACGTCTAACCTTTTTGATAAATGGAGCTACCTATAAGAAATAAAAACTGTTTCCGAAAATATTTTAAAGCAATTACAGTCGACAGGGCCGAACTGCTGATGCAAATGTTTAAGGCGCAAACAATTTTTTGGCGATTTTAACCTTTATATGTTTTTGTTATTCGCCACGTTAGAAAAATTCTTGTGCTTGCAACATCGTAGTATCATTTATATACATACCTACATATGTAGAATTAAGTAAATAATAGTAGTCGCAGACTTGTTTTATTACAATCGAAGGCTATGCGCCGACGAGTCGCCTGTGAATCGTTTAGAAAAATCGCCTAAGTATCACAGTTAAATTAATTTTTTAAATGTTATGTAACAATTCTTAAAAAAATCCATCCGTCATTACTAAATTCTGTAATAAATATTTCTGACTTATACATTAGTAGACTGTTTTTATACCCTTGCAGAGGGTATTATAATTTTGGTCAAAAGTGTGCAACGCAGTGAAGGAGACATCTCCGACCCTATAAAGTATATATATTCTTGATCAGGATCAGCTCCTGAGTCGATATGAGCATGTCCGTCTGTCCGTTTCTACGCAAACTAGTCTCTCAGTTTTAACGCTATCGAGTTGAAACTTTGCACCTATCCTTCTTTCCTTTGCATGCAGTATATAAGTCGGAACGGCCGGGATCGCTCGACTATATCCTATAGCTGCCATATAACTGATTGATCGGAAATGCCATAACTTTGGTGTTATTTAAGTTAGAGGGTTGGGACTTTCCACACATGTTATATTTGACCAAAATATCTCATTTACAATTTCATAAGGATCGGCCGACCATATCCTATAGCTGTCATAGAACTATCGAAATTGGCATAACTTTGGTGTTTTTTAAGTTAGAAAGATGGGATTTGGTACAGATTCTATTTTGGGAAAATCATATGATTTGTCGAATTTCATAAGGATCGGCCGACTATATACTATAGCTGCCATAGAACTGATTGATCGGAAATGCTATAACTCCGTTGTTTTTCAAGTTAGAAGGATGGGAGTTTCAATGGATTCCTCTTTTGGCAAAATAATTTGCCCAAATTCATAAGGATCGGCCAACTATATACGATCCGCCATATACATATCTAATAATATAAGATGCGTGGCGCCACCTAGCGGACTGCGACTCAACTGAAAGGGTATAAAAACTTCGGCTCCGCCCGAAGTTAGCTTTCCTTTCTTGTTTAGTTAAAAAGTAGAAGTTAAAAAATAGAAAATGACCAATTTCTGCTTCATATGGGTAATTCTCCACAAGAGTAAGCCGCAACCAAAAAAAATCAATAAAAGTATATGTTTTTTTAAAAATGTTTTTTAGGGAATCTATTGAATTTTACTAATTGTTACTTTAATTAGAACAAACTTTAAAATATTTCAATGGGATCTATTAAAAGGGCCTCCAAGGGCCCTTGCCAAGTCACTCACCTCTGAGGTGTACCCTTCCAGAATGTCCTCCTCCACATCTGACATTCCTTCTGGGCGAACCTCTTCGGTCGGTTCCTCCAAGTCTAGCTCTTGTGCGTCTATCTCCAAGCCTCCTGACTTACTCTTCGCATCCGACTTGCAGATCCTCACTGCTACGTGCTCGAACCCGTACTTAATACGGCTACCAGCACCCTCCAGAATCCTCGCAGTCTCCTCATTTAGAGTGAGGACGACCTGCCTTCTAAGTCTCACTACTTCCTCCACCTTGGCGACTCTTCAGTCCGCCGTAGGGAGTCTGGGATTGCACTACTTGAGCGTGGCCAATATGGTAGCAGGGTCCGCCGGCTTCTCTGTCAGCCATACGCGGGCCCTCGGTTTGCTGGGGATCTTGTCCCAGTCCACCGCCTCCAGACTGACTCCTGGGTAAACCTCTCCGAGCGACGCAATCATGCGCTTGTAGAGGCTTACAGACCTCGCATCTTGGCACGCTATCAGCTTGATGCTACCCTGGTACCACCCTGCGTCTTCGCAGTCCGGTGGAGGTCCTTCGCTCTTGAGCATCTCCTCCGTGAAGCGCCAATGCAGCTCGTTCACCACCCTCCGCCAAAGCTCCTTGGGGATCAGGCCATCTTTGGAGCCGTTGTCAACGACCCCAATGATGGTCCTACCCTTAGTAACCTCTGCGAATGATCTGTTGCTCTGTTGCGTCTGCATCTTTTTTCTTCTTCGCTAGGGGCGCTCCACCGTCAGTCGACCTCTGCTTCTTCGCACTTTGTGCGCTATCTTTGGCAGAGTCGCCTACTCCTGTCAGCTTCTTTGGGTCCAATCTGGCCCCCGCTTTTGCTGGCTGAAAGTCAGGCAGGATTTCCCTCGCCCACTTAATAATCTCAGTCTGATCGGTGTTGGATTCCGCCGATGGGTCTGCCCTCATCAGAATGAAGGCCGCTCTCCTCCTATCCTTGGAGGAGCCCTTCCGATGCAAGGGGCCAGCAGTCGCCGGACCGGGGCCTTCCTTAGGGATGCCGCCGGTGCGAGAGGAACTCGACTTTGGGGTCGAGCCCCCCCACACCGTTCGGTGGTCCCATAGTGGGCCCCGTTTTGGGGGTCGGTGCCTTGGCATCTCCCCCTACACCGGCGCAGCTCGCTTCCGGACGTTGTCCCTCAATGGGGAGCTTCGCCATCCCAGCATCTCTTTGGCCTCTATCTGCCTTGGAGATTGACGGATCCATGATCCCATTTCCGGACTTTCTTGGGGAGTTCCGTTCTTCACTATTTTTATTTATATTTTTGTTCAAATTCATACTTGGACCCACGAGTAGGAAGGGGTTCGTCCATCATGACATAGCCCGCTTATCATGATAAGCCTGATTGAAACTGAGGGGTCGGCCGGTCCCCCAGAGTCCGCATATTAACGTCCGGGCACCCCCCGGACATGCATCCTTCGGCATATGCTGTTCCACCTTGGATTGGGGTGATTTGAGGAAGGGAGTGTTATTCTCTCCGCCCGACTACGATTCGCCAGCGTCCTCGGCAGAGACATGACCTTACCGGGACCTGTTACCAGCCGCCCTCGCGTGGAGAGTAAAGTGGCACTACCAGCGGTGTACACAGTTACGGCACATGAAATCATGCGTTTCTCCCCCTGTAGTACCCGTTGGCTCACGGCCTCGGGTCGAATGATGCTTCGTGGAATTTTTCTAGTGATCGCAAAGTCAATTAGGTCTGGCTTCTTCCGTGGGTCCGGTGGCCAGTATGTAGGCCTTCCCGGTGATAGAAAGTCTAGTTTATTTCCAGGCTGTATCAAAGCGTTGTATAGTTGTCTACCCTTTGGATTGGTTAGGCGTGAACCCCAGTGTGTGTGCTTGGCATTGTAGACGCTGCCTGCTATAAAGCAATCGCCCAGTAAGTCAAAGAATTGCATAAACTCCATATCAGATATGCAGAAACGTGGTGGGCAGTATATTGCAGCTAGATTTAGATGACCTCCCACGGTCTGAATACGTATTGAAGTTGACTGCAAGGATTTTGTAGCAACTCGTTGGAGGGAATGGTGTTTTATGCGCTGCTTTATGAGGTACAGAAGGCAATGTCATGGAGGCCGCCACAAGCCACACAGACTGCACGCAAGGTGCAGTACGACTTTGAGTGTCTATATTCTTGGCAGTTTGAACACTGTAGAGATTGGTTGCGCTTATGAGGTTTACCGTGATTCTTCTATGCAGAAGATACTGTAGTTTGTATATGGGATGAATCATATTTTTAGGAGTTGTTCTCGTTTCAGGTTGCAGCTCAACTTTGAACATAGGCTGGGGGACTTTTTGTCTGTTGATGATATTAATGGCTCCCTTAACTTTAAAACCTGCGCTTGAAAGGGCTTCGATGATTTCTTTTATTGGTACCGATGATTTAATACCCTTTATGACCACTTGAAGGCCCTTGCTGCTCTTCAATTGGTAGGTGTAATAGTTTTTCTGGTTGTCGTTTAGGTATTTCCTGGCTAAGCGATGATTTTCCTCCGTGTAAACTTGGAGCTTGGTCTCCCGTATATTGCCCTTGGTCAGTGGCATTATATGAAAATGGTTATTTCCAATTAGCTTAGCGAGACAGTTTACCATATCGCTGAAGTTTTGTTCACGTATGTAAATGGGTGACGGCTTTTGTTTGGCTTTGGGAACTTTCGTATTCTCTTCATTATTACGGTCTTCGCTTAATATAGCAAATCTGTTTTCAGACAGAGAATTAATCGGTTCGACTTGATTGTTGACTTTCATTGCTTTTGCAGCGTTATCATTTTTTTTTCGGCTGGGGACTGAGTTTTCGTTTTACTTGGATATATCGCTCAATGCCCGTTTCGATTGTTGCTACCGATGTTGCTGTTGTTGTTATTGTACACGATGTGGTAATCGATGTAGTAGTACTCGTTATAGGCAAGTATAACGGAGTTGATAGATCAGAGGGTGATAGTGCTGGGGAGGTGCACTGCGCACTCCAGGTTAATGCACTGCTTGTTCCTGGGAGAGCGGGAGAGCATGATCTTGCACGCTCTTCGTTTGCGACGAATGGGAACTAGGCATTGGAAGACCGTCTACGCTCTGTTTCTGGGACAGAGAGCTTACTTTCGTTCATGTTGTTGGTGTTTATGGGTGTTTATAGGTACTGCAGGCAGAGGGGCCGCTCTTATTTCTTTAAATGAATGTGCAGAAGCTGTTGGTTTAATTTGTCGTGATGGCATTTCAATTTTTTAATTTAATAAATTTTGATTTTGTCTTAGTTATTGGGCACTATAAGCTCGAGACTTATGTGTGTCCAAAAGCGTCCTTTCGCGATTTATAGAGCACACCACTCCTTTTGCTTTTTCACTGAGTTTTATGGTATTTGCTTAGCTGCTGGCGGAGCAGCACAGAAACACGTTCACTCTCTCTGACGATTGAACGGTCATCCAACGGAACAGTGCAACGGATCGCGTTGGGCATATGTCGAACTACAATGGCTTTGGAGTAGAGGACGAAAGATTCTAGTCCTTCTACTAGGAACGTTAAAATTTACGCGTGTTAGTGAATGCTGGATGTCTATATTTCCATAAATAAGATTATATAGAAACATGACACCCAGCTTTGTTCTACGGTTTGTAAATGATGGTAAGTTTATTAAAAAAAGTCTATTATGATAAGAGAGGAGGTAAAGATTTGCATCCCAATTAAGTCCCCTAAGAGTGAAAGTAACGAAGTTTTTTTGTCCAGATTCAATGTGATCTTGGTGTACTCCATATTGAGGACTCCAGACACACGATCCATACTCAAGAATCGGACGAACCAATTATGCAAATAACGTTTTAGTTATACACGGATCATGAAATTCTTTTGACCATCTTTGCATAAAACACAGCACACCCATAGCTTAATAACCTTGGTAGATATATGGTTGGCTTAACATCATCCTAAGTGCATAAGTACAAGTGAATTAGGTAAGGCAAGGGGCAAGTCGTTAATAAACAGTGTAAAAAGTAAGGGTCTAAGATGGCTTCCTTGGGGCACCCCAGATGTGGCGCGGACTAAACGCGAGGTAACATCTTTAAAGAAGACACGTTGGGTTCTCCCAGATAAGTAGCTCCAAATCCAGATAAGAAGATTAGTTGGGAATCCCAAAAGACTGAGTTTACTTATAAGAAGCGAATGGTTAACAGAGTCAAATGCTTTACTAAAGTCAGTGTAAATGACGCCTGTTTGTTAGCCATTCCGGAAGCCATCCGTGATAAAAGATGTTAGCTCCAATAAGTTGGTAGTGGTGGAGCGGCGCTTGATGAAGCCATGCTGGCACGGAGTTATTATTTAACTACATAGGTGTTGCAAATGTCGAGTGTTAAATTTTTCAAACAGCTTTGAAATTGCTGATAATTTAGAGATACCTCTATAATTTGCAGCGTTAAATTTTTTTCCTTTTTTTTATGCAGCGGAATAATGAAAGATTCCTTCCACATAAAAGGAAAGATCGAAGTTTCCAGCGATAGATTAAAGAGTTTAACAAGCGGTTTGCACAGAGCCTCGGCGGAGTTCTTCAGAACACAGCTTGGTTCTCCATCAGGGCCTGACCTTAAGAAGATCCGATAATACACCACTTTGATCGAAAGGCAGGCAAAATAATGGTTTGCTGATTGGATATTATAAGTGTAAGGCTAAGGGAAACTGCTGCTGGGTGAATGCGTTGTTTGAAAAAACTGTGCGAATAGATTGTCCATTGCCTGATCAGTGTTCGCATAAGAGTTCTCAAACGTAAGTAGTGGGGGAAAAGATACATATTTACGCTTAGTGTTTACAAAGTTATAAAACTGCTTCGGATCCTGAGTAAACTGAATCCTGCAGCGGCGAATATAACTCCTATAACATTCTGCGTTATGCACGGTGAAATTGGACCGGGCTACTAAGTATCTAGAATAACTAACTGTACAGGCAGATAATCTATGTTTATTCAAGAGTCTACTCATACTATTCTTTAAGTTGTTAAGATGCCTTGTATACCAAGGCGGATTCGTTGAAGCGGACGGATATTTCCACGGCACACAAACGTCAAAAAATGAGTTTACAGTGAAATAAAATTTTTGTAATGCTAAGTTTATATCATCGCATGCCAGTAAATCAGACCAATCAAATTCCGAAATTAACTTATTTAATTTCATAAAGTCAGCCTTACGAAAGAAACGAACTTTATGAGATTTAAGTGTAGACTTAAGGTCAATTAAGGAGTTGTTTTCAATTGAAAGCTCAAGAGGGATGATATGGATCCTCAGGGTCAGAAAGGGGCAAAGTTCTGAAAAGAGTAATTCCATCAGGATCAGAAACGAAACATAAGTCCAGCAGCCGACCTAAAGAATTTCTAACGTGGTTAATTTGCCGGAGTGACATGTCAAACATGCCCACAGGGAAGTCGTGGTGGGAGTTAAGCTGTAAAGACGGTGAATTTTCAACATTTGACCATATAAGTTCTGGGATATTAAAGTCACCTAGAGCTATCAGCTGGTTACCATCAGACAGACGATCGAAAACCAAACGAATAGCGGACAAATGTTGCCAGTATGTTGGCGGTTCGGACGAAGGTGGTATGTAAGAACAGGCAACATAGTTGTCGGCTGAGCAGGCTGAAGATTATTCGCTACAAGCACATCACTAAAAGAGAATTTCTTACGCTTTGGAGACTCATTTAGTGTTGAAGACTACTAAACTGTGTTTCGAGCTCACGGAGTTGGTCATTGATTTTACAAAAACCCCTAATCAACTCCTTGAAACCGCTTTTAGTCTGCCTCATGAACGATCTGATTTCGTCCTGAACAGCACGACAACCGTCGCAGCAAAAGTGGAGACCAGACCTACGCGAGATTGCATGGTAGGCTGGGAAGATGAGATTGTCTTATTACAAGACTTCAACGCAAAGACCAATTTAAATTTCATAATTATTAAAAATTATATAATAAATTTATTAAAAATTATTAAAATTTCAATAATTTTCATAATAATTTAACAATAATTTTAATAAAAGCGATCTAGCAAAATGCAAAGAATAGAGATAAATATCTCTATTGAGCGAGAATAGGTGCAATAGAATAGAAGCAACACCGTAAGAGATGAAGAAGCAGAGCAGGGCTATGTTTGGAAGAAAAATAAATCAAATTATTATTTTACCTCCAAATATATCACTGCACACGCCAAGCGATACGGATCTAAAAATTGCAATTCGTTTATTTATTTTTTTTTTTTATGTGAATAGAAATAAACACCGATTGTTTATGGAAAGCTTATTAAAAATTTTATGAAAACGCAGTGCGCACAAAAAAACACGTCCTTCCGCTTTGAGATAAAGAGAGGAAGTGTTTGCATATTTGATTGCATATATCCATAGGCCAAGCATACAGCTCATAATTTTTCTGCTATTACTCAGTATCGTAAAAAATTATAAAAAAATGAAATAACTTGTAAAAAATATCCCAAAAAGCTTGGAATATTTTTATTTAATTATATTTATATAACACAGTGTTACAAAAAAAGCAAAAGTGAATGAACTTTTGAAGTGACATAGTAGGAATTGTTTATTGGGTCGTGTATATCACAAAACCATGTTTGAAATATTTGTAACACCCTCAAAATCTTGATTTATGGTCAAAAAACCGGTTTTGGGGACTTGTTTGCGCTTAAAAATTCCTGAACGCGTTTTTTTCAACCGATTTCAAAATTTTTGGTGTTTTTTAATAGTGAAATGTTTTAGCTTTTGAAAAAAAAATATATCTTCGATTTTGTTAAACAAAAAGAACAAAATTTTTACACCTGAAACTGAAGTTTTCGACTTTTGTTCGTGTTTTTCGGATTTTGATGCCAGTTTTTCGGTACAACTTACAAAAATTCTGTCATTTTTGATACATATTAATGTTGTCTCATTCATTCTGAATAAAACGAGACAAATTTCATCAAAAAATTATGAAAATTGGTTATAACGCTTTTCCCAAAAAAAGTCAATTCAACCTTGCGTGCGCTCCGGAGTTCCTGTGTGTATAAGTCAGGAATATGCTCTTCTTCTTATAGCGCTCGCATGGTTTTATTGACTTTTTTTGGGAAAAGCGTTATAACTTCAACAATTTTTATTATTTTTTATATCATAAATGACAGAATTTTTGTCAGAAGAAAGCAATATACTCTTATTCTTATACACATGGTTACTCCGGAGCGCACGCAAGGTTGAATTGACTTTTTTTGGGAAAAGCGTTATAACTTCAACAACTTTTATTATTTTTTGATGAAATTTGTCTCATTTTATTCAGAATTAATGAGACTACATTGATATGTGGCAAAAATTACAGAATTTTTGTAATTTGTACCGAAAAACTGGCATCAAAATCCGAAAAACGAACAAAAGTCGAAAACTTCAGTTTCAGGTGTAAAAATTTTGTTCTTTTTGTTTAACAAAATCGAAGATATATTTTTTTTTCAAAAGCTACAACATTTCACTATTAAAAAACACCAAAAATTTTGAAATCGGTTGAAAAAAACGCGTTCAGGAATTTTTAAGCCCAAACAAGTCCCGAAAAACGGTTTTTTAACCATAAATCAAGATTTTGACGGTGTTAGAAATATTTCAAAAATGGTTTTGTGATATACACGACCCAATAAACAATTCACTGTGTAATTATACATCTTATAAAAGATCAATTTCTCCGAAATAAAAAGAGTCTCGAACTGCAACCGAACAAGCTTTGTTACTCAGTTTCCGTATCCGGGGTACTTAAAATATCCTCATCGAGCTGCACCCAAGCTAAGCTAAGCTCAGCGTGATGCTCACGCCAGAAAGACACCCGAGGCCAGCCATCTGTAGCAAGATGTCAGCTCTCATTCCGCACACCTCCCCTTACCCTGGCCTCAGCGAGCCGCGTCCAAATCTGAGCGTCCCATAGGATAATCTAATGAGCCCTCAGTAAATCGCAAAAACGGAACGCAAACTCACTGATTTTTGTTTTCACTAGTCAATCCCAGTGACGGAATTCAGTTACAAACCTATATTCTTTAAATGTCTAAGAACCATGAAGAACCATTTCTGTCGGCCTGTCTCATTGAATTTTTTTATATTAGTGTCACTGCATCATAACAAGAATTTTTAGCAATAATAATGAAGGAGGTAGTCAAACTAAAACTTGAAAATTTCAGACCGTAAACAGAAAGTTAATAATGAAATTGAGCAACAATGATATCAAGTCGTTGAATCAGGCAAGTAGATCGGTCGTGATTTTATTTGCTCCGCAAATTATTTTTTGTTTTCATAAGCAAAAAGGCAGTAAAATTATACAGTAAAAGCACACACAAATAGCCACTCGTAAGTAAGTTTCCTTAGTTGTCGTCAATACATATATTGAATTTGTCCAATATGTCAACTGGGAAAATTCGATTGAGTGTGCCAAACTCTTATGGATACATAAATGTAAAACGTATTTTAACCCGCAGCCAAAAAAAAAAAGAAAATGCTTCTAAAATGGCCATGATAAAAAACACTCTTTACAAAAATAAATTTTCAATTCTGGACAATGCCGATGCAAGCATTCAAGGCGATGTCTCCTAGTTATCAACGGAAAAAAGTAAGCAACTGGTAAACTCATTCACTCGCTTCATCGCGGAAAACTCCTTTCACGTAATGGAAAATTACCGAATCGCAACCAAATTAACAGTAAAAAAGTTCCAACCAATTAACAGAAAGGATTCAATTGAAAATGAGTTGAGTTCACCTATTTATTACTTAGAATACCTTCTAAATCGCAGAATATCTGTGGAAGAACAAAACAATTGGAAAACTCCGGTTCAATGCACCAATACCAAAGAGTTTGGTCTCAAAAAGACCTACTGTACTTATATCCCCCAAATGCAGGAATGACAATAATACTCTGCCACAACACCAGGAGAGTAATTCGCTAAGTTTTTTCGGTGGCCAGGTGGGACGCCAACTACAGAAACAATAGTAACAAACAGCGTCTTAACACATCCAACGGCAACCAAATAGCATGGACGCACTGATCACCTCACTGCAAGAACCCTTGAAATCGCATTAGCTATAACACAGACCAACAGAAAAACATCTCCATGCATAAATTCACTTCCATGGGTTCCATCACCCACAGTTTCCATAGTACACCTAAGAGAAATGAATCAAATTTGATTATATATTGATTATGTAGGCCGTGTAATTGCGTTAGCTATAATTGTTTTTAGTACATATCATTTTTGAATTTCCTTCCCTTCCTTTAGTCTGACTTTGCCGTATCCCGACGTATTCTTATTTTCTGTAATAGGATATCCTCTGTGACTGTAAATCGGTCGTAGGCGTAGTCGTAGTAGGGGGCGAATAGTGCTGAGCAAGGGGGGGGCGAGAGTGCCGGGTGTTAACTCCTCCCCCTCTAAAAGTCCCGCAGATCAATTGGCAGAATGGTGAGCTGTTGTCGACATCCTCTTTGGGTTTTCCAGGTCCCCGATTATAACCCTCGTGGTTGGTATTCCTTTGGTGGAGGTCAACTTCCTCCAGATGATGAACAAGATCGAGAAGACCACTACTGTAAGCGAAACCTCCAAGACAAAGGAAAGGGTTACGCCTCGTGAAACGCCAGACATTAGCTGTATATTTTGGGCGTTGACGTCATCGACGTATCCAAGGGAAGGTCGATAGCCACTTACTGTTATGTTGGTCAGTACTGGTGGTAAGGCCATAGGGTGATTTGCGGAATAGGCGGTGAAGTTTTTTGTGATGACTTCGTTGTTAAACTGGACAATGTACGTCCCTTCCAATTGGTAGTCTCTTTCGGATGTTGTTATTGATCCATTATAATTGGAGAGGAATAATGTCCCATCCTTGACCATCTGAACGACTTCTTCATTGCTCCGAAGGTATGAGCAGGATGCATGGCCACCCTTCAGGAGCCGTGGAATGCATGAGCTTTCTTCTAGGGCAATTAAATCCTTTTATGGGCAGACTGTGATGTTACCGATGGAGGAACAGCTGCCCACTACTGCATATGTCTCTCCTCCATTTAGTGCAAGCTTCTGGTGTTCGAGCACTATTTGTTTCCCGCCTGATACCGTTGGATAAAGGTGTACAAGTTCGTATCTCTTATTAGATACCTTGGGCAGGGCTAAGATGTACAGTAGTGTCGTGCCATTGGAGAGTACAGTTGGCCGGGAAAATTCCACTGCTTCTACAGCGATCTGATACGGGAGATCGTTGACTTCCAGGAGTATAGCTTCAATCTCTTCATGATCCAGGAGGTTCGAATTTGTCACCCCAGTTTTGGCAAGTTGGCATGCCCTTGTGACTTCCGCTACTTGGTCAGCCAAGATGATTGCCTTGTGTAGCGTCGTCGTAACTGCATGAAGGTCGCCATCTATCGCATTGACTCTCGGCGCCACATCATTCAGTTGTTGGATTGATTTGTGGCTGGCGTCGAAGAGTCGATCGTTGATCCGAATTTGCTGGTCGCCGTTTTCGATGATTATCTTTTCCGAGTTGAGTATCGCATTCCAGTCCTCCGCGTCAGGTGATCCTGCAATCCATTTCCAGGCTGAACCCAGCCAGTTTATTTTCCGAGCTCTGCGTGATGATGGCCTCATTACTCTATTTATTCCCTCCGCTGCTTGCTCCAGGTAGTGTCTCGTTATTGTGCTAACACGTTGGTCCATCAGGGTTGCCGCGTCCCGGCTGGTGTCGTCTACTAGTTGCATCATCCTTGATAGGTCGATGACATGTACCAGCTTAAACACTCCGTTGATCCGCCACACTGTTCCTTGTTGCAGGGGAACGACGGGTGCGTCATACTTGAATATGCGCGCGGCTGATGTGAGGCCGATGATTGTGAGACTTGTGGAGCATCGAGAAGGAAAGAAAAGCTTGTGTATATTCTATTCATACTTATAATATTGGTGTGTATAATATTTGTGTACTCATGCTTATATTATTTGTGTAGTATGTTTAATTTTTGTGTGTGTGTTAAAATAGAAAAATATTTTATATATTGTGTATTGAGTATATTGTGTATTTTAAAAAATAGAGAGGTTCATAAAGCGCTCTTCAATTCCTCAAGTCTGATTTATGCAAAATTTTTCCTGATCTAGTTTTAATCGTGACTTTAATCGTGACTGTACCTCCTCCGGTCTGAAACGTTGTTTTTCTTTAGTTTTAATTTGCTTATTAGCGACGAAAACCTTATCCCCCGACTCATATTGTCTAGGTTCAGTCCTATTTTTATTATGTCCTATATTGGCCATAGTCTGGTTTCGCTCGATCAGGCCTCTAACGTCTTCAAGCGTTTTTTCCTTGAAGTTCGATAAACCCTGATAATTAATGCGCGATACGCGGTTTAATAATAGGTCAACGGGCTTTTTGTTTGTCACTGAATGGACAGAGTTGTTGTATCTGTCTATAGCGATCAGCGCTAACTGTGCACTTGTGAATTTAGGATGTTCGAATTTCAAACACCGGTAAATTTCCAAGAAGGTCGAATGAAATCTTTCCACCTGGCCGTTAACCTTGCTCTTTTGAGTGGGGGTATAATATAATTCGATCTCCAACGTCCGGAGGTAATTTAGTACCGTAGGGCAGAGGAGACCCCTTTCATTGTCCGACACTATCATTCTAGGCACCGTAATGTAATGGAGGGCCTCCAACAGTGTTTCGCGGAGATGAATTGATGCCTTGGATTGTAGGGGAAAGAGTTTGGCGAATTTGGTAAATTTGTCGATACAACTTAGATAAACCCGTTTTTCTAAGGTGAACACGTCGATATGCAATATTTCGAAAGGGTATTTTGGGATGGGGGCCGGTTGCAACTCTGGTTTATTGGGATGACGCTCGTATTTAAATCGCTTGCAGCAGTCGCACGATGACAACTGAGCACGAATCGTACTTGTCATTCTGGGAAAGTAGAATTTCTCAAGAATTTGGATGGTGACTTCCTTTGGACCTCTGTGGGCTCTGCGATGTTCCCTTTCTATTGTTTCAGAAATTTGCTCTGAATCGGACAAATCCTTTACCAATCTCTGCGTTATTCGAATTTTATATAGCTTAAAATTCTCAAAGCATGTAGATTGGAAGGATGGGAGGTAAGTCTCGGCAATCTTTACTCCATTAATTATGGAGGGTTTTAGACATTTACCGAGTATATTTACTAAATCGGACATAGTCTCGTCGTTAAGCGGAATTAAATGACGGACATAACCAACATGTGGGTGCTCACATAAGTACTCAAGCTGGTTTTCATCAAAAACCAGTTGATTCCTTAACGCATTGATTGGTGTTTCCACATGTGGTATCAATTGGGAAGCATCCTCAAGCGCACTGTGAACGGTGGCCAAAGAGTCAGTTTCAGAGGCAGTACACGTAGTTGACCCGAGATAGTTAACTTGCGTCGTAATACGCGAAAGAGCGTCTGCGACGACGTTGGATCTACCGGGCGTGTACAAAAGTGTGCAGCCATATTCCTCAATTCGCGACTTCCATCGCTTGAGTTTCGCATTGAAGTTGCGATTGCCCAACGCGAACGTAAGTGGTTGGTGATCGGAATATACCTTGATTGACCCTGCGCCGTAGAGATAAGATCTAAGATTATCTAATGCCCATACTATCGCGAGCATTTCTTTTTCTATGGTATCGTAACTTTCTTCAGTTTCAGTCAGTGAACGAGAAATATACGCTATTGGTCGATCCTTGCCTTGCTCGTCTTGGGACAGAGCAGCACCTATGGCATAGTCCGACGCATCAGTGGTCAGATGGAATGGTTTATTAAAATGAGGGAAGGCTAGGACTTCAGAGGAGGCAAGAATTGCCTTGAGGTCATTAAAGGCTTGTAAAGCCACATCATCTAGCTCTATCGGGACTTTCCTAGATTGCGATGCCTTAATTTTAGCGAACTCTCCTCTTGTCAAGTTCGTCAATGGCTTTGCAACTTTCGCATAGTCCTGAATGAATTTCCTATAATACGAGGTCATTACAAGAAAACTTTTCAGTTCCTTCATGTTAGCAGGGGGCTTCATATCGGTTATTGCTTTCACCTTCTGGGCGTTTGCTTTAATGCCGTCCTGCGTAAGAATGTAACCTAAGAATTGAACTTGTGTGGAGAGGAAACGTGTTTTTTTCAAGTTTACATGGAGTTTGGCCTTCCGAAGATTTTGGAAGACCGCACGCAAATTGTTCCAATGACTCTGATAGTCTTCGCCGAAAACAATAATATCGTCGATGTAGACGTAGCAGATCTTGCCGATGTGCCGATGTAGGAATGTCATTTTCGTTCATGTGGATTTGATGGAAGCCTGACATTAGGTCAATCGTCGTGAAATATTTGGCTCTTCCAAGGCTAGCCAGAGTAGAATTTATATCCGGTATTGGGTAAGTATCGGATATCGTAACCGCATTCAGGCGCTTGAAGTCGATGACCATGCGATACTGTTTTTCACCATTTGGTTTAGGTTTCTTTGGGACAATCCAGAGCAGAGAGTTATATGGGCTGACAGATGGTCTTATTATTCCTCCGTCTAAGAGTTCTTGCACTTGCCTTTCAACCTCCCCTCTCATGTTCGTGGGGTATGGGTAACTCCGAGTAAAAATGGGGTCTTGAGTACTAGTACGTATTTCGGCCTTAACAGTTGTATTCACCGCTTCCCCTGACGAAAGTGGTTCAAAAATTGATGCAAATTCTTTAAGTAGATTGTCCAGCGCCTGTTTGGTGTCATCATCATGATCGCCGTCAATCAGGACATGGGCATTGGAGTGGTTGGGCGCTATGGAGGAATATCTTGCCAGGAGGGGTAGCTTGATACCAGGGGATATTAGCAGGAGATCGTTTTTGCGATCAATTAGGGCATTCGCTTCTTTGAGAGTATCGTCACCGATGATGCCGTCGAAGGAATTCAGGCCAGGGAGGACGTAGAAGGTGGTAATCGAGTCATTGCCGATCGGCTCAAAGAATCGTCCTACTAGGCAGTGCGTGATTCTAACATTGCCAGCAGCAGATTCAACGAAAAAGGGAGTAGATAATGGGATGGAGACGGCTACAGTTGCATACTTTTAGCTTTTCTTTTGTGTTGCATACTTTTAGTTTTCGTTCTGTGTGTTGTATATTTTTAGTTTTGGGTTTTTTGTGTTCTTTTTATTTCTTTGGCACTGGGCGCGGTGGTCCGTATTGTTCCGTTTTAGCCCGTAGGCCTACTCAAGTACGGTTGCACACACAACCCACTGGGCAGCTTTTTTTGGGTGCATTCCACACCTCTTAGCGTTTCCAGTAGGTTGCCACACACCATTTTTTTATTTTTATTTTTGATTTATTCTTCTTGCCACTCGCAAATATGCTCACGGTGGTTCTCTTTATTTTTTTATAAACGGCAATATTTTAACACTCGCGAATATGTCTGTGACAAACCGCCGCAGTGCGTAATTTCGTTTCTCTTTTATAACACAACAAAAACCCTTTTTATATTATTTTTTGTTAATAATTCTTGCCACTCGCGAATGTCTTCGCGGTGGTTCTCTTTATTTTTTTATATGAAGCAATATTTTAGCACTCGCGAATATGCCATGGTAGCAAACCGCCGCAGTGGGTAATTGCTTCATTATTTTTATCACAACACAGTTTAGCTTTTACTCTTTGTTTCTTTATGCAACTTTTTTGTAATTTTTCAATTTCATTTTCACTCTTACATTCTCTACTCTTTCCTATTTTACTTTTCCCTTTTTTTAATACTTTATTATTATTTTATTTTATTACTTTCCTTACATACTTTTATACTTTTACTTTTCCTGTTGTAATCTTTATTTTTCCTACTTTCTTTTTTGTTTGTTTTTTCGAGAAAAATTTTTGCTACTTTATTCTTATATTTTTACACTTTTACTTTTATATTACTTTTGCTCTTTATTTTTCCTATTTTTTTTTTGTTTATATTTTGAGAAAAATCTTTGCTATTTTGTTTATATTTTTTCCTATCTATTTTACTTTTCCTTTTTTTTTATCTTGAAAAACTCTACGTCTTCATTACTTTACTTTTATATTTTTTCCTAACCATTTTTTCTTTTTCTTTTCTTTTTATTTTGAGAAAACTTTACGTTACTTTACTTTTGCACTTTTCTATCTATTTTTCAATTTTTTTATTATTTTATTATTTTTATTATTTTTTTTTTGAAAAATTTTATTACTTTACTTTTATAGACTTTCCTATCCACTTTTTCTTTCTCTTTTCTTTTTATTTTGAGAAAGATTTTTACTCTTTTATACCTTTTTTCATTAATTTGTTCTTTTTTGTTTTGGAAAGAAAAAAAAAAAATTTTTTATAACACCCATAATTCACATTCACTGTACTTATTTGCTTGGGCGCCAGTTAAGGGGGGGGCAAGAGTGCCGGGTGTTAACTTACATGCTAACTATAGGACTCAGTATCGTACTAAATGTTTCCGAAAAATGGATTATAATGCTCTTCGCAATCATTTAGCTGTATTTGACTGGGAATATCTTTCATCTTTTAACTCTATTGATGCTGCTACTGATTCTTTTTATGATGTAATCCACAACGCCTTGGACAAATTTGTTCCTGTAGTTTCATCGTCTTCATCAACTAAACCGCCATGGTTTAATAAACACCTATCTCGTCTTAAGAACAGGAAATCTAGAGCTTACAAAATGTTTCTTAAGTCTGGATCTTAGTTTCATCAGACAAACTTTCTTTACATTCGCAACCAGTTTATTATTCTTAATAATCAACTTTATAAGCGTTACATCGTAAATTGTAAGGGAAATTTCCGAAATGATCCGAGCTCCTTCTATTCGTTTGTCAATATGAAACGTAAATACAGTCTTTTTCCCCCTTCCCTAACTTATAAAAATATTTCTGATTCTTCAGAACAAGGTATTGCTAATCTCTTTGCTTCATTTTTTCAATCAACTTATTCGTCCGATTCTTATAATTTAAATTCTACACACCCTTATAAAATTCCGTATATAAACAATATTTACTTGTCTAAATTTAATCATCTCGATGTTTCTAATGCTCTTTCAACCTTGGATATCTCATTTTCTGCTGGTCCTGATAATGTCCCGAGCTGTATTCTCAGGCACTGCTCCGATATCCTATGCTACCCTCTTACTATCCTATTCAATTTATCTCTGGACCTTTCATGCCTTCCTAAGAGATGGAATGAATATTTTATTATTCCACTTCATAAGAAAGGTTTTTGTTGAGCGATCAGAGTTTTGATAGCGACCGAATTAAAGACGAGATTCGATAGTTTATATTCAATTTATTAAGCTAATTCCGCACAATAAAACAAATAGCGGCCCGTCAATAACAACTCCCAAAATACAACAAGAAGAAGAACCGCTTTGGCGCAGAAGCTCTTCCAAAGCTCCCAAAAGCGCATGCGCTACAAAATGACAACAAAGTGCAGGCGAATCTGGGAGACAAAAGAGAAGATTAAATGCCGCTGCAAATAAACAAATTATCAATATTCTAATTAGCCTATCTGGTGGCTGCTTAGCCCAACATCCTCCCCCCTATTGAAGGGCGTGCCTTCAATAACAATTTTGGAAGGGCAGCAGACACATCTTTTAAGGGATATTCCACAGGTTGCGTAGTTTCATTAAGAAGATTAAGAACTCACAGGGCGAAAAAGGCACACCAATTTCTTCCAAACCCTTGGCCATGCATTGCTCCCCCCAATAGACCAATGCGGGAGTCGAGTTCTCCTAACGAGTGCAGGGGGTCCGGAACGTTGATTCTTCTCCTCTTCTTCTTCTGCATAGGGCAATCCAGCATCCCGCGATAGTCCATTGCGTCCAGAAACCACCCATCCAAATAGTGTATTTTGGACAACTGGGAGGCAGTGACATAATTGGATTTGGCCAACTGACAATAGGTTGAAGAACAGGCTGGCTCCAATTAGCAGGTCCACATCTTGCGGTCTGTGGAAGTTGGGATCAGCCAGCGCTACGCCGTGAGGAATCTTCCATTTCGAAATATCAATTTTAAGGCTGGGCTGACAGTCCGCAATATGAGACACTATAACCGCCTCTAGGTTCGCACAATATGTGGTTAGTCGAGACTTCACACACACATTAACGGAGGATCCATCCGTAGCAAACTCAGTGCCGCCGAGACCTGCGACCGCTACACAGCTTTTGGTGCGAGGAAGCTGAAGTTGACTTGCCAGCCGCGATGAAATAAGGTGAACTTGTGAACCAGAGTCCAATAACACTCTGCAAGGCAGAAAGGCACCTGATCGACCACGGATGAGGATATTGGCGGTTGGCAGAAGCACTTCAGTAGGGTGATCCTGCGTCAAGATCGTGTTGATTGACTGGGAAGGTGGGGCAGCAACGGCAACACCAGCGGCGGAAACCAAACCTCGTAGTGGTGGGGAATTGTTAGAGCTGGGAAGCTGCCCGCAATGGTGCAACAAAGCATGATGTCGGCGATTGCACTTTGGACATCGGGCAGCTGAACATCCGCGTGCAAAATGACCATCCTCCAAACATACAAAGCAGCGGGTCAGCCGTCGCACTTCGTCGTACCGTTGTCTAAGTGGCAAGGCAAGGAAGCTGGGACATGTAGGAAGCGCGTGCGCCAAAACACCACACAGGGCGCATAGAGCTGGACGAGCGTTGATAATCATGCATGACGATCGGTTATTCGTAGATCTCCCTCGGCCCACTTGGTTAGCTGGATGATACGCAGCCAAAGAAAAGTCGACGCATTCAAGAGTCCGGCACCTTTGCTCCAAGAATCGTGCCATGGACTCCCAAGACGGAAGACTGTCGTTGTTTCCGGCCAGAGTGTCTTCCCACTTGGCTTTTGTGACAGGATCCAACTTCTGTAGGACAATCTGGATGAGCAAGCATCCTTGGATCTCGGCAGCTGATCCGAAACTCATGAGAGCACGCATATGCCCATTGAACCGATCCGACAGCTCCCGCAACGTAGCAACAGATCCGGGCTCGACCACACGAAGCTGCAGGATCTCGTTGATGTGAGACTGGAAAATTAATCGCCGATTACTAAACCGATTGCGCAAAAGGTCAAGAGCCACATCGTAGTTCGCGTCAGTAATTTCCAGCGCTCTCACTGTCTCCAAGGCTGACTCGCGCAGGCATGAAATGAGCCACCGGAGCTTTTCCATTTTTGTTAGGTGAGGATGGCTGTCAATCGTCGTCTTAAAAAGGGCAAAGAAATCCGGCCAGTCAACATAGCCGCCGCTAAATGTTGGCATCGGCAACGGTGGTAAGGATGGGGCTGGCTTGTATGGCATGGGTGAGACACCGGCACCGTCGAGAAGTGTGGAGTGGGCAGCGATTCTCATGGAGCGCTTGGCAACCTCCACCTGAATGTCCACCTGCACATCAGTTGCCAGCTGCGAGAATTTCCAATAAAGCTCACTCCCGATCTCGCTGAAGTTAAGCTCCTCCAACTCTTCTTGAAGCGCGGTAAACCGCTCACGCAAACGCTTCTCCACTGACTCCAGCGCCATAATGGTGCCATCCTCATTCCGCGCTGCAGCCTTCACCTTATGATGCAGCGCCTCCATCTCCTGGCACGTCACCTCTGCTCTTCTCCGCAGCATCCTTTCCCGGCTTGCGGCAGCAGATCCAGTAGTTCCACATCCAGACTCCATCCCGCAAATCTCCAGTGCGAGTGATGCAAATCGACAACCAAGAGATGTTTTTTTATTTTTTTTTATTTTTGTGTTTTTCGTACCGCAGTTTTTTCAGTTTCTCGGGAAATTAAACTGATTGAACTTCGGGCGCGATCACGTCGGGGTCACCAATGTTGAGCGATCAGAGTTTTGATAGCGACCGAATTAAAGACGAGATTCGATAGTTTATATTCAATTTATTAAGCTAATTCCGCACAGTAAAACAAATAGCGGCCCGTCAATAACAACTCCCAAAATACAACAAGATGAAGAACCGCTTTGGCGCAGAAGCTCTTCCAAAGCTCCCAAAAGCGCATGCGCTACAAAATGACAACAAAGTGCATGCGAATCTGGGAGACAAAAGAGAAGATTAAATGCCGCTGCAGATAAACAAATTATCGATATTCTAATTAGCCTATGTGGTGGCTGCTTAGCCCAACAGTTTTAAAATACTTATAGATAACTACCGCTGTTCCAAACAGGTCAACTAGGTCCTTCCGACCTCTTTGGTTACCAATTTGCAGATCTAAAAATTGTATAAATCACAGTTAATTGTTACATTGAATAAATAAATATAATTGTAAGAAAACCAACTATTTATACCTCGTTGCTAATTGTCGCAGTTGTGGGGGGAGGCATCAAAACCTGCTGCAGTAACAGCCGAGTGCACCGAGCCAATAGCCTCTTCATCATCCACGGCTAATACATTAGGTACCCCAGCTCGTAGCTGGCTACGGCGAACATTCTCGTTCGGAGTCGCGTTGGAGTCTTTGTTCCTTGCAGAGTTCTATTGGATTCAGGATCACAGGTGCGCGTAATTATGTCCCGCCTGGCTAGTCAGCAATGCATCAATTGGCAAAGGATTAGCAGTCTATGTTTCCAAACGGTGTCTAAGGTTTGATGATGGCAGCTATTTTACAAAGAATCTGGCCCTCGCTTGAGATCCTCCGACTGATTGCTGGCTATTTTCGTTTAAAGGGCTTCAGTCAATCTCAAAGCCAACCAGGCGCATCGTCCTTTTTTCATTTGTTGGTCCTTTTACCGTGAGAATTTGTTCTGGGATGAAAGTCTTCCTCAAGCTCTTCACTCTGATTGGGAGATGATTTGTTGCAACTTTACCAGGGTACACCGTGGTAGTGCGATTCTGCTGGGGCGCCGTCTGGATTCGGAAGGAGTCCACTCGCTTTAATGTTTTCGTGGTCATCAGGTTTCGACAATCCAGTTGGCTAGAACATCAGAATGGCGGTGTATTTTTACGTTTTTGAACCCGTCTTTGATCCGTTTATCACCTGAAAGGTTTCATCTGAAAGACCCACTCTGAAGCTGCGGACAAGAGTTCATGCAATCTCTGTACAAGTTCAGCATTAGGCGTGTCTCTGTTAGACATATCAAGTCTGAAACGCAACTATTACTGCGACTAATGCAGCATGTCCATTTTTTTGATGACATAAAGGCGCTTCAGAATGGAAGGGCGAGCTCGTCATCCATTCTTGCCCCATCCATTTGCCTTTGTAAAAGTTTGGTCAGTTGCATGGTGACGGTCGTTTGAAAATGTCGCCGTTGGACTTTGATAGTTGTCATCCAATTATACTCCTAGAAGCCATCAATCTGGCTATAATTTGCGATTTCCATGAGCGGAATCTACACACGGCGCCTAGAGCTATGCTAGTGGTTATTCGATCCCAATACTGGCCAATTGGGGGAGGAAAACAGTGACGAAGACATTGCACGAATGAATCCGATGCTTCCGGCTAAAACATATTGTGTCTGATCTCCCGAAGCAAAGAGTCTGATTTTACCAGGTCTTTTGGGTCACTGGCGTGGATGTTTGCGGTCCATTTTATTACAATCCAGAAGTTTGTAATAAAGCTCCTGTAAAATGTTACGTGAGTGTTTTCATTTGTGTTGCTACCAAAGCCGTCCACCAGGCAGGCAGTATATAAGTCGAAACGGCCGGGATCAGTCGACTACATCCATCGACCATAGCTACAATATAACTGATTGATCGGAAATGCTATAACTTGGTGTTTTTTAAGTTCCACACATGTTAAATTTGGTCAAAATTTGTAATAACTGCGATTAACCTTGTTTCCCGCCTTGTCAAAAGCCGCCTAGTGGATTGTGTGTAAACCCGTACCTTAGTAGGCTTACGCTAAAACGGAAGAATACGGACCTCGGAACCTACGGACCTACGGAATACGGAACCCAGAAAATAAAGATCGCCAAGACAAAAACCTGAAAAAAATTAGATACCACTAAGAAAATAAAACCAAAAAAAAAAAAGAAAAAGCTTAAATGAAATTTTTTCCTTCCACCAGTCACGTAACTAATATCTTTTTTCTTTAAATCAGAATCTCAACATACTGGAACATACAATACTGAAAAATACCTTGCAAACAACATAATCGGGGGTAAGTGAAACGTTTTTTTAGCCTATTTTCCGCACAAGTTCAATTAATTGATCGTGTTGACTTAAGGGTCAAAAACACTGGAGGAATTTTACCTAGAGGTAAACAGTCACTTTTCTCTGGTATTAAACAAGCTAAAAGAAGGTGATCGCGATCCCGACGTGGCCAGGGCCCTAATCGAAATATATAGGGACAAGGCCTTGGAGGTACTCGCAAGGGGACTTAACGGCGACGCCTCGAAACTTTTACTAATCCGTGGTCCAAAAAGCCTGCCTGAAGCTTACTCATTTTGTCTAGATTTACGAAATGTATCCTTTAGGGGGGACACGGGTCGCCATGGTCCCGTAAGTCGGTTTTCCTATTGGCGCACCCCGTTATGTTACCTCAAACCCTGTTCTAAGATATTCATCACCATATCGGCCAGTGGCTGGTACCTCAGGGGCCACAAATCACAATTATAGTTCGACTGGAAGTTCACGGAGTCCCCAAGGGCAACAATTCCAGGGACCCAGGCCGGCTAAAATGGAATCAAATAGGTCGCGCCAAAAACGTGACTTTGAAGGCAAGCGCGGCCCGAACAACTCACCTGGCTCTGACAGAAACTTTACCATACTTCTGCCGCCTCTTCATACACCGCACCTTCGAATATCAACCCCCAAACCGAACCCAGTGGAGTCTGCCCAGCAAATCAAGTTGAGGTACTCGGTTAACGAAGATTTACGGGAGGTTAATGGTGATGCCACTGTCGAAGTAGATGCAGGGAGCCCAAATTTTATGTCCCACTGTTTTGAATTATTTAAGAACATTGGGGATTAGCCGACTCAGAAAAGTGAAGTCAACAGCCAGATCAAAAGATTCATTCGACTTTTTGGAGATCTATAGGTACCTAAAAAGCGAGCACTCGAACTTCAAGTGCACTGACCTGGTACCTATAACCGTGGACAGATACAACAACTATCCACTCGATAACTAATAAGAAACCCGTGCATATATTTTTCAATCGCTCTTCTAGGATTAACTGTCAACAGTTGACCAATTTTAAAGAGCAGATTTTATAAGGGAGGGTTGATTAAACACAAACAGAATTTGACCAATCTCAACCGAAACAAAAATCGTGGTGAACCTCTGAAGTATGAAAGGGGCGACAAGGTGTATGTCGCAAACAAGTAAATTAAGACTAAGGAAAAGCAAAGGTTTAAGGCCGAAGAAGTGTTGGAAGAGGGAAAGGTTACGGTAACAACTAAGTCAGGAAAGAATTTCATAAATCAGATTTCAGGAATAAAAATGCGGAAAATAGGACAAAAATGTTTCACAAGGCTTGGTTTGAGTAAAGTAGTAAACTATGTACGCCTAACATTATATACTGACACCCACACCCACCCACAAACATACAAAAAACCCTATGTAATAACTATGTACACCTAGCTTTACATTCACCTAACACCCTTAAGAACACAAAAAAAACTAAAAAAGTATAAAATTAAGTCTAAAACCCATGTAACACTAATAAAGCGTAATACCCAAAACACCGTTGACCCCAAATTAATAGAGCTCACTTCCCATAAATTTTATACATATAGTATGTAAGAATTCTTATAAAAACAGTTTAAGCCAAAATATCCAAATTGACCTAGAACTATAATTTTAATTCCTAACGCTCCTGCTCTACCATCAGCATGGTCCTGATCCATGCAACAGGATCCGCACAGATCTACAAGTATGTGGCACCCGTGGTTCCCCTACAATAAGGAGTCGTCGGGCGTATCGACGGATTCTTCAAGCTTGCTCACGTCATCGACCAGTATGCAGCACCTCATCGATAGGATTGAAGAAGAAGCACTAAGCATCGCAGATCCAAGGATCAGTACCTTGACCCAACACTATCTGAAGGATGGCACCGAAAACATCGCTCTCATGCTGAACACACAGCTGCGGAGGCTCTATGATTGGCTGGGGTCAGCCTGGAAATGGGACGCGGAGTCCCCTGACTCTTCCGACTGAAATGCCATCCTCAAGTTCCAGAAAGATGTGAAAAGGAACAATGATCAACAGGTCAGCATTACCGATCGGCTCTTCGATACAACTCACGAGTCCATCCAACGCCTCAACGAAATCGTACAATGCAGTACTGAAACACAATAGACGGGGACGCCCATACCACCACGGCCTTGCTGTACCAAGCCCAGATCTTGACAAGCCAGATCAGTGAAATAGCAAGGGCATGCCAACTTGCGAAGGCTGGAGTGGTCAACTCGAACCTTCTGGACCATGGAGAAGTGAAATCGATTCTGACGGAAATAAAAAACCTGCCATATCAGAATGTGGTCGAAGCACAAGAATTCTCCCGCCCGTCTCCCGCCATTTTGACCAATGGAACTCTTCTCCTCTACATTTTGGCCATGCCTAAGGACACGAACAGGGAGTATCCATTAATGCGTCTGCATCCGTCAATACCCAACGGAAGGCAGGTCGCACTGGACGTCGATTTAGTAGCCATGGACAACCAGGAGATATACGCCGTTTCTGGGAATTGCTTGTGCATCGGTAACACAACGGTCTGCCCAGAGAAGAAACTAATGGAGCTGGAAGAAGATAGCTGCATGCCCAGGCTACTAAGAGGTGGGCACGCTTTGTGCAGATACCTGAACAATAACCGCCAGGTAGATACATTTATCGATGAGGGTACGATGTTCCTCACATAATAAATTCAATAGACTTATTTCTAGTTTTCCCCTAAATCCAAAATAGAAATATAGTATGATCTACTGATTTTAATAAGAAAAATAAAAATCTTTCATAGGAAAATGTTTGGGGAAAAAGCATAGAAGACCAAAAACTAATGTTGAAAATCGGAGATTTTAACTTTGGATGAGTATTCCAAAGATATGGTAACTGCTACATACCAATTTTTAATTTTAGTTGGTACACATACATTTTAAAAATGATATGTACTAGAAACAATGATGGTCATTGCCATTACACGGCCTACATAATTCAATATATGGTAAAATTTGATCAATTTCTACTCTTAGGTGTACCGCGGAAAAACACCACAAAAAAAAAAGGGAAAAATAACCAAATGAAAAAAAAGAGAAAAATAAACATACATAAAATAAGCATATCTAGGATAAAAAAAAAACACAAAAAATAGTAGACAAAAAAAAATTTTTTTTTATCTTATTCCTATAAATAATATAATTTCTTAAATTTTGTAAAATATTAGAAAAATATATTAGAAAATAACCCCATTATATTACGTTATTTTTCAAATGGAGGGAGATGTAATATGCACACATAATATTTTATATATATATATCGACCACCCATTGTACCAAGAGTCGCAGTGTTTACATTATTCAAGGTCTCGGTCATAAACCTAAGTGGCCGAAATATAAATCGCCCGTTGGTCCGTTGCTGTACCCCGAAAAATGCATATGTCCGCATAAATGTAACACGAGCGGACCTTATGCATGTCCATATACCTCCGCCTAAGCGAGTATAGTTGTATACTTAAGAATACATAGCCGTCTCTCCGCTGCCGCTTTTGGCAGCGCAGCTACGAGGCTTAGACTACCTTAACTCCTAAGAAAATTGTAAAGACGAGAAACTCCTATGAGCTCGGAGTGGCAACAACGGCTGCTCCAAATAGAATCTATAATAAAGAATCATCAAACTAATTGATCAACAATCTGTCTACTGAATTGAGACCGGCCCCATGTTGGACACCTACATGGCGATCCTGCGATATCAGTACAAATTATTCGAACCTTATCCAGGCAGTATCGCGTTACCAAGGCGTCTTTATTATTAAATTACCGCGCGCTTCTACAAAACGCGTACAACACTTAATTTCAAAGCCAATTTGGTTAGAGAAGACTGTTCCTATCCCTGCGCCTTGCGGCAGGGATTTGAGTCAGTCCGCCCGGGTGACAAAACTCTAATGCAGTACTATGATGAGGTCGAGCAGAAATTGATCCCTCGAGACGAAAAAAATTCTCATGACGATTTCGCTGAAGAGTCTCGCTGCTCAATATAGAGGTAAGGGCCGAAAATCCCTCAAGGCCGTTGAGTTTCAAGCACAGCCCAAAGACCTGCCAGCAGAACTGGCATAGAACGAAGTGTGTTCGCGGGCACGCGACACCAAAAAGACCTAACTCTTTGGAGAGAATGACTGGCCAAAGGCGTCAGCGAGTCAATAATATTGCGCAAGCCGTCAATGCGGAAGAAGCTCAAGATTACTCAAGAGACCGCAGCTGAAGACGCACTGAATGCAATTGATGACGACAGTGACACATTTAACGACAACGAAATTGTCAATTTTTTAGAGGCCCTTCATTGAGCGAAGGCTGGCGGGGAGAACTATTGAAATTCTTATAGACGCTGAGGAGCCCCTGTTGGCTCCTAGTGCCAAGACCCAGAAATTAGCAGTATCAGCGGGAAGAATGACCGACTGACCGAAGCAAGCAAAGCCAGCTAGCTAAGCTAAAATGCATGTACAAGCAATGCATGAACAAGCAATTTGAGTCAAAAGACTCAGAGGTGGGTGATACTGGCATTAACATTGGCATTAACATTGGCATTAACACGACCATAACCATAACATAACATTGACCTTCCCTAGACTTAGTTATATATAATTTATCTTATATAAGAATTGTTCTTCTGAAATAAAGATAGTTGCGAATACAGAGTAGATCGGTTCGTTACTCAGTGTCAAGGTACGGCACTTAAAACCAACCTACTTCGAGTGATCCTGTGTAAAACGGACCACAAGTAGGACTCTCTTAAAGCTATCTACTTCGCGTGGCTCCAGTGTAAACGGACCATAAGTAGAACTTTCATCATCAAACCTACTTCGAGTGCCTCCTGTGTAAACGGACCACAAGTAGAGCTTCAATATATAATCTACTTCGAGTGTTGCTCCCGTGAAACGGACCACATGTAGAACCCGCGGTAAAAAACCTACTTCGAGTGTTGCTCCCGTGAAACGGACCACAAGTAGAAACCGTGTTATCCGACATACTTCGAGTGTTGCTCCCGTGAAACGGACCGCAAGTAGGATAGGCCGATACGGAATCAGCCGAAACCCCGTGCCATCTGTACTTGAGGAGAACCCAGGACTTCAAGTATCCCACATCAACTCCAGCCTGATCACAGCAAGCGCCTGGTGAACCCGAGCAGTCCCTTGCAGAATCCAGGTAAATTTAGTCAGAACTTTTATATGTTTTTTGACTACGACTCCGGGACCTCCCGTTATGCCCACGATTTCGAATGCGACGTATTGACCGCAAAAACATAATGCTTGTCGCATACTGTGAGTTCAAAAAAGGACAGCATTTTTACACAAGAAACTGAAATTGTATGCCTTTTAGTCGTGTTTTTCGGATTTTGACGCCAGTTTTTCGATACAACTTACAAAAATTCTGTCATTCATGCCACATATCAATATTGTCTCGTTAATACCGAATAAAAGGAGGCATATTTTATTAAAAAATAATAAAAATTGTTGAAGTTATAACGCTTTTCCCAAAAAAAATCAATTCAACCTTGCAAGCGCTCCGGAGTAACAGAGTGTATAAGAAAGGAATATGCTCTTACTCTCATAGTGCTCGCAAGGTAGAATTGCGAATTATACGTAAAAAAATTATTCAGGTTCCTAACCTGGCCTGAACAAACTGACTGGAACATCTGTCCTTATTAGAGGGGTGTTGGTCCGTCAGAACGACCTTAGATAAAGCCGCTTTCAAGTTTTTTATCATAAATACCAAAAACTTTAACATAGATATTCTACTTTACAAACAGTAGATTTTAACTTTAGCTTTCTTATAGGATCGCGGGAATTATATTGATAACGTATGCTATTGTTAACGGGTAGAGTTACATTTGTTGCACTGAATAGAGAAACTTGCTGCGACAAGCAATTCGTTGATATGATATATGATAATGATAGAAGAAACTACTAGATTGTCCAATTTGATCGTCGAAACCGACCAATAAAGAAGCTTATTGTCCGTATTGAAGATACACCATAGGATTGCCAGAAGCCTAGAATTTCTAGGCACTGCACTTAAAGAAGTAGCAGGATGCCGCCGACGCCGTCGAGATTCAATAATAAATTCAATAATTTAATGCTTACAGGCACATTAGCTATAACCAACTTTTTAAACCCAGCTATTTTTAATCGCAACGATTTGAAGTCTGTATTGATTGATCACCCCACAGATAGACGACGGAGTAAAATTAATCAACGAGTAACCAGCCAAAGTCATCACTGATAATGGCCCCGAAATAGCTATCAATGGCTCGCATCTTGTTACGTTCGATTGGGTGACTTTCATCAATGGTACAAAATACTCAAATCATCGCGGAGCTTTCAGAAAAACTCCGGGCATGGCAGCATATCCGTTACTTAACATCAGCGGCCACAACCCCATGCACCCCATTAACAACCAAAACTTGGAGGTAATCCCAGGTCTTAAGGAGGAAGTGAAATCTTCTGGAACTACTTAAATCTGGTTCGCGGTCGGCGTAGCAGCCAGCATCTTCATAAGCTGTTCCATCCTTTTCTTTCTGATCCTGAGGAGGGGACGAGATGCGCAGGAAATCCAACAAGTCGTTGACAAGTTCCAGATGATCGAAGACGGTCATTCTTCTAAGGAGAGAATGGTTACCACTGTTAATGAGTAGCATATAAATCAGTATAAATCTTGGGAGATTATTAGATCGTCCTAATGTTTTATATGCAGATTCAGCATAAACGTCTTTAGGGGCTTTGGCTGGGTCAGAACACCTAGCAAAGTAGATGGCCACGTCATCACTTCCATATATCGCTCCTTCCCTCGATCTGTCCATTGGGCTGTCGGTATAGAATCTGTCCAGTTAGCTATAAATAGAAGGCCCAACCTCCCAACTTGAAAAAAATGCAATCAATTCTAAAAAATAGTCGAGCAATCCAGCCCTCCGATGTACGCAAAGTTAGGCTTTAAACTGAGAGACTAATTTACATTTAAACAGACAGACAGATAGATACTTTATAGGGATTAAATTCATTTATTGCGTTTAACACTTTTGACCAAAATTTTAAATTCTTAAATCCTATACTTCGAGCTTACTTCCTCCCTTTGCTTAAAGCGAAAGAACGTTTTTTTTTGTGCACACTGCGGTTTTTTAATTCTTTTATTAGATAACAATAAAAATCCGGTGCTTATTTATATTTACATACAAATTTGTATATTATTCAAATATCCGTATCGTTTCGCGTGTGCAGTTTTTTATTTGCAAATATATAATAAAATAATAAATGTATTATTTTTATATTTATTTATTATTTTTTCCAAGCATTGCCAGGCTCTGCTTCTTAATCTTTTTCTGTGTTGCTCTATTGTCGCTCAATAGAGATTTTTATACCCTGGCATAATTTTGGTCAAAAGTGTGCAACGCAGTGAAGAACACATCACCGACCCTATAAAGTATATATATGGGTAATTCTCTAATGTCGAACGCGACATTCGTACGCATTCCAACTGGAAAAAAACAATGTGCTAAGCTTGTTTTTTATTTTGACAAAAGTGAATCTAATAGGTCTTGATAAGTTGTATAATTGGTGCAAATATTATATTAATTTTGGAAGACTTTTTGTTTTTAGAATATTCAAAAAAAACTAGGGATGTCTCACGCGACAAAAAACAGAAGTTACTTTTTCAAAAACCATTTCAAAGCTGATTTTAGCGAAACCTGATGGAAAATTTGTCTGCAATCAATTTAAAAACGTTATTTATTATTTGATCTTAGTAATTCTTTTTGTTTTACTTAAAATTATTTGGTAGTTTTTTTTTTAAATTCAATTTTATTCACTGTCGCACGCGACAGTTTCTTCCCTTATATTTTTTTAGTTGCTTTTGTACTTTTAAAATAATAAAACGTGAATTTGGAGATTCTAAGTTTAATAAGAATTAATTTAGAGCTAACAAAAATTAATTTAGGTTTCAAACTTAACAAACAAGGAGGAAAATAATATAACTATATGTAATATAATAATATAATATTTTTTTAATTGGTGTCATTATTTTTAAAATTTTGTCTCCAACGCTTGCAGCTGACTTTATTATTATTTTTTTCATTCATCTGCATTAATAAAAAGCAAACAAAAAATAAAAAAAAAACAAGTAAGGAAAGCTTCGGCCGGAGCCGAAGTTTATATACCCTTGCAGTTGAAGCGCAGTCCGCTAGGTGGCGCCACGCATCTTATATTATTAGATACATAGCGGATCGTATATAGTTGGCCGATCCTTATGAAATTTGGCATATCGAATTATTTTGCCAAAAGAGGAATCCATTGAAACTCCCATCCTTCTAACTTCAAAAACAACGAAGTTATAGCGAGTTCTGATCAATCAGTTATATGGCAGCTATAGGATATAGTCGGCCGATCCTTATGAAATTTTGTACATAAGATATTTTGGTCAAATATAACATGTGTAGAAAGTCCCAACTCTCTAACTTAAAAAACACTAAAGTTATGGCATTTCCGATCAATCAGTTATATGGCAGCAATAGGATATAGTCGACCGATCCCGGCCGTTCCGACTTATGTACTACCTGCAAGGAAAATAAGGATGTGTGCAAAGTTTCAACTCGATAACTCGAAAACTGAGAGACTAGTTTGCGTAGAAACCGACAGACAGACGGACAGACGGACGGACGGACAGACGGACAGACGGACAGACGGACATGCTTATATCGACTCGGGAGGTGATCCTGATCAAGAATATATATACTTTATAGGGTCGGAGATGTCTCCTTCACTGCGTTGCACACTTTTGACCAAAATTATAATACCCTCTGCAAGGGTATAATAAAAAAATTTTTTAAATAAAAAAATTTTTTACCATGTCGCACGCGACAAACTTAAAAAACGTTTATAACCGAATGCACTACTTATGTTTCACAAAATTTTTTTTTTATACTTAAATATCCAATTTTATGTTTTGACCCAAGTTTTGATGGTCATTCGACAAATTTCTTCGACGCACTGATAACAAATGTTCTTTTTCAATGTCGCACGCGACAATGAAATAAACTGATAATCTGATAAGAAATTCTTAGTAATTAGAAATCGCATCATTTCTTTTACAATTTTGTTGTAATCTTTGGTTATTAGCCGATATTACAAATAGGACTATCAATGCAGTTTAACTCTCTTTACGAAAATTATTTAAAACAAATCGTGCCGCTGAAATGCTAAAAACTAAACTTTCGCACATTTGAGACTTTGGATTAAAATATTTCGAAATGTGTTATAAGTAAATGTTAAATATTATTAAATTAGTTAAATTTAATATGTTCCCTATAAAAATGTGTGAAAAAAACATTCTTTTATTGACTTTGAATTTTTTTGTCGCGGTTGACCTTTCGGGAGAATTACCCATATATAGAGTATATTCTTGATAAGGATCACCTTGATTGATCGGAGATCCCATAACTCTGGGTTTTTTATTTTTGGCCAACATATCTTATCTACATTTCACAGGGATTAGCTGCCATCTAACTGAACAATCGGAAATGGCACAACCTGCTATTTTTAAAGCTGCTTGGGACTGTTTTCAACATTTTTATTAGAAAATTGATTTGATGGTAAAATTCTTATAAGGATTGGATCAACTACGGCTCTACCCGAAGATAGCTTTCCTTCTTCTTATTTTCCACAGTTGCACTAACCCACAATAATCGCTCACCTTAATCTGCCGTTTTCGTTTCCAAGGTACAGTGAGCCAAGGTACTTAAATATTGAGATACAAAAAAATTTATTATAAATGATAAAAATTTATGGAATATAAACTTGTCTGGGCAATTAAGACTTGTAATAATATCTGCATCCCAGCGTACCATCCACTGCTGGCTTTATGAGAACGTTGAACACACTAAGTTTGCTGAGGCTGTAAACGCGGGGCCTCGGTATCGGATGCCATTTCACGTAGGTACGGTCTCCACTTTTGCTATAACGGTTGTCGCACTGATCAGGACAAAATGAGATCCTTCATGCGAGAGACTAAAAGATGATTTAAAAAGTTGGTTATCGGTTTTCACAAAATTAATGACCAACTCTGTGCGCTTGATTCACAGTTTAAAAGTCATCAGCTGCTAAATGAGTTTCAAAATCCTAAGAAATCCGCTGTTAGAGATGTGCTTGTGGCGAATACCGACCGACCGGGTAGACGTTTGATGGCCCAATATGGGACCACCGAACGGTGAGGGGAAGAATATCCCAGGATCTCCTCCTGATTCGGCGGTTTCCGTAAGGAAAGCCCCCAAGAGACCGGATGGGCTCCCATAAAGATCGGAAGAGAGCGGCCTTTATTCTAATGAGGGGGGACCTATCGGCGGAATCCAACACGGACCTAGCCGAGATAAAAAAATGGGCGTAAGAAACCTCGCCTGATTTTCAACCGGCAAAGGCGGGTATTAGATTGGATCCCGAGAAGCCGATGTATGTCGGAGTATGCGCCTCTGCCAAGGAGATCATTCAGAGTTCGAAAAGGCATTGGTCGACTGAAGGTGGAGCGTCCCTAGCGAAGAAAAAAAGGTGCAGACACAGAAGGCAAATATATTTTTTGCCGAAGTAACGATGGGCTCCAAGGATGGAATGAACCCCAAAGAGCTTTGACGGAAGATGCTGAATGAGCTACATGCGCTAATGGAACAGATGCTCAAGAGCGGAGGACGTCCACCAGATTGCGAAGACGCAGGGTGGTACCAGGGTAGTGTCAAGGTGATAGCGTGCCAAGATGCGAGGTCAGTAAACCTGTATAAACGTCTCTGGGAGAGGTTTACCCAGGAGCATCATTAGGGGCGGAAGACTGGGATAAGATTCCCGGGAAACCGAGGGCCCGCAAATAGCTGACAGAGAAGCTGGCAGACCCAACTACTATTCTGGCCATGTTGAGGATGTGCAACCCCACACTCCCCACGGCGGACTGGATGATCGCCAAGTTGGAAGAAGAAGTGGGGTTACGGCGCCCGATGGTCGTCAAACTAAACGAGGAAACAGTGAAGATCCTGGCCAGACTTGGAGAAACCGACCGAAGAGGGGCGCGCTGAAGGAAAGGTACACCACGGAGAAGAGTGACTTGGAGCCGTCGGAATGGAGGAGAAGTCACTGGCAGGCTTCTAAAGGATGTCAAATCAATCAATTTCCACCACAGTAAGGAAGCGGCCGTTGCCCTCCTGTTCCACATCGCTGAGAGTGGAGCTGACGTGGCTCTCATCCACGAATCCATGGAGACAGGATTCTTGGTTTGGGGGCGTTAGTTTTTAGCACTTACATCCAGGAGACATCAGAGGCCTCTCGCATAATTAAGATCCTCTCAAATACAGCCCCCAATGTAGGCTATATAAAAACTCCGGATGGGCAGTGGACTTCAGAACAGTTTTTACTACTGGCATTTATTTATTTTTTTGCCAATGAACTTATTCTTAGATGACTACTATACAATCTAACTTACATACTTCTTAAAAAATGCGTAACCAGTAAGCCGCTTAAAGCATGTTTTTCTGAACCCCACTTATGTCGGCGGTAACGAATCAAAGTAAGATAATGCTCGATCTATAGGCTCTTCCAAAAACCCCGCATGGCATACGCCCTAGGCATTATAAAATTTAAATGGCTGGAAAATTTTAATTTGTTATCAAAAATGACGCCTAGATGAACCACCTCCTCTTTTAGTTGAATTTCTTCTCTTAGGTGTCCCGCGGAAACTGTGGGTGATAGAACCTTTGTTTGTTCTGGACTTTGGTTCAGGGGAGCTTAAAGGTTATAGAGCAGGAGAAATTATGCGTGGAGATTTTTTGCTGTTGGCCTGTGTAATCATTGTTTTTAATATATTCCTTAAATTTCCTGTTGGTGTTAATTTATGTTGTAAACTAAATTAATATGTTAAGTAACATTACATTATTAATATTGCAAACTATATTTAATAATTAGTCACCCTGGAATTCGATACTTAGTGCTTTTTTATGAAAGCCTCTAAGCTATCAAGGAATCGCGCGTATTTTGTGACAGACTAAAATATAGCTCTAAGATATTTTGGTCAAATATAACATGTGTAGAAAGTCCCAACCCTCTAACTTAAAAAACACTAAAGTTATGGCATTTCCGATCAATCAGTTATATGGCAGCAATAGGATATAGTCGACCGATCCCGGCCGTTCCGACTTATGTACTACCTGCAAGGAAAATAAGGATGTGTGCAAAGTTTCAACTCGATAACTCGAAAACTGAGAGACTAGTTTGCGTAGAAACCGACAGACAGACGGACAGACGGACGGACGGACAGACGGACAGACGGACATGCTTATATCGACTCGGGAGGTGATCCTGATCAAGAATATATATACTTTATAGGGTCGGAGATGTCTCCTTCACTGCGTTGCACACTTTTGACCAAAATTATAATACCCTCTGCAAGGGTATAATAAAAAAATTTTTTAAATAAAAAAATTTTTTTTTTTTAATTTTTTTAAATAAAAAAATTTTTTACCATGTCGCACGCGACAAACTTAAAAAACGTTTATAACCGAATGCACTACTTATGTTTCACAAAAATTTTTTTTTATACTTAAATATCCAATTTTATGTTTTGACCCAAGTTTTGATGGTCATTCGACAAATTTCTTCGACGCACTGATAACAAATGTTCTTTTTCAATGTCGCACGCGACAATGAAATAAACTGATAATCTGATAAGAAATTCTTAGTAATTAGAAATCGCATCATTTCTTTTACAATTTTGTTGTAATCTTTGGTTATTAGCCGATATTACAAATAGGACTATCAATGCAGTTTAACTCTCTTTACGAAAATTATTTAAAACAAATCGTGCCGCTGAAATGCTAAAAACTAAACTTTCGCACATTTGAGACTTTGGATTAAAATATTTCGAAATGTGTTATAAGTAAATGTTAAATATTATTAAATTAGTTAAATTTAATATGTTCCCTATAAAAATGTGTGAAAAAAACATTCTTTTATTGACTTTGAATTTTTTTGTCGCGGTTGACCTTTCGGGAGAATTACCCATATATAGAGTATATTCTTGATAAGGATCACCTTGATTGATCGGAGATCCCATAACTCTGGGTTTTTTATTTTTGGCCAACATATCTTATCTACATTTCACAGGGATTAGCTGCCATCTAACTGAACAATCGGAAATGGCACAACCTGCTATTTTTAAAGCTGCTTGGGACTGTTTTCAACATTTTTATTAGAAAATTGATTTGATGGTAAAATTCTTATAAGGATTGGATCAACTACGGCTCTACCCGAAGATAGCTTTCCTTCTTCTTATTTTCCACAGTTGCACTAACCCACAATAATCGCTCACCTTAATCTGCCGTTTTCGTTTCCAAGGTACAGTGAGCCAAGGTACTTAAATATTGAGATACAAAAAAATTTATTATAAATGATAAAAATTTATGGAATATAAACTTGTCTGGGCAATTAAGACTTGTAATAATATCTGCATCCCAGCGTACCATCCACTGCTGGCTTTATGAGAACGTTGAACACACTAAGTTTGCTGAGGCTGTAAACGCGGGGCCTCGGTATCGGATGCCATTTCACGTAGGTACGGTCTCCACTTTTGCTATAACGGTTGTCGCACTGATCAGGACAAAATGAGATCCTTCATGCGAGAGACTAAAAGATGATTTAAAAAGTTGGTTATCGGTTTTCACAAAATTAATGACCAACTCTGTGCGCTTGATTCACAGTTTAATAGTCATCAGCTGCTAAATGAGTTTCAAAATCCTAAGAAATCCGCTGTTAGAGATGTGCTTGTGGCGAATACCGACCGACCGGGTAGACGTTTGATGGCCCAATATGGGACCACCGAACGGTGAGGGGAAGAATATCCCAGGATCTCCTCCTGATTCGGCGGTGTCCGTAAGGAAAGCCCCCAAGAGACCGGATGGGCTCCCATAAAGATCGGAAGAGAGCGGCCTTTATTCTAATGAGGGGGGACCTATCGGCGGAATCCAACACGGACCTAGCCGAGATAAAAAAATGGGCGTAAGAAACCTCGCCTGATTTTCAACCGGCAAAGGCGGGTATTAGATTGGATCCCGAGAAGCCGATGTATGTCGGAGTATGCGCCTCTGCCAAGGAGATCATTCAGAGTTCGAAAAGGCATTGGTCGACTGAAGGTGGAGCGTCCCTAGCGAAGAAAAAAAGGTGCAGACACAGAAGGCAAATATATTTTTTGCCGAAGTAACGATGGGCTCCAAGGATGGAATGAACCCCAAAGAGCTTTGACGGAAGATGCTAAATGAGCTACATGCGCTAATGGAACAGATGCTCAAGAGCGGAGGACGTCCACCAGATTGCGAAGACGCAGGGTGGTACCAGGGTAGTGTCAAGGTGATAGCGTGCCAAGATGCGAGGTCAGTAAACCTGTATAAACGTCTCTGGGAGAGGTTTACCCAGGAGCATCATTAGGGGCGGAAGACTGGGATAAGATTCCCGGGAAACCGAGGGCCCGCAAATAGCTGACAGAGAAGCTGGCAGACCCAACTACTATTCTGGCCATGTTGAGGATGTGCAACCCCACACTCCCCACGGCGGACTGGATGATCGCCAAGTTGGAAGAAGAAGTGGGGTTACGGCGCCCGATGGTCGTCAAACTAAACGAGGAAACAGTGAAGATCCTGGCCAGACTTGGAGAAACCGACCGAAGAGGGGCGCGCTGAAGGAAAGGTACACCACGGAGAAGAGTGACTCTTGGAGCCGTCGGAATGGAGGAGAAGTCACTGGCAGGCTTCTAAAGGATGTCAAATCAATCAATTTCCACCACAGTAAGGAAGCGGCCGTTGCCCTCCTGTTCCACATCGCTGAGAGTGGAGCTGACGTGGCTCTCATCCACGAATCCATGGAGACAGGATTCTTGGTTTGGGGGCGTTAGTTTTTAGCACTTACATCCAGGAGACATCAGAGGCCTCTCGCATAATTAAGATCCTCTCAAATACAGCCCCCAATGTAGGCTATATAAAAACTCCGGATGGGCAGTGGACTTCAGAACAGTTTTTACTACTGGCATTTATTTATTTTTTTGCCAATGAACTTATTCTTAGATGACTACTATACAATCTAACTTACATACTTCTTAAAAAATGCGTAACCAGTAAGCCGCTTAAAGCATGTTTTTCTGAACCCCACTTATGTCGGCGGTAACGAATCAAAGTAAGATAATGCTCGATCTATAGGCTCTTCCAAAAACCCCGCATGGCATACGCCCTAGGCATTATAAAATTTAAATGGCTGGAAAATTTTAATTTGTTATCAAAAATGACGCCTAGATGAACCACCTCCTCTTTTAGTTGAATTTCTTCTCTTAGGTGTCCCGCGGAAACTGTGGGTGATAGAACCTTTGTTTGTTCTGGACTTTGGTTCAGGGGAGCTTAAAGGTTATAGAGCAGGAGAAATTATGCGTGGAGATTTTTTGCTGTTGGCCTGTGTAATCATTGTTTTTAATATATTCCTTAAATTTCCTGTTGGTGTTAATTTATGTTGTAAACTAAATTAATATGTTAAGTAACATTACATTATTAATATTGCAAACTATATTTAATAATTAGTCACCCTGGAATTCGATACTTAGTGCTTTTTTATGAAAGCCTCTAAGCTATCAAGGAATCGCGCGTATTTTGTGACAGACTAAAATATAGCTCTACAAATTTGCATGTTTAAACTATCTCAATTATTAAGAATCCCCATTTAAAAAATAAAATATATAATAAAATATAAATAATTTTTAAATATAAATAAAAATATTGAATATTAAATGTTTATTTTGAGACTGAGATATTAAAAAAAAATTACAGTAAACAAAAATCAACTCATAATAAAGATTTTTCTGCTTGGAATCAAACCTACGACCTCACGATTAACATGCAGATACCTTAATCATTAAACCATGTAAAGTTTTGTAAAGTTTTCCGCGCAAAACATTTTGAATGAAAAAAAATATTAGTGATTAATAACTAATATCGAATATGCGTATTTTCGAACTCTAGCAGCAGCAGAGGGTCGGAAGAATTACTTCGCCTACCTTATATTGACGTACGAAGGGCAAACCTTATTGAATTGTTTTTGTTTTTCGAACGTAATTTGACATAACGGCCGGAAAAGGCGGTGATAGGAATTTCAGTACTGATGGGATGCAACAAAAATATTTGTTTAAGAATTTATACTTTGAGAGGTTATTAAAGTTTTTGTGAAAAAGATGAGTTACGTCTATCATAAAGTCGGGAAACTCGACTATTTCTATCCTTCCTTGTTTTCTTATTAAATACGTAGATCGTTATTCCTCTAAATTAATTTATTTGATAATGATGCAAAAACCATAAATATATAAGGTAAACTTTCACCCGTATTTTCGGAATTATTTAGTAGTTTTATTAAAAGAAGAACATAAATCAAACAATCTTTGTAGAATAGAAATGAATCGCATCTGACCATCTTTTTAACCAAAGATTATTATAATACACAGATGGGACATCTGGGCCCAAAACGCAATAAATTTTTCCCTTCAGCTTGTTATTGAGAGGGGAGCATACATGCATACGATTCTATTATTAGAATTCTTGTATCGGTGTGCCTTTGCATGTAAGAAAGTCACTGCACGCGCGACTGCGTAAATTTGTTTTGGCTTTCAAAATTTAAATTGACGATTGCAGCTTCTGCCGAATAAGAAAAAGCATAATGAAAATCGCTTTCACTGTTCACTGCTTTCATGAAGTCAATTATTGTGCAAAGAGTATAAAGATACTGGTTTAATAACTTATTTTTGCCAGTTCAAATCGTAGCCGGTAAGCAAATTTTTCTTTTTTTTTTCCATGACAATTAGCATATCCGCGTTTTCTTTGTGTTTTTTTTTTGCGCGCGGTTCCCACTGCATACGTACAGCCCACCTCCCGTCCAACCGACCGAGGGACGTTGCAGCGTGACGTACTTCTTGAATCGCGGGAATAGATCCGAGATAGATAAGCGAGGATTAGGAGAAAGATATTACGAGGAAAAGTGTTGCACAGATAAGGCGGTTAATATAAGCGATTTAAGATTGTTAGTAGGGAAAAGTGACAAGATGTGGTAGAGACCATTGTAGTCCGAACATAATACCCTGAACGGATCGTGTTGGGCATATGTCGAACTACAATGGCTAAGGAGCAGAGGACGAAAGTTTCTGGTCCTTCTACTAGGAATGTTAAAATTTAAGCGTGTTAGTAAATGCTGGCTGTCTATATTTCCATAAATAAGATTATATAAAAACATGACACCCAGCATCGTTCTACGATTTGTTAATGATGGTAAGTTGATTAGTAAAAGTCTACTATGATAAGAGGGGAGGTAAAGATTTGCATCCCAATAATCCCCCTAAGCGCAAAAGTAAGGAAGTTTTTTTGTACAGATTCAATGTGATCTTGGTGTACTCCATATTGAGGACTCCAGACACACGATCCATACTCAAGAATCGGACGGACCAATGATGTATATAACGTTTTAGTTATGTACGGGTCATTAAATTCTTTTGACCATCTTTTAATAAAACCAAGCACATCCATAGCTTTATTAACCATGGTAGATACATGGTCGGTAAATTTAAGTTTCAAATCTAATAGGACACCTAGATCGTTAACCTGAGTTAATCGTTCTAAGGCGTTCCCATAGAAAAAGTACACAGCCTGGTGAGGACTAGATCGGTAAAAAGACATAAGTTTACATTTCGATCCATTAAGCTTTAGGTTATTTGCTAAGCACCAATTTTGAAGTTTATCCAAATCGGATTGAAGTCTAGACTGGGCGCTAGTGAATTTATACTGAAGGCATAGCTTAATGTCATCAGCGTACATAAGTACAAGTGAATTAGTTAAGGCAAGGGGCAAGTCGTTAATAAACAGAGTAAAAAGTAGGGGTCCAAGATGGCTTCCTTGGGGCACCCCCGATGTAGCGCGGACTAAACGCAAGGTAACATCTTTAAAGAAAACACGTTGGGTTCTCCCTGATAAGTAGCTCGAAATCCACATAAGAAGATCAGTTGGGAATCCCAAAAGACTGAGTTTACTTATAAGAAGCGAATGGTTAACAGAGTCAAATGCTTTACTGAAGTCAGTGTATATGACGTCTGTTTGTAAGCCATTCCGGAAGCCATCCGTGATAAAAGATGTTAGCTCCAATAAGTTGGTAGTGGTGGAGCGGCGCTTCATGAAGCCATTCTGGCACGGAGTTATTATTGAACTACATAGGTGTTGCAAATGTGGAGTGATTAGTTTTTCAAAAAGCTTTGGAATTGCTGACAATTTAGAGATGCCTCTATAATTAGCAGTGTCAGATTTTTTCCCTTTTTTATGCAGCGGAATAATGAAGGATTCCTTCCACATAAGGGGAAAGATCGAAGTTTCCAGCAATAGATTAAAGAGTTTAACAAGCGGTTTGCACAGTGCCTCGGCGCAGTACTTCAGAACACAGCCTGGTACTACATCAGGGCCTGGCGAATACACGGGCTTAACCTTAAGAAGATCCGATAACACACCACTTTGATCGAAAGATGGGCAAAATATAAGGTTGGCTGATTGGATATTATAAGTGTAAGGCTGAGCTAAACTGCTGCAAGGTGAATAGGTAGTTTAAAAAAACTGTGCAAAGAGATCGGCCATTGCCTGATCGATGTTTGCATAAGAGTTCTGAAACGTAAGCAGTGGGGGAAAAGATACATGTTTACGCTTAGTGTTTACAAAGTTATAAAACTGCTTCGGATCCTGAGTAAACTGAATCCTGCAGCGGCGAATATAACTCCTATAACATTCTGCGTTATGCACGGTGAAATTGGACCGAGCTACTAAGTATCTTGAATAACTAACTGTACAGCCAGATAATCTATTTTGTTTAAAAGTCTACTCATATTATTCTTTAAATTTATAAGGTGCCTTGTATACCAAGGCGGATTCGTTGAAGCGGACGGATATTTCCACGGCACGCAAGCGTCGAAAAATATGTTCAAAGTGTAATAAAATTTTTTTAATGCGATGTTTATATCCTCGCATGCAAGTAAATCAGACCAATAAAATTCCAAAATTAACTTATTTAATTTCGTAAAGTCAGCCTTACGAAAGAAACGAACTTTCTGAGTTTTAACTGTAGACTTAAGGTCAAAAAAGTAATTATTTTCGATTGAAACCTCAAGAGTGGGATGATATGGATCCTCAGGGTTAGAAAGGGGCAAAGTTCTGGAAAGAGTAATTCCATCAGGATCAGAAACGAAACATAAGTCCAACAGCCGACCTAAAGAATTTCTAACGTGGTTAATTTGCCCGAGTGACATGTCGAACATGCCCTCAGGGAAGTCATGGTGGGAGTTAAGCTGTAAAGACGGTGAATTATCAACATTTGACCACATAAGTTCTGGGATATTAAAGTCACCCAGAGCTATCAGCTGGTCACCATCAGACAGACGATCGAAAACCAAACGAATAGCGGACAAATGTTGCCAGTATGTTGGCGGTTCGGACGAAGGTGGTATGTACGAACAGGTAACATACAAAGATTGATCGGACAAAGTGATTTTGATGCAAAGAAATTCAATGTTACCAAACTCTTGTGATTTTACCTCTTCAGAAGCGAATTTGGAGTCTACAGAAATTAGCACTCCTCCTCCCCTTCGCAAAGTTCTATCACATCTAAAAGTGGTGTACCTACTAGGAAAAACTTCGGAGCTTAAGATCTCCGGCTTTAACCAAGTTTCTGTAAATACTATAATGTGGGATGCAAAAAAAGAACTATCAGAATACAGTTTGGGAAGTTTACTACGTAACCCTCTTGTATTCTGATAGGTAAGTGTTAATGAAGACATTAGTTTTTTGAGATTGAGGAAGATGAGGTGGAAGGTTGATCAGTGGCCTTAACATGTGGGAGTTTTACACGCACAGGTTTGGTTATCTTTTTTTTCACCGTACTTGGTTGATGTTCTTGGACGAAAATGTTCTCTGGCCTTAAGCTGGCGGAACAGATCGTCTTGAACATCTGCAAGGGCACACGTATTTTGAAAGATGACGTGTGCCTGGTGTAAGAATATTTGAATTTTGTAATATCCACCACCTTTATGTCGGCTTTTTCTTTGGCTTTGATGTAAGCCGAGATATCAATCTCCGAAGTATCAGGGGCAAGCCGGGAAACAAAAATGTGTTTCGATGGTGGGATCACCTGCAAGGGTTTTGGTGCCGCCGTAACTAATACTGCGGCATCAGTGCTTACCGGGGGTCCGGACGGTTTATTACCCTGTTTGGTGACTGTTACAGGAGTTTCAATTATTGGGTCTGGGATCACTTGAAGCGATGCCACAGAGGACATATCGGACAATTGCTCATTGATTCCGAGACATTCGGAAGCCGAATTTTTCTCAGGTCCGGCCCTTGGGGTGGCCAGAGATATAAGCGGCTGCATAGTTGTCGGCTGAGCAGGCTGAAGATTATTCGACCCGAGAACATCACTAAAAGCGGATTTCTTACGCTTTGGAGACTCATTTAGTAGTTGAAGGCTACTAAACTGAGTATCAAGCGCACAGAGTTGGTCATTGATTTTTCGAAAACCACTAATCAACTCCTTGAAACCGCTTTTAGTCTGCCTCATGAACGTCCTCATTTCGTCCTGAACAGCACGACAACCATCACAGCAAAAGTGGAGACCAGACCTACGCGAGATTGCATCCGAAACTGAGGCCGTGAACCCGGCACACTTAGCGTGTAAAACGTTTTCACAGAGCCAGCAATGGATGGTAGGCTGGGAAGACGAGATTGTCTTATTGCAAGACTTTAATGGACAGACCAATTTAAAATCCATAATTATTAAAAATTTAAATAATTAATTTATTAAAATTTATTTAAAATTAAATAATTAATTTATTCAAAATTATTAAAAATTAAATAATTAATTTATTAAAAATTATTAAAAAAATTAATAATTAATTTAAAAATATTATTTGATTTTATTAATGAGGAACCTTGAACCACTGTACCAAGGAAAAGAGAAGGGGAGATTAAAGAGAGCAGTTAGTGCAAGTTAGTAAGATTTAAAGAAATAGAGATAAGAATCTCTATTGAGCGAGAGTAGAAGCAAAAGAATAGCAACAACACCGTAGGAGATGAAGAAGCAGAGCAGGGCTATGTTTGGAAAGTAAATTAAATAAATAATTATTTTACCTCCAAATATATCACTGCACACGCGAAGCGATACGGATCTAAAAAATTGCAATTTGTTTTTATATCAGTAAAGAAATAAACACCGATTGTTTATAGAAAGCTTATTGCAAGTTTTACAAAAACGTAGTGCGCACAAAAAAAAACACGTCCGTCCGCTTTAAGATAAAGAGAGGAACTTTTGTAACTGGAGTAACTGGAAAATTCGACAAATTACAAATAAAATCTACCACTTCGCTGTTCCTGACTCAGTTTTGGATTGGGAAATATATTTTAAATCAAGGCCGATGTCATGAAGCTCATGAAATTAAGGAGTATGGATAGTAGACGAGAGATTAACCCAAATCTCTTTGCTCTTAAACTGTGAGACTTTGGTCAATGTTAGCGTTTTAACATTTCAACGCTCCAAAGATGTAAAATTTTAAAAATAGAATTCTCGTTTTTTCTCTCACATCGGCCGGGCACTCATTCGCACATTTCAATTTTTACAGCGTGTTGCACTACGAAATGAGGCCACAAGTTATGAATGTTAAGATGCTACAATATTTCATTTTTATACCCTTGCAGAGGGTATTATAATTTTGTTCAAAAGTGTGCAACGCAGTTAAGGTATAAAAATATAAAGTATGTATATTCTTCCCTATAAATATTCCTATAAAGTATGTACATATATTCTTCATCAGGATCACTCCCTGAGTCGATATTAGCATGCCCGTCTGTCTGTTTTTACGCAAGCTAGTCTCTCAGCTTTAAAGCTATCGAGTTGAAACTTTGCACACATCCTTCTTTTGTTTGCAGGCAGTTTATAAATCGGAACGGTGGGGATCCGGTGACTATATCCTATAGCTGCCATATAACTGATTGATCGGAAATGCCATAACTGTGGTGTTTTTAAGTTGGCGGGTTGGGACTTTCCACACATGTTATATTTGGCTAAAATATCTTATCTACAAAATTTCATAAAGATCGGCCGACTATATCCTATAGCTGTCATAGAACGATCGGAATTTGTAAACATCTATACTATGGGGCCTCCGATGTCAACGGGCTGGAAGGTCATTTCTTCTTAATCGGGATTGTTGACTAACTTGGTTTACCAATCTGGCTAGAGGATTTTGGTGCGTGGAGAGTTTCCTTTTGTATTTTTCCTGGAGTTGAGAAATTTCGACTTTGACAAGAGGTATACCTAGGTCTTTATGGATATCTTCATTGCGAATATACCATGGAGCTCCTGTGATGGTTCTGAGCACTTTAGACTGTGCCCTTTGGATAACGTCTATATTGCTACTGCTTGCATTGCCCCAAAGTTCGGAGCCATACTTCCAGATAGGCTTTATGACTGAATTGTAGAGTAGTACTTTATATTCCAGTCGAAGTGGGGAACGAGGGTTGATAAGCCAGTGCAGTCCTCTGGATTTATGGTATAATTGGTCCCATTTTGCTTCAATATGTTTTTTCCATGTAAGACGCCTGTCCAGGTGGACGCCGAGATATGTGACCTCATTCATAGAGGGGACTATGGTATTGTTTAGAGTTGGAGCGGGACAGTTTTGTCTGTTGAGAGTAAAGGTAATGTGTTTAGATTTTTCACCGTTTATCTTTATACGCCAGTCCGCCATCCATGTTTATATTAGTGCAAGGTGAGAGGAGAGGCTTCTGGATGCCTCCAGCGGGCATTTAGATGCTTTTAGTATGGGTGTATCATCGGCAAATGTTGACATAGTTAGACGCTGGTCTGTTGGGATACCTGCTGTATATAGAAGATATAGGGTGGGGCCGAGGACGCTTCCTTGGGGTAGGCCCGCCTTAATTTCGAACTCTTCTGTTGTAAAGTTTTTTTGTTTTACAGTGAACACTCGATTAAGCAGGTATGTTTTGAGCAGCTCATGACAGTTTTGTGGGAGTAATAGTTTTATTTTTTACATAAGTCCTTGCAGCCAGACTCGGTCAAATGCCTGGGATATGTCCAGAAATATAGCAGAACAGTATTCTCGCTGTTCATAGGCGGTTCGAATTTCAGATGTGATATGGTTCACCTGCTCTATGGTTCCATGGTTTTCTCGGAAGCAAATTGATGTTCCGGGATTATATTATTCGAAGTCATATGAGGCGTGATACGGAGCAGTATAAGTTTCTCAAAAAGCTTTGATAAGCATGAAAGTAGACTATATGAAGAGGCCAAAGCTTTGTCTTTCCCTGGTTTCGGTATCATTATTATAATGGATTTCTTCCATTGTTGAGGGGAAGTGGCTAAGCTTTGTAATAGAGTTAAATAGAATATTTATATAATTGATGGCGCACGCAGGGAGCTCCATAATCATTTTCGGCGCAATGAGGTCATACCCTGGAGACTTTTTTGGCTTGAGGTGCTCTTTGATGACCTTAGTGATTTCAGTTTTTTGAAATTCTATAGCTTAAATTGGATCTGGAATTGGTAGCTCTGGAAGAATGGAAGGAGAGGCTGCTTGATTTGGAGTAAATTTGGAGAGTACAAAGGTGACTAGCAAAGACGCTTGCTTTTTCTTCATCGCTGCGCGCCCAAGATCCATCTGGTTTTCGAAGGGGCATATCTGCTTCTATGGGCGGCTTTAAGTTAGGATGGGCTTTCCATAGAGGGCACCTGGTACTTTTTGGGGAAAGCTGTTCAATGTATGATTTTTGAGCAAGTTCTTCTCTGCTCCGTAGGACCTTTGTGAGCCTTCGTGTCGCTGTTTTTAGCCTTTCCTTTGAAGAAGGGGATCTGTGTGTCTCCCATTTACGGCGGAGCTGCCGCTTTTCTCGGACTAGATTTTCTATATAGGAATTTGTGGCGGAGTATGGAGGTTTTTCTGTGGTCGCAGGAGTCGAGAGCTTTGCTGCTGAGGTCATCATGTCTTCCAGGTGGTTGACTGCATCTTGAATGTCCTTGCTACAGTTAATTGACGGTCTTATGTTTATGTGAGAGCTTATGTACTTTTTGTACCTAAGCCAGTTTGTCCTTTTTGATGTGAGATAAATTTGATTATTTTGTAATTCGGCATGTTGAAATATATGAAGAAGGACAACTGAATGGTCAGACGATAGGTCATCCAAAGGTTCGGCTCGAATGATGCTTCGTGGAATTTTTCTAGTGATCGCAAAGTCAATTAGGTCTGGCTTCTTCCGTGGGTCCGCTGGCCAGTATGTAGGCTTTCCCGGTGATAGAAAGTCGAGTTTATTTCCTGGCTGTATCAAAGCGTTGTATAGTTGTCTACCCTTTGGGTTGGTTATGCGAGAACCCTAGTGTGGGTGCTTGGCATTGCAGTCGCCGCCTGCTATAAAGCAATCGCCTACTGTATCAAAGAATTGCATAAACTCCATATCAGATATGCAGAAACGTGGTGAGCAGTATAGGGCAGTATATGCAGCTAGGTTTAGATGACCTCCCATGGTCTGAATTCGCATTGAAGTTGACTGCAAGGAATTTGTAGCAACTCGTTGGAGGGAATGGTGTTTTATGCGCTGCTTTATGAGGATCCCAGTTCCTCCATAAGCCTTCCCATCTGGATGATTTGTTGCATGAAATATATTGCCCGTCAGATAGAAGTTGCTTTTGTTCGTTAGATGAGTCGGAGAGGAGCATAATATCGATATTATTATCATCAAGAAATGTCTTAAGTTCATTTTTGCGCTTTGAAATGCCGTTAGCATTCCATAGACAGATTTTCAAATAAGCCATCTAATTGGATTTTTGTTTGACTAAAAGCTCCCTTAGTCGATATTTGTTTCGCATGAGCTCCTGCATATTAATTTGCATTGTGACCATTAAACTTATAAAAGTGGACAACATTCCTTTGTAACGGATAACCTAGAGCAGATGCTAGTCCCGACTGAGCGTTGCACGCATTTGTAATCCGGCTCTGTCTCGTCGGCAAGTGTAGGGGTGTTCGATGAGCTGCAGTTTTGGGGTGCTCTTAGAATCCTAAATATTCGAAATATGCGTGCAAAATAGTTTGCCATTCTGGCCGGAAAAAGAAAGATAAGCTCAACACAGCAAAATAGCGAAGGTTAAGAGACAGATAAAGAACCAAAAATAACAAACAATCTTACACCCCCAGGTTGCATTGGGGCGTTTTTGGCCCATCCTACCATGGCCTATACTTCCGTCTATCATATCTGCTAGGCCCCTTATTCTTGCAGGCTTCTACGGCGGCTTCTCGATCAGCATGGAGAACAGGGTTAATTATTCATACATTATAAAATATGGTTTATTAATAATTAAAATTAGGATCTATCTTAAGATATATGTGTATATGTGTGCGTATTTTGTTATTCATAAATGTAAATTTTATAAATCAGTGAAAGATCTAGAATTAGTTTTAATAAATTTGAACAGAAAATTTCGTTACATGTAGCCAATTAATAGTTTTTAACGATAATAGATCTATGAAAAATCTTCAAACTGAATTTCAGAAGAGAACAAGGCAAATTTATATGTAAATAGAATTTTAACTTTGATTGAGTTTACTTTTAGATTTTAAACTTTACTTTACTTTACGTTAAATGAATATCATTCTGTGTTTTTACTAAAATATGAAATGGTATTAAGACAAGAGAGTCTGCAGAGCAGCTGATGCATATAAACATAGTTTTGTTGTTGTGCCAACACTCACCAAAACATTATTTAGCGTAACCGCTCACCTGCTGATCCACCGATGAAAGCGCTTCCATGAGTGTTGCAGCTGAAAACTTAGGCATAAGGGAATAGCACAAAAACAAGTCTTAAGGTTATCTTGCTTATACAATATGCACTCGCCGTTTACATTATTTCTAGCAGCTTTTCATCTACTAATTCTCTTCTACGATGATAGATGTAGTCTAATTCTCTGTTTCCAAATTTTCATATAATTCTCTCTGCAATATTCGTTGGTATTTATGCGATCTTATAATATAATTTCTTCTCTTAATATTCTACATGTGAGCCTTTACTTTTACTTGAACTTGCAAGAATTTTATCTTATACATACTTCTTGACAGATACTAAGTTGAGTTTTTTCCTTATAATCGAATTTAGCTAGCATTTAATTACAAAATTAGTTCACTTCTTGGTATTCAAAATTCCAGTATTTCTTCCATTTTTTGATTATTTTCTATTTATTCTAAAGCATGTGTTTTAATGTATGTTTATATTTCATCGTTTTATGCCGCACTGAGAGAAATTTTTAGCAATTCAATTTTACATGACATTATTTATAAAATTATTTAATTGCCTTTAAGCGTAAAATTAGTCATAATTTCGTCACATAACACACTGTGAGAAAATTTTTAATATAATATTTTTAATCTTTTAAAACTTTACTTTTACATATTAATTTTAATTCGTGCTCTTCTTGTTTTTGTTGTTTTTAACCTTTAATTTAATCTATCTATTCATGATGCTGCTGACGGCTCCTGATGGGCTGCACTGAGACTCCTGAATCCACTTTTCCAATGTTTCCCTTCTCCCAGTGTATTGAGTTAGGGAAACGGCGCTTAAAGCGGCGTTCGAACGCCTAGCTGGACTTGGGAACACCGACAATTTGGAGGGGCAGGCTCTAACTTTTTGTAGGCCGCCTAAATGTGAAAACCTGAGTCAATACCCTTCTAAAAAAACCACTTTCTCAAACACTCACCCAGATGAACCACAGGATGGTTTAAAAGATGCCAGGGAATTTTCCTCCTGGTTTAATTTTTAGAATTTAGACTTTAGGCACACTTTAGACTTAAAGCAGATCTTATGATCTTAGCTGACTTTATTTGTTACAACAACACTTCACTGGCTGTACCTTTCCTATGGAGGGTCAGATCGAAAAGAAATCCACGAGGGACATCAAGGCTGCTCGAAAGGTTATATCCGTTTCATATATACGTATATATATATATACATATATGCTCTGCAGCTTCGATAAGTCATGTTATCGATAGTCTTCATACGAATTTCGACTACCTATGGGTGATTCGTAACCCCCATATGGCAATACTAGAGTGTTTCGTCTATCCCCCGCTAGATGGCGTATTCCTAAATCCCTTCTTTTCAAACCTATTCGTTACAACACCCCCCACCAAAATCTGACTTGGGGGTAAACTCACCAAGCAGATCCCGCCATTATTACTGGCGCAAATCTTTTGCATGATAGCGTCCGACTAATTTTCCTTGCAGATCTTCAATCTCATAATAGGAATTTCCCAATGTATGCCGTACGCGAGCGTTCAGAAATGCTGGCCCTAATTTTGCGTTGTAGCCCGATTGAAAGGAACTTTGCTTAAAATTACGGCGAAAGACTTCTTGGCCATTAGCAAAACTTACTTCCCTTGATCTCAGATTATATCGCTCCCTGTTCTTGCTGTCCTGCTGTTGAGAAAGTTTCTTTGCTTTAACTCGAGCCAATTCAAGTGAGTCTTCCCTACTGAATGCTACTCTAGGGAATGCTACCTCTATTCTGCAAAATCTCAAGAGACCTTAACAAAGCATATGTACCCCCTGATGTTACCATATGCTGGCCAAACACCATATAATAGGGTGAAGTACCAAATGCTGAATGGGTGGATGACCTTAAAGCACAGCAAATGCTGCTTAAATTTGCATCCCAGTCTTTTTGGCTGATATCAACATAAGATCGAATTGCCGTAATTATTGATCGGTTAACGCGTTCTGACGCATTTGCTTGTGGCGAATGGATAGCAGTCAGCTTGTGGGTAATCCTATGTTCCCTCAAAAGCTTTTGAAATTGTTCTGATCTGAACTGCGAACCATTATCCGATACAACTGTTTCTGGAACCCCGCAGAGGTGAAACAACTCTTTTAGATACTTAATCACGACTGCTGCTTCCAATTTCTTAACGGCTTTGACAAATACAAACTTTGAAAAATGGTCTAAGACTATAAAGATAGCTATATTCCCACTCCTTGAACGAGGATATGGACCTTGGAAATCAATATAAATCCGTTGAAAGAATCTTCTAGACTCTGGAGGACCCATTTGAGGTCTTAAGGGACTATTGGGTGCCTTAGAGGTCTTACAAGATTCACACCCGCCTATATACGCCTTAACTTCTCCCACTAAGCTGGGCCAGTAATAATAGCGTCTTACTCGCTCCAGCGTCTTGTGAACTCCGCCGTGAGATGCAAGCGGATGATCATGCGCGTTCTTCAAAACATCACGTACCAGTTGTACGGGTACCCACAGCTTCCAAATATATACGTCGTGGAGCGGCTCACCTGTTGCATGTTCTGAGCGTCTATAAACTAATCCGTCCACAAAACTATCTATCAGACTCGTATACTTGGGACTTCTAAAATGTTCCGAGGCGGTGTCTACTAACAACCCATGAGAGGCATCTATACTTGCCAACTCGTCCTCATTTACTCTCGAAAGGGCATCCGGAACGACATTCAGCGACCCTTTACGATGCTCAATAGTGAACCTAAACGCCTGTAACTTGAGGGCCCATCTCGCTAAACGGGAATGCAGATCCGTTTGACTCATCAACCACTTGAGCGATGCGTGATCGGTTACGATCGTAAAGTCGTGTTACAGAGTAATTTCGCTGGGCTTTGTTAAGCTTTTTAGACACATAAGCGATTGGGTACTCATCTCCATCGTCTGTCTTCTTGACCAAAACGCCTCCTACTCCGCTTTTGCAAAAATCCGGACTTCTAAGAACCGGTGCTGAACACAACCTATACTTTAATTCTTCGAATGCCATTCTTCCCTCATCCGTCATCTGATACTTTGTTTTTTGTTTTCAACAAATCGGTCAAAGGTGCGGAAACTGCTGCGAAATTGTTAATAAACTTTCTGTACCAGCCAGCCATACCCAAAATGCTTCTCAAACTCTTAAGAGTTTTCGGTAATGGAAACTTTTCTATTGCCGCCACTTTATCTGGGTCTGTGCGTATAACACCTTTCCCAATCACATGCCCCAAATATTTGACCTGCTGCACGCAAAAATGACTCTTCTTGACATTAATAGTCAAACCTGCTTTTCGGATGCAATCTGCAACTGCCTCAAGTATCTCCATATGCGCTTCAAAGCTTTCGGAGACTATAAAGAGATCATCGAGATAGATGAAGACCTCATTTCTTAAGGCTGCTGGATAACCTTATCCATCAATCGTGACATAGGTTGGCCCGCATTGCAGAATCCAAACGGCATCACCTTGAACTGGTAAAGTGGACGACCAGGGATCGTGAAAGGTGTTTTATGCCTAGACGCTTGATCTAATGGTACCTGGCAAAATGCGTCCTTTTTATCTAAACTAAGATCTAAACTGCTGATAAAAACGGCTTTGGGCAGTCGACTGAGGATGCCATCAATTTGTGGCAACGGATATGCGTCCTTCACAGACCCCGCGTTTACTTTTCGGCTATCGAGACAGAGCCTAACCTTTCCGGGCTTTTAAACCAGGACTACTGGTGATGACCAGGCGCTGTCGGATTCCTCAATTATCCCTAACTGCAGCATTCGATCAACTTCTGTTTAATGGGTTTCGCTTCCCCAACATCAATTTGGTGCTAGAGCGGGCTAGTTTTGCCAAATCCCGGAACATCAAAAGACGGAAACTTTTCTACTACCTTCTGCTGAATTTTTCTCTGCTCTTCTGACAGATTGTGAGCACTTAGCTCCGATATCTGAATATCTGGAGGTAATAGATAAAAAATGTTCCAAAAGTCAATGCCTAAATAAAAGGCTTGCGTTAACGAAGGAACTACATATAATTCAATAATCCTGTTTTGGCCTCTATACTCAATTCCAGTTTTTATCCGCCCGACAATGTTTTGCTTACTGCCATCTGCAGTCGAAACATTACTAAATACTCTTCGTACGGGCATTCCTTTTCCTAAAATCTCTTTAGCAAATCGACCGCCAATGCAACTCATAGCTGCTCCTGTATCCATTAGTCCTTTGACTTTCCTGTCAAGGACTCTAACTATCGCGAGGCGACACAACTATTTCGGAGCGCATTCAAATCCTTTGTGACTCTCCAAAATTTCCATAGCCTGTTAGTATTCCTAGATTTACTTTTAATCCTTACATTTTTATAAATTTTTCTAATACTATCATTTCCAAAATTGTTCACCGTACAAACTCTTTGATGCCATCCTTCTGAGGTGGCCTCAACTGGGTCTACGGGATTTTTATGAGGAATATTCTCTTCCCCTTCTACTCTTCCGGCCTTTCCGTGTTCGTTCCCTGTGCCTTCAGAACAGTCCGAGAACGAACGGATTGGGTGTTCTGTTGGAAATTTTTTAAACACTTTAGACAACACGGTTTATATGCATTTCATGCACCGCACCCGTAGCAGAACACCTTTCGAGATGCTGTGCAGTCTTGATATCTGTTTCCTTCCTTTCTGCAATTCCAGCAGACTAACGATATGGCCTCTACAGCGCCATCTAACTTTTCGAAAAACTCCGGTTCGTCTTCTCCCCGAGTACTTCCAAGGAACTCAGAAACGTGGCTTTTGAATGGAGGTCCCTTTTTGTACACTTGCTCTCGCTTCAGCTCTTCAAGAAAACAGCCCCGCTTTCTACAAATTTCACGGAGCCTCGAAATTGAACCTACAGGAACCTACTCTGGTCTTAAATTGCACCGGAGAATTTCTATTAACTCCCTCTCCTCTAATTGACTATCTAAACTATCTGTCAATTGGACCACTGCATCTTAAAACAAGTCGAAAGTTTCTTTTTCTTTTTGCTTTCGATCTCTTATCATTTCTCGAATGTCAACGTCAGTTCTCGTGTCTCTGAACTGACGGCGAAGCGTAGTACATAAATCATTCCATCTTACGACCTGGACAGATTTATGGTACCGCCAAAAGAAATCGTTCGCTTTCCCTTCAAACAGGGCGCTTGCGTTTCCACAAAGGATATCGAACCTTTCGCCAAGTGTCTGATGAGTTAAAGCCTGAACTCTATAAATGAAATTATCAATGTTTATGCCTCCATCGGCACCACTAAAGCGCAACTTCCACCCACTCATTATATGGGATACCTTGTCAGGTCTTTGTGAAAGGTCAGAAACGTTCGACCTGGGTGATAAGTTAGAGTTCATCGGGTTTCGTAATTCGTTTGTTTGCCCTGCATCTATACCTGGCAATTGGTCGAAAGACGGACTGGCGTTAGCCAATCCTTGCAATGATGCTTCGATTGTCGTGGCTGCCAAATTTTACTGAATTAAAAGAGACATTTTTTCTGTCAACTGTGTTAGCAACTCATTTTGCATACCCTTTACTGCAACACGCAACATGCTTTCTATGTTTTCTTGCCCACTTGATTGTTCTCGACTTGTATTTTCCATATCCGCCACCCTCTTCTCTACGTTCTCAACCTGTGAACTGGCGACCCTCTGCTTCTGCCTCGTGTGATGTGCGACACTATCTGTTCTTCCTACTGGTTCCCCTTGGCAGGATGTTTTACAGATCGGACAATTCTTTTCTTTTGTAAAGTGAGTTTTTATGCAGATTTTGTGAAAACTATGTCCACATTTGGTTTTAAACAATTCAGTTGACGATGTTCGAGTTCTACATAGAGTACAAAATTCTGATGAGCCACTGGCTTCCTCGGTGTCAGAGTGATCAATGCCCATCTTACTCCGAATATATCCTAACTATACCTGAGATTGATTAGCTTACTCTATTAGCTCTCTGAAATTCACCTAAGGTAATTTAATATTTAATGTATTCTGTTTCGCAGGTTTTACGTTTTCAAAAAAAAAATTGCTTGACAAAAATCAAGGTAATATTTACTAATTATCATCGAGGTTGAGTGCAAAATAATGACTAGTTACTTATGCGATATTCAATATGCCAACTTAGCAAAATATATAATAGTGCGAAAAGATAAGATAATAAAATTAATTTACTCCATGCTTGATCGAAAGCTCACCTTTGAAGCTCTGCTTTTGTAATTTTTAGAGATTGAATATTAAAAGATTCTTGGGAATGATAGGTGTGTGAAAAGGAATATGAAAAAGAGAAACAAAACTATTGTAGCTTGTGGCCAACCGACCTACTTGACAGTAAATTCTGGATGTTATCCAAGCCAACCACCCTTCATTAGTTTAAGCTTTTGTGTAGTTCCTTTTGAATCTCGCCTTTTCCTGAATCGGCCAGGTAAGTGTCTCTGAAGCATACTATCTGTAGTCCGCCTGTGAGAGCGAGTCCTAGGAAGTAGACTTACATATATCACCATCCACTAACAATGCGCGATCAGATACTCTTTCATGAGTTTACTTTTCTGCATTTCCAGCGCACTTAGCTTCATGTAGCATGAGTATATAGGAAAAAGGAGTCAGATTTCTCTTTTACTTTCCCCGTGGTAAACCGCTTTCCACCTTAGTTAGTATTAAAGCTTCATTCCTAAGTGACTGAAAGAATAGAGAGCTGACTAAAAAACAGTTTCAACTAACTAAAAAAATGATTCTACCTCCATACTTATACGAGAGGATACTCAAGATTTCAATTAGATTGGAAAGTGTAGAAGGTTAAAGGGGTGAAATATTTAACTGTGTTTCTCGCTTATTCATAAGTCCCACTGTACAGTGAGGCCCCATCACGTTGGGCGCCACAAATATTAGGATTTTATAATAATTATTCCTATAACGGATAACCTAGAGCAGATGCTAGTCCCGACTGAGCGTTGCACGCATTTGTTATCCGGCTCTGTCTCGTCGGCAAGTGTAGTGGTGTTCGATGAGCTGCAGTTTTGGGGTGCTCTTAGAATCCTAAATATTCGAAAAATGCGTGCAAAATAGTTTGCCATTCTGGCCGGAAAAAGAGAGATAAGCTCAACACAGCAAAATAGCGAAGGTTAAGAGACAGATAAAGAACCAAAAATAACAAACAATCTTACACCCCCAGGTTGAATTGGGGCGTTTTCGGCCCACCCTACCATGGCCTATACTTCCGTCTATCATATCTGCTAGGCCCCTTTTTCTTGCAGGCTTCTACGGCGGCTTCTCGATCAGCATGGAGAACAGGGTTAATTATTCATACATTATAAAATATGGTTTATTAATAATTAAAATTAGGATCTATCTTAAGATATATGTGTATATGTGTGCGTATTTTGTTATTCATAAATGTAAATTTTATAAATCAGTGAAAGATCTAGAATTCGTTTTAATAAATTTGAACAGAAAATTTCGTTACATGTAGCCAATTAATAGTTAATCTTCAAACTGAATTTCAGAAGAGAACAAGGCAAATTTATATGTAAATAGAATTTTAACTTTGATTGAGTTTACTTTTAGATTTTAAACTTTACTTTACTTTACGTTAAATGAATATCATTCTGTGTTTTTACTAAAATATGAAATGGTATTAAGACAAGAGAGTCTGCAGAGCAGCTGATGCATATAAACATAGTTTTGTTGTTGTGCCAACACTCACCAAAACATTATTTAGCGTAACCGCTCACCTGCTGATCCACCGATGAAAGCGCTTCCATGAGTGTTGCAGCTGAAAACTTAGGCATAAGGGAATAGCACAAAAACAAGTCTTAAGGTTATCTTGCTTATACAATATGCACTTGCCGTTTACATTATTTCTAGCAGCTCTTCATCTACTAATTCTCTTCTACGATGATAGATGTAGGCTAATTCTCTGTTTCCAAATTTTCATATAATTCTCTCTGCATTATTCGTTGGTATTTATGCGATCTTATAATATAATTTCTTCTCTTAATATTCTACATGTGAGCTTTTACTTTTACTTGACCTTGCAAGAATTTTATCTTATACATACTTCTTGACAGATACTAAGTTGAGTTTTTTCCTTATAATCGAATTTAGCTAGCATTTAATTACAAAATTAGTTCACTTCTTGGTATTCAAAATTCCAGTATTTCTTCCATTTTTTGATTCTTTTCTATTTATTCTAAAGCATGTGTTTTAATGTATGTTTATATTTCATCGTTTTATGCCGCACTGAAAGAAATTTTTAGCAATTCAATTTTACATGACATTATTTATCAAATTATTTAATTGCCTTTAAGCGTAAAATTAGTCATAATTTCGTCACATAACACACTGTGAGAAAATTTTTCATATAATATTTTTAATCTTTTAAAACTTTACTTTAACATATTATTTTTAATTCGTGCTCTTCTTGTTTTTGTTGTTTTTAACCTTTAATTTAATCTATCTATTCATGATGCTGCTGACGGCTCCTGATGGGCTGCACTGAGACTCCTGAATCCACTTTTCCAATGTTTCCCTTCTCCCAGTGTATTGAGTTAGGGAAACGGCGCTTAAAGCGGCGTTCGAACGCTTAGCTGGACTTGGGAACACCGACAATTTGGAGGGGCAGGCTCTAACTTTTTGTAGGCCGCCTAAATGAGAAAACCTGAGTCAATACCCTTCTAAAAAAAACACTTTCTCAAACACTTAAAAGATGCCAGGGAATTTTCCTCCTGGTTTAATTTTTAGAATTTAGACTTTAGGCACACTTTAGACTTAAAGCAGATCTTATGATCTTAGCTGACTTTATTTGTTACAACAACACTTCACTGGCTGTACCTTTCCTATGGAGGGTCAGATCGAAAAGAAATCCACGAGGGACATCAAGGCTGCTCGAAAGGTTATATCCGTTTCATATATACGTATATAAATATATATATATATATTCTGTGCAGCTTTCGATAAGTCATGTTATCGATAGTCTTCATACGAATTTTGACTACCTATGGGTGATTCGTAACACCCATATGGCAATACTAGAGTGTTTCGTCTATCCCCCGCTAGATGGCGTATTCCTAAATCCCTTCTTTTCAAACCTATCCGTTACAACACCCCCCCACCAAAATCTGACTTGGGGGTAAACTCACCAAGCAGATCCCGCCATTATTACTGGCGCAAATCTTTTGCATGATAGCGTCCGACTAATTTTCCTTGCAGATCTTCAATCTCATAATAGGAATTTCCCAATGTATGCCGTACGCGTGCCTTCAGAAATGCTGGCCCTAATTTTGCGTTGTAGCCCGATTGAAAGGAACTTTGCTTAAAATTACGGCGAAAGACTTCTTGGCCATTAGCAAAACTTACTTCCCTTGATCTCAGATTATATCGCTCCCTGTTCTTGCTGTCCTGCTGTTGAGAAAGTTTCTTTGCTTTAACTCGAGCCAATTCAAGTGAGTCTTCCCTACTGAATGCTACTCCTCTATTCTGCTGACTGCTATCAGAGTAATTACAGAGTTACATCAGAGTTACAGAGTAATTTCGCTGGGCTTTGTTAAGCTTTTTAGACACATAAGCGATTGGGTACTCATCTCCATCGTCTGTCTTTTTGACCAAAACGCCTCCTACTCCGCTTTTGCTTGCGTCGCAGTGACTATAAAAAGTCTTGCAAAAATCCGGACTTCTAAGAACCGGTGCTGAACACAACCTATACTTTAATTCTTAGAATGCCATTCTTCCCTCATCCGTCATCTGATACTTTGTTTTTTGTTTCTAACAAATCGTTCAAAGGTGGGGAAACTGCTGCAAAATTGTTAATAAACTTTCTGTACCAGCCAGCCATACCCAAAATGCTTCTCAAACTCTAAAGAGTTTTCGGTAATGGAAACTTTTCTATTGCCGCCACTTTATCTGGGTCTGTGCGTATAACACCTTCCCCAATCACATGCCCCAAATATTTGACCTGCTTCACGCAAAAATGACTCTTCTTGATATTAATAGTCAAACCTGCTTTTCGGATGCAATCTGCAACTGCCTCAAGTATCTCCATATGCGCTTCAAAGCTTTCGGAGACTATAAAGAGATCATCGAGATGATGAAGACCTCATTTCGTAAGGCTGCTGGATAACCTTATCCATCAATCGTGACATAGGTTGGCCCGCATTGCAGAATCCGAACGGCATCACCTTGAACTGGTAAAGTGGACGACCAGGGATCGTGAAAGGTGTTTTATCCCTAGACGCTTGATCTAATGGTATCTGGCAAAATGCGTCCTTAAGATCTAAACTGCTGATAAAAACGGCTTTGGGCAGTCGACTGAGGATGCCATCAATTTGTGGCAACGGATATGCGTCCTTCACAGACACCGCGTTTACTTTTCGGCTATCGAGACAGAGCCTAACCTTTCCGGGCTTTTAAACCAGGACTACTGGTGATGACCAGGCGCTGTCGGATTCCTCAATTATCCCTAACTGCAGCATTCGATCAACTTCTGTTTAATGGGTTTCGCTTCCCCAACATCAATTTGGTGCTAGAGCAGGCTAGTTTTGCCAAATCCCGGAACATCAAAAGACGGAAACTTTTCTACTACCTTCTGCTGAATTTTTCTCTGCTTTTCTGACAGATTGTGAGCACTTAGCTCCGATATCTGAATATCTGGAGGTAATAGATAAAAAATGTTCCAAAAGTCAATGCCTAAATAAAGGGCTTGCGTTAACGAAGGAACTACATATAATTCAATAATCCTATTTTGGCCTTTATACTCAATTCCAGTTTTTATCCGCCCGACAATGTTTTGCTTACTGCCATCTGCAGTCGAAACATTACTAAATACTCTTCGTACGGACATTCCTTTTCCTAAAATCTCTTTAGCAAATCGACCGCCAATGCAACTCATAGCTGCTCCTGTATCCATTAGACCTTTGACTTTCCTGTCAAGGACTCTAACTATCGCATATGGTCGAGTTTCGACACAACTATTTCGGAGCGCATTCAAATCCTTTGTGATTCTCCAAAATTTCCATAGCCTGTTAGTATTCCTAGATTTACTTTTAATCCTTACATTTTTATAAATTTTTCTAATACTATCATTTCCAAAGTTGTTCACCGTACAAACTCTTTGATGCCATCCTTCTGAGGTGGCCTCAACTGGGTCTACGGGATTTTTATGAGGAATACTCTCTTCCCCTTCTACTCTTCCGGCCTTTCCGTGTTCGTTCCCTGTGCCTTCAGAACAGTCCGAGAACGAACGGCTTGGGTGTTCTGTTGGAAATTTTTTAAACACTTTAGACAACACGGTTTATATGCATTTCGTGCACCGCACCCGTAGCAGAACACCTTTCGAGATGCTGTGCAGTCTTGATATCTGTTTCCTTCCTTTCTGCAATTCCAGCAGACTAACGATATGGCCTCTATAGCGCCATCTAACTTTTCGAAAAACTCCGGTTCGTCTTCTCCCCGAGTATTTCCAAGGAACTCAGAAACGTGGCTTTTGAATGGAGGTTCCTTTTTGTACACTTGCTCTCGCTTTAGCTCTTCAAGAAAACAGTCCCGCTTTCTACAAATTTCACGGAGCCTCGAAATTGAACCTACAGGACTCTGAAATTGAACCTACTCTGGTCTTAAATTGCACCGGAGAATTTCTATTAACTCCCTCTCCTCTAATTGACTATCTAAACTATCTGTCAATTGGACCACTGCATCTTAAAACAAGTCGAAAGTTTCTTTTTCTTTTTGCTTTCGATCTCTTATCATTTCTCGAATGTCAACGTCAGTTCTCGTGTCTCTGAACTGACGGCGAAGCGTAGTACATAAATCATTCCATCTTACGACCTGGACAGATTTATGGTACCGCCAAAAGAAATCGTTCGCTTTCCCTTCAAACAGGGCGCTTGCGTTTCCACAAAGGATATCGAACCTTTCGCCAAGTGTCTGATGAGTTAAAGCCTGAACTCTATAAATGAAATTATCAATGTTTATGCCTCCATCGTCACCACTAACGCGCAACTTCCACCCACTCATTATATGGGATACCTTGTCAGGTCTTTGTGAAAGGTCAGAAACGTTCGACCTGGGTGATAAGTTAGAGTTCATCGGGTTTCGTAATTCGTTTGTTTGCCCTGCATCTATACCTGGCAATTGGTCGAAAGACGGACTGGCGTTAGCCAATCCTTGCAATGATGCTTCGATTGTCGTGGCTGCCAAATTTTACTAAATTAAAAGAGACATTTTTTGTGGGGGTACCCACAGCTTCCAAATATATACGTCGTGGAGCGGCTCACCTGTTGCATGTTCTGAGCGTCTATAAACTAATCCGTCCACAACCTTATGACAGGAAATTTCGCACTATTGGCTTCAAAACTATCTATCAGACTCGTATACTTGGGACTTCTAAAATGTTCCGAGGCGGTGTCTACTAACAACCCATGAGAGGCATCTATACTTGCCAACTCGTCCTCATTTACTCTCGAAAGGGCATCCGGAACGACATTCAGCGACCCTTTACGATGCTCAATAGTGAACCTAAACGCCTGTAACTTGAGGGCCCATCTCGCTAAACGGGAATGCAGATCCGTTTGACTCATCAACCACTTGAGCGATGCGTGATCGGTTACGATCGTAAAGTCATGTTACAGAGTAATTTCGCTGGGCTTTGTTAAGCTTTTTAGACACATAAGCGATTGGGTACTCATCTCCATCGTCTGTCTTCTTGACCAAAACGCCTCCTACTCCGCTTTTGCAAAAATCCGGACTTCTAAGAACCGGTGCTGAACACAACCTAGACTTTAATTCTTCGAATGCCATTCTTCCCTCATCCGTCATCTGATACTTTGTTTTTTGTTTTCAACAAATCGGTCAAAGGTGCGGAAACTGCTGCGAAATTGTTAATAAACTTTCTGTACCAGCCAGCCATACCCAAAATGCTTCTCAAACTCTTAAGAGTTTTCGGTAATGGAAACTTTTCTATTGCCGCCACTTTATCTGGGTCTGTGCGTATAACACCTTTCCCAATCACATGCCCCAAATATTTGACCTGCTGCACGCAAAAATGACTCTTCTTGACATTAATAGTCAAACCTGCTTTTCGGATGTAATCTGCAACTGCCTCAAGTATCTCCATATGCGCTTCAAAGCTTTCGGAGACTATAAAGAGATCATCGAGATAGATGAAGACCTCATTTCTTAAGGCTGCTGGATAACCTTATCCATCAATCGTGACATAGGTTGGCCCGCATTGCAGAATCCAAACGGCATCACCTTGAACTGGTAAAGTGGACGACCAGGGATCGTGAAAGGTGTTTTATCCCTAGACGCTTGATCTAATGGTACCTGGCAAAATGCGTCCTTTTTTTCTAAACTAAGATCTAAACTGCTGATAAAAACGGCTTTGGGCAGTCGACTGAGGATGCCATCAATTTGTGGCAACGGATATGCGTCCTTCACAGACACCGCGTTTACTTTTCGGCTATCGAGACAGAGCCTAACCTTTCCGGGCTTTTAAACCAGGACTACTGGTGATGACCAGGCGCTGTCGGATTCCTCAATTATCCCTAACTGCAGCATTCGATCAACTTCTGTTTAATGGGTTTCGCTTCCCCAACATCAATTTGGTGCTAGAGCAGGCTAGTTTTGCCAAATCCCGAAACATCAAAAGACGGAAACTTTTCTACTACCTTCTGCTGAATTTTTCTCTGCTTTTCTGACAGATTGTGAGCACTTAGCTCCGATATCTGAATATCTGGAGGTAATAGATAAAAAATGTTCCAAAAGTCAATGCCTAAATAAAGGGCTTGCGTTAACGAAGGAACTACATATAATTCAATAATCCTATTTTGGCCTTTATACTCAATTCCAGTTTTTATCCGCCCGACAATGTTTTGCTTACTGCCATCTGCAGTCGAAACATTACTAAATACTCTTCGTACGGGCATTCCTTTTCCTAAAATCTCTTTAGCAAATCGACCGCCAATTCAACTCATAGCTGCTCCTGTATCCATTAGTCCTTTGACTTTCCTGTCAAGGACTCTAACTATCGCATATGGTCGAGTGTCGACACAACTATTTCGGAGCGCATTCAAATCCTTTGTGACTCTCCAAAATTTCCATAGCCTGTTAGTATTCCTAGATTTACTTTTAATCCTTACATTTTTATAAATTTTTCTAATACTATCATTTCCAAAATTGTTCACCGTACAAACTCTTTGATGCCATCCTTCTGAGGTGGCCTCAACTGGGTCTACGGGATTTTTATGAGGAATACTCTCTTCCCCTTCTACTCTTCCGGCCTTTCCGTGTTCGTTCCCTGTGCCTTCAGAACAGTCCGAGAACGAACGGCTTGGGTGTTCTGTTGGAAATTTTTTAAACACCTTAGACAACACGGTTTATATGCATTTTGTGCACCGCACCCGTAGCAGAACACCTTTCGAGATGCTGTGCAGTCTTGATATCTGTTTCCTTCCTTTCTGCAATTCCAGCAGACTAACGATATGGCCTCTACAGCGCCATCTAACTTTTCGAAAAACTCCGGTTCGTCTTCTCCCCGAGTATTTCCAAGGAACTCAGAAACGTGGCTTTTGAATGGAGGTCCCTTTTTGTACACTTGCTCTCGCTTCAGCTCTTCAAGAAAACAGCCCCGCTTTCTACAAATTTCACGGAGCCTCGAAATTGAACCTACAGGAACCTACTCTGGTCTTAAATTGCACCGGAGAATTTCTATTAACTCCCTCTCCTCTAATTGACTATCTAAACTATCTGTCAATTGGACCACTATCTTAAAACAAGTCGAAAGTTTCTTTTTCTTTTTGCTTTCGATCTCTTATCATTTCTCGAATGTCAACGTCAGTTCTCGTGTCTCTGAACTGACGGCGAAGCGTAGTACATAAATCATTCCATCTTACGACCTGGACAGATTTATGGTACCGCCAAAAGAAATCGTTCGCTTTCCCTTCAAACAGGGCGCTTGCGTTTCCACAAAGGATATCGAACCTTTCGCCAAGTGTCTGATGAGTTAAAGCCTGAACTCTATAAATGAAATTATCAATGTTTATGCCTCCATCGGCACCACTAAAGCGCAACTTCCACCCACTCATTATATGGGATACCTTGTCAGGTCTTTGTGAAAGGTCAGAAACGTTCGACCTGGGTGATAAGTTAGAGTTCATCGGGTTTCGTAATTCGTTTGTTTGCCCTGCATCTATACCTGGCAATTGGTCGAAAGACGGACTGGCGTTAGCCAATCCTTGCAATGATGCTTCGATTGTCGTGGCTGCCAAATTTTACTGAATTAAAAGAGACATTTTTTCTGTCAACTGTGTTAGCAACTCATTTTGCATACCCTTTACTGCAACACGCAACATGCTTTCTATGTTTTCTTGCCCACTTGATTGTTCTCGACTTGTATTTTCCATATCCGCCACCCTCTTCTCTACGTTCTCAACCTGTGAACTGGCGACCCTCTGCTTCTGCCTCGTGTGATGTGCGACACTATCTGTTCTTCCTACTGGTTCCCCTTGGCAGGATGTTTTACAGATCGGACAATTCTTTTCTTTTGTAAAGTGAGTTTTTATGCAGATTTTGTGAAAACTATGTCCACATTTGGTTTTAAACAATTCAGTTGACGATGTTCGAGTTCTACATAGAGTACAAAATTCTGATGAGCCACTGGCTTCCTCGGTGTCAGAGTGCTCAATGCCCATCTTACTCCGAATATATCCTAACTATACCTGAGATTGATTAGCTTACTCTATTAGCTCTCTGAAATTCACCTAAGGTAATTTAATATTTAATGTATTCTGTTTCGCAGGTTTTACGTTTTCAAAAAAAAAATTGCTTGACAAAAATCAAGGTAATATTTACTAATTATCATCGAGGTTGAGTGCAAAATAATGACTAGTTACTTATGCGATATTCAATATGCCAACTTAGCAAAATATATAATAGTGCGAAAAGATAAGATAATAAAATTAATTTACTCCATGCTTGATCGAAAGCTCACCTTTGAAGCTCTGCTTTTGTAATTTTTAGAGATTGAATATTAAAAGATTCTTGGGAATGATAGGTGTGTGAAAAGGAATATGAAAAAGAGAAACAAAACTATTGTAGCTTGTGGCCAACCGACCTACTTGACAGTAAATTCTGGATGTTATCCAAGCCAACCACCCTTCATTAGTTTAAGCTTTTGTGTAGTTCCTTTTGAATCTCGCCTTTTCCTGAATCGGCCAGGTAAGTGTCTCTGAAGCATACTATCTGTAGTCCGCCTGTGAGAGCGAGTCCTAGGAAGCAGACTTACATATATCACCATCCACTAACAATGCGCGGTCAGATACTCTTTCATGAGTTTACTTTTCTGCATTTCCAGCGCACTTAGCTTCATGTAGCATGAGTATATAAGAAAAAGGAGTCAGATTTCTCTTTTACTTTCCCCATGGTAAACCGCTTTCCAGCTTAGTTAGTATTAAAGCTTCATTCCTAAGCGACTGAAAGAATAGAGAGCTGACTAAAGAACAGTTTCTACTAACTAAAAAATTGATTCTACCTCCATACTTATACGAGAGGATACTCAAGATTTCAATTAGATTGTAAAGTGCAGAAGGTTAAAGGGGTGAAATATTAAACTGTGTTTCTCGCTTATTCATAAGTCCCACTGTACAGTGAGGCCTTATTATGTTGGGCGTCACAAATATTAGGATTTTATAATAATTATTCCTGTAACGGATAACCTAGAGCAGATGCTATTCCCGACTGAGCGTTGCACGCATTTGTTATCCGGCTCTGTCTCGTCGGCAAGTGTAGTGGTGTTCGATGAGCTGCAGTTTTGGGGTGCTCTTAGAATCCTAAATATTCGAAATATGCGTGCAAAATAGTTTGCCATTCTGGCCGGAAAAAGAGAGATATGCTCAACACAGAAAAATAGCGAAGGTTAAGAGACAGATAAAGAACCAAAAATAACAAACAATCTTACACCCCCAGGTTGAATTGGGGCGTTTTTGGCCCACCCTACCATGGCCTATACTTCCGTCTATCATATCTGCTAGGCCCCTTATTCTTGCAGGCTTCTACGGCGGCTTCTCGATCAGCATGGAGAACAGGGTTAATTATTCATACATTATAAAATATATTGTTTATTAATATTTAAAATTAGGATCTATCTTAAGATATATGTGTATATGTGTGCGTATTTTGTTATTCATTTTTTATAAATTTTATAAATCAGTGAAAGATCTAGAATTCGTTTTAATAAATTTGAACAGAAAATTTCGTTACATGTAGCCAATTAATAGTTTTTAACGATAATAGATCTATGAAAAATCTTCAAACTGAACTGTTGTGCCAACACTCACCAAAACATTATTTAGCGTAATCGCTCACCTGCTGATCCACCGATGAAAGCGCTTCCATGAGTGTTGCAGCTGAAAACTTAGGCATAAGGGAATAGCACAAAAACAAGTCTTAAGGTTATCTTGCTTATACAATATGCACTCGCCGTTTACATTATTTCTAGCAGCTCTTTATCTACTAATTCTCTTCTACGATTATAGATGTAGGCTAATTCTCTGTTTACAAATTCTCATATAATGCTTTCGGAATTATTCATTGGTATTTACGCGATCTTATAATATAATTTCTTTTCTTAATATTCTACATGAGAGCTTTTAGTTTTACTTGACCTTGCAAGAATTTTATCTTATACATACTTCTTGACAGATACTAAGTTGAGTTTTTTCACAATAGAATTTAGCTATTACAATCTTAGTTCATACTTCATGGTAATACTTCATGGGGTAAACTCACAGCAGATCCCGCCATTATTACTGGCGCAAATCTTTTGCATGATAGCGTCCGACTAATTTTCCTTGCAGATCTTCAATCTCATAATAGGAATTTCCCAATTTATGCCGTACGCGTGCCTTCAGAAATGCTGGCCCTAATTTTGCGTTGTAGCCCGATTGAAAGGAACTTTGCTTAAAATTACGGCGAAAGACTTCTTGGCCATTAGCAAAACTTACTTCCCTTGATCTCAGATTATATCGCTCCCTGTTCTTGCTGTCCTGCTGTTGAGAAAGTTTCTTTGCTTTAACTCGAGCCAATTCAAGTGAGTCTTCCCTACTGAATGCTACTCTAGGGAATGCTACCTCTATTCTGCAAAATCTCAAGAGACCTTAACAAAGCATATGTACCCCCTGATGTTACCATATGCTGGCCAAACACCTTATAATAGGGTGAAGTACCAAATGCTGAATGGGTGGATGACCTTAAAGCACAGCAAATGCTGCTTAAATTTGCATCCCAGTCTTTTTGGCTGATATCAACATAAGATCGAATTGCCGTAATTATTGATCGGTTAACGGCTTCTGACGCATTTGCTTGAGGCGAATGGATAGCAGTCAGCTTGTGGGTAATCCTATGTTCCCTCAAAAGCTTTTGAAATTGTTCTGATCTGAACTGCGAACCATTATCCGATACAACTGTTTCTGGAACCCCGCAGAGGTGAAACAACTCTTCTTTTTGTTTTTTTTTTTTTTTTTTTTTTTGCGCGGTTCCCACTGCATACGTACAGCCCACCTCCAACCGACTCGAATCGCGGTACGGCTCGAATCGCGGGAATAGATCCGAGATAGATAAGCGAGGATTAGGAGAAAGATTTTACGAGGAAGAGTGTTGCATAGATAAGACGGTTAATATAAGCGATTTAAGATTGTTAGTAGAGCAAAGTGATAAGATGTGGTAGAGACCATTGTAGTCCGAACATAATACCCTGAACGGATCGTGTTGGGCATATGTCGAACTACAATGGCTGAGGAGTAGAGGACGAAAGTTTCTGGTCCTTCTACTAGGAATGTTAAAGTTGAAACGTGTTAGTAAATGCTGGCTGTCTATATTTCCATAAATAAGATTATATAGAAACATGACACCCAGCAACGTTCTACGATTTGTTAATGTTGGTAAGTTGATTAGTAAAAGTCTACTATGATAAGAGGGGAGGTAAAGACTTGCATCCCAATTAAGTCCCCTAAGAGCAAACGAAAGGAAGTTTTTTTGTACAGATTCAATGTGATCTTGGTGTACTCCATATTGAGGACTCCAGACACACGATCCATACTCAAGAATCGGACGGACCAGTGATGTATATAACGTTTTAGTTATGTACGGGTCATTAAATTCTTTTGACCATCTTTTAATAAAACCAAGCACACCCATAGCTTTATTAACCATGGTAGATACATGGTCGGTGAATTTAAGTTTCAAATCTAATAGGACACCTAGATCGTTAACCTGAGTTAATCGTTCTAAGGCGTTCCCATAGAGAAAGTACATAGCCTGGTGAGGACTAGATCGGTAAAAAGACATAAGTTTACATTTCGATCCATTAAGCTTTAGGTTATTTGCTAAGCACCAATTTTGAAGTTTATCCAAATCGGATTGAAGTCTAGACTGGGTGCTAGTGAATTTATAGTGGCTAGTGACTTAGTAGTGGCGCGGACTACACGCGAGGTAACATCTTTAAAGAAAACACGTTGGGTTCTCCCTGATAAGTAGCTCGAAATCCACATAAGAAGATCAGTTGGGAATTCCAAAAGACTGAGTTTACTTATAAGAAGCGAATGGTTAACAGAGTCAAATGCTTTACTGAAGTCAGTGTATATGACGTCTGTTTGTAAGCCATTCCGGAAGCCATCCGTGATAAAAGATGTTAGCTCCAATAAGTTGGTAGTGGTGGAGCGGCGCTTCAGGAAGCCATGCTGGCACGGAGTTATTATTGAACTACATAGGTGTTGCAAATGTGGAGTGATAAGTTTTTCAAAAAGCTTTGGAATTGCTGACAATTTAGAGATGCCTCTATAATTAGCAGCGTCGGATTTTTTCCCTTTTTTATGCAGCGGAATAATGAAGGATTCCTTCCACATAAGGGGAAAGATCGAAGTTTCCAGCGATAGATTAAATAGTTTAACAAGCGGTTTGCACAGTGCCTCGGCGCAGTACTTCAGAACACAGCCTGGTACTCCATCAGGGCCTGGCGAATACACGGGCTTACTTAATCAGATACTTAATCACAATTTTAGATACTTAATCACGACTGCTGCTTCCAATTTCTTAACGGTTTTGACTTTGGAGGTCTTAAGGGACTATTGGGTGCCTTAGAGGTCTTACAAGATTCACACCCGCCTATATACGCCTTAACGTCTCCCACTAAGCTGGGCCAGTAATAATAGCGTCTTACTCGCTCCAGCGTCTTGTGAACTCCGCCGTGAGATGCAAGCGGATGATCATGCGCGTTCTTCAAAACATCACGTACCAATTGTACGGGTACCCACAGCTTCCAAATATATACGTCGTGGAGCGGCTCACCTGTTGCATGTTCTGAGCGTCTATAAACTAATCCGTCCACAACCTTATGCCAGGAAATTTCGCACTATTGGCTTCAAAACTATCTATCAGACTCGTATACTTGGACTTTTAAAATGTTCCGAGGCGGTGTCTACTAACAACCCATGAGAGGCATCTATACTTGCCAACTCGTCCTCATTTACTCTCGAAAGGGAATCCGGAACGACATTCAGCGACCCTTTACGATGCTCAATCGTGAAACTAAACGCCTGTAACTTGAGGGCCCATCTCGCTAAACGGGAATGCAGATCCGTTTGACTCATCAACCACTTGAGCGATGCGTGATCGGTTACGATCGTAAAGTCATGTTACAGAGTAATTTCGCTGGGCTTTATTAAGCTTTTTAGACACATAAGCGATTGGGTACTCATCTCCATCGTCTGTCTTCTTGACCAAAACGCCTCCTACTCCGCTTTTGCTTGCGTCGCAGTGACTATAAAAAGGCTTGCAAAAATCCGGACTTCTAAGAACCGGTGCTGAACACAACCTTGTAACGAACTGTTTTGCTATGTTTTGCTCGCAACAAACGACCGCTCGTCCTCCCGTCGATCCCCGATCCCCGCTCCGGGTTGGTGCCAATACGCACGCCCTCCCAAAGCTTGCGCCCGGCAGGTCGTGCGGTCTTGGTGCCTGGCGCCGAAACGGCTCTCGGTTCCCTTTGTTCGGACTCACGGACTCTGGTTGCGGGGCCTGTGTTGCTGCTTGTCGTCTTCCGCTGCCGCTGCCTGTCCGTCGCTGCTGCTCCCTCGTCGTCGCTGCTCTACGGTTGCCGCTGCTCCCTCGTCGCCGCTGCTATGCTGCTGCCGCTGCTCCCTCGTCGTCGCTGCTCTCCTGTTGCCGCTGCTCCCTCGTCGTCGCCTCTGCCGTTGCTGTTTCTCCGTTTGGGGTGCCGTGGACTCGGAACCTTTGGCTTGCATGGATTTGCCCTTTCGCCGTGGCCGGCACCTAATCCGTGTTAACAGACCGAGTGGCTCACCTCCCAGGCATACGCCGGGCAGGATATGCTCCTCGCTGCTTAGCGGCCGGATCAGGGCACGAAGGGCCTTCCTACCCTACAGGACACGCCCCCGGTCGCGTTCGCCACTCGCCTCCAAACACCTGCGTGCCTACGTCCCGCAGGATCTATGGTAGGCCAGAGGTTTGGGCGTCGCGTCTCCTTTGACTCCAGGTGGATCGCTGTGCATACGCTCCAGCGCCTGGATCAGGATTCTCTTGACTTCCCGGGGTGTCCCTGCCTGGTTTCACTATTGGGCTTGAGTTCCCGGGTTGGCTATCCCTCGCGTTACAGGATCACACCTGGATCGAACGGTCAGGAGCAGACAAGGCGTACGCCAGGCTGATCCGTCGTTGCCGCCACTACACCAGGATACCTGTCGTGTCCGGGAATAACTCCACCCGACTCTTTTACCCTTGGGCCTCAGCTTTGCCGCGGATCCTTGATCCTTTTCCCCTGACTCCTTGCTCGATTCGATGCGCGTACCGCCGCCGGACTTACCCACAGGGGGTCCTTAAGCTATTTTCGTATATCCTTGCTCACTCACTTTAATAGCCCGCACTGAAGACTGTCGGACTTACCCACGGGGGGTCCTTCAGCCTGTACTCCTAACTCTTCAAGGAAGCTTTCCAACTTGAATGGCAGACTTACCCACGGGGGGTCTTTCACTCACTCTCCCAGCTTCCCTAGAAGACTCGGCCTCGATTCGCTCCAGGGGCCCTCCTTATATAGTGCCAGAGGCGCCCGTTAATCCTTGCGAATCCACTTCCTGCCGTTAATCCTCCGCTCATTCACTTTCTCCGTTAGCTTTCACCAATCCCGCCGTCTTTCTATTGGCGGGCTTTCTTTATTGTCCCTCCCCCGATTGCCCTGCTTGGGCCTCCGATCCGCATTATTTTTGTGCCGGTCATCGGACTTCGTCCCGATACCCCGCGATCCCCCCCTGGACATTCAAATGCATTTCTGTGTTTTTGTGCATTTTGTAAACACAGCTGCGCGGTCGCCGGCCGCTTCGTTCCCCGTCGTCCCCGCTGTTTCCTATGACCTTCGAGCGCGGCCGCGGAGGCCCGGCCGGGACCGTTACGTTCCACGGTGTCTCCTCTTTCGCCCTCTTCCGTGCGCGACGCCGTGCTGGTTCCTCTTGCCCCCGCTGCTGCCCCCGCATGCCGTCTGTGCTCGACGCATTTCTCCCTTGATACCTTTCTCTTCTTCCGTATTTCTAAACACAGCAGCGCTGGCCCATCCGACGCTGCAGTGCTGACTTGCATGTCCCCCCCCCCGCTGTTGCCCCTCTTGCCACCTGTCTTGGTGTGTGGGAGATCTAATCTCCTCACACTTCCCTCCTTCTTCGGGAACGACAGAAGCTTTGTGGTTCCAGCTTCATGTTTGTGCTTCAGGTGCTCTTTTGCCCATAATGTGTCGCCGATCTTCGGGCTCCACTCCCGCCTCCTCAGATTGTAGTGCCGAGCTTGCTCCTTCGCCGCGCGCTCCATGTTTCTCCGCACCAGCTCGAACACTTCTTGTAATTTTTCCGCATTTTCTGAGGGAGTGGCCTGTGCTCCTCCTGTCCCCAATGCCCCTTGGTCGAAAATTGCTTTCGGCATCCTTGGCTCTCTGCCTTGGGTGATGAAGCACGGAGACACACTCGAGTTCACCGCCAGCATCAATTCTGGCCAGTGCTCGTCCCATGTTCTCTGGTCCTTGCCTGCAAACTGGGCGATCATCGTCTTCACCGTCCGGTTTGCCCTTTCCGTCGGGTTTTCCTGAGGCGTGTATGGTGCGGTGAACTGGTGACGAACTCCGAGCTCCTCGAGGAACTTCTTGAAGCTCCGGCTGGTGAATTGAACACCATTGTCCGTCACCATTACCTTTGGCACCCCTACCTAGGTACCTAGCGACGATCCTTTCACGAATTGCCTTCTGCAGCGTCTCTGTTGTGGCTTTTCGCCTTGGGACCATTTCTGTCCATTTTGAGAACCGATCGATCATCACTAGTAGCATGGTGTTCCCATGCTTGGACCTCGGCAACGGTCCCACGAAGTCTGCACATACCGTCGCCCACGGCTCCTCTGGGACCTGTTAACATTTTCCCCGCGGCCTGCATCTGGCTCGGTTTATAGCGCAAGCATGTCTCGCATTTCCTGACGTATTTCCTCACGTCCCTCTGCATCCCTGGCCAGAAGTACCTTGCTGCTACCTTCGCAATCGTCTTCCTTCCGCCTAAATGACCCGCTGTTGGTGCGTCGTGGTTCTCCTTCAGCACCTGTTGCCTCATGTTCATCGGCACACATAATTTCCATGATGCCACTTCTTCGCTCCCGGCTCTGTGTGGAGCGTGTCGGTAGATCAAACCTGCCTCCTCGACGTATTCCGGATACTTCTGTGGGTTTTCCTTTAGTTTCTTCTTCAGCGAGCTTATCCAAACGCATTCCGCGTCTTCGGTTGCTGTGGCACTCTTCAGCTTCTCCACAATCGGCTGGCGGGAAAGTGCATCCGCGACTACGTTCAGCTTGCCTTTTCTGTAGCTGATTACGTAATCGTATTGCTGCAGCTCGAAGACCCATCTCGCGATCCTTCCAAGTGGGCTCTCTATGTTGTTTAACCACTTCAGCGCCATGTGATCCACTATCACGTCGAACTGGTATCCCTCCAGGTATGGCCTCATTTGCCGAATTGCCCAGATTATTGCTAGACACTCTTTCTCTGTTGCCGAGTAGTTCTTCTCCGCGCCTATTAGCGTTCGGCTGGCGCAAGCGACCACTCGCTCGCCCTCATAGCACTACGCGCCTACGCCGTAATCGCTGGCGTCCGTTTGCAGCACAAACTTCTTCGTGAAGTCGGGGCATGCCAGCACCGGGTCCTCTGCTAACCGTGACTTTAACTTTTCGAACGCTTCTTGCTGTCTCGACGTCCACTCCCACTTTGTTCCCTTTCGTAGGAGATCGTTCAAAGGCCTTGCGATCCCAGAGAAATCAGGGACGAATCGCCGATACCATGACGCCATCCCGATGTACTGCCCTACCCCTTTGACGTTTGTCGGGGGTTCCAATTCCGTGATCGCTGCGACTTTTCCCGGATCCATCCCAATTCCGTGATTCGTTATCCGGTGGCCTAGGTACAACAGCTCTTCCCTGAAGAAATGGTACTTCTCTGTGTTTATCCTTAGGTTTGCCGCCTTCAGTCTTCGGAACACTTCCTTCAAATTTTCCATGTGCTCCTCCCTCGTGCGCCCGATCACTATTATATCGTCCTGGTACGCGAATGCGTGGGGAGCCATCTCCGGGCCTATGACCTGGTCTAGAGCCCTTTGAAAAGTTGCCGAAGCCGAGTGTAGTCCGAACGGCATCACCTTCCACTGGTACAGACCTTTCCCTGGTACAGTAAAGGCCGTGTATTTCCGGCTCTCTTCCTCAAGTGGGATTTGCCAATAGCCGTCCTTCAGGTCGAGGCTGCTGAAAAATTTTGCCTCCCTCAATTGCTCCAAAATGAAGTTTATTCTTGGCATCGGGTACGCATCCTTCACTGACTTTGCGTTTATCTGCCGAAAGTCTACGCACATCCTCCACTGGCCCGTCTTCTTCTTCACCATGACAATGGGTGAGCTGTAGGCGCTGTTTGACGGTTCGATGCATCCCTTCTCCAGCAGTTCTTCCACCTTTTCATTGATTTCCCCCTGTATTTTGGGGTTCTTTGGGTAATATCTTTGTTTAATTGGGATGTCGTCCTTCATCGTGATCTTATGCTGGGTTATGTTTGAACAACCCTTCTGATTCCTGAACGCCGCCAGTTCTTCTTCGATGAACCTTCTGTCCCGCTCGCGCTCCCATTCCTCCGAGGGTCCCGCTATGGCTATGGACAGCCTATCCTCCAGGCATCCGCTCCATCTTTCTCTTCTCGGAATCGTGACTTGGTGGCCTGCGCAGTTGATTGGTGTTCCGAATTCTGCGAGGAAATCCCATCCAAGTACCGCGCTGTCTCCCATGCCTGGCAACACTATCATATTCAAGTCCTTTTTCTTGTTGCCAAAGCTTACAGTTGTTAGGAGTACCCTTTGAGTTTCTATGTGGCTCCCGTTGGCCAACTTTACTAGTCTCCTTGTCGCTTTCCGTTCTCCGGCGATTCCCGGGTCCTCTGCTAGCTTTTCTGAAATGAAGCTAGCCGTTGCCCCGGTGTCCACCATGGCCCTCACTTCTGCTCCTCCGACCTTGATGACCGCCGCCAATTGCTGATCGTCTCCGGTTAATCCTCCAACTATCTCTGAGAGGCAGCACCTCGCGATCTCCGCCTTCCTCTCTATGGCTGGGATCGCTGCACGTTTCCCGCTCTCTGGCAGCATTCCGTGCTTCGCACCCCCACTGCGCCGCACATCCTGCAGAACAAAATTCTGGGGTTCCTGCACCCGCTGGCCCAATGGCCCATGCCTCCGCATCTGTCGCACGCCTGTGCTGGGTTTTCTACGTGGATTTGGATTTGGTTTGCTGCCCATTGTTGGTTCGGCTGTTGTTGCCTTGGGCCTGCCCATTGCTGGCTCGGCTGCTGTTGCTGTGGCATTTGGCGATGCTCCTCCGGCTGCCATCTCTGCCCCCATCCCTGTCCTGGATGGCTCTGTTGCTCCGGTGGTTTATGGTGCAACTCCTCCTTTGGCCATCTTCTGTCTACCGCTGGGGACTGTCTATTGAAGACCTCCTCTTCCAAAGCCGGCTCTTCGAATTCTTCGGCTAGACCCATGACCTCCTCGAGTGATGCACATGCGTAGGGTCTCATGAACATCTTCATGCGTGGCATGCAGTTCTCCACGAGCCTATCGATGACCTCCTTTGTGGACTTTCCTAACGGCTTCATTAGCGCCTGAAGGTCCACCATGTACTCTTTGAAAGGCTCTCCTCGCTGTTGCTTCCTCTGCTTTACCTGGTCTGCCAATTTCTCGAAGTATCCTTTTGGCAGGAAAAAGGCCTCGAAGCTCCTTCTGAACTCCTTCCATGTGAGCCACTCCTCGTCGTTCATTAGGAACCATTTTTGCGCTCTGCCCTGGAGTAGTTCGGGCATCGCTCGCGGGATTGTGTTTATATCCATCCCGTATGTTTTGGCAGACCATGCTACTCGGTCCACGAACTCGAGAGGATCCCCTGTTCCGTCGAATCGGAACGACCACTCTCGGACTTGTCTCGCCACCTTCGCATAATCCACCTGTACCGGGACTGGCTTCCGCGCTTGTGGCTCCATGCCCTCCTCATGCTCTTCATTTCTGGCACTGCCAGACTTTGGATGAGCTTTTCCGATTCGCTCACCGCTCTCTGCCTCGGCGTGGTCCTCTGCGCGAACTTCTCCTCGAATCCCCGCGCGACCACCATCACTTCATCCTCCTTTCTTTGGTCGGCCCACCTTGCCACCAGTGCCCTCATGATCTCCACGGTTCCATCCGCTGCGAGACCGAGCTCTCTGCACACTTCGCACAACTTATTTATTTGATTTGAATTTATTGATTCGACGTGATTGCCGGAGCCCAGAAATAACACGGTATTGCTTCTTTTCAAATAAATCCCCTTTATTGTAATTAATTTACAAGGCAATAAAGAGAATCTCACCGGCTGTCTGGCTCAGCCGACCGACCGCTCGTCCTCCCGTCGATCCCCGATCCCCGCTCCGGGTTGGTGCCAATACGCACGCCCTCCCAAAGCTTGCACCCGGCAGGTCGTGCGGTCTTGGTGCCTGGCGCCGAAACGGCTCTCGGTTCCCTTTGTTCGGACTCACGGACTCTGGTTGCGGGGCCTGTGTTGCTGCTTGTCGTCTTCCGCTGCCCCTGCCTGTCCGTCGCTGCTGCTCCCTCGTCGTCGCTGCTCTACGGTTGCCGCTGCTCCCTCGTCGCCGCTGCTATGCTGCTGCCGCTGCTCCCTCGTCGTCGCTGCTCTCCTGTAGCCGCTGCTCCCTCGTCGTCGCCTCTGCCGTTGCTGTTTCTCCGTTTGGGGTGCCGTGGACTCGGAACCTTTGGCTTGCCTGGATTTGCCCTTTCGCCGTGGCCGGCACCTAATCCGTGTTAACAGACCGAGTGGCTCACCTCCCAGGCATACGCCGGGCAGGATATGCTCCTCGCTGCTTAGCGGCCGGATCAGGGCACGAAGGGCCTTCCTACCCTACAGGACACGCCCCCGGTCGCGTTCGCCACTCGCCTCCAAACACCTGCGTGCCTACGCCCCGCAGGATCTATGGTAGGCCAGAGGTTTGGGCGTCGCGTCTCCTTTGACTCCAGGTGGATCGCTGTGCATACGCTCCAGCGCCTGGATCAGGATTCTCTTGACTTCCCGGGGTGTCCCTGCCTGGTTTCACTATTGGGTTTGAGTTCCCGGGTTGGCTATCCCTCGCGTTACAGGATCACACCTGGATCGAAGGGTCAGGACCACCGTTGCCCCCGCATGCCGTCTGTGCTCGACGCATTTCTCCCTTGATACCTTTCTCTTCTTCCGTATTTCTAAACACAGCAGCGCTGGCCCATCCGACGCTGCAGTGCTGACTTGCATGTCCCCCCCCCCGCTGTTGCCCCTCTTGCCACCTGTCTTGGTGTGTGGGAGATCTAATCTCCTCACACTTCCCCCCTTCTTCGGGAACGACAGTGAGAAATGCGAATGGAGCGAATCGAGGCCGAGTCTTCTAGGGAAGCTGGGAGAGTGAGTGAAAGACCCCCCGTGGGTAAGTCTGCCATTCAAGTTGGAATGCTTCCTTGAAGAGTTAGGAGTACAGGCTGAAGGACCCCCCTTGGGTAAGTCCGACAGTCTTCAGTGCGGGCTATTAAAGCGAGTGAGCAAGGATATACGAAAATAGCTTAAGGACCCCCTGTGGGTAAGTCCGGCGGCGGTACGCGCATCGAATCGAGCAAGGAGTCAGGGGAAAAGGATCAAGGATCCGCGGCAAAGCTGAGGCCCAAGCGTAAAAGAGTCGGGTCGAGTTATTCCCGGACACGACAGGTATCCTGGTGTAGTGGCGGCAACGACGGATCAGCCTGGCGTACGCCTTGTCTGCTCCTGACCGTTCGATCCAGGTGTGATCCTGTAACGCGAGGGATAGCCAACCCGGGAACTCAAGCCCAATAGTGAAACCAGGCAGGGACACCCCGGGAAGTCAAGAGAATCCTGATCCAGGCGCTGGAGCGTATGCACAGCGGTCCACCTGGAGTCAAAGGAGACGCGACGCCCAAACCTCTGGCCTACCATAGATCCTGCGGGGCGTAGGCACGCATGCCTGGGAGGTGAGCCACTCGGTCTGTTAACACGGATTAGGTGCCGGCCACGGCAAAAGGGCAAATCCCGGCAAGCCAAAGGTTCCGAGTCCACGGCACCCCAAACGAAGAAACAGCAGCGTCAGCAGCATAGCACCGACGACGAGGGAGCAGCGGCAACAGGAGAGCAGCGACGACGAGGGAGCAGCAGCGACGGACAGGCAGCGGCAGCGGAAGACGACAAGCAGCAACACAGGCCCCGCAACCGAGAGCCGTTTCGGCGCCAGGCACCAAGACCGCACGACCTGCCGGGCGCAAGCTTTGGGAGGGCGTGCGTATTGGCACCAACCCGGAGCGGGGATCGGGGATCGACGGGAGGACGAGCGGTCGGTCGGCTGAGCCAGACAGCCGGTGAGATTCTCTTTATTGCCTTGTAAATTAATTACAATAAAGGGGATTTATTTGAAAAGAAGCAATACCGTGTTATTTCTGGGCTCGGGCAATCACGTCGAATCAATAATTCGGTGGAACGTACCCTCAACCTCTGTGAGCTAGCCGCGGCGTTTGTTGCGAGCGAAACATAGCAAAACAGTTCGTTACAACCTAGACTTTAATTCTTCGAATGCCATTCTTCCCTCATCCGTCATCTGATACTTTGTTTTTTGTTTCTAACAAATCGTTCAAAGGTGCGGAAACTGCTGCAAAATTGTTAATAAACTTTCTGTACCAGCCAGCCATACCCAAAATGCTTCTCAAACTCTAAAGAGTTTTCGGTAATGGAAACTTTTCTATTGCCGCCACTTTATCTGGGTCTGTGCGTATAACACCTTCCCCAATCACATGCCCCAAATATTTGACCTGCTTCACGCAAAAATGACTCTTCTTGACATTAATAGTCAAACCTGCTTTTCGGATGCAATCTGCAACTGCCTCAAGTTGCTTTCGGAGACTATAAAGAGATCATCGAGATAGATGAAGACCTCATTTCGTAAGGCTGCTGGATAACCTTATCCATCAATCGTGACATAGGTTGGCCCGCATTGCAGAATCCGAACGGCATCACCTTGAACTGGTAAAGTGGACGACCAGGGATCGTGAAAGGTGTTTTATGCCTAGACGCTTGATCTAATGGTACCTGGCAAAATGCGTCCTTAAGATCTAAACTGCTGATAAAAACGGCTTTGGGCAGTCGACTGAAGATGCCATCAATTTGTGGCAACGGATATGCTTCTTTCACAGACACCGCGTTGACTTTTCGGCTATCGAGACAGAGCCTAACCTTTCCGGGCTTTTAAACCAGGACTACTGGTGATGACCAGGCGCTGTCGGATTCCTCAATTATCCCTAACTGCAGCATTCGATCAACTTCTGTTTAATGGGTTTCGCTTCCCCAACATCAATTTGGTGCTAGAGCAGGCTAGTTTTGCCAAATCCCGAAACATCAAAAGACGGAAACTTTTCTACTACCCTCTGCTGAATTTTTCTCTGCTTTTCTGACAGATTGTGAGCACTTAGCTCCGATATCTGAATATCTGGAGGTAATAGATAAAAAATGTTCCAAAAGTCAATGCCTAAATAAAGGGCTTGCGTTAACGAAGGAACTACATATAATTCAATAATCCTATTTTGGCCTTTATACTCAATTCCAGTTTTTATCCGCCCGACAATGTTTTGCTTACTGCCATCTGCAGTCGAAACATTACTAAATACTCTTCGTACGGGCATTCCTTTTCCTAAAATCTCTTCAGCAAATCGACCGCCAATGCAACTCATAGCTGCTCCTGTATCCATTAGTCCTTTGACTTTCCTGTCAAGGACTCTAACTATCGCGAGGCGACACAACTATTTCGGAGCGCATTCAAATCCTTTGTGACTCTCCAAAATTTCCATAGCCTGTTAGTATTCCTAGATTTACTTTTAATCCTTACATTTTTATAAATTTTTCTAATACTATCATTTCCAAAATTGTTCACCGTACAAACTCTTTGATGCCATCCTTCTGAGGTGGCCTCAACTGGGTCTACGGGATTTTTATGAGGAATACTCTCTTCCCCTTCTACTCCGGCCTTTCCGTGTTCGTTCCCTGTGCCTTCAGAACAGTCCGAGAACGAACGGCTTGGGTGTTCTGTTGGAAATTTTTTAAACACCTTAGACAACTCGGTTTATATGCATTTCATGCACCGCACCCGTAGCAGAACACCTTTCGAGATGCTGTGCAGTCTTGATATCTGTTTCCTTCCTTTCTGCAATTCCAGCAGACTAACGATATGGCCTCTACAGCGCCATCTAACTTTTCGAAAAACTCCGGTTCGTCTTCTCCCCGAGTACTTCCAAGGAACTCAGAAACGTGGCTTTTGAATGGAGGTCCCTTTTTGTACACTTGCTCTCGCTTCAGCTCTTCAAGAAAACAGCCCCGCTTTCTACAAATTTCACGGAGCCTCGAAATTGAACCTACAGGAACCTACTCTGGTCTTAAATTGCACCGGAGAATTTCTATTAACTCCCTCTCCTCTAATTGACTATCTAAACTATCTGTCAATTGGACCACTGCATCTTAAAACAAGTCGAAAGTTTCTTTTTCTTTTTGCTTTCGATCTCTTATCATTTCTCGAATGTCAACGTCAGTTCTCGTGTCTCTGAACTGACGGCGAAGCGTAGTACATAAATCATTCCATCTTACGACCTGGACAGATTTATGGTACCGCCAAAAGAAATCGTTCGCTTTCCCTTCAAACAGGGCGCTTGCGTTTCCACAAAGGATATCGAACCTTTCGCCAAGTGTCTGATGAGTTAAAGCCTGAACTCTATAAATGAAATTATCAATGTTTATGCCTCCATCGGCACCACTAAAGCGCAACTTCCACCCACTCATTATATGGGATACCTTGTCAGGTCTTTGTGAAAGGTCAGAAACGTTCGACCTGGGTGATAAGTTAGAGTTCATCGGGTTTCATAATTAGTTTGTTTGCCCTGCATCTATACCTGGCAATTGGTCGAAAGACGGACTGGCGTTAGCCAATCCTTGCAATGATGCTTCGTGTGTCGTGGCTGCCAAATTTGACTGAATTAAAAGAGACATTTTTTCTGTCAACTGTGTTAGCAACTCATTTTGCATACCCTTTACATGCTTTCTATGTTTTCTTGCCCACTTGATTGTTCTCGACTTGTATTTTCCATATCCGCCGCCCTCTTCTCTACGTTCTCTACCTGTGAACTGGCGACCCTCTGCTTCTGCCTCGTGTGATGTGCGACACTATCTGTTCTTCCTACTGGTTCCCCTTGGCAGGATGTTTTACAGATCGGACAATTCTTTTCTTTTGTAAAGTGAGTTTTTATGCAGATTTTGTGAAAACTATGTCCACATTTGGTTTTAAATAATTCAGTTGACGATGTTCGAGTTCTACATAGAGTACAAAATTCTGATGAGCCACTGGCTTCCTCGGTGTCAGAGTGATCAATGCCCATCTTACTCCGAATATATCCTAACTATACCTGAGATTGATTAGCTTACTCTATTAGCTCTCTGAAATTCACCTAAGGTAATTTAATATTTAATGTATTCTGTTTCGCAGGTTTTACGTTTTCAAAAAAAAAATTGCTGACAAAAATCAAGGTAATATTTTGTTGAGCCAAGCAGACAAGGGCGAAGCTGCTAAATAAGTCACATATGTTATAAATCTGAGTAGCAGCGGCGGGTTATCGGCAGTTCTGGTTTTTGTTTACATCTCCCCGTTCGCATGCGCTTTGCTGGTATTTGTAGCGCATGCGCTTTGGGGAGCTTTTTTGGAGAGCTGCTGCACACCAGCAAATCGTGCATTTGTGTGCGTTCGTATTGCTAAGTTCGTATTGCTAAGCTTGGGTACTTGTATTATTGTATTGATTGGAACAGCTGCAAGTTGGGTTAGAGTTGAACCCTCGAGAAATAAAAATATTGAAATTGCCTTGAAAATTGAACTGTGGAATTTAATTCGTTTGGCCGCTATTAAAAACCATTAATAGCTCAACATTTGGTGACCCCGACGTGATTATCATCCGTTCAATTAACGCGATCAGCATTAAAAGTGCCACTAAAACACCGTTGTTGGTTTTGTTGTCGCATTTTAATTTAATTGGCATCTTAATTGGAATAATTCAATGGAATCTGGAGCTGAAGCCACTGCATCTGCTGCGTCAAGCCGTGAAAGGATGCTGCGGAGACGCGCAGAGGTAACATGCCAGGAAATGGAGGTACTGCATCGGAAGGTCAAGGCTGCGATGCAAACTGAAGATTCAACCATTCTGACCCTCGAGTCTATGGAGAAGCGTCTGCGCGACCGTTTCACCACGCTGCAGGAGGAATTGGAGGAGCTAAATTACAGCGAGATCGGGAGCGATTTATATTGGCGATTCTCTCAGCTGGCTACAGACGTGCACGTTGACATCCAGGTGGAGGTGGCCAAGCGTTCTATGCGGGTTGCTGCTCACTCTAAGCTGTTAGATGCTACCAATGGTGCTGGGATTTCAAACGCTCCATATAGGCCTGCTCCCTCATTGCCCCCGTTGCCAATGCCAACATTTAGCGGCGGCTATGCTGAGTGGCCGGATTTCTGCGCCCTATTTAGGACAACAATTGACAGCCACCCGCACTTGACCAACATGGAGAAGCTCAGGTGGCTCATTTCCTGCCTGCGGGACTCAGCCCTGGAGACTGTGAGGGCGCTTGAGATTACCGACGCGAACTATGAGGTTGCCCTCGACCTTTTGCGCAACCGTTTCAGCAACCGTCGCTTAATCTTCCAGTCTCACATCAACGAGATCTTGCAGTTAAGGACGGTTGAGCCAGGATCCGTTGCTACTCTTCGAGAATTATCCGACCGATTTAATGGACATATGCGGGCCCTTATGAGTTCCGGGACGTCGGCTGAAATTCAAGGGTGCCTCCTCATCCAGATCATCTTTCAAAAGCTGGACCCTGCCACAAAGGCCAAATGGGAAGACTCGCTGGCAGGAAACACTGATGATAGCCTGCCAACTTGGGAATCTATGGCTCGGTTTCTGGAGCAAAGGTGCCGTACCCTGGAGACGGTGGATTTGGCCTTAGCTCCGCATTTGTCAGCGAATCAAGCGGGCCGTCGTAGGCCATTTAACAACCGATCCTGCATGCTCCTGAATGCTCCGCCTGCTTCGTGTGCCCTGTGCGGCAACCTGGCACACGCTGTGCCTTCTTGCCCAAGGTTTCTCGCCTTGTCAGTTGAGGAACGATACGATGAGGTTCGACGTCTTGCCCTCTGCTTTGTGTGCCTCAAGTCTGATCATTTAGCCCGCGGATGCTCATCCTCCCGCTGCCCAACTTGCCATCGCCGACACCATGCGCTATTGCATCCTTGCGAGCGTTTAGCCAGCGCCACTTCCGTTCCTGCTTCTGGATCGAATCCGGCCAATGTAGCAGGGGTTGCGACCTCTCAGGCTCCTCCTGCTAATGCTCTTATTGCACAGGATCGCAGCGCTGAAATAGTGTTCTTGCCCACCGCCAACATTCTCGTCCGTGGCAGATCAGGAGCCTTTCTTCCTTGTCGAGCGCTACTTGACTCCGGCTCCCAAGTTCATCTCATCACATCCCGGCTGGCCAGCCAACTTCAGCTTCATCGGTCCAAATGCTCTGTAGCAGTGACTGGCCTTGGAGACGCTGAGTTTATTACGGATCGGGCATCGGTTAACGTTTGCCTGAAGTCTCGCCTATCCACGTATTCCGTTTACATTGAGGCAATTGTGGCGTCTCACATCATAGAGCGTCAACCTGGCCTGAACTTAGATGTGTCCAATTGGAAGGTTCCCGCCAATGTGGTGCTAGCTGACCCGGACTTCCACAGAGCTCAGCGTGTGGATCTGCTGATTGGAGCAAGCCTGTTTTTTGATCTGCTCTCAGTCGGGCAAATCCAGCTAGGAGACGGTCTGCCTCTGTTGCAGAAGACACGTTTTGGATGGGTAGTTTCTGGAGGAGGTTGCACCCCGGGAAACCCTCGCTTGGCCGCATTATGTAAGATGATTTCTGCTGACTCAGCAACCTCGTTTGACGATCGCCTCGATTATCTTCTCCGCCAATTCTGGGAAGTGGATGCCTGCACTGCGCCTATCGTTCAGGCCACTAAGGAGGAGCTCGATTGCGAGGCCCACTTCGTCATGCACCACGTCCGCCTTGAATCAGGTGCCTATTCCGTTCGCCTGCCAATCAAGCACAGTGTGGATCTGTTAGGGGAATCCTACGCACAGGCTTTGCGGCGGTTCCATTCACTTGAGCGCAAGCTGGATCGTCATCCGAATTTAAGGACCCAATATTCGTCTTTCATCAAGGAATACTTGGATCTGGGTCACATGTCTCTGGTGCCGCAGGAATTGCGAGGTAAGTGCCAGTATTTCCTTCCCCACCACTGCGTCCTGAAGGAAGAAAGTTCCACCACTAAGCTGAGAGTTGTGTTCGATGGTTCGGCTGCTACGGATTCCGGCTATTCCCTCAATGATGTCCTGATGTCCGGCCCCGTGATTCAGCCTAAGCTTTTTCATACATTGCTTCGGTTTCGGTCCCACCTTGTAGCTTTGACTGGGGACATTTGCAAGATGTACCGCTGCGTAAGGGTCTTTCCGGATGATAGTTTGCTGCAGTGCATCCTCTGGAGAGATTCTATCCACGATGACGTGAAGGTTTTTAAGCTCGACACCGTGACGTATGGCACAAAGCCAGCGTCTTTTTTATCTATTCGCTCAATGCACCAGCTGACTAAGGATGAAGGTGCCGGTTTTCCCGTTGGCTCTCGTGTTGTCCTCCAGGATTTTTATGTGGACGACCTTATATCTGGTGCCCCAACGAAGACTGAAGCGCTTGAGATAATAGCTCAGACATCGAGCCTGTTGAACAAGGGTCAGTTTCAATTAAGGAAATGGTGCTCCAACATCCCAGAGGTTTTGGAAGGCGTGCCCGAAAGTGATAGAGAGTCTTACTTGAAATTTGACGATGGCAGTCCGTTCACAAAGACTCTTGGATTAGCATGGGATCCTTCAGCTGACCTGCTGCTTTTTTCCTTTGAAGCTCTTCAGCCCACCGCCAAACCCACCAGGAGATCTATACTATCTTCCGTCGCTCGGTTTTATGACCCAATGGGCTTGGTAGGTCCTGTAGTCACCAGGGCAAAGATCCTGTTGCAGAAGCTGTGCCGAGAAAATTTGTCATGGGATGAAAGCCTTCCTCAATCCCTTCTCTCCGAGTGGTTACAGTTCTGTTCCAGTTTTGACCAAATTCAGCGAATTAAGTTTCCTCGGTTAGTCATTCCCTGTCAAGAAAGGCTGGAGGTCCACGGATTTTGCGACGCTAGTTTAGATGCGTATGGAGCGTGCGTGTATGTATTGTCAGGTTCTGATTGTCGGCTGTTATGCTCAAAGAGTCGAGTGGCACCCATTAAAACTCAGACAATACCGAAGCTAGAGTTATGTGGAGCTGAGTTGCTAGCAAGACTAATGGCTGAAGTTGCTGATCTTGGGACATATAAAGGAGATTATTATTGTTGGTGTGACTCCTTGGTTGCCCTATCCTGGATTCAAGATGAACCTGCTCGATTTAACGTGTTTGTTTCTAATCGCGTTTCTTCCATTCAGGAGCTCACCAAGGCAATGAAATGGCTTTATGTTCCTACTGCCGTCAACCCAGCCGATCTACTGTCCAGAGGTTCTTTTCCCACTGAGCTATTAAACTCCCAGCTTTGGTCCCAAGGCCCTCCATTTCTTCGTGGTTCCAAGGATGATTGGCCCATTGCTGTTGTGGCCGAAAAGGCAGCCATCGAACTTCGCGCCAGGACTTTATTGGCTACGGCTCCACCCAGGGATATCGCCGCATTGTCAAAGTTTGCCAACTCGTTTCCCTCCCTACAGAGAGTGTTCGCCTACGTCTTCAAGTTTTGCCGCCGCATCCGTCACGAAGGGATTTCTGTTCAGGATCTCAAAGGAGGAACCCATCTACTGTTGCGCGCCGTCCAGCTTGCCGAGTTTAAGGAAGAGATAAGCTTACTAAAGTCACGCAGATTGGTTCCGCCCTCAAACCCTCTGGCCTCGCTTGCTCCCTTTGTGGATAATGATGGTTTGCTTCGTGTTGACGGGCGATTGCGGAACTCTGCGTTGGATTTTGACGGACGTCATCCGATCATCCTTCCCAGAGGCCATCCCGTCACTTCGGCCATAGTGACTCACTTTCACGAGAAGAACCTGCATTCTGGTCCTCGGGCACTAGTGGCGAAAATCCGTTCTCAATACTGGCCCATTGGGGGGAGGAAGACCGTTTCAAGGGTTGTGAACAAATGCATACGTTGTTTTCGCGCAAAGCCTCGTCTACTGGAGCATGTTATGGCCGATCTTCCGACCGAGAGAGTTGCAGGATTCCAATGTTTTGATGTCACTGGTGTGGATTTTTGCGGACCGTTTTTCTACAAGGCAGAGACTCGGAATAAGGGCCCTATTAAATGTTATGTAAGCGTATTCATCTGCTTCAGTACGAAGGCAATCCATTTGGAGTTAGTTAAGGACCTTTCCACCGCTTCGTTTCTGAGCGCCCTCCAACGGTTTATTTGTACGCGACGTAAACCCAGACAGATATGGTCGGATAATGCCACCAACTTTGTGGGTGCCAAGAATGAGCTTATGGAGTTGAAGCAAAGATTCCTCAGCCAGGAGCACCAGGCTTCTCTGCACGATTTTTGCCTGTCTGAGTCTATCGAGTGGCGATTTATTCCTCCACGCTCTCCTCATTTTGGTGGTCTATGGGAAGCAGCAGTGAAAACGGCTAAGCACCATCTTTATCGTGCAGTTGGTCCCGCAGTTCTTGGCTTTGAAGAATTAAGGACTTTGTTGTGCCGCATCGCCTCAATTATTAATTCTCGGCCCCTTGTGTCGATTTCAGAGAATCCTGCGGATCTAGATGTCCTGACGCCGGCTCATTTTTTAAATGGCGGACCGCCTTCAACATTCATCGAGCCGGACCTTACTGCGCTAAACTTTAATCGGCTGGATGGGTGGCAGAGAGTCTCCTTTCTGCAGCAGGTTTTCTGGGCTCGTTGGAAGGAGGAGTACCTTACGCTGTTGCAGCAGCGTTCCAAATGGCGCACCCCTGGCCCTGTAATTGCTGTTGGAGACATAGTCCTGGTGAAGGATGAAAATCTACCTCCAATGAAGTGGCCTCTGGCCAGGATACTGGAGCTGGTTCCTGGGCGTGACGGAGTGCACCGTGTGGCCGTTCTCAAAACAGCGGTGGGAGTGACTAAGCGTGCGGTGTCACGGCTGTGTCTGCTGCCTGTCAAGGATTCGGTTGAAGATTCAGTCTTCAACGGGGGGAGGATGTTGAGCCAAGCAGACAAGGGCGAAGCTGCTAAATAAGTCACATATGTTATAAATCTGAGTAGCAGCGGCGGGTTATCGGCAGTTCTGGTTTTTGTTTACATCTCCCCGTTCGCATGCGCTTTGCTGGTATTTGTAGCGCATGCGCTTTGGGGAGCTTTTTTGGAGAGCTGCTGCACACCAGCAAATCGTGCATTTGTGTGCGTTCGTATTGCTAAGTTCGTATTGCTAAGCTTGGGTACTTGTATTATTGTATTGATTGGAACAGCTGCAAGTTGGGTTAGAGTTGAACCCTCGAGAAATAAAAATATTGAAATTGCCTTGAAAATTGAACTGTGGAATTTAATTCGTTTGGCCGCTATTAAAAACCATTAATAGCTCAACAATTTACTAATTATCATCGAGGTTGAGTGCAAAATAATGACTAGTTACTTATGCGATATTCAATATGCCAACTTAGCAAAATATATAATAGTGCGAAAAGATAAGATAATAAAATTAATTTACTCCATGCTTGATCAAAAGCTCACCTTTGAAGCTCTGCTTTTGTAATTTTTAGAGATTGAATATTAAAAGATTCTTGGGAATGATAGGTGTGTGAAAAGGAATATGAAAAAGAGAAACAAAACTATTGTAGCTTGTGGCCAACCGACCTACTTGACAGTAAATTCTGGATGTTATCCAAGCCAACCACCCTTCATTAGTTTAAGCTTTTGTGTAGTTCCTTTTGGATCTCGCCTTTTCCTGAATCGGCCAGGTAAGTGTCTCTGAAGCATACTATCTGTAGTCCGCCTGTGAGAGCGAGTCCTAGGAAGTAGACTTACATATATTACCATCCACTAACAATGCGCGATCAGATACTCTTTCATGAGTTTACTTTTCTGCATTTTCAGCGCACTTAGCTTCATGTAGCATGAGTATATAGGAAAAAGGAGTCAGATTTCTCTTTTACTTTCCCCGTGGTAAACCACTTTCCACCTTAGCTAGTATTAAAGCTTCATTCCTAAGCGAAAGCTTCATTCCTAAAGAACAGTTTCAACTAACTAAAAAAATGATTCTACCTCCCTACTTATACGAGAGGATACTCAAGATTTCAATTAGATTGTAAAGTGTAGAAGGTTAAAGGGGTGAAATATTTAACTGTGTTTCTCGCTTATTCATAAGTCCCACTGTACAGTGGCCTCACTGTACATCACGTTGGGCGCCACAAATATTAGGATTTTATAATAATTATTCCTATAACGGATAACCTAGAGCAGATGCTAGTCCCGACTGAGTACTAAACTAAATATTCGAAATATGCGTGCAAAATAGTTTGCCATTCTGGCCGGAAAAAAAGAGATAAGCTCAACACAGCAAAATAGCGAAGGTTAAGAGACAGATAAAGAACCAAAAATAACAAACAATGTTACACCCCCAGGTTGCATTGGGGCGTTTTTGGCCCACCCTACCATGGCCTATACTTCCGTCTATCATATCTGCTAGGCCCCTTATTCTTGCAGGCTTCTACGGCGGCTTCTCGATCAGCATGGAGAACAGGGTTAATTATTCATACATTATAAAATATGGTTTATTAATAATTAAAATTAGGATCTATCTTAAGATATATGTGTATATGTGTGCGTATTTTGTTATTCATAAATGTAAATTTTATAAATCAGTGAAAGATCTAGAATTCGTTTTAATAAATTTGAACAGAAAATTTCGTTACATGTAGCCAATTAATAGTTTTTAACGATAATAGATCTATGAAAAATCTTCAAACTGAATTTCAGAAGAGAACAAGGCAAATTTATATGTAAATAGAATTTTAACTTTGATTGAGTTTACTTTTAGATTTTAAACTTTACTTTACTTTACGTTAAATGAATATCATTCTGTGTTTTTACTAAAATATGAAATGGTATTAAGACAAGAGAGTCTGCAGAGCAGCTGATGCATATAAACATAGTTTTGTTGTTGTGCCAACACTCACCAAAACATTATTTAGCGTAACCGCTCACCTGCTGATCCACCGATGAAAGCGCTTCCATGAGTGTTGCAGCTGAAAACTTAGGCATAAGGGAATAGCACAAAAACAAGTCTTAAGGTTATCTTGCTTATACAATATGCACTCGCCGTTTACATTATTTCTAGCAGCTCTTCATCTACTAATTCTCTTCTACGATGATAGATGTAGGCTAATTCTCTGTTTCCAAATTTTCATATAATTCTCTCTGCATTATTCGTTGGTATTTATGCGATCTTATAATATAATTTCTTCTCTTAATATTCTACATGTGAGCTTTTACTTTTACTTGACCTTGCAAGAATTTTATCTTATACATACTTCTTGACAGATACTAAGTTGAGTTTTTTCCTTATAATCGAATTTAGCTAGCATTTAATTACAAAATTAGTTCACTTCTTGGTATTCAAAATTCCAGTATTTCTTCCATTTTTTGATTCTTTTCTATTTATTCTAAAGCATGTGTTTTAATGTATGTTTATATTTCATCGTTTTATGCCGCACTGAAAGAAATTTTTAGCAATTCAATTTTACATGACATTATTTATCAAATTATTTAATTGCCTTTAAGCGTAAAATTAGTCATAATTTCGTCACATAACACACTGTGAGAAAATTTTTCATATAATATTTTTAATCTTTTAAAACTTTACTTTAACATATTATTTTTAATTCGTGCTCTTCTTGTTTTTGTTGTTTTTAACCTTTAATTTAATCTATCTATTCATGATGCTGCTGACGGCTCCTGATGGGCTGCACTGAGACTCCTGAATCCACTTTTCCAATGTACGTTTCATATATACGTATATATATATATACATATATGCTCTGCAGCTTTCGATAAGTCATGTTATCGATAGTCTTCATACGAATTTTGACTACCTATGGGTGATTCGTAACCCCCATATGGCAATACTAGAGTGTTGCCGTCTATCCCCCCGCTAGATGGCGTATTCCTAAATCCCTTCTTTTCAAACCTATCCGTTACAACACCCCCCCACCAAAATCTGACTTGGGGGTAAACTCACCAAGCAGATCCCGCCATTATTACTGGCGCAAATCTTTTGCATGATAGCGTCCGACTAATTTTCCTTGCAGATCTTCAATCTCATAATAGGAATTTCCCAATGTATGCCGTACGCGTGCCTTCAGAAATGCTGGCCCTAATTTTGCGTTGTAGCCCGATTGAAAGGAACTTTGCTTAAAATTACGGCGAAAGACTTCTTGGCCATTAGCAAAACTTACTTCCCTTGATCTCAGATTATATCGCTCCCTGTTCTTGCTGTCCTGCTGTTGAGAAAGTTTCTTTGCTTTAACTCGAGCCAATGTTTCGTCTATCCCCCGCTAGATGGCGTATTCCTAAATACCTTCTTTTCAAACCTAGCCGTTACACCTTCGATACCCTTTATTTCGGGGGTTGCAGATTCTTGGCCTTCTCTTTCCCTAGTAGTACCCGTAGGCGGAGGTGGATATCCTATAGTTTCAGGTTCCAGTGGTGCCGAACCTACACTATTTAGTAGTCCTCGCCATCGTAGAGCGCTAGAAAAAGAAACTTCAGGTGTAGTCAAAGATGCCGTGGTGGTTTGGTGGTTAGTGTGAATGGCAAACGAACGTTGTTGTAAGGGTTTTTTTGTTTGGCTCCCTTAACTTTAAAACCTGCGCTTGAAAGGGCTTCGATGATTTCTTTTGTTGGTACCGACGATTCAATACCCTTTATGACCACTTAAAGGCCCTTGCTGCTCTTCAATTGGTAGGTGTAATATTTTTTCTGGTTGTCGTATAGGTATTTCGTGGCTAAGCGATGATTTTCCTTCGTGTAGACTTGGAGCTTGGTCTCCCGTATATTGGCGTTGGTCAGGGGCATTATATGAAAATTGTTATTTCCAATTAGCTTAGCGAGACAGTTTACCACATCGCTGCAGTTTTGATCACGTATGTAAATGGGTGGTGGCTTTTGCTTGGCTTTGGGAACTTCCGTATTCTCTTCATTATTACGGTCTTCGCTTAATATAGAAAATCTGTTTTCAGACAGAGAATTAATCGGTTCGTCTTGATTGTTGACTTTCATTGCTTTTGCAGCGTTAGCATTTTTTTCGGCTGGGGACTGAGCTTTCGTTTTACTTGGATATATCGGTCAATGCCCGTTTGGATTGTTGCTCGGGGGGGCTGAGAGACAGCTACCGATATTGCTGTTGTGGTTGATGTACACGTTGTAGGCAAATATAACGGAGTTGATAGACCAGAGGGTGATAGTGCTGGGGAGGTGCTCTGCGCACTCCAGGTTAATGCACTGCTTGTGCCTGGGAGAGCGGGAGAGCATGATCATGCACGCTCTTCGTTTGCGACGAATGTGAAATAGGCATTGGAAGATCGTCTACGCTCTGTTTCTGGGACAGAGAGCTTACTTTCGTTCATGCTGTTGTTGTTTATGTTAGGTACTGCAGGCAGAGGGGCCGCTCTTATTTCTTTAAATGAATGTGCACATGCTGTTGGTTTAATTTGTCGTGATGGCATTTCAATTTTTGAATTTAATAAATTTTGATTTTGTGTTAGTTATTGGACACTATAAGCTCGAGACTTAGGATGAAAGAGTATATACTGCCTACAATAAAAGAGGATAGAAGAGACTAAGAGGCTAGTTTGCGTAGAAACAGACAGATAGACAGACGAACAGACGGACGAACGGAAAGACGGACATGCTGATATCGACTCAGGAGGTGATCCTTATCAAGAATATCCACTACGTTGCGCACTTTTGACCACAATTAATACATCTGCAAGGGTACAAAAACATCACTGAATTAATAAATTTGTATTGTATTTGTATTTGCATTAATTGTACAGTTATAAGTTTTTTAATTAAAAATTTTAATTTTTTAAGTTACCTAACTAATTTTAAAAAATTGTATAAGAAAAGTTTCACAAATTCTAGTACAAAACATCCCTAATTTTTTTGTAATTTTGAAAGCCCATGACATTTTTATGTACCCGCCAAAAAATAGGTATCTGGCAACAATTTATTAACGTTATTATGCTTTTTCTTTTGTGTCTCTGTTCGCATCGCCCGTTCCTGTGCATTTACCGCCATGCATAGCAAAAAATTGTTTATTTGAGAAATTATTTCGTATATACTCTAATCGCAAGTTAGATTTAAATAGTTTAAACTAAAGTACTTGTTAAGAGGAGCCTCTTATAATAATGGTGTTACTCCAATGAGTTCCGTTTAAAAACTGTTTTTATTTCATACACTTCTCTTAAAAGATACATGAAAAACTACTTATCAACGGACTGCACGCTGACATGCTATGTGACCATTTCTTAAGTGCTTCAAGTGCACTACATAAATATTTGTTTAGAATGCAGGACATCGTTTTCAAACCATGCTGTTAATCACTTATTTCCATGGGTCCGATCTCTTGACGTTCTATCTTTGGAATTTTTATCGTGTTCAATGCTTAAACAGTACTTAAAATATTTCACATGAAATAAATCCTGATCAAATTAGCTAAGACGAGCCAATATTTACAGCTGTTAGGCTTTGATATTACTATCTGAACATTTTTTTTGTTATGTTTTTATACCCTTGCAGTGGGTATTATAATTTTGGTCAAAAGTGTGCAAAGCAGTGAAGAAGACATCTCAGACCCTATAAAATATGTATATATATTCTTAATCAGGATCACCTCCTGAGTCGATATAAGCATGTCCGTCTGTCTGTTGGTTTCTCCGCAAACTAGTCTCTCAGTTTTAGAGCTATCGAGTTGAAATTTTGCGCACATCCTTCTTTTCCTTGCAGGTAGTATAAAAGTCGGAACGGCCATAACTGATTGATCGGAAATGCCATAACTTTTTTAAGTTAGAGGGTTTGGACTTTCCACACATGTTATGTTTGACCAAAATATCTTATGTACAAAATTTCATAAGGATCGGCCGACTATATCCTATAGCTGTCATAGAACAATCGAAATTGGCATAACTTTGGTGTTTTTTAAGTTAGAAAGATGGGATTTGGTACAGATTCTATTTTGGGAAAAACAATCTGATCTGCCAATTTTCATAAGGATCGGCAGACTATATACGATCCGCTATATATCTAATAATATAGGATGAGTGGCGCCACCTAGCGGACTGCGACTGAACTGCAAGGGTATATCAACTTCGGCTCCGCCCGAAGTTATCTTTCCTTTCTTGTTTTGTTTTGAAATCGGTGCTAAAGCGGGAAATGGACAATTGTTAAACTTTACGCCTAAAGATTAACAAACAAACAAAACTGTGAAATATACAAAAGATGCTTAATTTGAAACTCCAATTCGTCGGCCTTGCATAGTGCTTAAAGATTATTGCGCGCTTCGTTACTCCATGTTTTTTTATGCCTGATACAAATAATATATATATATGTTATTGTACATATCGTTCATCGTACAATCGTAATTATAATTAACAGAAAACTGACACTGCCGGGAGCACAGCGCAGAAATCACACACACATTAGGCTTAAGTGTAAATTTGTTGTTACACATACACAAATACAATTTTGCATGGACTCCATTCCATCTCTGTGTAACCTCCTGCATAGCTGTATCAAAGTTTTTCTCGGGCTGCCATAATAGGCAAATCCAGCTACTGCATAATTTACTAGATACTAGCAACAGGACCCTTATTAAGTGTAGCTCTTTCGGGAGATGGGGTGGGTTTTGCTAATATCAGTAAATTTGATCACTACAAGAATCATTAAAGAGTCCCTACTGAAACTAAATTTCCACTTGATCGTGGAGAACGCACAAAAAAAAAAACCAGAAAACTTGGGGTCATTGCCCCCAAGAAGATAAGCTTAGGAATTGCAAGATAACAAGGAGGAAAGAAATCACAACAGAGAAAAAGAAAAAAAAATGTGCCGACAATGATGTTAGAATTCGGACACGGTTTCACTACCCACCCTACCTTAGTCTTAAGAGAATTGTTGTTAAGACCCCAATTATCATTTCTACTCACATTTCCAAGGTCACGGAAATACTGACTTACTCCCTCATACTTCTATTTTTTTTTTTTTAAGTAATATATTTTCACAAACTTCAGCTTAACTTTAGGATCTTACAATAATAAAAGAGAAGTAATTTCATGTTCAATTCGGGTATGATCTTAGAATTTTTGGTTAATTAACATTATTGGCTAAAACCTATCTTAATAATATAGTATAATAATAATAATAATAAGGTGGACCTCATTCATTATTTGAGATTTAAAATTGACAACAAATTTTAAGTTGCTAAGTTGCTCTATTTGAGTTCGAATGCACTTGAAGGTTTAGGCTAGCAAAAAAAACAAATGACGAAAGCAAAACAAACAAGCACCTGCTGTCTGCAAGCTTATCGGCTTGGCAGAGGTTATTAGTGGTTATTGATATGAGCATGGCAGAATAGCATAATTGCTCGATTGATAGGTAATTTGTTTTCTTTTTTTCATATACATTTTTTTTTTTCTTTTAAATCTTTCAAACCAGTTCTTAGAATTTTTAACCTCCTACACATTCTGATCTTTTAAAATTTTTCTCTTTTAGGTATTTAGTTATCTTTTAAAATTTTCTCTGTTAGGTATTTAGTTATTTTTTTAGGTTTTATTTTTTTGTTCACTCACCCCCAATGTGATGATCCTCGATGAAGGCCTTCATGTTGGAGTCTCGTAGAGGTTGGGCTGATTAGTGGAGAGGTTGAATTTCTTAAATATATCTTACAACTACATTATTTCTCTTTTTGCATGCCTTTCCTTATTTACATTTTTGTTTTTCTTTAGTTCAATTCGAGTTCGTAGAATTTAATGTACTTTAATAGAATTCATAATTTCTTTTCACTATATATATTTTTTTTTTTTTTCTTTAAATTTCTAGTTCAATATAAGTTCATACTTTTTTAATGTAATTGAATATAATTACACGGTGCGACAGTGAAAAAACACTTGTGAAACGAGATAGTGTAGGTTGTTAATCTGGTCGAAGAGAACTCAAAAATATTTTTTTTATATTTTTGGAACCCTCCAATTTTTTTTTATTTAAAAAAAACCGTTTTTTCGGGACTTTTTTGCGCTTAAAAATTCCTGAACGCGTTTTTTTCAACCGATTTCAAAATTTTCGGTGTTTTTCAAGAGTTAAATGTTGTAGCTTTTGAAAAAAAAATATATCTTTGATTTTGTTGAACAAAAAGGACAAAATTTTTACACCTGAAACTAAAGTTTTCGACTTTTATTCGTGTTTTTCGGATTTTGATGCTAGTTTTTCGGTAAAACTTACTAAAATTCTGTCATATTTGCCACATATCAATGTTGTCTCATTCATTCTGAATAAAACGAGACAAATTTCATCAAAAAATAATGAAAATTGGTGAAGTTATAACGCTTTTCCCAAAAAAAGTCAATTCAACCTTGCGTGCGCTCTGGAGTACCTGTGTGTATAAGTCAGGAATATGCTCTTCTTCTTATAGTGCTCCCATGGTTTTATTGACTTTTTTTGGGAAAAGCGTTATAACTTCAACAATTTGTATTATTTTTTAATGAAATTTGTCTCGTTCTATTCAGTATTATTGAGACAATATTAATATGTGGCATAAATGACAAACTTTTTGTCAGAAGAAAGCAATATACTCTTATTTTTATACACATTGTTCCTCCGAAGCGCCCGCTAGGTTGTGTTGACTTTTTTTGGGAAAAGCGTTATAACTTCACCAATTTTCATAATTTTTTGATGAATTTTGTCTCGTTTTATTCAGAATGAATGAGACAACATTGATATGTATCAAAAATGGCCGAATTTTTGTAAGTTGTACCGAAAAACTGGCATCAAAATCCGAAAAACACGAATAAAAGTCGAAAACTTTAGTTTCAGGTGTAAAAATTTTGTCCTTTTTGTTCAACAAAATCGAAGATATATTTTTTTTCAAAAGCTACAACATTTAACTATTGAAAAACACCGAAAATTTTGAAATCGGTTGAAAAAAACGCGTTCAGGAATTTTTAAGCGCAAAAAAGTCCCGAAAAACGGTTTTTTTTAAATAAAAAAAAATTGGAGGGTTCCAAAAATATAAAAAAAATATTTTTGAGTTCTCTTCGACCAGATTAACAACCTACACTATCTCGTTTCCCAAGTGTATTTCGTTTTTTTTTTTTTTGTCGCACAGTGTTATTACTATTATTTTTCTATATCTATAATTTCTTTCGTATTCATTTCTTTTACATCTAATTTTTTTTTTTCAATTTCTAGTTCATTATAAGTTCGTAATATTTTAATGTAATTGAATATAATTATTACTATTATTTTTCTATATCTATAATTTCTTTCGTATTCATTTCTTTTACATCTAATTTTTTTTTTTTTTTTTTTTTTAATTTCTAGTTCAATATAAGTTCGTAATATTTTAATGTAATTTAATTTTTGTGTTTGTGAACAACAACCGAAATGTAATAAACGATTGGAAGGCGACTCTCGTTCGCTATTGTATACTTTGATATCGTTTTATATTTATAGGTGATATCCGAAATTTCTCCTATCCGGTGTATCAGTATTGATTTGCGAATAAAGGTAGACGGGATAGACTAAGTGGGTGTTTTTTTTTTATCTTTGATAGGGTTACTCATCCTGATAAAAACTATGTGTAATGATCCAGGTATGGAATCCAGGTGGTGCGGGTGGGACTCACGTGGATTTTCGGCCATAGAAGACGCCTTATGGAAACAAGGTTGAGATAAAAATTCGGCTGGCGAGCTTGAAAATCATTACCTGATCCCAGGCTAGGTTTGTTTGCGACTTTACTGATGTCTTTGCTTTACTTATTTTTCCAATGATGTGTGGGGATTTTTCAGATTTAATTTGTTTTATTTTGTTGTGATCACTTTGCACGTGTTTCACCCACTTGATTTATGGATATGGTGTAGCTGGTACTAAGGTGTGCGTCTGCTTAGTTTGACAGCTCAAAAAAGAAAAAGACTTTTGAAGGCACCTAATAAGCTGCTAGGGCTAATGTCAAGGTAAGTACTAACGCCTAGTATGCACATTAGGAATGAATAAAACAAAAAAAAATTGCTAACACCTATCGATAAAAGTGGAGAGTTTCGTTAAGATTAGACGTTATTCTAATCTAATTTTTTTGAAACTCGAATGGGCAGCACAGGTGACCATTACAACCACAGATAATCTGTCGAGTAATCCGGAGACATGATTAGCTGGAATTAGCATTTTATATCTTTGGCATGATACGTTCCTAGCTCTTTTCCACTCAGGGTTTCTAGCAAATAATAAGCGTTTCCCAATTTCTTCTTCACTCTGCATTTCGAAAACAACGGGCCTAACTTTTTATTGTAGTTCTGACTAAAGTTACTTAACTGGAAATTTCGTTTGAAAACTTCTTGACCTTCTTTGAATGAACTATTCTTACTCCTCAAGTTGTACTGTTTTGCATTCTCTTCATAGGCTTTTCGACTATTTGTTTTCACATTTTGGCGTAACAAAAATAACTTTTCGTGCCGATCTATTGTAGGGGATTCTTCTAGAAGTGATAAATTCTTTAATAATCGGTAATCCTCAGCGTGGTTAATCATATTAAAACCAAAAAGGGCTTTGTAAGGAGAACATCCCAGAGACTGATGCAATGCCGATCGCAAAGCGGATGAAATGCAAGTTAAATTAACATCCCAGTCGGTTTGATCATTCTTAAGATACGAACGGATAGCTGTAATTATCGAGCGATTTACTCGTTCAGCTGCATTGCTTTGCGGAGAGTAGAGGGCGGTACAAATGTGTCGAATTCCAAACCTAGTTAACATCGCTTCAAATTCTTTTGCTTTGAATTGTGAGCCGTTGTCACTAACAATAGACTCTGGAACTCCAAACTCACAAAAAATTCGATCTTCTAAAAAGTTGTTAATACTTCCGGTCGTAGCTTTCTTTAACGGACATAGCCAGTGATATCTACTAAAATGGTCAAGCACTATAAATAATCCAGTATAGCCTCTTTTACTACGGGGATATGGGCCGAGAATATCAATATATAATCTTTGAAAAGGACGTATGGAAACACTTTGTTCTCCCATTGGCGGTCTTAATGTTTGATTAGGGCTTTTTGTTTGTTTACAAACATCACAGTTCCGAATGTACTCTCTAACTTCTTTGGATAAACCTGGCCAAAAGAGATTGCGACGCAAGCGTTCTATCGTCTTTTGCATCCCTCCATGTGCAGATACCACACAATTATGAGCCTGCCAAATAACCTTGGCTCGTAATTGTTCTGGAACCCATAGTTTCCAACTATCGGCTTCTTGATCCGGATTACCAGACGCATGTTCCGTTCGGATATACACAAATTTGTCGTGTATCCGTAAATCTGGAAGTTTACTTAGATTCTGCTCTACTTTCAATCGGAGCTCTACGTAATCTGACTGCATAAAGGCTGGTGAGTCTAAGTCAATTGCGGGTCCTATCATCTCTAAACTGTCTATGGACTCGTCACACATTCGAGACAACGCATCTGGAACGATATGATCTTTCCCTTTACGATGAGAAATGGTAAATTTAAATCCTTGCATTCTATCAAACCATCGGGCGACTCTTCCCGTGGCACTTTTTCGTTGTTTTATAAGCCATGTTAGACTAGAATGATCGGTCACTACTTCAAATGGCTGCATTTCTAAATACCCCCGAAATCTTTCGATGGCTGCAATAACTGCTAGACATTCCCGCTCTGTTACACTATAATTTCTTTGAGCCTTAGACAATTTTTTTGACATGTATGCGATCGGTCTTTCTTCTCCTTCGTCGGATAATTGCACTAACACAGCCCCAATGCCAAAATCACTAGCGTCACAATGAAGAAAAAACTTCTTGGTAAAGTCAGCATTTTGCAAAACGGGTGCGGAAGTAAGTTGGACTTTCAATTTTTCCATGGCTTCCTGCGCTTCATTCGTCCAGGTGAACTTTCTACTTTTTTTTTAACAGTTCTGTCATAGGAAATGACAACTCCGCGAAGCTAGCAATGAACCTACGGTACCAATTACAAATTCCTAAGAAACCTCTTAATTGTTTCATGTTACGAGGAGCCGGCCAATTTAGAATACAGGATATTTTTTCCGGATCCGTAGATATTCCTCCATTTCCAATTATGTAACCCAAGTAGTTAACTTTTGTTACACAAAAATGGCTTTTCCTAACATTTAACGTTAAGTTTGCTTTGCGAAATTGCTGTGCAATTCGTACAAGGACTGCTAAATGGGATTGAAAATCATCTGTAACAATACACAAATCATCTAAATATCCGAAAACACAGTATCGTAGATCTGGTGGAATAAGATCATCCATCAGACGACACATGGTTGACGGTGCGTTGCACAGACCAAAAGGCATAACTTCGAATTGAAATAATCCTCGACCTGGCACTGTAAACGCTGTTAAGGGTTTAGCTTCCTCGGTTAATTCAATTTGCCAATAGGCATCTTTTAGATCCAGTTTACTAATAATATTTGCCTTTGGAAGACGCGAAAATATTCCCTCAATACTTTGTAGTGGGTATGCATCTTTCAGAGTAACCTCATTTAATTTTCGAGCGTCCAGACAAATTCGGACTTTATTTGGTTTAATAACCATTCGAATGGGTGAGCTCCATGCACTTTTAGATGGTGCAATCACTTTAAGTTCTAGCATACGATCAATTTCAGTATATAAGACTTTCTCCACAGCTGGACTAATAGGATAATGTCTCTGTTTAACAGAAGACGCATTTCCCGTATCTATATGATGTTTAATTAAGGACGTTCGCCCCAAACCTTGTTTTTCGAAATTGGGAAACATTTCTTTCACTGCTTCTAATTGCTGAAGTTCCATGGCAGTCAACGGATATTGATCCTCTTTGGCGGTGTTAAAGTCCTGCCCACTATCTGCTGGCTCAATGGATCCCACTATTCCGGGCGCTAATTGAAACGTTCGCCAGAAATCAATTCCGAGAATAAGACGCTGTGCAATTGTCGGAATAACATAGAGTTCCACTTCCTTTTCTTCTCCTTTATATCTCATTGCTACTTTTAATATGCCTGAAACTTGATGTGGTTTAGCATCCGCCGTTTTAACCTGGGAGACTATTGATTTATATCCACCTACACCACTAAAGTCTTGGTTTGCTAACTCAGCTCCAATACAACTAATATTTGCTCCGGTGTCTAGTAACCCCCATTCTGTAAAATCTAAAAATTCTACACTAGCATAACTTCGGTTATCCGCATTATTTTGAAATATAGTAGATATTAATCTATGTTGTTTCTTACAAAGGTTCTTATAATATTTCTTTATCCGAATCGAATTTCTTTTTCGAGGGATTATATTTTCCGAAAAAATTTTATTTCTAACTTCATAATAATTTTTCAAACGTTCTTCATATGGCCTAAACTTAGTATCTACCTCATTTTCTATCTTGGCATCTGGTATATTATCTTGAGTTGTAATGATACGCTCTTCTAGTTTCTTATTTAAAAGTGTGTATCTATTTAAATTTGTAAACTCCGAGTTATTTATTGGTGGGACATCCGATTGTTTTGAGATGCCCCGGATTTCCGGTTTTCCGAACTGGTTTTACAGTAAATACAATTGGGCTTATAGATGTCAGGCTTCCCGCACCCATAACAAAATATACGTCTATCCCCTAGACAGTCTTGCCAAAAGTGTCCCGTTACTCCGCAATTCCAACAAGTTATGTTAGCCGGATTTCTTTGTATAGCAGAGATGTCTAAGCTGTTGTTTTCGGATTTATTTTCCTCAATCTCCTCTACTGCATATACCCGATAAGGTCCTCCCTCTTTTGATTTCGTTACGTTGCGAAGAGATCGCCCTGCTTCTTGTAAAAAGTGTTCTCTCCTTTGTACTAGCCGTCTTAAATGATCGATGGAGTATATTTCTTCAAATAATAATCTATCTTTCATATCAGTAAGTAAATTTCCCTGAACTAGTTCAATTAATTCTGATTCCTCAAACTCAACAGATAGCTTATCCATTAGTTTGCAAATAGCTTCGTAATATGTGTCAAATGTTTCGCCAGGTTTTTGTTTTCGAGCTCGAATTTGTTCCCGCAATTCTGTTTTTGAGCGGTTCTCTTTATATTGTTCACGTAGCCCTGTGCAAAATTGATTCCAAGTAAATGTTTCTGTTCGTTTATGAAATCTCCAGAACCATGAACTAGCTTTGCCTGTTAATAGCTGATGAACATTTTTGGCCATTGCCTCAAGATCGTTATTAAGATGTTCTCGTGTTAACACTTTAACTCGATATAAAAATTCGTCAACTGATAATCCTTCCGCAGTCCCTTCGAACCGAACTCCCCATTTTTGGATAATATCTGCTACTTTGTTGCTAGTATGCCCTGAGGAAAAAGCTCTAGGGCTTGGTACATCGAAGTCCCTTTGATCTTGACCCATCGAATTTTCAACTCCGTTTCTTAGTACCAATGAAGAAAGCATTCTATCTACTGTTTCTCTAACTAGGTGTTCTATGTTTGGTCGTACCCAATTATCATTATTTCTTGGAAATTGCCTTGGAGGTCTGCCTCGCTGTGATCTTCCCCGTTGTGGACTATTCCTTGGTATTTCATAATTTAAAGGCCGAGTATTTAAGCTTCTTTCACTCTCGCTTGCTGGGTTGCTTTGAGCCCAGTTCAATCGCTGCTCAGACCGAATCTGTGACGTACCTACATTTCCCTCCTCTAGCTGGAGCTGTCTAACCACAGACCTAGTGTTTGGTCGATTTAACTGTCGCTCTTTTTCTTCTCCAGGCTTCGCACCAGGAGAACAGTTTCCTACTACTACTCGTACATCCTTTTTCAATACTTTAGCTAAACATGATGGACATTCATTCTCCTTGTCAGGATGAAATCTCAGTTCCATACAAGATTTATGAAAAATATGCTTGCAATTAGTAATTACACATGGCTGCGTATTTTCCATGACGTTTTCGCAAATAACGCATACGTTCGGTATTGCCTCTGCACCACTTTGTTCCGGGGTACGTTGAATTGGCATTTTAAATTAATATTTTTTTTTATATTTGTATAGATTGATTACTTAAAAGTTTCCGTTTGTTGACCTTTGTTGGAAATGTGAGTAGTTAATTTTCTTTTTCTGCATATTGTTAACTGTCCCTCCTCTAAATTTTTAGGTTATTTATTTTTTTTCTCTATTTAATTAATATGTTTGGTCTATTTCAATTACCTTAGGTTACACTAGAATGCTTCAAAAAGGTTTTGTTTCTACGCTTATATCAACGGACAAAAATACGCTCTCGCATATGTTTTTGTGTTCCAGCCGATACTAACATAATAACAGAACCTATTCTATTCATTTCTTATATGTATCCCACTTGATGAATATTTGTTGCTTGACTCCGGTCTTTTAAAATATCCCTGATTATATACCTTACTCTTCGGTCGGGTTGTTCGATTATTCAAGCTCCCCAAATTCCAGAAGGGTATACCATTTCGATATTCTATCCTAACAACCAAATTTCATACGAAAGCAAAACGAGCAATTTTATTTACTGTGGATGAGTACTCAGAATTAGATGTTCAACAGTATTCTGCACCAGTGTTCCGAAAAGTTAACCTCTTTCCTTTGGTCGCAATTAATAAGCCTCCGCTTGTTAATGCAAAATCCTAAATAAAAAAAATGTTATTTCGGCTCTACCGTTCTACTCTTCCACGGGCCGGCGGTTATTGAATCTATTACGAATCCTTTTCACCGTGCCTCACCGTATGGGCGCCAAATCTTTGTAACCTTCTGCCTAGCTGTATCCAGCTACTGCATAATGTACTAGGTACTCGCAACGGGACCCTTATTAAGTGTAGCTCTTTCGGGAGATGGGGTGGGTTTTGCTAATATCAGTAAATTTGATCACTACAAGAATCATTAAAGAGTCCCTACTGAAACTAAATTTCCACTTGATCGTGGAGAACGCACAAAAAAAAAAACCAGAAAACTTGGGGTCATTGCCCCCAAGAAGATAAGCTTAGGAATTGCAAGATAACAAGGAGGAAAGAAATCACAACAGAGAAAAAGAAAAAAAAATGTGCCGACAATGATGTTAGAATTCGGACACGGTTTCACTACCCACCCTACCTTAGTCTTAAGAGAATTGTTGTTAAGACCCCAATTATCATTTCTACTCACATTTCCAAGGTCACGGAAATACTGACTTACTCCCTCATACTTCTATTTTTTTTTTTTTAAGTAATATATTTTCACAAACTTCAGCTTAACTTTAGGATCTTACAATAATAAAAGAGAAGTAATTTCATGTTCAATTCGGGTATGATCTTAGAATTTTTGGTTAATTAACATTATTGGCTAAAACCTATCTTAATAATATAGTATAATAATAATAATAATAATAAGGTGGACCTCATTCATTATTTGAGATTTAAAATTGACAACAAATTTTAAGTTGCTAAGTTGCTCTATTTGAGTTCGAATGCACTTGAAGGTTTAGGCTAGCAAAAAAAACAAATGACGAAAGCAAAACAAACAAGCACCTGCTGTCTGCAAGCTTATCGGCTTGGCAGAGGTTATTAGTGGTTATTGATATGAGCATGGCAGAATAGCATAATTGCTCGATTGATAGGTAATTTGTTTTCTTTTTTTCATATACATTTGTTTTTTTCTTTTAAATCTTTCAAACCAGTTCTTAGAATTTTTAACCTCCTACACATTCTGATCTTTTAAAATTTTTCTCTTTTAGGTATTTAGTTATCTTTTAAAATTTTCTCTGTTAGGTATTTAGTTATTTTTTTAGGTTTTATTTTTTTGTTCACTCACCCCCAATGTGATGATCCTCGATGAAGGCCTTCATGTTGGAGTCTCGTAGAGGTTGGGCTGATTAGTGGAGAGGTTGAATTTCTTAAATATATCTTACAACTACATTATTTCTCTTTTTGCATGCCTTTCCTTATTTACATTTTTGTTTTTCTTTAGTTCAATTCGAGTTCGTAGAATTTAATGTACTTTAATAGAATTCATAATTTCTTTTCACTATATACAGTGGGGAGCAAAAGTGATTCCATGTTCAGAATATGCATGTTGAACCGCTCATAAAACGTAAACCAATGAACCAAATGAAACAAACTTTTTTTTTCTCGATTACTTATTTAATTTGTAAGAAATAGACTTAAATACTACAATAATACAAGAAAAAATGTAAGAGATTGAAAAAAAAAACAAAAACAGAAGGCATGTACTCAGTTTTGCACCTTTAATGGAAAAATTTAAGGAAATATTAAATTAATATTTAGTCCAAAGACCCTTATTGTCTATTACATTTTTAATGCGCTTTGGCATACTATTAACTAAGTTCTCTATAATTTCTTTAGGAATTTGGTTCCATTCAATCTCCACGCGTCTCCAGAGATCGTCCAGGTTGCTTGGGGCCGATTGATATTGCCCGAGCCGTCGCTTCACAATTGACCATAAGTTTTCAATTGGATTGAGGTCGGGACTTTGAGCTGGCCACTCCATGACCTTAAAATTTTGTTTTGCCAACCATTCTTTTACAATTTTTGCGGTGTGCTTAGGATCCCCATTCTGTTGGAAAGTGATTTCTCCTTCAGGATAGGCACACTTGTCGAGAAAATTGTGAAGATGGGTCTTTAAAATGTTTAAATAGTCCTCTTTTCGCATTATTCCATCAATTTTGTGCAATGGCCCAACGTGCCACCATGTAAAGCACCCCCAAGCCATTACATTTCCTCCTCCATGCTTTACGGTTTGCTTTACATGATGTCTCTGAAGCTTGTCACCGGGCCTATGCCAATAGTACTGCTTCCCATCCGACTGGAAACGGTTAAACTTGGATTCGTCCGAGCAGATAACACGTTTCCAGTCTTCTATAGTCCAGTTTTTGTGGGTCTTTGCAAATTGTAACCGAGCCTTAACATTTTTCTCGGATAGAGCTGGTTTATTTTTTTTCACAGAGGCGACATATCCAATTCTAGCCAGTGCTCTTCTAGCTGTCCATCGACTTACGGGTTTATTTAACTCTGTAGAAGCATTTGCTGGTGTTAAAAGCTTATCCTTCCTCATGTTGGACATTATAAGTCGAGCGTCAGAGTCGGTTAGGAGACGGGGGCGACCATTCAACACATTTTCGGAAGCAACATTTTGCCTTTTTTTCACCTTGACCACCACAGACTGACTAATTTTCAGCTTTTCAGCAATTTTGCGTGTCGAAAAGCCACTTTTAGTCATAGCAACAATACTATTTTCGGTATCTGCTGATAGCTTCTTCATTTTACAAATATAAGTTGGCGACTAATTTCTCAATTTATTAAAATTTACTTTGAACTATAAGAAATGTGCGACTCTTTGAATTATGACAACAACTAATGCATGAAAAAGACATAAAACAGTAAATCTGCAAATATTTTGGTGATAAGAAAACAGGGAGAGCAAAATCAGGTGCGAATATTGGAAGGTGCAAAACTGAGTACATGCCTTCTGTTTTTGTTTTTTTTTTCTATCTCTTACATTTTTTCTTGTATTATTGTAGTATTTAAGTCTATTTCTTACAAATTAAATAAGTAATCGAGAAAAAAAAAGTTTGTTTCATTTGGTTCATTGGTTTACGTTTTATGAGCGGTTCAACATGCATATTCTGAACATGGAATCACTTTTGCTCCCCACTGTATATATATTTTTTTTTTTCTTTAAATTTCTAGTTCAATATAAGTTCATACTTTTTTAATGTAATTGAATATAATTATTACTATTATTTTTCTATATCTATAATTTCTTTCGTATTCATTTCTTTTACATCTAATTTTTTTTTTTTTTTTTTTTTTTTAATTTCTAGTTCAATATAAGTTCGTAATATTTTAATGTAATTTAATTTTTGTGTTTGTGAACAACAACCGAAATGTAATAAACGATTGGAAGGCGACTCTCGTTCGCTATTGTATACTTTGATATCGTTTTATATTTATAGGTGATATCCGAAATTTCTCCTATCCGGTGTATCAGTATTGATTTGCGAATAAAGGTAGACGGGATAGACTAAGTGGGTGTTTTTTTTTTATCTTTGATAGGGTTACTCATCCTGATAAAAACTATGTGTAATGATCCAGGTATGGAATCCAGGTGGTGCGGGTGGGACTCACGTGGATTTTCGGCCATAGAAGACGCCTTATGGAAACAAGGTTGAGATAAAAATTCGGCTGGCGAGCTTGAAAATCATTACCTGATCCCAGGCTAGGTTTGTTTGCGACTTTACTGATGTCTTTGCTTTACTTATTTTTCCAATGATGTGTGGGGATTTTTCAGATTTAATTTGTTTTATTTTGTTGTGATCACTTTGCACGTGTTTCACCCACTTGATTTATGGATATGGTGTAGCTGGTACTAAGGTGTGCGTCTGCTTAGTTTGACAGCTCAAAAAAGAAAAAGACTTTTGAAGGCACCTAATAAGCTGCTAGGGCTAATGTCAAGGTAAGTACTAACGCCTAGTATGCACATTAGGAATGAATAAAACAAAAAAAAATTGCTAACACCTATCGATAAAAGTGGAGAGTTTCGTTAAGATTAGACGTTATTCTAATCTAATTTTTTTGAAACTCGAATGGGCAGCACAGGTGACCATTACATCTGTTGGCATTTCTATATCCAATTAATCCACTTTAACAACGCTGTACATCTAGCGTATGAACCAGAAGCACACAAAGAAGCCAATGGTGCCGGTTAGCAGAAAGAAAAGGAATACCATGATGGCCGTGTAACCGAAATACAGGAACGTCGAGGCGCTATCCTTGATCGAGAGCTTTGTCACAAAGTAGTGCAACAGTATATAAACAGATAGACAGCTGTGAAGCCGGACGTCAGAAAGGAGCACCACCACCAATGATAGTCCTCGGCAAACAAAGGGAAATAGCACAGCAATCCATTTAAAATCGTATTTCTTGAATAACTTTTGAATGAAATGTAAGATCGGGATGGTTAAGGAGTCAATCTCGTATTCTAGAGTAAAATGTGATTAGGGAAAACTCGTTACACCAATGTCGCCTCTAGCACCAACTTTGTGAACTCAAATTAAATCATTTTTATCCAAACAGCTTCCAAACTAAATAATTTGTAACTAATATAAGGATAATAATTATCTTTATCAATAATACAATACCTTATAAACAATGATACAATTTTTTATTTAGTGACATATACAGTAGGGAGCAAATTTGAGTACATGTTGAAAATTTGATGTTTAAGTGCTCATAACACATAAACGCGAAAGTAAATGGTAACACCTTTTTTTTCTAAGATTATATATCTTATTCATAACAAAATGGTTTATTTATTTTAACCATTAAAGAAGCCGTTTACTAGATATAAATTAATATCAGTAGCAACATGCATATACTCAGTTTAGAACCTGACGTGATTCGAACTGTATTGTTGTAGGTACTGTAGGTTACTGTATAATCCGTTTTGTATAAAACATTTTTATAGTTTTTTGGAACCACTTTAACTATATGCTTAGAATGCGCATATAAATAGATTTCAATTTATTATGGGTGTAAATTGAAAATATTACTTATTCTCAATTTCCTTTATGTGTTTGTACTTATAAAATTCTACAGATCTTAAAAGCTTAAAATTCAAATGTGAGCAGGGCAGAATGTGCTAGACATAGAACGAGTATTGTCAGTTTCATCCAGTAATATATAATATCAATCAATAGTAAGGATCATTGATTTCTTTTTGACCAAATACTAAACTTTTGCGTGTTAATATGTTTTTTACGATTTTGTATTTTATAATTACTCTAGCTTTTATAGTTAGTTCGATTTCCTATATCTTACTATTTCTTAATTTCAAACAAAAAGCATTAGTTTCGATCGGTTTTTTTGATAAAAAAAAAGAAATGAGAAAGTTTGTTCAAGCATCTGGTCCACTACCTTGGCCGATTGTGGGGAACTTGGATTTACTCGGTAGATTTAAAAATAATCCATTCGAGGCATTCAGTTCACTAACAAAACGTTATGGTGACATATATTCTCTAACTCTTGGTCACACGCGGTGCTTAGTGGTAAACAATATAGATTTAATCAAAGAGGTTTTAAATAAAAACGGAAAATACCTCGGTGGACGTCCGGATTTTGTTCGATACCATAAATTATTTGGTGGAGACCGAAACAATTGTAAGTAAATTTAATTTAATATTAAAAACTTTTAGTTTAGTTTTAGTTTTATACAGCAAGTGACTTTGTTATAAAGTTTTTCTTGGATGTGCCGAAGTATATATTTATTATATGTAATATTGTATATCTATATTGAAATTTTTCGTCACCAAAAATTTAGTTAAGATATTTCGGGCGTGGTATGTGGGTTCGTCACGCGGTATTCGTAGAGTATAAGGGTATTTTCTATTCGTGCGAGGGTAGTAACAGGGGGAAGGAATCATCTCTGACCCCATAAAGTATACATATTCTTGATTAGTATATTATATATCCATATCCATCTGTGGATATCAGAGAATGTAATACCCACGCATATCAAGTTTGTTTCAAATTATGGCCCCCAAAAATTTCCTATTTTTTTAGCGTTAGTTCAGGAAATTATTTTGAAAAAGTTTTGATACATAAATAATTTATATCTGAACAAAAAATGTCAATTAAATCGGTCGAAATTTCAAGGACTTATAGACATTTATATTCTGATTCCCATATTGGGTTGGAAGTTGATTGTTGTTAGGGAATTGGTTTCAGTAGGGTTGGCTAGAGCCAGAAAGACGTTTGTTTATACGAAAATCAAATCGGCAACTCAATTTGTTTATGTAATGCTATGAGTGTACCTTAGCTTCACAGCTAGCACCAACGGTAGCTATACTTATCGAACTGTATGTTGAGTAAGCGCCTTTTTCTAGAAATGAACGATATGTCAATAGTTGCCTTATGTCAAGGGCTATCTCCACATGAAATATAAACAGTATCGTTAGAGCCAATTTAAAAAAAAATAAAAAAATTTTCTTTAAAAAAAATTCTTTTCAGTGTATTTTTTTTTTTCTTACGAATTAGACATTTGATCTTAAAGAAAGTGAAAAGATATGCGAATGCTTGGATGGCCACTAAAGTGATGCAGGTTGAGTGAGAGTCGCTGCCGACTTCGCGCTTCTCGACGGGGCCAGTGGTGCCGGTATTTTACAAAGCTAAACAAGCCTTCTCCCTCCTTCTCCCCGTTGCCGATGATAATATTCAGCGGCCAGATTTCTGCACCATTCTTTGAACTTCGATAGCCATCTTTACCCGACACGAACTGGCTGGCAAAACGCGGAAACCTATTTTGGACGGAAACAAATTTCTGCTGACTCTGTAAATGCCATTGAAGATCTTCGAGATTATCTTCTTTATTATATATAGGAAGCCCGCACTAAGCCGTTTGTTTTAAGCTACTAACGAAGAGCTCGAAAATGATTCCAACTAGGTTCGCCTTCCAATCAAGCACAAATTGGAATCTCAGGCGAGATTTCACTCACGATCACGTGCAGGTATTTACACTTGACACTGTGACTTATGAGACAAAGCCAGCGTCTGTTCTATTAGTTCCTTCTATGCACCAGTTTTCTGAAGAAAAAGGTCCCCGGTTCGCCATAGGCTCTCGTGTTATTCTTCCACCCTCGTTACCAGGGTGAAGATTTCATTGCAGAAGCTGTGCAGGATATCATCATGGAATGAGAGCCTTTCCCTGCGCTGCAACGAGTTGGTGCCAGTTAATCAAGTTTTCTCGTGTATCCAATCCTTCCCCGACTTAGTCACATTATCCAGGCAGTTGGTCGGGTAGTTCTTGTTCGGGTTGAGAATCTTGTTATGCCACATAGGTTCTATCGTTTATTTGCTTATATTAAAGATTTTTTTTCACAATTATTTTTTTGTTGTTACCGTTGCTTGCTTACCTTAGGTATTATGCTTCGTTAGGTAATACCTTCGTGAATACCTTTTAACAATAAATAAAAAACTATAAATTCGATATAAACTGAAAAATAAAAATCTTTTGAAAATAATGCGTATGTTTTTTATATACAAATGAAATAATAATAAATAGATTCACCAAAACCTCACGGTTGGGGAACTGTTAGATCATAAGCCTATCCTACACGAATAAAGGAAATTTAGATCCGATCCCTGTAAAATGTTACTTCGGGCGGAGCCGAATTTTATTGTATATATAGGATCGTATATATTTGGTTAAACCTAATGAGAATTTCAACATCGAATCAATTTTCTAAATAAAAATGTTGGAAAAAGCTTCAAACACCTTTAAAAATACCAAGGATCCGATCTTTCTGGTTTATGGCAACTATAGGATATAGACAAGTGCCCATTGGCAAGTGTCCCGTGATGACTCTAATAGCCGTGATGATGCGGGTCCTGTTCATCCTTAGTAATTAGGCTATTCTTCTCTTTGAGATATTGGGCCAGAATTGTTGGGCCAACCGGCAGTTTGAAACGGATTCCCAGCTGAGCTAGTTTTTTTTTTTACTCATGGGAAAGATTTATTGTTTGTCAAGAGCCTCTGGTTGTTTATTTTTGGTGAGGGATGCGGTGGGATTTTGTATGTTCTATAAAAGAGAACTAGTTTTGTATATAACGCGCTCGGTTATTGCTAGTGAGCAGGCCGTTATTGCTTGTCCAATTGGCACATAATGAGTGTGGACATTTTCCTGACAAACGATTGGATATAAGGCTACAGCGACTGTCCTGGGGGTTATGGATCAATGAGTCCCCCCAAAGACCCAACAGATAAGATGAGCGCTTAAAGGGCAGTAGATTTGCACTTATTGGGCTTTACGGCAAGATAGGATATTTGGATTGGTATAAGAATGGATGTGCATTGGAGTTGCATCCAATTAGGAGCTCATGTCAGGCTTCTTGCAGGCTAACTCTCGGCATAGGTCAAGTATCACCTGATTCCGGTACGGGGTGAGACGGTGTGTTGGGATGGAAAGTGGATAGACTATACGAGTATAGTGTGGAAGTAGGGAGTGTGTGAAGCTGTTTGGACTTTTAAGAACCGGCAACTCAAGCGCATTGTCGAAACCGCAAAGCGTGGATACCTCCTTTCTCCCGATGGCTATTCATTTACGAGGAGATATCTACAATGAACCCTTCGCTTCATTCACAGCTAACCTTAATGGAGCATTATTCTCTATCCGCAACAGGTAACCCGTGCAGTGGCCCTAAACTAGACATACTAGGAGTTGTCTCACAATCTTTTGGACCGAACTATTAACTTAACACGAGTATTTTTGTTTTCAACAACTTAAAAAATTATTGCAAATATACCGTATATCAAAGGCGGCATGCCTTCTTCAAATTTGATTAACAGATAAAAGTAAATTTCATGAAATAGAACCGAGAATAGTTGGGTGAATTCCCCCATGAAAATATAAACTTTCGAGTTCATCTTCAATGGAGTGAGAGAAAATATTGAAAAAGCTTCAAAAAAATTTGGAAATCTCATGTCTTCCACACAAAGCTTCTTTGTTGTAAAGCTTCTTGTTGTAATTTAATTGTTGTAATTCTCATCAAAATAAATTTCCTGTTTTCTTTCTCACTTGTTCTATTGTATTTTTTTAACGTCTTACGTTTTTTACTGGTTGTTTGTTGACACAGTCAAGTCATCTTGTAGTGAAATTACATCGAAAATATACTAAATGTTACTGTCCCTCAATATCCTTACTGTCACCCAATATTACTTAAAGAACTCGTTAGTGAAAAGTAATTATTTTTTTGACACTTAAGTCTCTGCTTCAGCTCCAGAAGTAGGTTGAGCTTGCATTCCACGATAAGGTGTCAAATGACTTTTAAAAAAAGTGGGTTTCTAAATTGTATTGCATTAATTGATAAAAAACATATCAGAATTATCTCGCAATATTTTTATTACAATAAAAAGAATCTATCAAATTCTTCTACTCTAAAAAATTTTCCCTTAAGTTGTAACACCTTGCATTATTGTTGTCGATGAAGACTACCCTTTGACGAGATATCTAATTAGACCCTTTCCAAGAAGGTCATTAAATACAAGAAATGAAGTATTTAATGAAAGGCTGTTATCTGCCAGACGGTAAAGACGTGAAGTGCGCCTTTGCGCATTTTGACCGAAAAATTCCGCCAGAAAGGTTCCATCCTCTTCGTCTTCCTCTCTTTATTTTAAAGCGAACGGAAAATAACAACGCGTTATTTTCAAATCATTTATTGATTAACTTTAAACAATCCGGTGTTTATTTTTATTTATTTACTTTTATAAAAACAAACTTTTACCTTTTTCGTTTCCCTGGTGGTTCAAGTTACTTCATGATAAAAAAAAAAAACTATTAATAAATTAATTAATTAATAATCATGGAATTTTAACTTGCCTGTGTTATCTACGGCTGGCTCTGTGAAAATGTTTAACTAAGTGTTTTTGCTAAGTGTGCCGGGTTCACGGCCTCAGTTTCGGATGCTATTTCACGTAGGTCTGGTCTCCACTTTTGCTGTGACGGTTGTCGTGCTGTTCAGGACAAAATGAGATCTTTCGTGAGAAAGACTAAAATTGGATTTAAAGAGTTGTGTTGGGCCAAGCAGCCACCAAAAAGTGCATTTAAAATAATCATAAAATGCTTAGCTGCAGCTGTTAGTGTCAGCGTGTATTCTTCTTTGTTTTGTCTCCCAGTTTCGCATGCGCTTTATTGGTATTTAAAGCGCATGCACTTTGGGAGCTTTGGTGGAGCTTCTGCGCAAGCTCTTAGGTTTTAGGCACTTGTAATTCGGCATTGTTTTGGTTCGGCCGCAGAATTTGTTTTGGGGTTAAATTGACCCACAATAAATTGAATTATAAAATTGAACCTTGTCTGTTAATTCGGCCGCTATGAAGACGCTGATAGCTCAACAGTTGGTGACCTCGACGTGATTTCATCCCGGTTATTATTGTGATCAGCATTAAAAGTGCCAAGAAAGCGCCCTTGTTGTTGTTGGTACAAGTTGCATTTTAATTGAAGCATGGAGTCTGGAGCTGAGACTATTGGAGCTGCTGCCGCAAACCGGGAAAGGATGCTGTGGAGAAGAGCAGAGCTGGCCTGCCAGGAAATGGAGGCGCTGCATCATAAGGTGAAGGCTGCGGCGCGGACTGAGGATTCTTCCCGAATGGCGCTGGAGTCAGTGGAGAAGCGTTTGCGTGAGCGGTTCACCGCGCTTCAAGAAGAGTTGGAGGAGCTTAATTTTAGCGAGATCGGGAGCGATCTGTATTGGAGATTTTCGCAGCTGGCGACTGATGTGGAAGTGGAAATTCAGGTGGAGGTTGCCAAGCGCTCCATGAGAATCGCTGCCCACTCCACACTTCTCGACGGTGCCAGTGCATCGCCAATGCCACACAAGCCAGCCCCCTCCTTGCCACCGTTGCCGATGCCAACATTCAGCGGCGGCTATGCCGAGTGGCCGGATTTCTGCGCCCTTTTTAAGACCACGATTGACAGCCATCCCCACCTAATGATAACGGAAAAGCTCCGGTGGCTCATTTCATGCCTGCGCGAGTCAGCCTTGGATACGGTGAGAGCTCTGGAAATTACTGACGCGAACTACTATGTGGCCCTTGACCTATTGCGTAATCGTTTTAGTAATCGGCGTTTAATATTTCAGTCTCACATTAATGAGATCCTGCAGCTTCGTGTGGTCGAGCCAGGGTCTGTTGCTACTTTGCGGGAGCTATCGGATCGGTTCAATGGGCATATGCGGGCTCTTATGAGTTTCGGATCAGCCGTCGAGATCCAAGGATGTTTGCTTATCCAGATTATCCTGCAGAAGTTGGATCCTGCCACAAAGGCCAAGTGGGAAGACACTCTCGCCGGAAGCAACGACAGCCTTCCGTCTTGGGAGTCCATGGCACGATTTTTGGAGCAAAGGTGCCGGACTCTTGAATGCGTTGACTTCTCTTTGGCGGCGTATCCACCAGCTAACCAAGTGGGCCGAGGTAGATCTTCGAATAACCGATCTTCGTGCATGGTTATTAACGCCCGTCCTGCTCTATGCGCCCTGTGTGGTATTGCGGTGCACGAGCTTCCTTCTTGTTCAAAGTTTAGTTCTTTGACATTTGAGGAACGGTACGACGAAGTGCGGCGTCTGGCTCGCTGTTTTGTTTGTCTGGAGGATGGCCATCTCGCTCGCGGATGCTCAGCTTTCCGCTGCTCGACGAGCAATCACCGTCATCAAATTTTGTTGCACCCTCGCGGGCAGATTTCACCCGCACGAGTCTCCCGCCTCATCGGTGCCGTTTCTGTTGCGCACTCATCCCGCTCAATTAACCCTGTTATGAACCAGGATCGCAATGCTGAGCTAGTGCTCCTGCCAACAGCCAATGTGCTCGTTCGTGGTCGATCTGGAGCATTCTTGCCTTGCCGAGTTTTATTGGATTCCTGTTCACAAGTGCACTTCATCTCGTCTCGGCTGGCGAATGAACTTCAGCTTGGCCGTTCCAAATGCTCCACAACGGTGGCCGGTTTCGGCGGCGCTGGGTTTGCCCCTTCCAACAGTGTTTTTGAAGGCCCACCCTTCAATGGGGGGAGGATGTTGGGCCAAGCAGCCACCAAAAAGTGCATTTAAAATAATCATAAAATGCTTAGCTGCAGCTGTTGTTGTCAGCAAGTATTCTTCTTTGTTTTGTCTCCCAGTTTCGCATGCGCTTTATTGGTATTTGTAGCGCATGCATTTTGGGAGCTTTGGTGGAGCTTCTGCGCAAGCTCTTAGGTTTTAGGCTTTTGTAATTCGGCATTGTTTTGGTTCGGCCGCGGAATTTGTTTTGGGGTTAAATTGACCCACAATAAATTGAATTATAAAATTGAACCTTGTCTATTAATTCGGCCGCTATCAAAACGCTGATAGCTCAACAAGTTGATTAGCGGTTTTCGAAAAATCAATGACCAAAGCGTAAGAAATCCTCTTTTAGTGATGTGCTTGTGGCGAATAATCATCAGCCGACTCATCCGACAATTATGCAGCCGCTTATATTTCTGGCCACCACAAGAGCCAGACTTGAGAAAAATTCGGCTTTCGAATATCTCAAAATAAATGAGCAATTGTCTGATATGACCTTTGTGACATCGCTTTAATTGATACCACCAGACCCAATAATTCACATATTTACAGAAACTTGGTTAAAGCCAGAGATCAAAAGCTCCAAAAGTATTTCCAAGTAGGTACACTACTTTTAGATGTGATAGAACACTGCGAATGGGAGGAGAAGTGTTAATGTCAGTAGACTCCAAGTCACAGCAAAGTCTATCAAGTCTGGCAATTTTCTGGGATCTGTTGGCCAATATGTAGGTGTCCCAGGTGACACACTGTCTACACACTGTTGCTTGGTTTTATTATTGCGTTGTACAACTGCCTTCCCTTTGGAGTCACTAGTCGAGATCCCCATTGCGTATGCTTGGCATTACAGTCTCCTGCTGCTATAAATTGTTCGCTCAGAGAGTTGAAGTAGTCCATGAATTGGGATTCGGATATTGTAAACCGAGGAGGACAGTATACGGCGGCAAGCTTTAGGGAACGGTGGTCCATCTGAACCTCTATAGATGTAGCTTGCATGTAGTTAGTGGCGAAACTATTGTGGAAGCAGTGCTTAATGCGTTTTCTAATCAGAATCCCGGTGCCTCCGTGTGCTTTCCCGTCTGGGCGATTCGTGTTGTAGAAGAAGTAGTCTCGAATTTGAAAATAGTATTTATTGGTAAGATGAGTTTCTGCGAGTAACATTACATCGATATGGTTGTTATTAAGGATTTGAGCTAACTCAAGGTTGCGCTGTGAAATGCCGTTGGCGTTCCACAGTGATATACGAAGTGGAGCCATTGATTACTTTGTCTGGTTTTGAGCAACAAGCATCTCAATCAAAACGTTCTGGATTCGCACAAGATCTTGTATAGTTGTCTGCATGAATGACATGAAATCCGTCATACTTTGTTGAAGATTACATATCATTGCTTCAAATTTGTTCGTAGACTGTTCTTCTGGTTGGTGAGAGGAAACTGATGATCGTGGCTTGGTGGGGGTGGTTGCTGCAAAAGCTGCAAAGCTTTCGGGTTTGTCGGTGAACTCATTATAAGCTGAAGGTTTCGCGTCTGTAGGGGGAAAAACATCACGCGTAGATTTCATAGGTGTAATGTGTGGTCACTCTTTGGTGTGTACGACTTTTCAGTTCCTTGTAGACTGGACAGCCGCTGTAGTTAGCCGTATGGTTGCCTCCACAGTTTCCACACTTTTTGCTGCTGGGATCCTCTTTGTTTTTTGGGCATTTGTGGGAGTCATGGAGTTCTCCACAAACAACGCTTACTGAACTGAGCGTTCAGTAAGTCCTTGTGTGACCGTATTCCTGACAATAATTACACTGCACCGGCCCATTTCTCTTATGCGGCTCTTCTATGTTTATTCTGCGGTGAAGTAGGAACTGGAGAGTAAAAATTGGATGCACTTCATTTTTTTTCAGAGGCTTGGATTTGGTTTCAGGTTCACTGCTTACGTTTGAGAACTCGTATGCAAACAATGATCAGGCCATGGCCGATCTCTTTGCACAGTTTTTTTAATCTACGTATGTTCAGTTACTGAGCGTTTTCGGGAGCTATATTTAATGTTCGAAATATTGGTTTTAGTAAAAACAAGCACAGTTTAATTTCATACAATTTATTTAGAATGTTTTGGCTTTATACAAAGTGGTTTATGGATAGATGCGACTGCGAGGGGGGTGAATACCGAATTAGAATACCAACGCGGGAGCGCGTTCTTTTTCTCTTTTATCTATCGCTGGAAACTTCGATCTTTCCCCTTATGTGGAAGGAATCTTTCATTATTCCGCTATATAAAAAAGGGAAAAAATCCGACGCTGCAAATTATAGAGGTATCTCTAAATTGTGAGCAATTCCAAAGCTTTTAGAAAAACTCATCACTCCACATTTGCAATGAAGTCCAATAATAACTCCGTGCCAGCATGGCTTCATGAAGCGCCGCTCCACCACGACCAACTTATTGGAGCTAACATCTTTTTATCACGGAAGGTTTCCGGAATGGATTACAAACAGACGTCATTTACACTGACTTCAGTAAAGCATTTGACTCTGTTAAACATTCGCTTCTTATAAATAAACACAGTCTTTTGGAATTCCCGCGATTCGAGCCGTACGTTACGCGGCAGCGTCCCTCGGCAGCGACACCGCAATATCTTCCAGCTCCGTAGATTTCCACTTGGATAGTAATAGCGTAACTATGCGACTGCCATATTCAGAAAAGCTTTCTCTAGATCTGGGATGCCCGTTATAAATATTAATCAGACAACGGCAGCCGTTGTCTCAATGCCCACGAATCGCTGGATGAACAGTTCCTTGAATTGGGCCCAGGTAATGCAAGAAAAGCATACCTGGGACAGCCATTGCGAAGCATTGCCTTCCAGCGCTTTGCTTAGTGCTATTACTAGGGCGCTCCCATCAAGTAAATTATCTGCGAAGATTAAATCGACCGCAGTGTACCATGCTGATGCATCTGTTCCAGCGCCATCGGGATTAAATTTGGGTAGCGTCACATGCGTGGTCTTCTTATCTGACGCCGAGGCTCTTGGCGCCTGCATGGCTTTTATGATTTCCATGAGGTTTTTATTTTGCTCTTCCAACGCTGCCGTATATTGAGCGGAGCTGTGTTCCTGTGGCAGAGGAGATCCCACTTCTGATGTCGTAAGACCAGTAATTTCTTTCATTGTCCCTTAACTTTTTATAATTGATGCGGCAGCACAGCAAGTTCCGCTCACATTCGTTACCATAACTAGACTACTGCATTTACTCTCATTGATCATTATGCTCAATCCTACTCTCTCAGCATTCTCTCAAGTTGAGCCTCTATCGTCATCTCTTTTCATCTCACAACTTTCGGTAACTCGTCAACGGATCCCACTCACCAGCAGAGACTACCACCGTCTCTGCTGCTATGCCTTTCGCATGAATTCTCTACCTCCCCGAACTTAGAACTTCGCGACAACTCTGTTTGTTCTTGAATTTTATTGCTTCCCGACATGTATATAATAATATTTATATATAATAATGTTGGAAACAGCCCCAATCATCTTTAAAAATTGCGAGGTTGTGCCATTTTCGATCGTTGAGTTACATGGCATCTATTAGGAATCTCATAGTCGGCAGTTTCCGGCGGTCCCGATACTAACTATAAACATAAAACTATGTTCGTCCTTAGAGCGTTATGCGGCTACAACGTCGAATTTGAACTCCCGATCCCGAGGTCCCGGAGTCGTAGTCAAAGAACATATTAAAAGTCGACTACATTTACCTGGGTTCTGCAAGGGTTTGTTCTGGTTGAACAGTTGAGATACTTGAAGTCCTGGTTAGCTGTTCTCAAGTACAGGTGGTGGTGGTTGTTGGTAAGGGTTTCGGCTGATTACGTATCGGTGATTCCTACCGACGGTCTTTCTGGCGGGAGCAACAGTCAGTAATGGTTACGTATCGGCTGGTCCTACTGGCGGTACGTTTCACGGCAGCACACACGACGTAGGTTAGGTATAATTATCACGAGATGATACGAGATGATACCGAACTTAATATATGCTATATAGGTGTACAAAATTTCATTTAAAAAATATTCTTATTCGGCCCGTGCCTGATTTTTTTTGTTTTTCTTGCATATTTTTGTTTGTTGAGCTTCTTGAATCCGCTAGTTCTTGTTTGCCCTGGTCAGTCGGTCATTCTTAGTACTGACATTGCTGCTTTGCTTCTATAGTGATGACAATGTTTCTACTGCAGTGGTGCTGCTTCGATGGGCACTACTGATGAAGAACCGAATGTCTCTTAATACTACATTAATTACTATTCATAATCAATACTTTAACGAACTATGTGTGTTTTATAGCTAAATGCTTTTGCTCGTGAGAACCTGGATCATATACTTCGAATCTACTGTGACGCCTATCTTTTGTCAGCGCGGCTACGCTGGTCCGTTGTTTCCATTAGTGCCGCGATACATTGATGCAAGTTTTCCTGACTTATCGCGAAGTGTTGCTCATCTATCGCCAAAAACCTTGTTCCCGCCTTTGTTTTTACCAAGTCTTCTCGAGTTGCTTGTGGTATTGGCTACATATGATATATAGTGAATTTGTCTTCTTCCACCAACGGGATTCTATTGTGGAACATCAACAAGTTCTCGGTTTTTTGTACCTGAGTGGTCGCCAATCGATACAAGTCTCGTCTTCCTGGTGGGAGGTGTATTTATATTTTTTTTAATAACCTGTTTCACTTGTTCCCCTAAGACCAATGCAGGGCTTCGATTTTCTTAGTGTGCCCCGATTAGTACATCTAAGACAGCATCTTGGACTCGGCGAATGTGGCTTCCCACGACGACCAATTCTGTGACTTTCTACCTTGATTCAGGACAGGCTGGCTTATAATTCCCGCATCCTTTTTTGAGTTTCGATTGTAGTCCTTCTCATAATATTGATGATGGTATCCAGGATTGATGTTTGGTTCTCCACTACTTTATATGCCATTCTATGATGTTTCCGGTCACGTGGCTTATCGGGCTAATGACAACAGGTTTAATGGCTGCCCTTTCCGGTAGTGGGGGTGTTGGCAGTGTCAGCCCGGGTGTTACCCAAATAAGTATCGTTATTATGGCACGCATTCTTTAATAGTTATAGTAGCGGTGTGTCTCTCTTTTTTTTTCTTTTTAGTGTTTTTTTTTTCTATTTTTTACTGATTGTCTCCTTTCCTGCTGTCGATTGGCCGTATTTCCAATCAATAAAATACGGCCAATCGATGGATGGCCCTCTTTATATTTCCGGACGTTGTGCGTATTTCTGCAATTCGGATCTTGCCGTCCTTCCCGGGATAGACTGCTATGATGCGTCCGAGGGGCCAATTCAATGGCGCGATGTTGGTTTCCTTTATTATGATGAGGTTCCCTATCTTTTCCAAGCCCAGTCATACAAGTTCTTGTTCACTTTGATCGATTCTGTAGCTCACGCAGGGACTCGTGGTTCGTAATTGTTCGAGAAGCTTCACCGAGTGAGTAACCCTATGAGACGCCTTGATTGGTGAATATCGGGTGACGCCGTTATAGGTTCCCCTATCAGAGAATGCCCTGGCGTTATTGCCGTGAGGTCCTTTGGGCGTCTCCACGGCGTCAAAATCTCTTTAAAGCCCGCAGGAAGGCATGGGTAGTCAAATCTGTTACTATTTCCAGGTGTACTGCTTTTGTTGAAAAACAACAAAAAACTGCTAGATAGACAGCTTAATCTGTTACACTTTCCAGGTGTACTGCTTTAGTTGAAAAACAACAATAAACTGCTAGATACACCTTATGTGGTCGTTTACCTCGGATTTTATAGTGATTCCAAAAGGACCCGCAGTAATCCACTCCGCAATTTTTTGCATGGTCTATGTTGTTGAACCCGAATCATTTAGTCCGACATTCTTAGTTTTCTTGAGTTGCAAGCTTGATGGTAAGAATTGGTGGGATTGTGTTTCCTAAACTACAACTCCCAACGCCTCATTCAATTCCAGTGATGAAAATGGTCCTGTCCTATTTTTCTTTGGCGTGCATCGTTTATACGAATCGCAACATTCTTCCTATTATTTGCAGCATCGTGTCAAGTGAGCCGTGTTAGTTCATTTTTTCCATCCAATATTCTGATTTGATAACCATTTTGGAGACCATTTTATTTCTTTTTTCGTGATCTTCGTTTGCACTGTTTATCCCTGTTGATTGATATTTTAGCTAGGACTCGGGAACATGTGCCAAGAGCGGTGGTCCAGTGCACCAGAGTTTTGAATCCCGTAACTGTGCTGCAGCACACCCTCGAGAGAGGATATCTGCAGGATTATCCGTTGATGCCACATGTCTCCACAACTCTGGATCTGCTATTTCTTAAATCTGGGCAACCGGTTCGCTACAAAAATGTGGAAAGAGGATTCAGTGGCATTGATGTATTTTAATATTATCTTTGAATCAGACCTTAAAAATATTGCTTCTCGTTTTATGTTGAGTTCGGTTTTCAAACTTTATTGCGTCTGGCGCCAAACAACATTACTCGAACTCTCTGACAATAACATAACCTGGGACTTGGCAAAAAGAACAGCGCAGAATAGGGTCCGGTGGAATGCCCTTGTGGATGCCCTAAGCTCCCAAGCGGAGCAATAGGAAAAAAAAAATTGCGTCTTAAGCTGCTAATACCGCCGCACAAAGCTCTAAGGTTTGTTTTAATTAAGGTGCTGACCGTGCTTTTGAACATAGCAATCGTGTGAAAATACTGCCTGTATTGTTACCGCCTCGTATATACGCCCATGCCCCAAATGCTGCTTCTGATGCATCTGACATGATGCAAACACATGTAGTTGAATGGCCTCGGATCTGTCTGCAGGGAGTGCACATCTTGAAATTTTAATTGTTGCCAGGATCATTGGGCATCACATTGATGCCATTGATGGGTGAGCTCTGAGACTAATGCCCTGTCCCAGTCTATCTTCGCATGCCATAATTGTTGCATTTCTATCTTTGCCGTCATTACAACTGGACCAAACAATCCTAGAGGATCAAAGATTTTCGCCAGTTCTGAACACACGTTCAAGCATCGGGTGGTCAGGTATGAGGCTGTTGCTGTGCCATAGGTGACAGTGTTCACTTGATAATATTTTAATGGTTCCATGGGCTGGGTAGGTCTGCGATCTCCCGAATAATGATGTACCTGATAGAAAGTTTATTTATTAGAAAGACGGACTTCTGGCACCAGCATAAGGTTGATTTTCTAGGAGAAATAGTGTCATTTTCAGAAAGTGCCGGTAAAACACCGATGGCATTAGAATGCCACATTGTTATATGTGGTTGGACAATGGCATCGAAAATGTTTCTAATGCTCTTTTAACCTTAGATATCTCATTTTCTGCTGGTCCTGATAATGTCCCGATTTATATTCTCACGTAGTGCTCCGATATCCTATGCTATCCTCTTACTACCCTATTCAATTATTCTTTGGACCTTTCATGCCTTCCCAAGAGATTGAATGAATTTTTTATTATTCCACTTTATATGAAAGGTTATAAAATAGAAAACACCACGGAAGCGCTAAACTTTTTGCGATTCCTAATCTGCTGGAAAACTGGTAACATTGCAACTGCAACATCATTGCAAAAGCATAATTTCCTCTCCACAGCATGGTTTTGTCAAGCATCGTTCTATTAAAATCAATCTGCTTGGTTACCAATTTGCAGATAAAATTTTGCGGATCATGATCCTTGTTGTGTCTTGTGCCAGCATAAAATATCGTAATTATTACTAATTAGTTCTGCCAATGTAACTATCCGCAGCGGTCCACTAATTGCCCGTTATCAGCTGTTCCATATTCTTAGATTCTCCCAGTTTTGCATGCGCTTTTGTAGCGCATGCACTTTGTGAGCTTTGGTGGAGCTTCTGCGCAAGCTCTTAGTTTTATGCACTTGTTATTCGGCATTTTTTTAAATCGGCCGCGGCATTTGTTTTGGGATTAAATTGACCCATAATAAATATTAAAAATAGAAATGGAACCTTTTCTATTTAATTCGGCCGCTATCAAAACGCTGATAGCTCAACCATCCTTTTCGTGTTATCTGTAAAAATTATAACATATTGTCATTGAATAGTGAATGAAGTGAATTCATTCGGCTAGCATGTGTTCCCACTAGCCAGTGCCCCGTGATGACTTTTAAAGGCTTGCTGGTTCGGATTTGTTCCATCCTAAGTAGTTGTGATGTTCTTTTGTTTACGATTTTGGGCCATAGTTGGAGGGCCAGCCGGCAATTGGGAACGGATTCCCAGCTAAGCTGTTTTTCGTTTTTGTTGGCTTCTCTTTGTTGGAGCTTGTAAGTGGCTATAGGTACACCGGTAACCTCTAGTCTTCATGGAGTGGTGTGGTCTGTTATAATTCGTCTGCTTTACAGTTCGTCTGCTTCGTTCGTCCAATTCGTCTGCTGTCCCTGTAACCAGGGACCCAGATGAGGATGGTTTGCCATCTCGTGAAGAAATGATCTGCAGTCTGATAATGTTTTGGAGTTGCTGGTGATCGAGCTGATCGATTTTATAGCCGCTATGCTATCCCTGTATATTTGGACTCCTCTTAATAGAGAGTATAGTGTGTTTAGGTATTTTAGGGCTTCCCTTATAGCTAACACTTCAGCTTGAAATACGCTGCAGAGATTGGGTAGTCTAAAAGAGGCTTTAATGTTTGTTGTTCGGAGTATATCCCTCCTCCTACTTTATTGTTTCGTTGGGAGCCATCAGTATAGAAGCTAAATGCATTCTCAGGGTCTGGGATTTGATCCTCCCACTATCAGGAACGATGGTCTGTTAGGATGTTTTTGGGTAGTGCAGTCCCAGGGAGTGTGTGTATTGCTGGGAATTTGAGGGTCGATTAGTAGAATGGTGGAGTGGCCCTTGTTAAGGTGGCTCCATTGCTGGGTTTCCCATAGCCTTTGGTAGATATGGGAATCAGCATAGATTTGGTAACTCAGCTTACGGCATTTAGGGTTTCATTCGGGGTGGATCATAGTGTACTGCTGATACATAGTGCTGCTGCCTTTTTTCAGCTTCTTAAGGACACTTTTCTTTTTGATGGATGGCCACAGATCCAGGGTACAATATAGGGGGATATGCTCCACTTGTTTCCTATGACTTTTTTGCAGGTAAAGAGGGCTACAGCAGCTTTTTTTACCTTTTTTCAATATTGAAGTTCCAATTGAGCTTCCTATCCAGAATAAACCTTATGTGTTTGGCGCTATTACTGACGAGGGGCGAAGGCTTGTATTTCCTGCTGAACAAAACTATCTCTGTTTTCTGCTCATTTACTTCCAGGCCATTTGCCCATTTGGCTCTAATAAGATCACAGAGCGTCTGAGGGTAAATGGCCTGTAACAGTGGATCGTGACGTCGTCCGCGTATGCCACTGTCCTACAGCCTCCCTTTTTCATCTTGCATAGAACGAGTTAATAGCTATGTTTCTTAGGAGAGGGGAGAGGACTCCGTCTTGTGGTGCGCCTTAACTGGCGGTCTGTGTTAAGGAAGATGTACCTAGTGAGCATATCACTCTTCTGGTTAGCAGCTGGTCAATGAGTCCCACTTGGTGATCATCTACCCCAAGAATCCTCAGGGTGCTGGTTAAGGTGTTCGGGAGAACGTTGTTGAAGGCTCCTTCTATGTCAGAAAGGCTAACAGGGGTATTCTTTTTGTGCAATTGCTTTGCTTATTTTGGAAATGACCTCGTGGAGGGTAGTCTCGGTGGATTTACCCTTTTTATAAGCATGCTGTGCATCTGAGATTTTGGTGGAGTTAATAGTTAATCTTAGGTATAGGCCTATGACTCTTTCTAGCGTCTTAAACAGGAAGGATGAGAAACAGATAGGTCTGAAATCTTTTGGGGTCGTAGGCGATGTTTTGCCCGTTTTTGGCATGTAGACGATTCGCGATTTGAGCCACTGTCTGTAGACCACCTGTATGGCCTATTTCGTTTTTTTGGTTTTGTTCTTTTGTTTGACAGGATTTGATAATACCTAAACCAGTTGGATTTTTAAGGTTTTAAAAACCCCTGGTTCTGTGAATTTTTTATTTATTTATTTTTTTTTTAAGCTTGAGTTTATTTATTGGATCCTCTCTTTATGAGTCTAACAATAAAATAATACGTTATCTAACAGTTTAATTTAACTGAAAAGAGACTACATGGTTCTAATAATTAGCGCTGGATTGGAAGGTCGTTGCGGTATAGGCGGGAGATGCTAGAAACTCGAGTGAGGGCTCTCGCGAGATGATTTGGATGTACTGATAGCCTGTTGTAGTACTTTGTTGTGATTTGTGATATCTCTTCTCTGACGAGTGGTATGTCAAGGTCCCTGTGAATGTTTGCATTCCGAACGTACCACGGTGCCCCGGTGATGGTTCTGAGAATTTTCGACTGTGTTCTTTGCATTATATCCACACTGCTGTTACTGGCATTCCCCCCACAACTGAGGGCCGTACATCCAGATTGGTTGCAGAACTGTGTTGCGCCCCAGCGCACGACGAGCGGCTATTGATAAGCCAGTGGAGGTTGCTGGCTTTGAGCGTTAAATGAGTTCTTTTGGCTTCAATGTGGCTGCGCCAAGTCTATCGAGGTGTACGTCTAGATATGTCACTTCATTTGCTACCGGAACCACTTTGTTGTTTAGAATAAGTGGGGGGCAGTCTTGCCTGAACGGTACCTGTTTGCATTTTTGTTCGTTAACTTTGATTCGACAGTCGGATAGCCATTTCTCCACTGCCACCAGGTGTTTAGCAAGTTGCGCCGTTGCTTGCTTGGGGCATCTCGATCGGCTTAGGATCGCTGAGCCGTCAGCAAAAGTGGATGTGGTGAGTTGCATGCTCGTTGGGATGTCCGCAGTGTAGATAAGGTAGAGTGTTGGTCCTAACACGCTGCCTTGAAGAACTCCGGAACTGATGATGTAATCATCGGACATAGCAGCATTACATCTTACTGAGAATTTCCTGTTGTAACGGTATGACTTCAGAAGTTTATGAGTGTTGGATTGGGAGAATTTCTGTTATTTTGTGCATTTAACCTTGTAGCCATACTCTGTCGAAAGCTTGTGATACGTCCAGAAATATCGCAGTGTAGTACTCCCTTTGTTCGAATGCATTTCTGATTTCTAAAGTTATGCGGTTGACTTGCTCGATGGTTCCTTGTTTTTCTTGAAAACCGAATTGATGAGTCGAGATTTTGTTGTGTGTTCTGAGATGTGGGGTAATATGTGCCAAGAGGCATTTTTCGAAGAGTTTTGATAGACACGTTAGTAAACTAATTGGTCTATATGATGAAGCAATTGTGCGGTCTTTGCCAGGTTTTGGTATCATTATGATGATCGACTTTTTCCATCTCTCTGGGAAGTGTCCATGTCTCGTTATTGCATTGAAGAGTTGGCAAATAGCTCGAACTGCGCAGAGAGGAAGTTCGATAATAATTTTTGGTGATATTAGGTCGCATCCTGGGGAATTTTTTGAGTTGAGTTGTTAATTTATGATTTTGAGTAACTCGTGTGGTCTGAATACAATTGGATCATACGTAGATGTGTCGATATCTGATGTTGCTGGCAGTGAGGTCCCATTTTATGCTGTGTTGGGCTGAAATACATTTTGAAGATGTTCTGCAAATCTCTTGGCTCTTTTTCCTGCCTCCCAGTTGGCTGAGGATGTCCTAATTGGTATTGCAGGTTCTATTGGTGCGCTGAGTGATGAGTGTGCTCTCCAAAGTGGGAACTTGGAGCTCGTTGGTGATAACTGCTCTATGAAATGTTTTTGGGACCTTTCTTCTTCTTGACGGAGTGCAGCTGTGAGTCTTCGTGTAGCTTCTTTTGACCTTTGTTTTGCAGATGGTGATCTGTTGGATTGCCAGTCTCGTCGTGAGCGTCGCTTTGCTTGAACAAGCTGTTCTATTTTTAACGTTCGTGAATCTATGATTGTACGAGGTTTCTTGCGTTTGTGGGGTTGACATGCGAGCTGCTGCGACCAAGACGGATTCAAGGGCGTTTGTGGATAAGTTGATATCAGCTTCGTCATTCAATCGTGGATTCAACTCGATGTGCGAACTTACATATTTTTTTTACTTGAGCCAGTTTGTTTTATTCGTTGTTAGTCTGAATAGTTTATCTACTGCAACTGGATGTAGATTTAGTTGGAGGAGTACAGGCGAGTGGTCAGACGATAGATCTGGTAAGGAGTTGGCGCTTATCAGGTTGCGTGGAATGTTTTTGTGACTGCAAAGTCTATCAAGTCTGGCAATTTTCTGGGATCGGTTGGCCAATATGTAGGTATCCCAGGTGACACAGTCTAGCTTGTTGCTTGGTTTTATTATTGCGTTGTACAACTGCCTTCCCTTTGGAGTCACCAGTCGAGATCCCCAGTGCGTATGCCTGGCATTAAAGTCTCCTGCTGCTATAAATTGTTCGCTCAGAGAGTTGAAGTAGTCCATGAATTGGGATTCGGATATTGTAAACCGAGGAGGACAGTATACGGCGGCAAGCTTTAGGGAACGGTGGTCCATCTGTACCTCTATAGATGTAGCTTGCATGTAGTTAGTGGCGAAACTATTGTGGAAGCAGTGCTTAATGCGTTTTCTAATCAGAATCCCGGTGCCTCCGTGTGCTTTCCCGTCTGGGTGATTCGTGTTGTAGAAGAAGTAGTCTTGAATTTGGAAATTGTATTTAGTTGTAAGATGAGTTTCTGCGAGTAACATTTAATCGATATGGTTGTTATTAAGGAATTGAGCTAACTCAAGTTTGCGCTGTGAGACGCCGTTGGCGTTCCACAGTGATATACGAAGTGGAGCCATTGATTACTTTGTCTGGTTTTGAGCAACAAGCATCTCAATCAAAACGTTCTGGTTTCGCACAAGATCTTGTATAGTTGTCTGCATGAATGACATGAAATCCATCATACTTTGTTGAAGATTACATTCATTGCTTCAAATTTGTTCGTAGACTGTTCTTCCTTGGTGGGGGCGGTGCTTTTTTTTAGTGCCCATTTTTAGAGCAGCTGCAAAGCTTTCGGGTTTGTCGGTGAACTCATTATAAGCTGAAGGTTTCACGTCTGTAGGGGGAAAAACATCACGCGTAGATTTCATAGGTGTAATGTGTGGTCACTCTTTGGTGTGTACGACTTTTCAGTTCCTTGTAGACTGGACAGCCCATTTAGTTAGCCGTATGGTTGCCTCCACAGTTTCCACACTTTTTGCTGCTGGGATCCTCTTTGTTTTTTGGGCATTTGTGGGAGTCATGAAGTTCTCCACAAACAACGCATTCTGGACGGAGCGTGCAGTAAGACCTTGTGTGGCCATATTCCTGACAATGGTCACACAACTATTACACTGCACCGGCCCATTTCTCTTATGCGGCTCTTCTACGTTTATTCTGCGGTGAAGTAGGAACTGGAGAGTAAAAATTGGATGCACTTCATTTTTTTTAGAGGCTTGGATTTGGTTTCGGGTTCAAGTTCTACCTTGAAAAGAGGTTGAGGCTTTCTTTCTCTTTTCAAAATGTTAGGAACATTTTTAACATTAAAACCTTTTTCCTTCAGTGCGCCTGATACTTCGGCTGGTGTTACTTCCGGTTCAATACCTTTAAGTACTACTAGCTGGCCTTTACTGCTTTTTAATTGGTAGGTGTATAAGTTTTTATTGCTGTCCTTTAAATATTTCGACAAAATTTTGTATTCGAGAATTTAATATTAAGCTTACGAGAGCATTAGATCTTTTCTGTCGAATGTAAATCAGCAGCGGTTTGGGCTTTTTATTGTCCCCTACGATGTGTTCATGGGGTATTCCATCGGATTTATCTGCCAAAATAGCAAACCTGTTTGCTTCTATGAGCTTCTCTGATGTGGATTGTTTCGAGGTGCCGCGAGTTATTTTGGCAGAATTACCAAGTCTAGAGTTCTGCGGGCTGAGCTTACGTTTTATTTGTATGTACCGATCCAGGTCAGTCTGTACGGCCGAACGTTGTGTAGAGGAGAGCGCGGTGGTGTAAGGCGCTGCATTATTTGTTTGCACAGCAGATTTCGTTGTTGCAGTAGATGGTATTGCGCGAGAAGTCGATACTATTGTAGTTGTTGTAGAAGTAGCCATTGCAGTTGCTAGTGACGTCACTATACTGGTGACCGTGGCTTAGCAGGTTGGCATGAGGGAGGGGTATGAGGTTTTGTCCAACAAGAGCGCTGGGGAGCAACAGCGCGCCCTGCCTAGCGATATTGGATTAAGTTCATTACTCGGGCTTGGAGTTATGGATCGCGGTTGGGTAGTTTTTGTTGGGTTAGTGGTCGCGTTGTCTTGGTTTGCCACAATTGAGTGGTATGTGTTGCTTCGTTGCAGAGAGCCGACGGTCGCCTTGCTGACGTTGGAGCACCGTATGAGTGTCGAATTCACTCATAGCTTAATGTTTTGGATTTTCTTCTTATTTATTTACACAAAATGTACTATGTTCATCGCACAAAGCGTCTTTTCGCCCACTGTGTGTTGTTGTTTATAGCTTGCACTGCTTTTATTTAAATTACTTGTTGACGATAAGAAGATAGAAAAAAAAAAGAAAAACAAACACGTCTGCACTCGCCGACGATCCGATTCTTCCTGAAATTTTGAAATTAAGGGATGTTTCTATGCACCAGTGGTCGGGGAAAAAGTGTTTCTGTAGAACCTTCCAAAGGGTTACATGTCTAACAGATGTTTCGATACAAGCGTGAGATCAATGGATTCCCTGCGATTTGAAATGACGAAAGTGGGATCATCTCCCTTATTGCAGAGGAAAAGGTTTGACTTAAGAATAAAGTTAAAAAGAGACTCACCGCGGTCGTTTGTGTTTGAATTCGCCCGGCCTCTCATAGGCCGTGTACGACGACAGTAACCGGATAGGAGTCGTTTGCGACTCCAAGGTGGCTGCGGCATTGTCTTCGTTGCTGTAATTATTAAGCAAAAATATGCTAAGGTGCTTTTTAGCTAGAATGCAAGCTCTAATTTTACCTTTAGTGTTAGCTATTAATACCTTGTACTCCTTGGTCGCTAGTCCAGTAACCCAACCTCCTACTATCCATGCTCCATAAGGACATCATGAATCCTGTTCATCCGTAGAGCGTTATGCGGCAACTACGTCAAACTTGAACTCACGGGAGTAACGGCAGGCCCCGGGGTCGTAGTCAAAGACCGTAAATAGTCTTGACTAAATTTACCTGGATTCTGCAAGGGACTGCTCGGGTTGGCCAGACGCTTGCTGTGATCGGGCTGGAGTTGATGTGCTTGAAGTCCTGGGGTGGTTTTCGTCAAGTACCGGTGGTATGGTGGTTCGGCTGATTCCTTATCGGCCGGTCCTACTGGCCGATACAATTTTACAATTTTAAGTGCCGCAGTTTCAACACTGAGTAACGAGACTATTGACTCTGATCTCGCAACTCTCTTTATTTTAGAAGAAAAAATCTTATATAAGATGGTAAATTATACATCATTAAATCTAAGAAAGGTCAATGTTATGTTCGTGCTAAAACTAAGGTTAATGCCAGGGTTCCACCCACCTCTGAATCTGCTGACTCAGATAGTTTGTTCATGTACTGCTTTCCACACGCATTTCGGCTTTGCTGGCTGGTTTTTGCTTGCTTCGGTCAGTCGGTCATTCTTCCCGCTGATAATGCTGAATCTGCTTCCGGTGCCATCGACTAGTGCCGGGTTAGTAGGTTGGATATTGGCTTATGCTTATCGTTATATTATTAATAGGCTAGTAGGTCTGATGATTGTATGTTGGGACCTGCTGATGCATCTTGATTGGGTAGTAGGTCTTGGCACAAGGTGCCAACAAATCCGTAAAGACATCTGACAGATCAGCCTCCACCGTTGTGATCTCCTCATTGTCTTCGGAGATGTATTCATCGATGACTCGACTAGCAGCCATCCTGCGCACCAACGCATCCGTGCTGTAGCCGTACTCGATATCTGGGGCCTCTAACTCAGAGGCCAGTTACTCCTGAGTTGTGGCTTCTATTTGGCTGGCTATTTCGCTTCCTCGCCCTAGTCCGACTTGTATACCTTTATGGTTACGGAGCTGAAGCTGAAATTTAGATGCCATAGCAGCCTCTATGGCAGCTAGGCTTTCCTTATTTTTGATAGGTAAGGTTAGGTTAGGGCGGTGATGCAGGGGGACATAGAATACCCCCTCGCTTCCACTTGAGCCGCTAGGGCTCCTTGTTCTGCCGCTGGAGCAAGGGTTTCACCGAGATGCTCCCCCCCCCCCCCCCTTCCTGTTTACCAGGGTGCATATATATGCCCAGACTACCTATGGCGGCCCATGGTCCCAGCCTGCTTCCTTTATGAAGGCAAGCAGTCCGCGTGGAGAGATCTCTGAGAGATCGTTAAGGTCCGAGAGTTCTTCGGACCCGAAGTGTTTGAGTCTGCTGCGTCCGAGTGCCGGGCAGTGGCATAAAAGGTGCGATACCGATTCTACCTCCTCTTCATCCCTGCAGCTCCTGCAGAAATCATTGTGGGGGACTGCAAGCCTGGCCGCGTGTACGCCTTTCAGCCAGTGCCCAGTGATTGCCCCAATCGCTAGGCTGCATTCCGGTCTGGTGAGAGCAATAAGTCTCGCCGATCTTTTCTGAGAGCGTGTCGGCCAGATCAGACGTGATGTTCTACAGGTCTGGAGATTACTCCATTTCCTATTGGCTGCCAGGTCGAAAAACTCCCTGCACTTTTGCCTGCAAGTAGCCAAGGGTATGCCTACAAGTTCTTTCTCCGGTAGGAGAGTCTTGGTAGTCCCTGCCCTAGCTAGTTCATCTGCAGCACAGTTTCCCTCGTGGTCCCTGTGACCGGGAACCCAGATGAGGTAGATATCATGCTGTTCAGCCATCTCGTTGAGAGATCTGCGACAGATACATATTGTACCCCGATTGCCCCTTAGAGCTGGGGATTCCAGTGCTTCCTTAATGGCTACTACTTCAGCCTGGAAAACACTGCAGTGGTCGGGGAGTCTGAAGGACTCCTTTAGGCTCAGATACTCGCAAAAGTAACCGCCTCCTACCTGGCCGTTAAGTTTTGATCCATCTGTATAGATATGAATGGAGCCCTCCGGTCCCGGTATCCGGGCATCCCATTCCTCCCTCGAGGGGATTAAGACTTTGTAGTTAGTGGAGGGTTGGCCGACGGGCCCACAGTAATCCGTACCCCCCTCAGGCATGAAATGGTGTAGGTCCAGTCTGGTATGACCGAAACTATTTTTGCTCCATAGATTTGCCTCCCGCAGTCTTATTGCGGCCAGAGTGGCTGTCTTTACCCCCATCAGTTCCACTGGTAGTAGGTCAAGTATAGTGTCTAGGGCATCACTGGGCGTAGTGCGTAGACTGCCTGTTATACAGACTTCCGCCATGCGCTGCGTCTTCCTGAACTTTTCCCTGCATGTGGAGTTGTCCAGGGCGGGCCACCAGACAACAACACCATAGAATAGAATCGGTCTGATGATCGCTGTATATAACCATCTGACCATCTTCGGGGACATTCCCCATTTCAGGCCTACCGCCTTGCGGCAGGTATAGAGTGCTATTGCCGCTTTCTTAGTCCTATCAGCGGTGTTCAGCTTCCAGTCCAGTTTCCTGTCTAGTGTGATACCTAGGTACTTCGCACTATCACTAAGAACTAGTGTTTCTTCTAGGAGCTTCGGAAGTCTTAGGTTAGGTATCTTGTACTTTCTGGTGAACAGCACGAGCTCTGTCTTGGACGGATTGACTCCCAGCCCGTTCTTTTGCGCCCAGGCCGACAGAACTTCGAGCTTCCCTGTCATTAGGTCGCATAGCGTCTGTGGGAATTTCCCCACGAAGGCAATAGCAACATCGTCCGCGTACGCAATGATCTTACAGCCGCCACCCTCTAAGGATCGCAATAGGCTGTTAACCGCCACGTTCCAGAGTAGTGGTGAGAGTACACCTCCTTGTGGGGTACCCCTCTTGACGTATCTTCGAATAGTCGAACCTCCAAGAGTAGCCTCGACACTCCTGTTGACCAGGATCTGCCGTATTAGGTGAGTTGATCGATTGTCTATTCCAAGTCCCGTCAGTGCGTCGATTATTGAGCACGGTAAGATGTTGTTGAAGGCCCCTTCTATGTCTAGAAAAGCCACAAGTGCGTATTCCTTGAAGTTGATCGCTCGTTCGGCGATCATAGTGATATCGTGCAGGGCTGTTTCTGTTGATCGACCCCTTTTGTAAGCATGCTGAGAGCATGAGATGTCATTTGGGTTAATGTTAAGTTGTAGATGGAGACTTAAGAGTCTTTCCATAGTCTTAAGGAGAAAGGAAGACAGACTTATAGGTCTGAAGTCCTTGGGGGTGCAGTGGGATGGTTTCCCCGCCTTGGGTATGAATATAACCTTCGTGCACAGCCACGCCTTTGGTATCATACCAGTAGTGAAGACTGTGCTGAAGATTTTCTTAATCCATTTCCTTATGTTAATACCGGCTCTGGATAACTGAGCCGGTAGAATACCGTCCGGTCCCGGATTTTAAGATTTAAGATTTCTGTCACTAAGTAGGTAGTTGAGCGAGCCCTGGTGACCCTGGCTACGCATCACCTGGGTTGTTCCTTCCGATGAGCAACCCGGGAAGTGTGCGTTGATTAGGCTCTCCAGGGTTTCCAGACTTGTGGTTGTCCAGCACCCCTCCGTGTTCTTAATGTAACCTGCGATGGGGGCTGTAGTAGAGAGAATCTTTCTTAGGCGGGCGGCCTCTGATGTCTCCTGAATGTTGGTGCAGAAATTGGCCCAGGCAACCCTCTTTGCCTTGCGCAATTCTTTGTTATATTGCCTAAGTTCAGCTTTATAGGTTTCCCACGCCTCGTCTGGTTGGTACGATGCGCGTGGTTGAAGGCCCTACGTGCATTTTTTTTTGTAGGCGGCTAAAGACGAGGTCCACCACGGAGGCTTCTTCGATCTGTTGCTACCTATTCTTTTCTTGGGGCAGGACTTGTGGTAAGCTTTTGCACTAGTCGCAGTAAGCTTATCTACCATGGCGTTGAGCCCCTCATAGGTCTCGATAGATCTATCTAGTATATTTTTATAGAGCTCCCAGTTTGCCTTTCTAGGATTTCGTACTGCTTGCTTGGTGAAGTTTTCAAAATGTACTACTATCTCAATATAGCGATGGTCTGAAAATGAGTGTTTGTCAAGGACTCTCCAGCTGGTGATTGCATCAGCCAGGGAGTGCGAGAATAATGTGACATCAAGAACCTCCCTTCTGTTCTTGACGACGAAGGTGGGTTCTGAACCTCTGTTACCCACTAGAAGCTTAGAGCTGAGGATAAAATCGAAGATTGACTCACCCCTCTCGTGTTTGTCAGTGCTTCCCCACTGATTGTGATGAGCGTTGGCATCGCATCCTATTATTAGGTCGATATCCTTCCTTTCGCTGTCTTCCACAAGCCGCCTGAGTAGCGAATGGGGTGGAGGTCCTAGGTGGTCATGACCCATATATGCCGAGCATATTCTTAGATGGCCGTCTGGGCCCTCTACGATGCGGCTACGTGATCTTCATTGCTGAAATTTGGTAGCAAGAAGGTATTAAGGCTTTTCTTTGCGAGTATGCATGCTCGCTTTTTACCTGTTACATCGGCTGTGTACAGCCTGAAGTCCGACGCCCCCAGACCGAGAATCCTGTCTCCGTGGATCCAGGGTTCTTGGATGAGGGCCACGTCAGCTCCACTATCTGCAAGATGGAGCAGGAGGGCGGCGGAAGCCACCTTACTGTGATGGAGGTTTATCTGCAGGAATGTCAGGGACATCCTTTAGATTCCCCACCACAGTAACCTCCGCCTCGGTGTCGGAGCCCAGCAATGAGTCCTCCTCCATGCCGACGCCACCAAGAGCCCTCGCCAGGTCACTCTCCTCTGAGGTGTACCCTTCCAGAATGTCCTCCTCCACATCTGACATTCCTTCTGGGCGGATCTCTTCGGTCGGTTCCCCCGAGTCTAGCTCTTGTGCGTCCATCTCCAAGTCGATGCCTCCACGCTTACTCTTCGCATCCGACTTGTAGATCCTCACTGCAACGTGCTCGAACCCGTATTTGATACGGCTACCGGCACCCTCCAGGATCTTCGCAGTCTCCTCATTTAGAGTGAGGACGACCTGCCTTCTCAGTCCCACTGCTTCCTCCACCTTGGCGACTCTCCAGTCCGCCGTAGGGAGTGTGGGATTGCACATTTTGAGCATTGCCAGAATGGTGGCAGGGTCCGCCGGCTTCTCTGTCAGCCATACGCGGGCCCTCGGTTTGCTGGGGATCTTGTCCCAGTCCACCGCCTCCAGTCTGGCTCCTGGGTAAACCTCCCCAAGCGACGCAATCATTCGCTTGTAGAGGCTTACAGACCTCGCATCGTGCACGCTATTACCTTGATGCTACCCTGGTACCACCCTGCGTCTTCGCAGTCCGGTGGAGGTCCTCCGCTCTTGAGCATCTCCTCCATGAAGCGCCCATGCAGCTCATTCACTACCTTACGCCAAAGCTCCTTGGGGATCAGGCCATTTTTGGAGCCATTATCAACGACCCCAATGATGGTCCTGCCCTTGGTAACTTCAGCGAAGGATCTGTTACTTTGCTGTGTCTGCACCTTCTTCTTCTTAGCTAGGGGCGCTCCACCGTCGGTCGACCTCTGCCTTTTCGCACTCTGTGCACTCTCCTTGGCAGAGTCGCCTACTCCTGTCAGCTTCTTTGGGTCCAATCTGGCCCCCGCTCTTGCTGGCTGAAAGTCAGGCAGGATCTCCCTCGCCCACTTATTATTTCAGCCTGATCGGGATTGGATTCCGCCGTTGGGTCTGCCCTCATCAGGATGAAGGCCGCTCTCCTCCTATCCTTATAGGAGCCCTTCCGTTGCAGGGGGCCAGCAGTCGTCGGAACGGGGCCTTCCTTAGGGGTGCCGCCGGTGCGAGAGGAGCTCGATCCTGGGATCTTGCCCCCCACACCGTTCGGTGGTCCCATAGTGGGCCCCGTTTTGGGGGTCGGTGCCTTGGCATCTCCCCCTATTTTTGATAAGAACAGCCTGGTTCGTCGGTCCTTCCATCTCTTCAACACTCTTTGCCACACGCCAGTCCGTCGTGGGAAGGTGTGAGTTACACCTCTGCAAAATTGTAAGGATCTGGCTTGGCTCCTTTACAGAGGGCGGTATCCAGATCCTTGCTCCGGGCCAGCTCAACGCAACAAGCTTGGCGCCCTCATAGACCTTGACGCTGCCCTGGAACCACCCCACGTCTTTACAGATACTAGAGGGCCCTGGTTCCCAAGTCAGGAGCTCAAAGCATTTTGGTGCTCAACTTATCCCTTGGGACTTTACCGTCGGGGTTACCCCTGTCGTTAACCGAGAGATGGATGCGTCTTATCGCCATCTCCGTTTTGGCTTTGTGCGCAGCCGCTTCGCCATTGATCCTCCCGTCATGTCGTGGGATGTTTCCCTCTTGGGCTGTGGTTTTTCTAGAGACCCTCTTCGACGATTTTCACCGATTTGGCTCTACCGTGGCTGCAAAGAATGTACCCTGCAGTTCTCTTCTCGGCGTAAATATATTTATTTTGGCCAAATTTGCCAGTCGCTTCGAGTTCACTGCCCTTTCCCGCACCTGCAGGAGGCATCATGCCACTTGCGTCGGGAGATGCCGCCATGGTGGCGGTAGTGGGTGGCTTGCCGTTGGCCGCCCCGGTCTTAGGGCGTGGCCTGCCTGGACCCTGCCTGGCTTGCTTGGTCGGATGGGTGGGCTCACCCGCCATCTGCGCCGTTTTCGATTTCGGGCCAGATTCACTCGCCATTGCCAGAGCTGTGGGTTTTTTGAGAGATCCCGACTCCTTGATTTTTTTGTGTTGTCGATGTAAAAATTCTCCATACTTTGGTCCTACGAGTGGCGGAGATCGCACGGCTTCCGGTTGGATCACTTTTTTGAGTCGTTCATCACCGTTTTTAGGGTGATTCGAAATTCCATATGAATTTAGTGAAATTCCATATTTGGAACACCGAATAAAGATTTTGCTGCTTTAGCGAAGAAAGCTTTGGATGTGGTTTTGCTACGGCTGGTTAAATTTGTATACAGTTCTCGGTTGTTAGCAGTGTGGTTTTCTTCACAGTTTCCTTTTTTTTGGTACTTGACAGTTTGTGCATTGTATTTGACCATTCCGCTTGTGGAGTCATTTTATTGGGATCCGTTAGTGCATCAAATATTTCTTTAGGCTTCGGGTGGAGAGCGGGAGAAAACTGCTTGCTCTGCCCTCAGCAGTTCCTTAGTAAATCTGCAATCAGGCTCAGGTTATTTTTGTTTTTACTTGAATATGTAATTCATTATGCAAAATTACGGGGGAGCAAGAACGCTCCGGTAAGAACATTTTTTAATATTGAATGAGAATCCAAAGTTCGTGAGATAGTCAAAAGTAATTTGCAACCTTTCCAAAGCCTCACTTTTTGTTGCAGCAGCCACCATTACGTCATCCATATAAACGACAACAAACGTATTTGCAAGGTCTCCAAGTGCTTGCATGACTGTGCGTTGAAATACTGAAGGTGTTTCTGAGACCAAAAGGCATTGCCAAAAAATCATATTGCCCGTCGGAAGTGATAAATGCTGTACATTCTACCGATTCTTTCTGCATGGGAATTTGGAAATACCCACTTGCCATGTCTAAACATGTAAAATATTTTGCTCCATAAAGTCTGGCTATCTGGTCCGATATGAGGGGTAAAGGATATCTATCTGCAACTGTATTAGAATTTAATTCAAGGTAATCAACATACAAACGATAAGTGCCGTCTTATTTGTTAACTCACATTATAGGACTTGCGTATGGTGAGCAACTTGACTGTATAATTTTACATTGTAATAATTCATTAATCTTGTCTCGTACCAATTCTCTTTCTTCTGGGCTAAGCCGATATGGTCTTCTTTGAACAATTTTTCTTGGGTCTACTAATTTAATTTTCATTTCACCCGAACTAACTCTAGTCAAAGGAATTCCATTAATAAAAGATTTTGAATATTTTTCCAACTAATCTTGTATTTATCTTAATCTTCCCCCACAAGATCAGTATTTAATTCATAAAATTTCTCATCATTTGAACAATAGTTTACAGTTTTTGATTTAATAATTTCGAATTTTTCTGGTGATATTATAACATTAAATCCAGGGGATTTACTTCTCGACCTATACCCTTCAACATCATTACATTGTTAATTCTTTTACCAGCTAATTTGCTACTTATCTTTTGTTTTATTAATGAACATTCCGCTCCAGAGTCGTTGCCATATGCACTCCTGCCACTGCTGTTGACGTTTTCACAAACGCTGTATAAAAAGTTTTTTAAAATCGTCCCAAGTTCTCAGGATAACATATTTGCGGAAGGCACTGCGATGCACTACCTTCTAACGATGCACTCAAAACGATGCTTCAGCGCCATCAAGGTCTGCGTTGAATTTTGGAAGCAAAATTGTTTTTATATTTGTTGTTTCAGGTGTCGCCGATTGCACAGCTTTAATAAGCTCGATCAAGTTTTTATTTTGCATTTCCATCAAAATTCGCCATGGTCTTTCTGAATTATTAGGTAGTGAGCTCCGTTGTTTTCCGACATCGTAATAGCACAGCGAGTTTCGGTTTTGCACACACGACGACCAAATTGCAAGTGCCACTACCTGCGTCGTCCCTTCTTCTTTCTATCCTTACCACCGAACCACACACACACACACACAACCAATCACAGTGCAATTAATGACTGTGCAATATTCCTATAATGATGACATTAGCATAGTGTGCGACGACACATATATGCAACCGCCACACTTATATAGACCACACTAATACCGTATTAGGTCCCTTGTGATACCGTGGGTCGGATCTAATTTCCCTTTATTCGTAGAGGAAGTTTCCCACCCTGAGGCTTTGGTGAATCTTTTTATTCTGTCTGAATCTGCTTCTGTCATCATCGATATGTTGTTGAGGAACCTATCACCAAGGTGTTGAAGTGTGAGAGACTGCAGGGCTAGGCAGTGGCATAGAAGATGATCGACAGTTTCTTCCTCTTCTTCGTCCCTGCAGCCCCGCAGAGTCTTTGCGGGGTGATTTCATTTGTGTTTCCATCAGCCAGTGACCCGTGATAACTCTCAAAGCTCTGCTGATGCCATCCTAAGTAGTTGTGATGTTCTTTTGTTTGATATTTTGTGCCAGAGTTGGCGGGGTAGCCGGCAATTGGGAACGGATTGGGAACCGTCCAACCGACCGAATCGCGGGAATAGATCCGAGATAGTTAAGCGAAAAGTAGGAGAAAGATATCACAAGGAAGAGTGTTGCACAGATAAGGCGGTTAATATGAGCGATTTAAGATTTTTAGTAGAGCAAGGTGATAAGATGTGGTAGAGACCATTGTAGTCCGAACATAATACCCTGAACCGATCGTGTTGGGCATATGTCGAACTACAATGGCTGAGGAGTAGAGGACGAAAGTTTCTAGTCCTTCTACTAGGAACGTTAAAATTTAAGCGTGTTAGTAAATGCTGGCTGTCTATATTTCCATAAATAAGATTGTATAGAAACATGACACCCAGCATCGTTCTACGGTTTGTTAATGATGGTAAGTTGATTAGTAAAAGTCTACTACGATAAGAGGGGAGGTAACGATTTGCATCCCAATTAAGTCCCCTAAGCGCAAAAGTAAGGAAGTTTTTTTGTACAGATTCAATGTGATCTTGGTGTACTCCATATTGAGGACTCCAGACACACGATCCATACTCAAGAATCGGACGGACCAGTGATGTATATAACGTTTTAGTTATGTACGGGTCATTAAATTCTTTTGACCATTTTTTAATAAAACCAAGCACACCCATAGCTTTATTAACCATGGTAGATATATGGTCGGTAAATTTAAGTTTCAAATCTAATAGGACACCTAGATCGTTAACCTGAGTTAATCGTTCTAAGGCGTTCCCATAGAGAAAGTACATAGCCTGGTGAGGACTAGATCGGTAAAAAGACATGAGTTTACATTTCGATCCATTAAGCTTTATGTTATTTGCCGTGATAAAAGATGTTAGCTCCAATAAGTTGGTAGTGGTGGAGCGGCGCTTCATGAAGCCATGCTGGCACGGAGTTATTATTGAACTACATAGGTGTTGCAAATGTGGAGTAATAAGTTTTTCAAAAAGCTTTGGAATTGCTGACAATTTAGAGATGCCTCTATAATTCGCAGCGTTTTTCCCTTTTTTATGCAGCGGAATAATGAAGGTTTCTGTGCAAGAGAGAAAAAACTGTGCAAAGAGATCGGCCATTGCCTGATCGGTGTTCGCATAAGAGTTCTCAAACGTAAGCAGTGGGGGAAAAGATACATGTTTACGCTTAGTGTTTACAAAGTTATAAAACTGCTTCGGATTCTGAGTAAACTGAATCCTGTAGCGGCGAATATAACTCCTATAACATTCTGCGTTATGCACGGTGAAATTGGACCGGGCTACTAAGAATCTAAAATAACTAACTGTACAGCCAGATCTAATCTATGTTTATTCAAAAGTCTACTCATACTATTCTTTAAGTTGTTAAGATGCCTTGTATACCAAGGCGGATTCGTTGAAGCAGACGGATATTTCCATGGCACACAAACGTCGAAAAATGAGTTTACAGTGAAATAAAATTTTTGTAATGCTAAGTTTATATCATAGCATGCCAGTAAATCAGACCAATCAAATTCCGAAATTAACTTATTTAATTTCATAAAGTCAGCCTTACGAAAGAAACGAACTTTATGAGATTTAAGTGTAGACTTAAGGTCAATTAAGGAGTTGTATTCAATTGAAAGCCCAAGAGTGGGATGATATGGATCCTCAGGGTCAGAAAGGGGCAAAGTTCTGGAAAGAGTAATTCCATCAGGATCAGCCGACCTAAAGAATTTCTAACGTGATTAATTTGCCGGAGTGACATGTCAAACATGCCCACAGGGAAGTCGTGGTGGGAGTTAAGCTGTAAAGACGGTGAATTTTCAACATTTGACCCCATAAGTTCTGGGATATTAAAGTCACCCATAGCTATCAGCTGGTCACCATCAGACAGACGATCGAAAACCAAACGAATAGCGGACAAATGTTGCCAGTATTTTGGCGGTTCGGACGAAGGTGGTATGTAAGAACAGGTAACATACAAAGATTGATCGGACAAAGTGATTTTGATGCAAAGGAATTCAATGTCACCAAGCTCTTGTAATTTTACCTCTTCAGAACCGAGTTTGGAGTCTACAAAGATTAACACTCCTCCTCCTCTTCCCAGAGTTCTATCACATCTTAAAGTGGTGTACCTACTAGGAAAAACTTCGGAGCTAACCAAGTTTCTGTAAATACAATAATGTGAGATGCAAAGAAAGAACTATCAGAATACAGTTTGGGAAGTTTACTACGTAACCCTCTTGTATTCTGATAGGTAAGTGTTAGAGAAGACATTAGTTTTTTAAAACAGAGGAAGATGAAGTGGAAGGTTGGTCAGTGGCCGTTACATGTGGGAGTTTTACACCCACAGGTTTGTTTATTTTTTTTTTCACCGTATTTGGCTGATGTTCTTTGATGAAAATATTCTCTGGTCAAAAGCTGGTGGAACAAATCGTCTTGAACATTTGCAAGGGCACACGTATTTTGAAAGATGACGTGTGCCTGGTGTATGAATATTTAAATTTTGTAATGTCCACCACCTTTATGTCGACTTTTGTTTTGGCTTTGATGTAAGCCGAGATATCAATCTCAGAAGTATCAGAGGCAAGCCGGGAAACAAAAATATGTTACGATGGTGGGATCACCTGCAAGGGTTTTGGTGCCGCCGCAACTAGTACAGCGGCATCAGTACGTACCGGGGGTCCGGACGGTTGATTGCCCTGTTTGGTGACTGTTACAGGGGTATGAATTATTGGGTCTGGGATCACTTGAAGCGATGCCACAGAGGACACATCGGACAATTGCTCATTAATCCTGATATATTCGGAAGCCGAATTTTTCTCAGGTCCGGCCCTTGGGGTGGCCAGACATATAAGCGGCTGCATAGTTGTCGGCTGAGCAGGCTGAAGATTATTCGCCACAAGCACATCACTAAAAGATGATTTTTTACGCTTTGGAGACTCGTTTAGTAGTTGAAGACTACTAAACTGTGTCTCAAGCGCACAGAGTTGGTCATTGATTTTTCGAAAACCACTAATCAACTCCTTGAATCCGCTTTTAGTCTGCCTCATGAACGATCTCATTTCGTCCTGAACAGCACGACAACCGTCACAGCAAAAGTGGAGACCAGACCTACGCGAGATTGCATCCGAAACTGAGGCCGTGAACCCGGCACACCGCTTCATGGGGGGTAGGTTCTCGTCCTTGACTAGCACCACATCGTTAATCGCCAAGGCAGGGCCGGACGCTCGCCATTTTGAGCGCTGCTGAAGAAGGCTTAAATACTCCTCCTTCCATCGGGCCCAGAAAGACTGCTGCTGGAAAGTTAAAATTCCATACGGTTGAAATTCAGCTTTGTGACATCAGGCTCGATAAAACTGACTGACGGACCACCAGTTAAAAAGTGGGATGGCGTTAGAACATCAAGGTCTGCAGGATCCTCTGAAAGAGACAATAAAGGCCGTGAGTTTATGACAGCACCAATGTGACAAAGCAGAGTTCGCAGCTCGTCAAATCCAAGAACTGATAATCCAACAGCCCGGTGAACATGATGCTTTGCGGTTTTGACAGCCGCTTCCCAGAGTCCACCAAAATGCGGAGATCGAGGAGGAATAAAATGCCACTCGATCTCGCGCAAACTCAATCGCGCAAAACTCCAGAAGTGCTCGTTGATGCTCATCGCTTATGAAGAGTTGGAGCAGCTCCTTTAGCTCGTTTTTAGCTCCAACAAAATTGGTCGCATTGTCACACCAAATGTGCTGAGGCTTTCGGCGAGTGCCGTTTTAAAGCATGTAAAAACGCAGATGTGGATAGATCCTTTACAAGCTCTAAGTGCACGGCTTTAGTAGCAAAGCAAATGAAAACACTCACGTAACATTTTACGGGAGCTTTATTGCGAACTTCTGGCTTAAAGTAAAATGGGCCGCAAAAATCCACACCAGTCACTCCGAAAACCTGGCAACCGCTGACTCTTTGCTCAGGGAGATCAGCCATAATGTGCTCCAGCAACCGAGGTTTGGTGCGGAAGCATCGGATACACTTGTGCAATGCCTTCGTCACCGTATTCCTCCCCCCGATCGGCCAGTATTGGGATCGAATAATAGCCAGCACAGCACGAGGCCCCGTGTGTAGATTACGCTCATGGAAATCAACAATTATAGTCCGAGTAACTGGATGGCTTCTAGGCAATATAATTGGATGGCGACTATCAAAATCCAATGTAGAATTTCTTAAACGACCGTCCACACACAACAGGCCAAACTTATCTAAAAAGGGAGAGGATGTGGCAAGTATACCGGCTGACGAAATTTCCTTTCCATTCTGAAGCGCCTTTATGTCATCCCAAAAATACACACTCTGCACCAAACGCAATAGTAGGTGGGTTTCAGCCTTAATGTCGCTGGCAGTGACACCCTTGTGACGGACTCGCTGTGAGGACTTGTGCACATAAGCGAACACGCGCTGCAGTGCTGGAAAAGAGTTGGCGTACTTGGAACCAGCTGTCACGTCAACGTACGGAGATTTGATTAGCAGAACCCTTGCCCTTAGCTCCAGAGTGGGTTTTTCAGATAGCACCGCTGCTGGCCACTGGTCTTGAAGTCCAAGAAGAAACGCAGGACCATGAGACCACAGGTTGTCAGTAACTAACTCCTTGGGAAGAGCACCACGCGAGAGGATGTCTGCCGGGTTCAAAGACGTAGGAACATAACGCCATTCCATCGTTCTGGTCAATTCCTGGATTGTTGAAACTCGATTGGCGACGAAAACATTAAAACGAGCGAGCTCCTCCCGAATCCAGTACAGCGCCACAGCAGAATCGCACCAGCAGAAATACCTCCCATCGTAGACCTTCAACTGAGCTACTTCCGACATAAGCCGAGCTAGAAACTCTGCTCCAGATAACTCTAGTTTCGGTACCGTAATTGTTTTTAGAGGAGCGACTCGGGACTTTGAGCAGAGTAAATGACTTTCTGACCTGGTACCCTTGGATACGACACCCCATAAGCCTCGATGCTGGCGTCACAAAATCCATGAATCTCCACTTCAGACTGTGATGATAGTGACCATCTAGGGAATTCAGCACGCTGCGCCATGGGAAAGCTGGAGCAAATTATGTCCCAATCGGAGTGAAGAGCTTGAGGTAGACTTTCATCCCAGGACAACTTCTCACGGCAGAATTTCGGAACCCTTTGGAAACATAGACTGCTCATCCTGTGCCAACTGATGCATTGCTCGAATTGATAAATATGAGGCCGACTTTGTCCCATAAGTGACCGTATCCAGTTTAAAAACCTGCAACTCATCCTGGGTGGAATTCCGCCAAAGAATGCACTGCAGATAGCTGTCCTCGGGGAAAACTCTAACGCATCGGTACATTTTGCAAATATCTCCTGTAATGGCCACTCGATGGCAACGAAACCTTAGAAGAATGTGCAGTAGCTTTGGTTGGATAACTGGACCAGACATCAAAACGTCATTCAAGGAATACCCAGACGTAGTGGCAGCTGAACCATCAAAAACAACCCTGAGCTTGGTTGTTGAGCTGTCCTCCTTCAAAACGGCAGGAAATACTGTCTGGCAGGTCGTGGACTAGGCGGTACTGGAGACATATGCCCCAAATCTAAATAGTCCTTTATGAACGCAGCATACTGATTCTTTAATTAAAGCTGACGGCAAAGCTTCCTTTCGAGGGAGAGAAATCGCCGTACGGCTCGTGAGTACGACTCACCTAGCAACTCAGAGCTGACCTTCAACGGCAGCTTCACCGAGTAGGCGCCTGTTCGAGGCGAGCAGAATTCTGCACGAAATGCGTCTCGCAATCCAATTCCTCTTTTGTCCACTTCACAATGGGCTCGGAGCAGTCTTCGATTTCCCAAAAATTACGGATCAGACACTCTAAGCGCTCATCCAGCTGGCTTGAGCTCTTCACAACGTCCTTGCGGGCTGTGGCTACGAACAACTTTCTCTCCAGATGTGAACCAGCGCCACACACAACCCATCCAAGCCGGGTTTTCTGCAGCACCGGTAGGCCAGCTGTGAGCTGGATTTTACCCACACACAGCAGATCATAGAATAGACTGGCTCCGATAAGTAAATCGATCCACTGCGGTCGAAAGAACTGGGGATCAGCCAAAGAGAGGTTTGACGGAATATTCCAACTGGAGACATCCAAGCTAAAACTAGGCTGAAGGTCCGTGATGTTTGTGGCGATTACAGGGCCGACGAGGCTGACGAGACCCGAATATTCAGAGCAATAGGATCGTAGGAGCACATCAACAGAGAATCCGTCTGTCGCGAAGCCAGTGTCGCCGATGCCAGACACTGTCACGTACGATTTGCGTCTGCGAAGCTGCAGCTGACTAACCAGTCGGGACGTAATCACGTGCACCTGCGATCCAGAATCCAAAAGAGCCCGGCATGGAACAAAAACCCCAGAACGTCTCCGAATGAGAATGTTCGCTGGGGCCAGTAAGGCTGTCTCACCGCTGCGACCCTGGGCAACTAGTGCATTAGCCGTGGATGGTGAAGCGCCTATTGGCTCGGCGCACTCGGCTGCGGCTGATGTAGACGGCACAGCAGAAGGCTGGCTGCTGGAAGACTGTAACTCCAAAAAATGCAACAGACTGTGATGCCTCCTCCCACAACGGCGACAATTATCAGCGAGGCACTCACGCAGGTAATGGCCAGTTTGGAGACATTTCCGCCATAGACCTAGTCGCCTAGCCTCGCCAAGGCGGCTCTCAGGGGCAATGACAAAAATCATGGGCATGCATAGACTACATGGGACCACCCACCGCATAGTATACAAGCAGAGCAGAGGCAGGTGAATTAGTAATAATAAAGGATGCTCTACTGTTATTTGCGACTGCTCTGTCTTCCCACAGGAGTACTGTCTTCCCACCGGAGTGCCCGGCGCGTCCAAGGCCACATCCATAGCCTCCAAAGTTCTGCAACGCTGTTGCAAAAACTCTGCCATCGACTCCCAAGTAGGGATAAGATCCGAGTTCGAGGCATTTTGACCTTCCTCCCATTTGGCCTGAGTAGCTGGATCCAACCTTTGAAAAAGTACCTGGACAATGATGCAGCCGGCGATCTGAACTGTCGTCCCCAAATTTTTTAAGGCTCGCATATGGGCATTGAACTTATCGGACAGCCCTTGAAGCGCTGCCACTGAGTCACCTTCCAATAGATTGAGGCCCAAAATCTCGTTCACATGAGCCTGAAATATCAACCGACGGTTATTAAATCGATTCTCCAAAAGCTGCACTGCGACATCATAATTCTCATCGGAGATTTCCAAGGAACGGACTGCCTCTAAAGCGGAGTCCTGAAGACAAAATCGCAACCTCTGAAACTTTTTCACCTTACTTATATAAGGATTGCAGCCTACGATCGTCGAAGAGACCGAATGAAACTCAGCCCACTCTGAATATCCTCCGCTGAAAGTAGGAAGAGGAAGAGGAGGCAAGGCTTGAAAACTCCGACTGAGCGCTGGTTCCACCTGGACACTGGAAACTCCGCTGGCAAGGGTGGAATGGGCAGCAATTCGAGCAGAGCGCAAGGATGTCTTGTGCTCGATTTCGGCATGCATCGTAGCTACAAGCTCAGACACTGTCCATCGCAAGTCGCTGCTTATCTCAGCAATGTCTAACTCTTCAAGCTCCCCGTGGATGTCCTTAAAATCCTCGTACATGGCGACCAACTGGCCGTGACGCACATGGAGCATAGCATCCTCCACCTTTGATATTGGCTGCAGGGTGCCTTGGATCCTCTTCAAATCCTGGAGGATACCCTTTGCCATGCATTTTAAAATCGCGCTCCGAGATGGAGTGGGTTCTCCTGTGACGGCGCCGCTGGAGTTCATCGCCACTATAATTGAAATACGCTCAATTTAGGTAAAACCACGCACAAATTAATTTTGGCGCCAAAATTATAGTTCTTGTTTATTTTTTTTTATTTAATTATATTTGAGCGCAGCGAACACGATTTAACCCACTGTGCGCTCAGAACCGTTCACTGCACATATGTATGTTAATACACCGCAAAACTGAAACGGGTATGTTCGCACTGTTTTATGCTCGCGGAATTGTTTTATTTATATTAATAATTATAATTTATATTAACGAAATCAGGTCGGGGTCACCAATGTTTGGTCATGGAGATTTTTCAATGACTTTTATCCAAAATAATAACAAGGTAATTATTTGTTTCACAACGTTTATTTATTATGTTTAAAAATGTTTATTTATTCGCATATAAAATGGAGACATAAAGCTCCTATTTAGAATGCGTATGCACTGGGATAAAGAGTACAAATGGGCCCGCCTTTTAGCATAGGACGGGCGAAAGCTCGTTAACTTAATGACAACAATAAAATAAAGCCGAGCGGCCGAGAAGAGTCGGCTTGCGACTAACAAAAGCTATGAGAAAAATGATTATATGCTAAGCTATAATTTATATATATGGGTTACATTTATATTGAATTTATGCCGTGGCTGCTGCCTGACCCGACAAATAATATTGATGAACCTTGTACCACTGTACCAGGGAAACAAAAGGGGGAGTTTGAAGAGAGCAGTTAGTGCGAGTTAGTAAAATGCAAAGAATAGAGATAAGAATCTATTGAGCGAGAAATAGGAGCAATAGAATAGAAGCAACACCGTAAGAGATGAAGAAGAAGAGCAGGGCTAAGTTTGGAAGAAAAATGTATAAAATTATTATTTTATCTCCAAATATATCACTACACACGTGAAACGATACGGATATATAAATTACAATATTTTATTATTTTTATTTTTTTTTAAGTGAATAGAAATAAACACCGATTGTTTATGCAAATCTAATAAGCAAATTTTATGACAACGCAGTGCGCACAAAAAAACACATCCGTCCGCTTTGAGATAAAGAGAAGAGAAGAATTTAGTGCTTCCCTTATAGCTATCAGTAGAGCTTGAAATACTCTGCAGTGATTGGGTAGTCTAAAAGAGGCTCTGATGCATAGTGGTTCGGAGTATTTTCCTCCTCCTACTCTATTGTTTAGTTTGGAGCAGTCAGTATAGAAGCTTAGTGCGTTCTCTGGGACTGGAATTTGATCCTCCTCTCTATCTGGAATGATGGTCTGGAAGGGTGTTTGTTGGTACTCCCTGGGAGTACAGTACTCTGTACTGCTGGGAATGAGAGGGTCGTTTAGTAAAATGGGGGAGTGACCCTTGTTAAGGTGGCTCCATTGCTGACGCATAGTGCTGCTGCTCGCTGGATTATTTCCAGCTTTTTGAGGACGTTCTTCTTTTTGAGGGCTGGCCACCATACCAGTCCTCCAAACAGTAGTATGCTTATCATATAGGGGGACTTGCCCCACTTTATTCCTATGGCATTATTGTAGGTGAAGAGGGCTAGTGCAGCCTTTTTTGACCTATCTTCAATGTTGGAGTTCCAATTTAGCTTCCTATCCAAAAGTAGCCCTAGATATTTGGCGCTATCGCTGAAGGAGAGCCTTTAGTTGTTTAGTCTTGGCTTCTCATCCCAGGGGCGGGAACTTGTATTTCCTGCTGAAAAGAACTAACTCTGTTTTCTGAGCATTTACTCACAGGCCATTTCTACTTGTCCATTCGGCTAGGGTTTGCAATTTTGCGCCCATAAGATCCAAGAGCATATATATGTGTATTTGCCTGAAAGAAAGGCTACCAGGGCATATTCCTTCATAGAAAAGGCTTTCTTTATTTTGGAAATGACCGGGTATGCATTCTGTGAGATAGAAATTTGGGTGGGGTTTAGCGTTGATCTTAGGTATAGGCCCATGACTCTTTCTAGCGTCTTTAGCAGAAAGGATGATTGACTGATTGGTCTAAAATCTTTTGGGGTCGTATGCGATGGCTTGCCCGCTTTGGGTATGAAGACGATTCGCGATTTGTGCCACTGTTGTGGCATTTTGCCTAGTGTATGGGATCTGTTAAAAATATTTAGGAGCCAATTTGTGGCAATGTCTCTTGTTTGTTGGATTTGAGCAGCTATTATCTCGTCTAGACCGGCTGATTTATAAGGCTTAAAATTGTGTATTGCCAAGTATAGAGTTTTCTCAATATTCAGTTTGAATTTTATAGGAGGGGTATTTGTATTTGGCAGCGCGTCCGCTTTCGAGGTGCAACCTGGAAAATGGGTTTCCTCACTTGTATTGTTTATATCACTTGTAAAGCCTCGCAGCTGGGGCTGTGTTTTCGATGTCCGAGCAGAAGAAGTTCCATAAGGAGCGCTTTGCCTTTTATAGGATGGCCTTTTTATAGGAGGTCAAAGAGACCTTGTATTCGAGTGTCTCCTCTTTTCCAGCATTAGCCCTATTGAACAGGGGCTTACCGTGTGGAGGATTGCTAGCTCTGTAGACCACCAGGGTGGCCGATTTCGCTTTTTTGGCCAATTTCTTGGATATGCTCTTCTGAGGGCATTGTGACAGACTTGAATGAATTATTGCGCCGGAGTGAAAACCATGGCTTTCCAAGGTTTAAGGATAGTCAGGTGGCTTTGGTGCAATGGTGTTTAAGAGTATTTAGTCCTAAAGTTGGATGAGAAGCCGTCAAGTGCCTTAAGTGCAACTTGACTGTCCGAAAAGATACATATGGGATCCTGGTGCTCATTTGATTGCTATTTCTTCAGCCTGGAACACATTGCAGTGGTCGGAGAGTCCGAAGGGCTCATAGAGACACATTGCACAAAAGAAACCGACTCCCTTAGCTTAAAGTCTGGCATGAAATGGTGCATGTCCAGCCTGATATGACAAAAACTAGCCCTGCTCCTGCTGACAAAAACTCAATAAAATAGAATTGTCAAATGATCGCCGTGTTTAACCCACACCACCGTTTTTAAGCATCTGATTATCTTCAGGAACATACCCCATTTAAGGGGGCAGGATGGTTTGAGACTTCAAAAAAAATTTTTTTTCAGAAATTTTTTCCATAATAGAACATAATCTCAGGAATATCCGGTAAAAGTTTCATGTTGATTGGACTATACATATACACATATATATACACATATATACACACATATACATATACTTTCAATTGCTTTTAAAACTTTAGACGCGCTTTTCTCAAAACAACTTTTTCAAGTCGGTGCGTAACGTAACTCAAAAAGTAATGCTCGGATCTAAATATAATTTTTCACACATCTTTAATACAATAAATACTTGCGGATGAACAAACGATTTTTTTTTTAAAATTTTTTTTACCATTTTTACGGGCAATAATGGGCGGATTTTGATGTAAAAATGGTACCTCCGACTTTACAACCGCGCCAAAAATTCAAAATCGCATATTTTTCAAAATGGTTTCGTTCATCCGCACAAGAAACTAATATTTTAAGAAAATCAATTCCATTTTTTTTATTTTCGATAACACTGTTAGGCCAGACTTTACGCACCGCAAGATAATAATTTTTTGAAGCGACTCCGGCCGACTGCCCGTCACGGGATAAATAATAATTATTTCTTAACAAAAAAATTCCTAGATACTCTCCAAATATAGCCATGTATCGTGTAAAAAAATTGAATAATTATATTCACTCAGAAATGAAAAACAAAATCGCAAAATTCAGTTTTTTTCAGCCTCTGAAACCATCCTGCCTCGTTAAGGCCACTGCCTTGCGGCAGGTATAGAGCGAAATTGCCGCTTTGATTGCCCTTTCTGTTGTATTGACCTGGACTGGAACCAGTGTTCTATCTGTGTGATGCCTAGGTACTTCGCACTACCACTTAGGTTAGAGATTCCCCTAGGAGCTTCGGAAGCTTCAGATTAGGTATTTTGTACTTCCTAGTAAACAGCTTCTCTGTCATTAGGTCGCCAAGCGTTTGCGGTAATTTCCCTACAAAGGCGATAGCAGCATCGTCCGCGTAAGCAATGATTTTGCAGCTGCCACCCTCTAAGGATCGCAGTAGGTTGTCAACCGCCACGTTCCAGAGTAAATGGGAGAATACACCTTGCGGGGTGCCCCTCTTGACGTATCTTCAAATAGACGATCCTCCAAGAGTCGCCTCGACACCACTTTTTAACAGGATATGCCGTATTAGGTGCACAGATCGATCGTCTATTCCAAGTCCTGTCAGTCCATCGATGATTGACCATGGCAGGATTTTGTTGAAGGCACCTTAAATGTCTAAAATGTTTGTAGGGCTGTGGCTCGGCCCTTCCTATAGAAATTCTGTAAGCCTGGTATATTATTTGTGTTTATGGTAAGGTGGAGATGGAAACTTAACAGCCTCACCATTGTCTTAGGAAGGAAGGACAAAAGGCTTGCTTATAAGTCTATAATCCCTGGGGGTGAAGTGAGAGGCTTGGGTATAAAAATACCCTTCGTACGCAGCCATGCTTTTGGCAGAATGCATTTCAGCGTTGCATCACATTGTTGGACAGGTTACGTTGGAGAGCCTTCCGGTTGTTGACCCTCTTCTGGATCAACTAGCTGTTTCAATCCAGAGCATTCAGGGCCCTTTCACCATCATTGCATCGTATATCCCATCAAATCGAGAATTCAGTATCTATCATGCGCATATAGAAAACATCGCCAGTGTCTGTGCTAGAACAGAAGACTCTAGCGCTCTGATGGTAGCTGGCGACCTTAAACTGAGCTCTATTTTTAGTCTAGGGTCCGGAGTCTCTCTACATGTTACTCAATGTTTACCAATCCCTGTCTGTTTCTACCCAAATTAGGCTCTCATTTTTAAAGCTATCAAGTTAAAACTTTGCCCACATATTTCTTTTGTTTGCAGGCAGTATATAAGCCGGGATCGGTCGACTATATACTATAGCTGCCATATAACTAATCGATCGGAAATGGCACAAACTTGCTAATTTTAAAGATGCTTTATGTTTCCAACATTGTTATTAGAAATTTGATTTGATGGTGAAATTCTCATAGGGATCGGACAACTACATATATTCGACCCGATATATCTAAAATAATATAAGCTTCCACTTAACTGTAATGGTTAGCTCCGCCCGAAGGTAGTTTTCCTTTCTTTTTAATGATTTATCGAAAATTTATAATCTAATATTTTTTAATAGTGTCGTAAATAGTAAATAATTATGCCATGTACCATTAAGCTCGTGTGATATGCACCATAAGCCATTATTGATACATATTGAATTTTATAGTTTTGTGCCTTCTGCTTCACCCTTAAATATTATTATTATATTAATATCCCTTAAATAAGTCTAACCTTTCACTTATTAATGTCGCTATTGCATGTTTTGATTGGGTTTCCCTTTTTTCGGATGGCTCGATTGATAAGTTTTATACTAAGATTTTAATGACTCTGTTCAATATTAATGCCTCTGTTAGACTACGAAGATCATATATAGAATAGAAGGAACAAATTTTATAAGCGAAGTGCAAAGAGCCGGTGAGATATACCGGCAATACATGCGTAAATTTGAATTCCTCAATATCTGTATAACCAATATATTTCCGATGTCGAACCTGGCTTCAGATCCAACCCTAAAGTGTTTTGGCGGTTTGTGAATAGTAAAAAATCATCCTCAGACCTACTTTCTTCCATGTGTTAAGGAGGTTTGGCAGTGAACTGTGATAAAGGCATCTCAGAACTTTTTGCTAAATATTTTACCTCAAACCTGGAGCCGAAGGACTCTTGGGATGAGCAGAAGTTCTTCAGAAAATTGTGCCTCTTCTTGAGGTTGGAAGCTTGGACATATTAGAGAAACTGGCCCAGGCAACCCTCTTTGCCTTTCGCAATTTCTTATTATAGTTCAGCTAGTTCAGTGCCTCTTCTTGAGGTTGGAAGCTTGGACATATTAGAGAAACTGGCCCAGGCAACCCTCTTTGCCTTTCGCAATTTCCGCCTAAGTTCAGCTCTGTAGGTCTCACATGCCTCGTCTGTGTTAATACTATAGGCAAAGTTAAAGGCCCTCCGTGCATTTTTCTTATTATAGTTCAGCTAGTTCAGTGCCTCTTCTTGAGGTTGGAAGCTTGGACATATTAGAGAAACTGGCCCAGGCAACCCTCTTTGCCTTTCGCAATTTCCGCCTAAGTTCAGCTCTGTAGGTCTCACATGCCTCGTCTGTGTTAATACTATAGGCAAAGTTAAAGGCCCTCCGTGCATTTTTCTTAAAAGGCGCTAGCGCTGAGGCCCACCAAAGTGACTTTTTTGATCAGCTGCTACTCATTCTTTATTTGGAACAGACCTTGTGGTACGGATTGATACTTGCCTTAGGATCTATCTAATATCTTTTTATAGAGCTCCCAGTTTGCCTTCCTAGTATTGGGTACTGCTAGCTTAGTGTATTTTTCCAAATTCACCTCTATCTCAACAAGGGGGTCTGAAAAGAAGTGTTTGTGTAGGACCCTCCAGCTAGTGACTGCGTTAACCAGGGAGTACAAGAAAGAGGAAATGTCAAGGACTTCTCTCCTGTTCTTGACGATAAAGGTGAGCTTTGAGCCTTTGTTAACCGCTTTGAGCTTAGAACTGGGGATAAACTCGAAAATTGACTCACCCGTCCCATTTGTGTCAGTGCTTCCCCATTGAAGGTGATGAGCGTTGGCATCGCATCCTATTAAAATGCTGAACTTCCTCCTTTAGCTATCTACCACAATCCGCCTGAGCAGCATGTGTGGGGGAGGTCCAACATGGCCGTGGCCCATATACGCTAAGCATATTCTAACTGGCGGCCCGCCTGGGCCATCTATAGCTGCGGCTAAGTGGTCTTCGTGTCTGAAATTTGGTAGCAAGAAGTTAATAAGGCTCTTTTTTTTTGAGAATGCATTCTCGCTTTTTACCTGCTACATCGAATGTACAAAACCTGAAATCCGACGCCCCCAAACCAAATCTGTCTCCATAGATCCGTGGATGGAGACAGGAGGGTAATGGCCGCTTCATTACTGTGGTGGAGATTGATGAGAGCCTAGCAGTGACTTCTCCTCCATTCCGACGGCTCCAAGAGCTTTGGCCAAGTCACTCTCCTCCGAGGTGTACCCTTCCAGAATGTCCTCCTCTACATCCGACATTCCTTTAGGGCGCCCCTCTTCGGTCGGTTTCTCAAAGTCTGGCTCTTGAACGTATATCTCCAAGTTGCCTCCCGACTTGCTCCTTGCATTCTACTTGTAGATCCTCACTGCTCAAGCTCGAAGCCGTATTTAATACGATTACCGGCACGCTCCAGGATCTTCACGGTTTTCTCGTTTAGTGTGAGGACCATCGGGCGCCGTAACCCCACTGCTTCATCCACCTTGGCTATCATCCAGTCTGCCATCCAACATGGCCAGAATTGTAGTTGGGTCTGCCGGCTTCTCTGTCAGCTATTCGCGGGCCCTCGGTTTGCCAGGGATCTTGTCCCAGTCTACCGCTCCCAATATGGCTCCTGGATAAACCTCTCCCAGAGACGCAATCATGCGCTTATACAGGCTTACTGACTCCCACTGACTACTACCCTGGTACCACCCTGCGTCTTCGCAAATTTTTTGGACGTCCTCCGCTCTTGAGCATCTCTTCCATTAAGCGCCCATGCAGCTCATTCATTCTTAAGCCTTAAGATCCAATCTGATCCTAGCCTTTGCCGGCTAGGTTTAGAAAATGATATTAAACATTTTTTTGGAAAGGTTTTCGTTTCGAATGTTTCTTATATTTATAAACATAAAAAGACTTATTAGTTGTATGTTATTTTGGGTCAAACATTAGCTACTACATAGATTTGTTAATACAACATGATAAGTTAACTTTATCGGTTTCTATTATTGCTATTGCTGGGCGCAAGCCGACTCGTTCTCGGTCGCTCGGCTTCGGCGGGCCCTATCTTTACCTTTTTAAGGAATCGAGCTTACGCTCAGCCTATTATCTGAGGCGGGCTCTTGCACATCATCTCATCGGATACAAACCAGAAATTGTAGTAGTTTTTTTCTTTGTATTTTATGTGGACGCTTATAAGTATAATTAATATAAGCTTATAAGTATCTCTTTATTTTTGGAACGTCAATGAAAAATCTCAATGAAAAACATTCATGATATTCCACCAATGTTTAACAAAGTGTACTGGTTTGAGAGCACAGTGGGACGAATCGTGTTCACCGGGCGCTATTTGAAAAATGTAATTTTTGGGCCAGAATTACTTATTTAGATTTATCATAGTTCAATTATGGTAGTGATGAACTCAGTGCACTCAGTGCTCGGTAGGAGCTTTTAAGCTTTACCTCCCGTCGGTTAATATTTCAGGCTCATGTGAACTAGATTCTAGGCCTTAGTCTATTGGAAAGTGGCTCATTAGCAGCACTTCGAAGGCTTTTGCATAAATTCAATGGCCATATGCCAGCCTTCAATTCGACAATTGAGAACGCTGGCTGCATCATTGTCCAGGTGCTCCTTGAAAGGGACCGAGCTACTTAGGATAAGTGGGAGATAATCAAAATGCGTAAGACCTCATTGCACTTGGAAATTCTGGAGCAGCGATGCAGAACATTGAACACCTTCCCCTGCTTGTATATTATGCGGTGGGTGATACAGACACCCAGTAGTGTGCGTTACCCAGTTGTTCGACGATACAATAGCCTCCTTGCCGTCTACGGCTAATTACGGCATTAGTTACCCAAGGCCGAAGAGGTGATATAGACTTGCTTGCTGCAGCGGTCATTCATGTTTGAAATCGGGCTAGGGTTACATGCTGTGCTAATTTGGATTTTAGATCGCAGGTGTACGTTATTTCGTCCCGACTGGATAGTCAGCTGCAACTCCAGAGATGCAAATGAAAGCATGGCGGTGTCCGGAATTCTCCGGCTTTGCGTCAGATGGATACTCGGTCCCACCGCCCCGAATCCTTGGCCCTTGTTAACGCTGTCATCGCCGCCAACATTACGGACCTCCAGCTTCGTTTCAGTTTGAATATGTAAAGCTTAAATATTCCGGGCAACCTCACAATAGCTAATCCTCAACGCATCGATTTACTTATTGGAGCAGTCTTTTCTATGAGCTGCTGTTTATTTGGTAAATCCAGCTCTCAGCTGGCCTATCGACTGCGAATATCCTAAGCCTCCTGAAAGAACGCTATGATTGACTGCTCCAAGTCTATCCTACTAAGATTCCGTTGCCATCGTTTGGCCATTACAGGAGATATCTGAAATATGTACCGATGCATCAGAGTTGTCCTTTCACTTTTCTGAAGTTCTGTCTGTTTTGCCTGAAGAAGATCGGGAGTCGATTTTTTCAGTTTGATGATAGCAGCAATTTTACAAAGACCTCGCTCTAGTTGCTGCGACTGATCGCTCATTATTTTCTTTTGAAGGGCTTCAGTCAACCTCAAAGCCCACCAGGAGCATCGTTTTTTCTACAATCGCGCGGATGTATGATTCGTTAGGACTTGTTGCTTCTGTTAAGATCTATTTCTTAAGGCAAAGATCTTTCCGCGAAAGTTATGCTATGAGAAGTTGCCCTTGGATTGAAGAGTTTCTCTACCTCTATAATCCGATTGCGATTCGATTTGTTGCAGCTTTGCCAGGGTGCAGCGTACTGGTGCGATTCTGCACTGCAGCGGATATTCGCTTATGTGCACGTTAGCGAGTTCGCCATAAGGGTGTCATAGCTAGCGACATCAAGTCTTGAAACCAACCAATTTTGCGACTAGTGCAGCGTGTGAATTTTTTGAATCTACACACGAGACCTCGCGCTCTGTTAGCTGTTATTCCAAATATTGACCAATTGGGGGAGAAAAACTGTGACGAAGGCATTGTACTAAAATATCCTATGCTTCCGGCTGCTGGAGCACATTGCGGGTCATTTTATTATAAGCCAGAAAATATTTATTTGCTACTAAAGTCTTTCCTCTGACTTTGCCGTATCCCGACGTGTTTTTTGCGATTGCTCTCATCTTATTACCTACATATATCTACATATATCTTCGATACGAGACTCCTCTTTTCGCGTATCATTGTCTGAGATAATTGACTTACATAGTTCATTATCCACACACTTCTTAAAAATAATATTATTCTTCAATATTATTTCTGCCGTGCTCTGCGAATATTCATATATAATATATATATTCCTGAGTCTATTCTCCGATCGAGTAATCCCGTTATATCATTGTTACTCTGAAGCGGTTATTCGTAACATTCGTATCTCTTTTGTTACGTATTCTCTTCGACGTGCCTGATCCGAACGTGCCTCTCTACCACTGAACTCTTTGAACTCTACCATTGAACTCTTCTCGCTCTCACTACAGTGGACAAATCTCAGTAAATAATGATTCTAATTTGCACTGCTAAGAAATGCGAGTTTGGAGGATCCATCACTGGAGATTCGTATCTTTCCTGCTGGCTTTGCAACAACTGCTCACATATTAAATGTGCTGGTGGTGGGCATAATGGACGGATAAGCGATCTCATCACTAAGAATATTGGTCTGACATGGTCTTGTATTGCCTGCAGAGAGATCGAGTCTGAGATGCGGACCTTCATGAAGCAGACGAGAAACGGTTTTCTTGATGTCCGTAAGCAGTTTTCTGCACTTAATGAGCAATTCCTTACACTTGAGACCCATTTTCTTGGTCTCAAGTTAGTAAGTGAATCTCCAAGGAGAAAAATTCCGAACAATAACCCGATGGCGGTCAATCTATTGGGCACTCCTGCTTCTCATGCGATTCATTCGGATAAATTCTTAACTCCTAATACTTCATCGCCTTCTGTTGTTCCTGTGGAAGTGATCCATTCACCAAGTCTGCCAATGGAATCGTCAATGAGTCTTGTTCCACCTATTGTCCTGGATCCTCCATCGTTGGAAAACATCCAGGTTCCTGTGGCTCCGTCACCTAGGCCTCTCACTGGTGTGGCGCCTGAGTTAAAATCCTCTGGGCTTTCGCTGAGAGCTGTTGCACCTCGTAAAGCCATATTCGTATCCCGCCTCATGCCGGATGCCACTGTGGATGATGTCAGGAGTCACCTCTTAAAACATCTTAAGGTAGCTCCTAATGATTTAGCGGTCTTTAAGTTTAATTTTAATCATAAGCGTAACATATCCTCTTTCAAAATTGTAATTCCTGAATCCTACTTTGAAAAAGCACTTGATCCGTCAGCCTGGCCCGAATTTTTAGCTAAAGACCCTCTGAATCACAACTTTGCCGATTCAGCTCCAAAAAACTGAGTAATAATGTTTTTTCTTGCTGCTACCAAAACGTTCGAAGTATTCTGAGCCAATTTTTTACTAAGAGTGGTTCTTTTGAATTTTATGCTATTGCACTTACTGAAACCTGGCTTAATTCCTCTGTCTCTGATTATGAAATTTTTGTTCCAAACTACACTGTGTTTCGATTGGATAGGCCTTCTTTTGGTGGTGGTGTCCACATTGCTGTTAGCATTAAATACTCAGCTGAACTAATCACTTTCCCGAATCAGTTTGGAATCGAGTTTATCGCAGTAAAAATAACTGTTGGTCCGTCTCATATTTTCATGACCTGTTCTTATATACCTCCATCGGTTGATGATACGGTATACTTTCATCACCTTAATGCTATCAAGTTCGTTTTATCATTAGTCAATGACTCTGATTTTGTCCTAATCATGGGTGATTTCAACCTTCCCCAAATCTCCTGGATCCCGTGTGAAGATGACAATTCCTTGCATTCTAGCTGCCATAACGACTTCATTGATGAACTAATTGAAATTGCTCTTTCCCAAATTAACCCCATCCTTAACACACTTAGCAGGTCCCTAGACCTTATTTTCTGTAATAGAATATCCTCTGTCACTGTAAACCGGTCTTCACCACTATCGCTTCCTGAAGATGTACACCATCCCACACTATTGGTTTCGGTGTTAATTGATGTCCCTAATATTCATAACTATGAGGCTCAGTATCGTTCTAAATGTTTCTGAAAAACGGATTACAACGCTCTTCGCAATCATTTAGCCGGAATTGACTGGGAATATCTTTCATCTTTTAACTCTATTGATGCTGCTACTGATTCTTTTTATGATGTAATCCACAACGCGTTGGACAAATTTGTTCCAGTACTTTCATCGTCTTCATCAACGAAACCGCCATGGTTTAACAAACACCTTTCTTGTCTTAAGAACAGGAAATCTAGAGCTTACAAAATGTTTCTTAAGTCTGGATCTTTGTTTCATCAGACAAACTTTCTTTACATTCGTAACCAGTTTATTCTTCTTAATAATCAACTTTATAAGAGTTACATTGTAAATTGTAAGGCTAACTTCCGAAATAATCCGAGCTCCTTTTATTCGTTTGTCAATATGAAACGTAAATCCAGTCTTTTTCCTCCTTCCCTATCTTATAAAAATATTTCTGATTCTTCAGATCATGGTATTGCAAATCTCTTTGCATCATTCTTTCAATCAACTTATTCGTCCGATTCTTATAATTTAAATTCTACATACCCTTATAATATTCCGTATATAAACAATATCTACTTGTCTAAATTTAATCATTTTGATGTTTCTAATGCTCTTTCAACCTTGGATATCTCTTTTTCTGCTGGTCCTGATAACGTCCCGAGCTGTATTCTTAGGTACTGCTCCGATATCCTATGCTATCCTCTTACTACTCTATTCAATTTATCTTTGGACCTTTCATGCCTTCCCAAGAGATGGAATGAATCTTTTATTATTCCACTTTATAAGAAAGGTTCTAAAATACTTATTGATAACTACCGTGGTATTGCTAAACTTTCTGCTATTCCCAAGCTGCTGGAGAAAATGGTTACATTGCAACTGCAACATCATTGCAAAAGTATAATTTCCTCCACCCAGCATGGTTTTGTCAAAAATCGTTCTACAACAACCAATTTGCTAGAATTCACTTCGATCGTCCATAAGGGTTTTCTCAAACGAATGCAAACCGATGTTATTTACACCGATTTTAGCAAAGCTTTTGATTCTGTTAATCACCGTCTCCTTCTCCAGAAACTTTATCTTATGGGTTTCCCTCCTAATATCATAAAGTGGATGACTTCATATCTATCTAATCGTACGCAGCGGGTTTTGTTCAAGAACATCACATCTCAAGTTATAAAAGTAACATCTGGTGTTCCGCAAGGCAGTCACTTAGGACCTCTTCTATTTATCCTCTTTGTTAACGACTTGCCTAGTGTCGTGAGCTATGCTACTACACTTATGTATGCTGATGATGTGAAGCTCTGTTTTTCTTACTCTGACCACTTTCTTCATAGACATCTACAGTTTGACCTTGACGAAGTATTCTTGTGGTGCTCTAATAATCTCCTCTCACTAAACTGCTCAAAATGCAAGGTTATGACGTTTAACCGTAGCACGCCTCATGTCATCTCGTACTCACTTGGGAATCACTTTTTAGATCGTGTTTCCTTAATGAATGATCTTGGAGTTCTTTTCGATCACAAGCTGTCGTTTAATGAACATATTTCTCTAACAGTTAATAAAGCCAGAGGAGTACTTGCATTTATCAAGCGCTGGTCAAAAGAGTTTGATGATCCCTTTACCACTAAAACGTTGTATATCTCTTTGGTTCGTCCGATCCTTGAATACTGTTCATGCGTTTGGAGTCCGCAGTATATGGTTCATCAAAGAAGTATTGAATCAGTGCAAAAGCAGTTTATTTGCCTTAAAATATTTAAACTGGGACTCAGATGGTCTTCTTCCACCATATAGTTGTCGGCTAAAGTTATTAGACCTGCCACCATTGCAGGTACGTCGTACTTGTGCTGGGGCCATGCTCCTTTATAAACTCATTCTTGGTCAAGTTGACTCTCATCTTTTTCTTGAAAAAATCAAATTTTCTGTTCCAAATAGGTCAACCAGGTCCTTCCGACCCCTTTGGTTACCAATTTGTAGATCAAATTTTGTGGACCATGATCCTTTTCGTGTTATTTGTAAAAATTATAATCTATTGTCCCATTTATTTTCCCCTGAATTATCCCTTGATGTAATAAAATCTAAATTGTTTGTTTTTCTTTTGAATAATTTTCCTAATTCTTAATTATAATTAATTAATTTTAAAAATTGTGTATATAAATAACAGATAATTGTTACTTCAATAAATAATAATAAAAGCCGTCTACCTAGAGCTTTCAAAGAATCTATCCACATCCTCTTTTTTTCCTTCCACATCCGGAGCCCATTCGGTCTGACAACGTAAACAATTTTGTTATAGCTATTAATTATAGCTCATCCAGCTCTTCATAAGCAATAAGCATCAACGGCGGCTGTTGGAGTTTTACCCGATTGAGCCGATCGAGTGGCATTTTCGATCTCCACATTTCGGTGGACTCTAGAAAGCGGCTATCAAAACAGCAAAGCATTTATTTTACCGGGGTGTTTGACACTCAGTCCTTGGATTTGAGGAGCTGCGAAATCTGCTCACATTGGTGCTGCATTAATTTCAGCAGCTTTTTCAACTTCACCTTATAGATGAAGTTGGAGTACAGGCCCCAACCAAGGGGAGAATGTGGTGTCACACAGTAGCACCTGTAGCCACTTGTAAATAAAGCAGAAAATAATTGTTTTCGGTTTGTTGGTCGCAAGCTGGCCTAGCTTTTAGCTAGCTAGCAAAACAATATTTGTGAAATGACGGAAATTTTTCCTGTATTGTTTTTTTTATTATATTTACAGTAGCTTCAGAAATGTTAACTGATCTAATCCTAATGATTTTATTTATTTAATTTGTTTCAGCTCTGGCTCTGTGTGATTGGTCACAGTTACAACAAAGGAGAAGAAACTTAGCCCGTCGACACTGTTCCCCCCGGGAATCATCTTCGTATTTTTCAAAAATGTCTGAGATTGGATGTTTAGAAATTAATAATTTGATAAACCAAATGAAAATCAAATCATTTGAAAAAAAATACGATATAAAAAACCTAATTCTTAAAGCTAGCGCCAACATGTTTTGCCAATATATGTGTTCAACTCGGTTTAATTATAATGATAAAGAGTTTCATAAAATAGTTCAATATTTTGATGAAATATTTTGGGAAATAAACCAGGGATATTCCCTCGATTTCTTGCCTTGGCTTAAACCTTTTTATAGTTCTCACACAAAGAAGATTGTGCATTGGTCTACGACAATAAGAAAATTTATTATGGATAGAATTATTAACCAAAGGGAAAAAAGAGTAGATTTGGATGAGCCGGATAAAGACTTTATTGATGCTTTGCTGAAAAGCTTAAAAGAGGATAAGAATGTTTCCCGAAACACTATAATTTTTATGCTAGAAGATTTTATTGGAGGGCACTCAGCTGTTGGGAACTTGGTGATGTTGGCTCTTTCATATATAGCTAAAAATCCTACGATTGGTGAAAAAATAGAGAAAGAGGTGTATGGAATATCAAAAAAGGGATCTCGAAGGATTAGCCTTTATGATATGAATATAATGCCATACACAATGGCGACTATTTTGGAAGTACTTCGCTGCTCTTCTTCCCCCATAGTTCCACATGTAGCGATGGAAGACACAGTTGTTGCAGGATTTGGTGTGACGAAAGGCACTATTATATTTATAAATAATTATGCGTTGAATATGAGTGATAAATACTGGTTAAATCCTGAAAAATTTGAACCCGAACGATTTTTGGAGGAACAAAGATACTCTATGAAAACATATAAAAATAGGCGAAGCTCGAATGGGTCAGATTCTGGTATTGAGTTTGAAAGCGATAAAGGAATTGGCAATAAAACAATAATTAAGAACAACTTTTCAAAAAAAAATGGTAAAAAGTCTTTAAAAATAAGATCATATAAGTTAAGAGGCAATGTGCCTCATTTCCTTCCCTTTAGCATAGGTAAGCGTACATGTATTGGACAAAATTTGGTGAAAGGGTTTGGATTTATTTTGTTAGCAAATATAATGCAACATTTTTATGTAACAAGTGTAGATTTATCAAAAATTGTTGTCAATAAGGCAACTGTGGCCTTGCCGGCCAAATGTTTTGAGATAGTATTGTGTCCCAGAGTTGAGCACTTAAACCAAATAAATTAAACTATAAAAATGTATCATTAAATATATTAATTTTTGGAAAAAAGGATTAAATAAATTAAGTGAATTTCCGGCTTATTAGATTTACGATTGAATAAATTGAATAAATAAAAACAGAAGAAGACAGGTAATCATATGTTTCCTTTAATATTTTGTTAAAAAATATAATTGTTTATGATCATATCGCGGGATATCTGGACGATGGACCCGCACAATAACAATACGGATCGGAGGCCCAAGCGGGGCAAACAGGGGGGGGCAAATAAAGAAAGCCCGCCGATAGATATGGAAGAAAAATTGGATTTACGCGATTCGCAAAGAGTTCCTAAAAAGAAGAGCATAAGGAGCATGGAGCCCGTGCGGACACGTGCGGAAGCCAGTCCTGGTACAGGTGGACTATGCGAAAGTGGCGAAAAAAGTCCGAGAGTGGTCGTTCCGATTCGACGGAACAGGAGATCCCCTTGAGTTCGTGGACCGAGTAGCATGGTCTGCCAAAACATACGGGATGGATATAAACACAATCCCGCGGGCGATGCCAGAACTACTCCAGGGCAGAGCGCAAAGGTGGTTATTAATGAACGATGAGGAGTGGCCCACATGGAAGGAGTTCAGAAGGAGCTTCGAGGCCATTTTCCTGCCAAAAGGGTACTTTGAGAAACTGGCAGAGCAGGTTCGGCAGCGGAAACAGCAACGAGCAGAACCGTTTAAAGAATACATGGTGGACCTTCAGACGCTAATAAAGCCTTTAGGAAAGTCCAAGAAGGAGGTCATTGAAAGGCTAGTGGAGAGCTGCATGCCGCGCATGAAAATATTCATGAGGCCATACGCATGCGCATCGCTCGAGGAGGTGATGGGTCTGGCCGAGGAATTCGAGGAGCTGGCCTTGGAAGAAGAGGTTTTTAACAGGCACGGTAGACAGAGGGTGGCCAAAAGAAGAACGGCACAAGGAGCCACCGGAGCAACAGAGCCCTCCAGGACAGGGGTGGGGGCAGAGATGGCAGCCGGAGGGGCAACGCCAAATGCCACTGCAACAGCAGCCGAGCCAGCAATGGACAGGCCCAAGGCAACAGCAGCCGAGTCAACGATGGGCAGCAAGCCAAAGCCAAAGGCAGCCGAACCTGAAGTGGGCAGCGACGCCTAGACAGGGACAGATAGAAAACTCAGCGCAGGCGTGCAACAGGTGCGGAGGCATGGGCCATTGGGCCAGTGGGTGCAGGAACCCCAGAATTTGGTTCTGCAGGATGTGCGGCGCAGTAGGGGTGAGAAGCACAGAGTGCTGTCAAAGAGCGGGAAACGTGCAGCGATCTCAGCCGTAGAGAGGAAGGCACAGATCGCGAGGTTCTGCCTCTCAGAATAAGTTGGAGGATTAACAGGAGAAGATCAGCAGTTGGCGGCAGTCATCAAGGTCGAAGGTGCAGAAGTGAGGGCCATGATAGACACCGGGGCAACGGCTAGCTTCATTTCAAAAGAACTAGCAGAGAACCCAGGAATCGCCGGAGAATGGAAAGCAACAAGGAGACTAGTAAAGTTGGCCAACGGGAGCCACACCGAGACTCAAAAGGTACTCCTACCAACTGTAAGCTTTTTCAACAAGAAAAAAGAATTGAATATGTTACTGTTGCCAGGCATGGGAGCCAGCGCGGTGTTTGGATGGGATTTCCTCGCAGAATTCGGCACAACAATAAACTGCGCTGGTGGCCTGCGTCACGATCCCGAGAAGAGAAAGATGGAAAGGATGCTTGGAGGATAAGCTGTCAATAGCTATAACTGGACCATCAGAAGAATGGGAGAGCGAGCGGGACAGCCAGAAGGGTTGTTCAAACATAACCCAGCAAAGAATCACGATGAAGGACGACATCCCAATAAAACAAAGATATTACCCAAAAAACCCCAAAATACAGGGGGAAATCAATGAAAAGGTGGAAGAGCTGCTGGAGAAGGGATGCATTGAGCCGTCCAACAGCGCCTACAGCTTACCCATTATCATGGTGAGGAAAAAGACGGGTCAGTGGAGAATGTGCGTGGACTTTCGGCAGATCAACGCAAAATCAGTAAAAGATGCGTACCCTATGCCAAGGATAAACTTCATATTGGAACAATTGAGGGTGGCAAAATTTTTCAGCAGCCTGGACCTTAAGGATGGCTATTGGCAAATCTATTGGCACTGGAGGAAAAGAGCAGGAAGTATACGGCCTTTACGGTACCAGGGAAAGGTCTGTACCAGTGGAAGGTGACGCCATTCGGATTACACTCGGCCTCGGTAACATTTCAAAGGGCTTTAGACCAGGTCATAGGCCCGGACATGGCTCCTCACGCATTTGCGTATCAAGATGACATCAAAAAAATGACAGCAAAAAAAAAATTTTTTTTTTAATAATAAAGAATAGCAGTTCGATTGCAGTCGTCGCATGCAGACGTGTTTTTTTTATTGTGCTCCGGGAAAAAAATATTCAATAAAATCATAAAAGTGCAGTGACTGCTCTAAGAAATCTACAATAACGCGAAAAGACGCTTTTTGCGATGAAATCGCTAATGTTTATATTGATTAATTAATTAATTAATTAATATAAAACACAACACTTAAAACTCAAACTAAATCAACCTCGACTGCAATGAGTTCAAACGACGTTCGCACACAACGTCAACGTGAGCTAGACGAGAGACGGCTCTCAGTACAAAGAAACAACGCGTACTTCTCTTTTAAAGCAACCGAAAACCATGCAAGCTCCGATCAAGCTCGGTCAATTACCCCCAACTTGACCGAATTCTTAAACGTAGAGAGCGAGAGAGCGCGTTCCTGCTCCCCCTCGATACCATCGATGTCTCTGCAGCCAAAGAGTGCAGTAACTAGCACCTCAATTTCTTTGACAACGTCAACAGTAACAACAACAACAACCGCAACTGTATCGACAGCGCGTTTAACGACGTCATCAGCTAGCAGAGCAAATAGTAATACGTCCGCGCTGCCCGAAAACCAAAACAAAAACAAAAACAATGACTATATTAAGCCGGCTGTGCAGACTGGCATGGATCGCTACATCCAAATCAAAAGGAAGCTGAGCCCCCTGAATTCCAAACGCAAAATAACCCGTGGCAATGCTAGCCTAGTAGCAAAAGAAACGCCCATTAACTCAAACCGATTTAAAATCTTGGCAGACGCCGATGAGGTTGAGGCGGTCGAATCCACTGAAGTTGGGAAAAGGAAGCCAAAACCTCCGCCTATCTATATACGCAAAAAAAGTTCCAATGTTCTTGTCAACAAAATTATTGAGCTTATTGGTAAGGATAACTTCCACATAATACCCCTTGTAAAGGGCAACATTCAAGAAACAAAAGTTCAAATGAAGTCTGAAGATAACTATAGAGTATTATCAAAATATCTTACCGAGAATAAAAAGAACTTTTACACGTACCAGCTAAAAAGCAGCAAGGGCCTGCAAGTCGTACTTAAGGGCATAGAGCCCGAAGTAAAGCCTGCAGAGATAAAAAAGGCGCTACAGGAGAAGGGTTTTAGCGCCAAGACAGTCTTTAATATCCTTAACAGGGATAGAAAGCCGCAGCCACTCTTTAAGGTTGAGCTTGAACCAGAAACCAAGCTCCTGAAGAAATACGAAGTGCACCCAATATACAATCTTCAGTACCTGCTGCACCGCAGAATTACAGTTGAGGAACCGCACAAACGCAATGGCCCGGTACAATGTGCGAACTGCCAGGAATATGGCCATACAAGGTCATACTGTAAACTGCGCCCGGTGTGTGTAGTTTGCGGAGAGCTTCATGACTCCGCACACTGCCCAGCGAGCAAAGATGACAGCAACTCGAAAAAGTGCGGCAACTGCGGTGGCAATCACACTGCTAATTATAGAGGATGCCCAGTCTATAAGGAGCTGAAAAGTCGCATCCACCAGAAAGGAATAGCTGCCCGCACCCAAAATGGACAGTTCACGGCGTCCAGATCAAACCCTGAAGTCTTCTTCTCGACTGCAGCCAGATCCTCACTAGGACCCATTATCGTTGACAAAAATGTGACATACGCAAGCGCCTTAAAATCAGGACCGGCGACACCTGCCTCAGGAAGCTCATTTCTGCAATCAGCATATCAAGAACCGAACACGGCTCAGCAACATCAACCAACAGAGCAGCCAAAAAGCAACTTTGAAGCTATGATATGCAGCCTACAACAAAGCCTGACGGAATTTATGTCGTTTATGCGCACAACTATGCAAGATTTAATGCGAAACCAAAATCTATTGATTCAAATGCTGGTTTCACAACAATCCAAATAATGGCTTTCCTACGGATATCTACGTGGAACGCTAACGGCGTTTCGCAACATAAACTTGAGTTAGCTCAATTCCTACTCGACAATCACATCGATGTAATGCTGCTTTCGGAAACACACCTCACAAACAAATACAATTTTCAACTACGAGGATATTCATTCTACGGAACAAATCATCCAGATGGTAAAGCACATGGTGGGACTGGAATTCTAATCAGAAGCCGCATAAAGCACCATTATCAAAACAAATTTGCTAAAAACTACCTACAGGCCACATCTATAAATATACAACTAAATACTGGCAACCAACTTACACTAGCCGCCGTATACTGCCCCCCTCGCTTCAATATAGCTGAAGATGAGTTTATGCAGTTTTTCAACACACTTGGAGACCACTTCATAGCAGCAGGAGACTACAATGCCAAGCACACACACTGGGGATCCCGTCTCGTGACTCCAAAAGGGAAGCAGCTCTATAATGCAATTATCAAAGCCAAGAACAAGCTCGACTATGTTTCTTCTGGCACACCAACATACTGGCCGGCAGACCCAAGGAAACTACCAGATTTAATAGACTTTGCGATTACCAAAAACATCCCTAAAAATCTGATAAGCGCCAATTGCCTATCGGATCTTTCATCTGATCACTCGCCTGTCCTGTTTATTCTACTGCGACATCCAGGAACATTGGAACAACCATTAAAAATTGACCTCACAGAAAACCAATTGGGTTAAGTACAGAAAATATATCAGCTCACACATTGAGCTAAGTCCTCATCTCCACGATGAAGCCAACGTAGACAGCTTTGTTAATTCACTTGAGTCTGTACTCGTCTCTGTAGCTCGAGCCTCAACATCGCAAACTATAAATACACAAAGCAATAAAAAGACAAATCTACAAATCGAACAGCTCGTCCTCGAAAAGCGGCGTTCACGTCGCGAGTGGCAATTCCACAGATCGCCATCTACTAAGCAAAGCTTTAGACATGCCTCACGTCAACTTACTAAAGCCCTACAGCAAGAAGAAGCTTATGTCCACCGCCGCTATATAGAGCAATTGTCAACTTCTAGTACAAAACACTCACTATGGAGAGCTCACCCAACTCTAAGCTCACCGAAAGAAACAGTGATGCCTATTAGAAATCCCACAGGCGGCTGGGCGCGCAGCGATGCAGACAGAGCCAGCACGTTTGCCAATCACCTCAAAAATATCTTCCAACCAAATCCGGCCACTAGTGCCTTTACTCTGCCGACTTTACCATATGAGCCTCAGCTTCAACATGAACCAATCGAGTTTCGCCCAAACGAAATCGCTAATATCATCAAAAACCAACTAAATCCGAAAAAATCACCAGGCTGCGACCTCATAACTCCCAAAATGATCATTGAGCTTCCATATTGCGCCGTCTGCACTATCACCCAGCTCTTCAATGCCATCGCAAAACTTGGCCACTTTCCAGCGAGATGGAAAAAGTCAATTATAATAATGATAGCAAAGCCGGGAAAAGACCACACAATTCCCACGTCGTATAGACCTATAAGCCTACTTTCATGCTTATCTAAACTCTTTGAGAAATGCATTCTGACTCGAATAAACACATACCTAAGGATCCAGGAAGGAATCCCGTCACATCAGTTTGGGTTTCGTGAAAAGCACGGTACAATTGAGCAGGTCAACCGGATAACAGCAGAAATTCGGAATGCATTCGAAAAACGCGAGTACTGTACCGCAATATTTCTAGATGTCTCTCAAGCATTTGATAGAGTCTGGCTAGAAGGTCTAATGTACAAAATCAAGACAATGCTCCCTTGTAATACCCACAAGCTTTTAGAGTCTTACCTCTACGACAGAAAATTTGCTGTGAGGTGCAACACTGATATATCTGACGAATTCACTGTTGGAGCTGGAGTTCCTCAAGGAAGCGTACTCGGACCAACATTATATGTTCTCTACACAGCAGACATCCCGACAAGCACACGATTAACAACATCTACGTTTGCTGATGATACAGCTATTCTTAGCCGCTCAAAATGCCCGATGCAAGCAACTGCGCAGCTAGCTCTTCATCTGGTGGATGTTGAAAAATGGCTATCAGACTGGCGAATTAAAGTAAACGAACAAAAATGCAAGCACGTTACGTTCACCTTGAATAGGCAAAACTGCCCGCCCCTTACGCTAAACAACACCCTACTCCCGCAAGCAAACGAGGTAACATATCTAGGAGTACACCTCGATAGAAGACTCACATGGCGTCGGCACATAGAAGCTAAAAGAACCCACCTAAAGCTAAAAGCCAGCAGCCTTCATTGGCTTATCAACGCTCGGTCTCCCCTTTGCCTTGAATATAAAGTCCTGCTGTATAACTCGGTACTTAAACCTATATGGATGTACGGCTCCCAGTTATGGGGGAATGCCAGCAATAGCAATATTGACATAGTCCAGCGAGCTCAGTCGAAGATCTTGAGAACAATCACCGGGGCACCTTGGTACGTTCGCAACGAATACATACATCGCGACTTAAACATTCTTCCAGTCAAAGATGTGATCGCAGAACAGAAGGAAAAGTACTTTAGCAAGCTATTGTCGCACCCTAACCACCTGGCGAGAGGTCTAACAAGGTTGAGTAACCAATCACGACTTCGTCGGAATGACCTACCCACCCACCGACCGTCTTGAGGAACGTGCAACCAGAATGCAGTCTTAGTCTACTGTTAGTTAAATGTTAATGTTAAGATTTGAAAACTTATTGTTAGTCTCAAAATTAAGAGAAGATCCAATAAATAAAAGCAAAGTTTAATAAAAAAAAAAAAATAAAAATAAAGAATTACAAAATAATTATAAAAAAAAAAAGGGAAAAAAGGGGGATGGGGAGGTAATCAAAAAAGAGAACACAAAACGAAAGCCACTGAAAAAAAAATAAATATTAAAAAAAAAATGCAAAAAAAAAATCGAAAAAAAATATAAAGAATATATATTAAAAAAATGAAAAAAATATTATATTTAAAAAAAATAAAAAAAAAAAATTGAAAAAGATATTGTAAAAAATGGGAAAAATGCATAATATGGAAAAAAATAGAAATACATAAAACAATTGGGAAAAAAGAGACTCATATTCCTTTAATATGCACAAAATATATATATAATAGAAAAGAGGTGCATACAACGGCAGAAACAGAGATGGAAGGGGAACGACCCTAACGACACCCGAAGAAGGGGGGAGCTGGATAAGGGTATCCACACGCAAGAAAAAAAACAGAAAAAAGAACAAACATGAAGCTGGAACAACGAAGCTTCTGTAGTTCCCGAAGAAGGAGGGACGTGTGAGGAGATTAGATCTCCCACACACCGAGACAGGTGGCAAGAGGGGCAGCGGGGGGGGGGGGGGGGGGCTAGCAAGTCAGCACGGCAGCGTCGGATGGGCCAGCTGTGTTTAGAAAGAACGGAAAAGGAAAGCAGAAGAGCAGCAAAGAAGACAACAGCAACAACACAGGCCCCGCAACCAGAGCCCGTGAGTCCAAACGAAGGGAACCGTGAGCCGTTTCGGCCCCAGGCACCAAGACCAGGCACGACCTGCTGGACGTAAGCTTTGGGAGGGCGTGTGTATTGGCACCAACCCGGTCGGTCGGCTGAGCCAAGCGGCCGGTGAGATTCACCCTTTTTGTAAACTTAGCATAATAAAGGGGATTTGTTGTAAACGAAGCATACCGTGTTATTTCTGGGCTTGGGCAAATCACGTCGAATCTATAAATTCGGTGTAGCGTACCCCAAACTCTGTGAGCTAGTCAGCAAATGCCGCGCAAATAAGCAATAGCAAAAACAGTTCGTTACAAGTTCTTCTCATTTTCTTCCTTACAGCGGCTTCGCCGCAACAATTTTCAATTTTCTGCCGTGCTATTCTCCATTATTGCTGTAGTAGATATCGGGCTGTTCAGAATGAAATGCGATCCTTTATGCGTCAGACCATGATTGATTTTAAACAGTTTGCCGTTGTTAAACGTAAAATCAATGATCAACTTTGAGTGCTCGATTCTGAATTCAACAACTTTAAATAAATCTTTTAAGCGTAAAATTCTAATACTAAACTTATAGTTTAATAGGACGCTGGATAGCCTGATCAGCCGGAAACTAGGCTGATATTAAGAACATCTTCTGGGAAATTTGAGACAAAAAATACTGTTCGTCCGTAGAGCGTTATGCGGCCACTATGTCGAACTTGAACTCGCGGGCATAACGGTAGGTCTCGGGGTCGTAGTCAAAGGAACGTAGGTTCTGACTAAATGTACCTGAATTCTGCAAGGGACTGACCAGGTCATTGCAGTGATCAGGCTGGAGTTGATGTGGGGTACTTAAAGTCCTGGGTTGGGTCTCCTCAAGTACAGATGGTATGGTGGTTCGGCTGATTCCTTATCGGCCGGTCCTACTTGTGGTCCGTTTCACAGGAGCCACTTGCAGTAGGTTGGATGACGCGGGGTATACTCGTGGTCCGTTTCACGGGAGCAACACTCGAAGTAGACTGGTATGCCGCGGGTTTTACTTGTGGTCCGTTTACACAGGAGCCTTTTGAAGTAGGTTAGATAACGCGGGGTCTACTCGTAGTCCGTTTCAGGGGAGCAACACTCGAAGTAGACTGGTATGCCGCAGGTTCTACTTGTGAACCGTTTTACACAGGATCACTCGAAGTAGATTGATTTTAAGTGCCGTGGTTCAGACACTGAGTAAGGAAACGATTCACTCTGATTTCGCACTATCTTTATTTCAGAAGAACACTTCTTATATAAGATGCTATATATAAGAAGGTCAATGTTATGGACGTGCTAAAACTAATGTTAATGCCAGAGTCACTCACCCCTGAGTCTGGTGATTCAGATTGTTTGTTCATGTACTCTTTGTACATGCATTGCGGTTTAGCTAGTTGGTTTTTTGCTTGCTTCGGTTAGTCGGTCATTCTTCCCGCTGATAATGCTGATTTCTGCTTCTGACGCCGTCTACTAGTGCTGGGTTATTAGGTTGGATATTGTTTAGTGCTTATTGCTAGTAGGTTAGTGGGTTTATATATTGCAACATGCTAATGCATATTGGCACTAAGTGCCAATAGTAGTAGGTAGTAGGTCTTGGCATTAGGTGCCAACATTCCCTCGTAACCATTCTCCTTGGGCATCCCATGAAGTACTAGACCTATTTTCTGGTTGGTCAGTGCGTATACAGGACTCTTGGTCCTCTCTTGACCTTGCTTCTTGCTCCCTTTTGGAGATGCTGGAGGTGACTTCTACTCCATGTCTTTTTACCGATCTAGTCCTCACCAGGCTATGTACTTTCTCTATGGGAACGCCTTAGAACGATTAACTCAGGTTAACGATCTAGGTGTCCTATTAGATTTGAAACTTAAATTTACCGACCATGTATCTACCATGGTTAATAAAGCTATGGGTGTGCTTGGTTTTATTAAAAGATGGTCAAAAGAATTTAATGACCCGTACATAACTAAAACGTTATATACATCACTGGTCCGTCCGATTCTTGAGTATGGATCGTGTGTCTGGAGTCCTCAATATAGAGTACAAAAAGATCACATTGAATCTACTAAAAACTTCCTTACTTTTGCTCTTAGGGGACTTAATTGGGATGCAAATCGTTACCTCCCATCTTATCGTAGTAGACTTTTACTAATCAACTTACCATCATTAACAAATTGTTGTTCGATGTCAATCAACGATGCTGGGCGTCATGTTTCTTTATAATCTTATTTATGGAAATATAGATAGCCAGCATTTACTAACACGCTTAAATTTAAACGTTCCTAGTAGAAGGACTAGAAACTTTCATCTTCTACTCCTCAGCCATTGTAGTTTGATATATGCCCAACTCGATCCGTTTAGGGTATTATGTTCGGACTACAATGGTCTCTACCACATCTTGTCACTTTGTTCTAATAACAATCTTAAATCGGTTATATTAACCGTCTTATATGTGCAACACTCTTCCTCGTGATATCTTTCTCCTAATCCTCGCTTATCTATCTCGGATCTATTCCCTCGATTCGAGCCGTACGTTACGCCGCAGCGTCCCTCGGTCGGTTGGACGGAAGGTGTGCTGCACGTATGCAGTGGGAACCGCGCAAAAGCCGTCGTATTACCGACGACTTGTTCTGCCTTGATATTAGGAGCTGATTCCGGTCGCACTGGCCCCATCACAATCCATCCAAGCGCGGTATTTTTTAGTAGTGGTTGTCCTTCTCCCAAATATGTCTGTTGTGGCCTTATAAGCTGGGAGATGATTTCGGCGCCCAACAACCGATCAATTCTGCAGCCGATTCTGGGGCTGCGTAATATTTCTTGGCTTGAATAGGGGTGGGATGGTTGATTGGGAATTTTTTCAGGTAGTACAACGAGGTTGATTTGATCTTCGAAGTCAGTGGTTAATGATGAAGGGTCACCACAGCCTTTTTTCGTGATCTTTTAGTTGTTTTCTGCATTGTTACCTGACTGGTTGCCTGATGCTCAAGGTTTTCTAACATCTGCTTCAGAGATTGTCGATTGGTTGGATCGGTGACGGCTAGTTCTAGAGATGACAGCGTGTGTGGGTGCAATCTTTCCTCAATGATGTGTATCAAGATTGGCTCCCAATTGTCTGTTGACACCTTGAGTGCGTTGCCAGTGGCGATCGTTCGAAGCACGGTATCATGTAAGCTGCGCAGCTGGGCTGTTGATCCATTTGTTCTGGGGTGTCCGAAAAGCTCTTGGATCGCGGATTTAATCAGCAGCCGTTTATTTTGGTATCAATTATTTAGTCGTTGCCAGGCATCCTGGTAACTGGTCTGTCCGCCAATTGACGTTGAGATTAGGTTTTGTGCTTCACCTGTTACATGATTCTTCAAATGACGAAATTTTACTGCATCGCTGAAGTGTTGATTGTGGATGCATTCCGTAAAATTTCGTAAAATCGTAGCCAATGTCGGTAGTCTCCGTCAAACTTTGGAATTTCTACTGGTGGTATTACAAACGGAGGTGCGATCGCGTGTTTTTGTGTTCATGCTGAAGTCGATTGCGATTCTTCGCTCAGAAACGAAAAGTATTCTGCTCGTACCACCTGAAATCTGTCATCGGTGTGTCCATTATTTTTTATGACACTTCCCGTCCTTCGGTGCGGTTGCACAAAAAGTCTTCCATATCGTCTAATCTACCTTCATGTTTAATGGTGTTTTAATGATGTTAATCGAAAGTCTTCTCGTGATGATTGTGCCTTCGGCTCGAGATTTTCGCCTGTTTTCCGGGGCTTTTGTGACGGGCCAGACACTGATGGGATTCCATCCGAAAATATTGCTTCATATTTTTTCACAAGCTCTTCTAGCGCCTTGGCCTTTGCGAAATACTCATTCTCAGGACTTAGGGCTAGCTCATGGAGCTTGGCATCATTTTTTTAAACTGGGTCCATGAGTGAGTGAGCTGTTTCAGGGGAGCAACACTCGAAGTAGACTGGTAATGCCGCGGGTTCTACTTGTGAACCGTGTAGACCGGTGTAACCGGTTCTACTTTTAAGTGCCGTGGTTCAGACACTGAGTAACGAGACGATTCACTCTGATTTCGCACTATCTTTATTTCAGAATAACAATTCTTATATAAGATGCTATATATTAGAAGGTTATGGATGTTATGGAGGTGCTAAAACTTATGTTAATGCCAGAGTCACCCACCTCTGAGTCTGCTGACCCAGATTTTTTGTTCATGTTTGTTCGGTCTTCCCGCTGATAATGCTGATTTCTGCTTCTGGCGCCGTCTACTAGTGCTGGATTATTAGGTTGGATATTGTTTTGTGCTTATTGCTAGTAGGTTAGTGGGTTTATATATTGCAACGTGCTGATGCATATTGAATGGATCAAATTACTAAGTGTGCATATAGAGTAGTAGGTCTTGGCACTAGGTTCCAACAAATACTAAGCCAGTAAAGTCAAACTCGCGACATCTGACAAATTCTCGTACTCTTTACTATCTGAATTATAGAAGCTTACGTAGCAAACTCCCCAAACTTTATTCAGATTTTTATATTCATGCTTCCCATTTTACTTAATCCAGTTTAAAACCGGAGAATTTTACTCCGAAGTTTTTCAACATAGATACACCGCTTTTAGACGTGACCGACCTCATCGAAGAGGAAGGAATTCTAATCTCTATATACTACAATTTCCTTTATGAAGAGGTGATATTACAATATTAATCTCGCTTATAGTGTTATTTAATATACAATTAGCCTATTTTATCGTCATTAAAGATTCCCTAAGCTCTCAGAAATTGTATAGGTTTTTGAAAAATTAATTCCTCCACATTTCCAATTGTATAGTCCTGCTTCTTTACTACTTACCTGTGAGGAGATTAAATCTTCTCACACGCCAAGACATCTGAGTAAGGCGATCGAGGGTGAACAATGGGAAACTTCAGAACCGATGAAAATGTAAGGGCGAGGATTATCCAGGAGAGAGAGACAAGCGGCCGTACAAGTCGTTGAATCTAGTCAGAGGTATTAAAAAAAGCGGAGGAAAAAAAGGGGAAAGTTTGGAGTGGCGCCTTTTATTTGCGGCTAACAACAGCCGGGTGTGAGGGTGACTTTTTTTTGAGCAGGTTTTAAGACAAAAAAAATTGCAGTCCGTCCCATTGTCCAGATTCCAGTGGTCTCCAAAAATGCATGCTTGTCATCCCTTTCATTCCCATGCAATTAATTGAACCCGTTAAAGCTCCCTGGAAGATGCATATTCAAGTAGGCTTGGGTTAGGTATGAAAGAGAAGCCCCGCTTCACTTTCGAACCACACTTGGACTTTCGCGGATGGTTTATTAAGACCAACGATTTTTACTAGACTTTACGCTAATCACGTGGTATTACGTCATTACACGTGCTCTCCAATAAATATATTTAAATCACAAGTGAATTATTGCCTCTTAGACCAAAAACAGTCCAAACCAGTTTCAAGTGCAATTGAGAGTTGCAGTTTAAATTCTTCAAATTGGCTCGGCCAAATCAGAGCCATGGTGGCCTGGTATTTGGCCGAGCTTATATAAACGTATATTAGCGAAGAAAGAAAATAAGAAGCCGATAGAAGAAAATAATGCTGCAGAGGATCGATTTGGAGAAAATGTAACGGAGGTTATATAAAATTCACCCCCCCTGCACGTCTCTGATATTACATAAGGAACACGAGGTTTCCATGAGGCTTGGAATCAACCCCCCCCCCTTTTCTCCCGCCTAAACGTTAACACTGTCGAGGATTGGAGTCTGCTCTCTACCATGCTACGGCCATAGATCCGTTATTTCCCCAAGATAAGAATCTATAACGACAATCGCTAACTTGTAAAGCACATAGTTTTGTTTGCCAAACTAGCTCTGCCACTGTAGAAAATGTAAAATGGCATAGCATTTTGAATCATTATTGTTAATTTCTATTACTTATAAGTTTTCCAAAATTTTGCCTTCGTAATTTAATCATGTACCACATCCCTTAATATTTACATATATATATACCTTATTATGTTGTAAGACTTTGTTTAGAATATAGAAATAGCTGCATCGGAAGTCGACAGGCCTGCTGACCTCGAGGGACAAGCTGTAAGTACGGCATAGCCGCAACACTTTGAGAATATGTCTTAGAGTGAAATATAAACAAGATATATGTATATGAATATTCAGGATGGAGTAAAGTCAGTTCATTTAAGTATCATAAAGTAGATTAAATTTCTTAATTTTCTAAATTCAAGACAACGTAAATTCTTAAATTGATCGCTGTAAGGTTTTGCTTTGAACTAATAATATTGAGTTAGGATTAGAATGTTATTATATTAGGAATAATGAACAAAACGCTGAAATGCCCATGTTGAATATATTGAAGTAATGAAGATATAATGAATCGCGTCTAAATATTTCAGTGGGGTTTCCAGAGACAAGCTAATGCAACATGGGTTGCCCAATGATAATGGTGCAACAAGGAAGGGCGGGTAAAGAGGAGATCTATTACACCTGAGTTCTCCAAGCTGGTATTCTCATTCCCTATTCCCCCACAACTTTGGCCACCCCCTTTATTTAGCACTGTCAAAGACTTCTTTTATTTGGTAACCCTGATTTGGGGAAACACAAGAACCCTCCCTCTGGCCCTGAGCTAGGCCGGCAATAGACAGTGCGTGCTCCCGATCAGAACCAGGACGTTACAGATAAAATGGCGCCCAATCGTGGAGCCGACGTTGGAGCCAACCGTGGAGCCAACGTGGGCAAACGTGGAACACGTGGTTACAAGGTATATAGTACAAGATGACCATGCGTGAAGCACGATATGTAGATACAATCCCACACAATTTCACCCGTTCCCAAAAATCCTTATGGCCAAAAGTTCACAAATTAAATCAAGAGATCTTTGGATGACACCGTTTGGTGATAGCCAATCGAGTAACCAAGACTCACGTTTATTAAATATATCTATTTCTTGTATATCATTAGGTTTTACAATATCAGTTTTGGATTTTTCGTTCTGAATTTATATCGATTCGTCACCAACTGAATGTAATTCCTAAAATTATCGGAAAACAATTAGAATTCGAGATTAGTTTTGCTGAGCATTCTTGGCAAGACTCTCTTTTAATTGACAGTTTCCACAATAGTTCAATAGACCCAAATGAAAGGAATGAGAGATACCTTAGCTGAAAAGTGAAGTTAGCTTGTCTCGGAGTAAAACCCCAACAACAATGAAAAACAAATAAATAAATTACTAACAAAACATACAGATTTTTATAATGGCAGTCAGACGCAGTTTAGAAAACTTGGTAGCAAGAATGTCCAGTGAGAGAGATACTACAATAAGCTGCACTATATGCAATGATACCAATATTCAAGGAGAATATGTGGAGACTACATGTAAACACAGATTCCATCGCCAATGCATATTATCGTGGTTAGATAATAATGAAACTTGTCCGATCTGTCGAAGTGCTTGTCAGCGAGCTCAGATTGAAAGTCAGAATCCGACAAATGCAGAAGTGAACGTTCCCCCCTCTAGGACAACTAGAGCTGTTGGAAACAATAACACAACTACCGGAACAATTCCTAGAAACAGACCTAATACCCGATCTCACCAAAGGCCGAATGCAAATGTAAACCCTCGAACGAGTCTAGGAGCTACATCGCGTCAGGATGTAACAAATCCTCAGGCTAATGCCGATGCTAATGGTATTAGTGAAGAAAGAATCCAACAATTGATAGCAAGTTCTATGGAGTCGTTTCGTATAAATATGGCAGCAACCTTGTCCGAAGAAGTTCGTACAGCTTTTAATAGCTTGTCGTTAAACGGTATTCCGCGAGAAAACCCAGAAGAACCGCAACTTGAATGGGATTTTCCTGCACCCTTAAACCATCCTCGTATAAGTTTAGACAGTGGAGCACGATCCAATCATTGTAACAGACGTAATAATAACTCGCCTGTTAGAGAACCTGTTAGAGATTTCTCAGATAAAACTGCTAATGTAATTTCGAATTGGCATATCAAATTTACAGGGCTTCTTAGCGATATCTCGGTAGAAGACTTTATTTATAGAGTTAACTGCTTAACATCTCAAAGTTTAAATGGAAATTAGCTTAACATCTCAAAGTTTAAATGGAAATTTTGTATTGCTTTACAAATTTGGACATTTGCTTTTTGCTGGACCAGCATTGAATTTTTATTGGCGTTGTCATAGATCTAATGAGGAAACCACATGGTTCGATTTATGCACTAGATTAAGAGAGAGGTACAAAGATCAACGTACAGAAAGAGACATTAAAGATACCTTACGTAGACGGAAACAGGGCCGAAACGAGAGTTTCGATGAATTCTTAGATGCCATGGTTGCAATTACTGATGCCTTACGAGAACCATTGTCTGATGAAGAGATCGTAGCAGAAGTTAGAAACAATCTAAGACCAGAGTTATATCATGAGCTTTTGCATGTGGATACCCCATCATTGTCAGCGTTGAGAAGAGAGTGTCACAAACATGAGGCCTTCTTTGGCAACAATAAGTACAAGCAAGGGAATTCACAAAATAATTTTAGACGTACAATTAATGCCGTCTCTATAGAGGACCAACAAGATGAAGTTTCGGACTTAGAGAGAGACAGCCAAAAGGTGTTTGCAATAAAGACAACGTCCATGAAGTGCTGGAATTGTGATGATCCAGGTCACAGGTATTTAGATTGTCTTAAACCTCGGCGTGTGTTTTGCTACGGATGTGGAGCTTTAGATACCTATCGACCAAAATGTATTAAATGTAATCCGCATTCGGGAAACGGTCCACAGGACATCCGCAATTCACACCAGAGGGATGTCCGCAAATAGATTCAAACGAAAATAAAACCCTACTTTTAAATCCAGTTCAACCAGAACTGTTAGACGTAGAAATTAATCCTAAAATTATAAAGCCGTATCACATTAGACTTAAAGAATATGAGTTAAGAAGATCTGAATTATTTTCAATGAAATACCGTAATTCACGCTCAGCCAGGCGAATGCGCGAATTTTGGAACAGTTTGAAGAAGTCCACAATGTATAAAGTCTCGAGCCTTACACGAAATGGTCAAGATAATCGTCCATTTGTTAAGCTTCACATTTTTGATCAACCTTACTATGCTTTATTAGATAGTGGGGCAAACAAAAGCATCATAGGCGGAGAATTAGCAAAAACAATCGTAGATTCAAAGCAGTATATAAAACGAAGAGGAAGAGTATGTACAGCAGACGGGAAACGTCAAGAAATTTATGGTTCAATAGTAATACCATTGGTATACAACAACTTTCAAAACAATTTTGAGTTTTTAATTGTTCCTTCTATTTCACTAGACCTAATATGTGGAGTTGACTTTTGGGATCAATTCGGAATTTCTATCAACTATGAACCCAATCTTCCCGAGGTGCAAGCGATAGAAACGAGTAACGACAAACTATCTTTATCAGCCACAGACCACCGCAAGTTACAGACTGTCATTAAGCTATTTCCTACATCTGAATGTGACGGATTAGGTTTAACAAAGCTGGTAGAACACGTAATCGACACAAAGGATACGCGTCCTATCAAGCAGCGATATTATCCTATATCGCCAGCCAAAGAGAAACTCTTGTGTAGTGAAATTGACAGAATGTTAGAATTAGACATTATAGAAGAAGCACCTCCATCGGAATGGTCTTCACCGATTGTCCTATTAGTAAAACCAGGAAAGATAAGGTTTTGTCTGGATTCAAGAAAATTGAATAGTGTTACCGCAAAGGATACGTATTCTATGCCACACTTAGAAGGTCTATTGAGTAGACTGCCCGCAGTTCGATGTGTGTCAAAGATCGATTTAAAAGATGCGTTTTGGCAAATTGCCTTGGAAGAAAAATCTCGACCAAAAACCGCTTTTGTTGTCCCAAATCGACCGCTATATCAGTTTAAGCGCATGCCTTTTGGGTTGTGCAATGCACCTCAAACGATGTGCAGATTAATGGATCAGGTTATACCATATCAATTAAAGTCTCACGTGATGGTGTACCTAGACGACTTATTGGTGTTGTCTTCTACGTTTGATGAACACCTGACTCACTTAACCGCAGTTGCTTCCCATTTACGCACGGCAGGGTTGACCATCAATATAGTTAAAAGCCAATTCGGCTTATCTAGAGTGGAATATTTAGGATATGTAGTAGGAGAGGGCACTCTTCAACCGAACAACGACAAAGTCCGTGCAATATCAGACTATCCTGTCCCTTCAACGCAGAAACAATTACGCCGATTCTTGGGCATGACCGGTTGGTATCAGAGGTTCATACCACAGTATTCGACAACGGTTTTTCCACTCACAGAATTATTGAAAGGAAAAACTTTAACATAGAATGAAGAAGCACAAAACTCTTTCCAAGCCATTAAAGACAAATTATGCTCATCCCCAGTATTAATTAGTCCCAATTACGACAAACCTTTCATTATTCAGTGCGATGCATCCATCTATGGAGTAGGAGGCTTATTGGCACAATGTGATGAAAACGGATACGAACGACCAATCAGTTACATTTCCAAAAAGCTTAACAAGGCTCAACGAAATTATTCGGTAACCGAATTAGAGTGTTTAGCGGTAGTTTTAGCCATTGATAGATTCAGGATGTACATCGAAGGACACCCCTTCAAGGTGATCACCGATCATGCTAGTTTAAGTTGGTTAATGAAAAAGAACGACTTGAGAGGTAGACTAGAAAGATGGGCTATGAAACTGCAAGGATACCAGTTGACCATAGAGCACCGAAAGGGAAGTGAAAATGTTGTAGCCGATGCCATTTCTCGATCTTTCGAAGGAGAAGTTAACGTTGCCAATGTAGACATCGAAGTATGGCCCGAGATAGATCTTTCTTCCGATGCGTTCCAGTCTTCGGAATATAAAGAACTTATCGACAAAATAGTTGCAAATAACATGCCCGATTATCAGGTAGTTGACAACTTGCTGTATCATCGTTGTAACTTTTCTAGAGGCGATCTGGATAAAGACGATAAGAGCTGGAAATTAGTAGTCCCAAGAGAATTGAGGACACAAGTTATTAAAGCCGCTCATGATCAACCATCCTCTTCGCAATGTGGCATGGCAAAGTGCTTATAGAGAATTCGCAGAACTTTCTCATGGCCAGGAATGGTTATAAATGTTCGCGACTACATTCGCCAATGTGGGGTATGTCAAACGTGCAAACACCCCACCCAGAAAATGAAAATTCCAATGGGACACCAAACTAAAAGCGAGAGACCTTTTCAGAGACTATATCTCGAAAAGGACATATAGGAATACTCATAATTCTAGATCACTTCACAAAATTCACCTTCTTAAAGGCTGTAAAGAAATTTACATCTGAGATAGTTGTTAAAATCCTTAAAGAGGATATTTTTGATTGTTTTGGAGTTCCACAGGTTGTTGTAACTGACAATGGTAGACAATTTAAGGGAAACGATTTCTCAGCATTTTTGAATCGCTACGGAGTCCAACACGTATGCACAGCAGCATACGCTCCTCAGTCCAACGCGGCAGAACGAGTTAATAGATCTATTAACGCGGCGTTAAGATCTTACATTCAGTCCGATCAGAGGGAATGGGATAAGTACTTGAGTAGCATTAATAGCGCCTTGCGTAATAATCTACATCAGTCCATTGGAATGCCCCCATATTTAGCAGTTTTTGGACAAAACATGACTACTCATGGTAGAGACTACCAGCTGTTAGAGAAATTGGGATTAATGAATGAGGGATCCACTACACTTAATCGGATAGACCAGTTTTCTAATATTCGAGGCGACATTCAAAAACATATGCAGAAAGCCTATCAGACCAACAAACGTACCTATGATCTGCGAAGCCATCACAGGACATTTGAAATTGGACAGATAGTGACGAAACGAAACTTTAAGCTTAGCAATGCGGCAGATAATTTCAATGCTAAGCTAGCACCAGTTGGAGTAAAAGTCCGTGTAAAGAAAAAGTGCGGACAATCACTGTATTTACTAGAAGACTTGTCTGGGAAAGAATTAGGAACCTTTCACGCTAAGGATATTTGGTAAAGTTCACCCTTGTTTCAGCTTTGAGCCGAAAAATAGATTTTTTGTTCTAACCTGTGGGTGTGAGGGTGACTTTTTTTTGAGCAGGTTTTAAGACAAAAAAAATTGCAGCCCGTCCCATTGTCCAGATTCCAGTGGTCTCCAAAAATGCATGCTTGTCATCCCTTTCATTCCCATGCAATTAATTGAACCCGTTAAAGCTCCCTGGAAGATGCATATTCAAGTAGGCTTGGGTTAGGTATGAAAGAGAAGCCCCGCTTCACTTTCGAACCACACTTGGACTTTCGCGGATGGTTTATTAAGACCAACGATTTTTACTAGACTTTACGCTAATCACGTGGTATTACGTCATTACACGTGCTCTCCAATAAATATATTTAAATCACAAGTGAATTATTGCCTCTTAGACCAAAAACAGTCCAAACCAGTTTCAAGTGCAATTGAGAGTTGCAGTTTAAATTCTTCAAATTGGCTCGGCCAAATCAGAGCCTCGGCCAAATCAGAGCCATAAACGTTAACACTCTCGAGGATTGGAGTCTGCTCTCTACCATGCTGCGGCCATAGATCCGTTATTTCCCCAAGATAAGAATCTATAACGACAATCGCTAACTTGTAAAGCACATAGTTTTGTTTGCCAAACTAGCTCTGCCACTGCAGAAAATGTAAAATGGCATAGCATTTTGAATCATTATTGTTAATTTCTATTACTTATAAGTTTTCCAAAATTTTGCCCTTGTAATTTAATCATGTACCACATCCCTTAATATTTACATATATATATACCTTATTATGTTGTAAGACTTTGTTTAGAATATAGAAATAGCTGCATCGGAAGTCGACAGGCCTGCTGACCTCGAGGGACAAGCTGTAAGTACGGCATAGCCGCAACACTTTGAGAATATGTCTTAGAGTGAAATATAAACAAGATATATGTATATGTAGTAAGAGCCGTAATCCCCGTTATATGGCCAGTAGTTTCCTCCATTGTCATTTAATAAAATCGATGCGGCAGCACAGCAAGTTCCGCTCACGTTCGTTACCATCACTCGACTGACTTATATTCTCTCATCGATCATTTCTCTCAACCATCTCTCTCTCTTAGCCTTCTCTCAAGCTTAGCCTCTGTCGTCATCTCTTTTCATCCCTCTAAACTTCTGGTAACTCGTGAGCGGACCTCACTCACCAGCAGAGATAACCATCGTCTCTGCTGCTATGCCTTTCGCATGAATTCTATATTCCCCGAATTTAGAACTTCGCGGCAACTCTGTTCTTGTCTCTGTCCTTGAATTCTACTGTTTCCCGACACGGCCTTCCTGACCTATCACACGTCCCTGTGTGTTGAGTTTTTAAATTGCCAAACAAGTCAAGAAAATCTCTGTTATGTTGATTTCTATATTTGAAGTCTTACATTTAATTTATTTATTGATTCTTTACATCATCATTCTCTTACAACTACAAACTACAAGAGTCGCTTTCCATAGACAATTCTAACATTTAACATAAACTTTTCATTCTTCTTCTTCTTTACTTTCTTTACATTCTTCTTTACTTAAACCATTCTTAATTCTAATCAATTCATCTTACATAACTCAAATTCATCATTTAACCTCTTTCAACTTTGCCGCGCAAATACATGCACCAGGTCACCAAGACCTCCGCCATAGCACTGCTCGACCCTGCGAGACAGCTGCCATACTGTGATCAACATTTCCCTCCTTGGGACACAGATGCACATTCACTTGTGTCATCCTCATACTCATTCCCCTCTTGGGACACAAACGCACCTTCACTCGTGCCGTCTTCATACTCTATCCCCTCTTGGGACACAAACGCACATTCACTTGTGCCAACCGCAGGCTCTACCCCCTCTTGGGGTTCATCATTATTCTGCAATTCTCCTGTTAATTCGCTGATTAACTGTCTATTTGGTAGCGCTCTTAGAAACTCGTGTGAATATTTATATGTTCGCTTATTAACTAATGATTTTAATTCATATCGATCTCCATCTAATACTTTTACGACTTGAAATGGACCCTTGAACTTTGGATCTAGTTTTGTTTGATGACGCTCTTCAGTTTTCAATAAAACGTGATCACCTACGTTATACAGAATAATTTTCGCTTTATTTTTGTCAAATCTTTCTTTATCGTATCGTGCATTATTCTCCATATTTTCTTTAGCTTTTATTCTAGCACTTTCTCTATTTACTATATTCTCTTCTTCATTCATTTTCATCATACCAAAAGGCCTAGCCTCTTTCCCTATCAACAACTCTAAAGCACTAGATTTGGTAACTCTATTTGTAGAACAATTTAAGGATAACTGGATATCTTGTAATGCATCCTGCCAAGAACGTTCGCTAGTTTCTACCGCAGTTAGCATAGCTTTTAACGTGCTCATTACACGTTCCACCTGTCCATTGGCACGGCTTGCTCCCGTGGCTATTAAATGCAATTCAATTTTATTTGATGAACAAAATTCTCGGAATTTGTTACTCGCAAAGCTCCTGCCCTGATCTGCTATAATTCGACTGGGTACCCCAAAGAAAGATATGCCTGACTTCACAGCTTTAATGCAATTTTCTGAGTCTAGATTAAGAGTGTGATATAAGTGAACAAACTTCGTGAATGCATCTACCTGTACAATAATGTACTCCTTTAGGTCGTTTTTCCCACTGAGTTTGCCACTTATATCCACGTGGATAGTATGCCAAGGTATATCAATCTTAGGAATAGGGTGCAATTCCATTTGTGCCTTTCCAGAAGGGGGCTTAGCCAATTTGCATGTTATGCAATTTTCAACGAATTTCTTGACGTATTTAGACATATGCTCAAACCAGAATTGTTCATAAACCTTATCTAAAGTTTTCTGCCACCCTAAATGCATCATAGCCTCATGTACATGGTTTATGACAGACCACCTAAACGCCTTGGGAATCACTGGCAAACAACGAGTCTTGCCATTACGTTGTATCTTGCGGTACAATAGCCCAGTCCTAATTTCATATGTTTTCATTACATCGGTCTCTACATCTTCACCATTTAGTTGGTTCACGATTTTTATAATGCTATCATCTCGTTGCTGTTCGGCTATCAGCCAATTATTTGTTATTGTTGCTAGATCTACCCGAATCTCTGCTACTCTACGAATGACAGTTGACACTTCAGGGATTGGATTGCGTGACAAGAAATCCACATGTGCCATTTGACAACCCTTCCGATACTCGATACTAAAATCAAAAGCCTGTAAATACCCCCACCAACGGTGTACTCTTGGGGTCAACTCAGCTTTCTTCTGAGTTGCTCTTAGTGAGTTGCAATCGGTGTACACGATAAATTTTCTGCCATGCAAATAATGTCTAAAGTGTTTTATTGCATTGTAAACAGCTAAAGTTTCTAATTCGTATGAGTGATATTTAGCTTCAGACACAGTCGTGCATTTGCTAAAATATTCTATTACCCTTCTTTTCCCATCTATCTTGTGTATTAGCATTGCACCATACCCCTCGGCACTGGCATCTGTATGCAATTCAATTTGAAGCTTAGGGTCAAAGATTGTCAGTACGGGGTCAGACGTCAGTATTTTGATAATCTTTTTTCGGATCTGTTCATGCTTCTCTTTCCAATCAAACGTTTTGAGTTTAGAGGTCAACTCATAGAGCGGCTTCATCTGCTCCGAGAACCGCGGGACAAATTGTCTAAAATATGATGCCAAACCTATGAATTGCCTTAATTGAGTTACAGTGGATGGTGGCGACAGAGCTGTCAGTGCTTCTATCTTACTTGGATTTGGTTTAATTTCACCATCTTTAATATAAAATCCCAGGTACTCTATTCCTGTGCGAAGAAAAGCGCACTTTTTTACGTTGAATGTAAAACCTGCCTCAGACAAAACTCTCAGCACAATGCTTAACCTTTCATATGCTTCCTCCTTTGTTTCTGCTACAATCAGCACGTCGTCTATGTAGACCACTACGTAAGAATAGGCTAAGTCACCCAGGGCTCGCACTATAGCACGTTGAAAAATAGAAGAGGCGTTTTTTAGCCCAAATGGCATCACTAGAAATTCATACTGACCCTCTGGGGTAACGAATGCTGTTCTTTCTATGGAATCGGGATGAATTGGTATTTGATAAAATCCGCTGGCCATATCTAAAGTAGAAAAATATTTTCCGCCTCGCAAGCGATCTATCTGATCAGAAATCAACGGCAACGGGTACTTATCTGAGATTGTGTTTGAATTTAGCTCACGAAAATCAATACACAGTCTGTCGCTGCCATCTTTCTTTTTGACCAATAGCATTGGGCTTGCAAATGGCGAATTGCTTGGACGGATCACATTGGATTTAATCATTTGGTCTATTTTTTCCCTAACTAATATCTTTTCATCTACACTGAGCCGATAAGGGCGCCTTTGAACAGTTTTATTCTCATCTATCAAACGAATCTCTAATGCTCCTGTGGTTACACGTTTAGTTGGGATTCCATTTATAAAATTGTCGGAGTAATGTTTCAGTATGTTTTTTAGTTTACATTTATCAATTTCACTTAATTCTATGTTGGTGTCAAGTACATTTTCAAAATTGGATGTCTCTTCATGTATAGCATTAATAATCTTAGTTTTGTAAATATTTAGTTTGTCTGTTTCAATAATCACACCAAAGCCAAGCTGGAATATTTCTTGTCCAATCATGATGTCATGTTTCAAATAATTGTCTAATACTACATGGAACAAAATTTCTAAATTAAACTGTGATATTTTAATCGTAGACAAAATCTGCAAATGGCTCTTAACAATATTGTCGCCAATTCCTCGAAGTACAATTAAATTATTAAATCTTTTTCCATCTATTTTGTTACTTAATTTTTCTTTTATCAAAGAACACTCGGCACCCGAGTCAAAAAAAATGGAAAGCTCTCACCCCTTTGATAGAATAAGCCCTTAGGCTGAAGAACTTGACATATGTCCACGCGCTTCTCCTTGTACTCGCCGTTTCCACTGGTGCTACCTCTGGGGCATACAGTAGCAATATGTCCAGCCTCACCGCACTTGTAGCATCTTATGTTTGATCGCTCCTTCCCTCCAGAAACGCTGCTTCCACTGTAGTTCTTTCCTTTTGTTGAGAATGAGCTCTCCATACGAGCGCGGCATTGAGCGTATTTGTGGCCAATTTTTCCACAACTATGACATTTTACCTGCGACTGCATTCGTGGTTTTTTCTTGTCCAAACTTGACGAAGATTCATCAATTTCGTTTTTACGCTTCTTGAAGGCGTAAGCCTGCAGCTGCCGCTGTAGTTCATTACGTGTCGTTACGCTGGTTGTAAAAACCCAACGCAGCAAATTATTGTCAATTTGCGTCATGTGTGCTAACGCTATTGACACCGCAATCTCTTCCAGCTCCGTAGATTTCCACTTGGATAGTAATAGCGTAACTATGCGACTTCCATATTCAGCAAAGCTTTCTCCAGATCTGGGATGTCCATTTAAAACATTAATCAGTACAGCAGCCGTTGTCTCAATTCCCACGAATCGCTGGATGAACAGTTCCTTGAATTGGGTCCAGGTGATGCCAGCAAAGCATACCTGTGACAGCCATTGTGAAGCACTGCCTTCCAGCGCTTTGCTTAGTGCTATTACCAGTGCGCTGCCTTCAAGTACGTTGTCTGCGAAGATTAAGTCGACCGTAGTACACCATGCTGTTGCATCTGTTCCCGCACCATCGGGATTAAATTTGGGCAGTGTCACATGCGTGGTTTTCCCGTCTGACGCCGAAGTTCTTGGCGCCTGCATGGCCTTTATGATTTCCATGAGGTTTTTGTTTTGCTCCTCCAGCGCTGACGTATAGTGAGTGGAACTTTGCCCTTGTGGCGGAGGAGATCCCACTTCTGATGTAGTAAGAGCCGTAATCCCCGTTATATGGCCAGTAGTTTCCTCCATTGTCATTTAATAAAATCGATGCGGCAGCACAGCAAGTTCCGCTCACGTTCGTTACCATCACTCGACTGACTTATATTCTCTCATCGATCATTTCTCTCAACCATCTCTCTCTCTTAGCCTTCTCTCAAGCTTAGCCTCTGTCGTCATCTCTTTTCATCCCTCTAAACTTCTGGTAACTCGTGAGCGGACCTCACTCACCAGCAGAGATAACCATCGTCTCTGCTGCTATGCCTTTCGCATGAATTCTATATTCCCCGAATTTAGAACTTCGCGGCAACTCTGTTCTTGTCTCTGTCCTTGAATTCTACTGTTTCCCGACATATATGAATATTCAGGATGGAGTAAAGTCAGTTCATTTAAGTATCATAAAGTAGATTAAATTTCTTAATTTTGTAAATTCAAGACAACGTAAATTCTTAAATTGATCGCTGTAAGGTTTTGCTTTGAACTAATAATATTGAGTTAGGATTAGAATGTTATTATATTAGGAATAATGAACAAAACGCTGAAATGCCCATGTTGAATATATTGAAGTAATGAAGATATAATGAATCGCGTCTAAATATTTCAGTGGGGTTTCCAGAGACAAGCTAATGCAACATGGGTTGCCCAATGATAATGGTGCAACAAGGAAGGGCGGGTAAAGAGGAGATCTATTACACCTGAGTTCTCCAAGCTGGTATTCTCATTCCCTATTCCCCCACAACTTTGGCCACCCCCTTTATTTAGCACTGTCAAAGACTTCTTTTATTTGGTAACCCTGATTTGGGGAAACACAAGAACCCTCCCTCTGGCCCTGAGCTAGGCCGGCAATAGACAGTGCGTGCTCCCGATCAGAACCAGGACGTTACACGGGGAACGGAGAATGTTATTCACCGTAAATAGTAGGTATCCTGAAAGAGCGCCAGAATCACTTAAAATATAAACTAAGAATCGGAGGAAGTGAAGGAAGCGTAGAACGTTAATGGACTCACCCCCTTGGGTGAGTCCGGCAGACGCGATTATAAAGAAGCGAGTGCGAAAGGATCCGAGATCCTCGGCTCCGCTGAAGCCCCGGGTAAAACGAGTTGGGTTGGTTTTTCTCCCGGACACGGCAGGTATTCTGGAATCGAATCATAGAGACAGACCGGTCTGCTTTACGCTTTATCCTTCCTGACAGCATCGACCTGGTGTGATCCTGCAATCGAGGGGTGACCTGCTTGAGAACTTAAATCCAACAACGAAACCAATCAGGGATATCACGCTCTAGTCAGAACACTCTTGATCCAGGCTCGTTGGGACGTACGCACAGTCATCACCTGGAGTGAAGGAGCGACGGAAGCAGCGACAACAGGAGGGAACACGCTGCAGAAGCAAGTGCTAGGGTTGTAGGGTTGTCATCAAATTAAAGTCAGCGAATCGTCAAAAGTAAAACATTATAAATGCAATTGGATGCCATTTGGACTCGTCCATGCCTCATAGGTTTTTCAGTCGTTATATAATCAAACCGTTACACGTATGAACTCAGCTGAAGTACACGCATATCTAGATTATGATGATATCAAGCAAAACATTTTACAAACAATTTCGACAACTTGAAAAATTTCGAAATATCTTGAATGAAAGTTACATTACCCTTCGATAACATAAATGTAGATTCGTTCAAACGCGAATTATTTTTTTTAATATATTTTGTAAGTAAAAACGGAATTACCCCTCGTGTTACGGAAGTTAGTAGATTCCTTGATTGTGTAGCTTGCGGAGGTCACGGTTCCGATCAATCCCCTGGCAATAAAGATGGGGAAACTGTTAAAAAAACCACCTGCTAACTAAAGGAAGTGTCGAAGCAGCCATGATAGTCACCCATCAGACCCAAAACACAGTGTAAAATATTATGCAGTATCAAAACGTCGTAATCCAGATGCTCGCATCCCAACAAAAAAAAATTTGATACCGGTTGTTCGAACAATAATGTGAAATGCAAACTGAAATACTGTCAGTAACCTATCTCAAATCCTTTACAAACCCCTCCTCATTTTTATAAGAGACCGAATCAAGAACCACCAAAATCTTGCAACAAAGTATATGAAAGCCACATCGATAACAACAATGAAACAGCGTCATCTTGACTTTAATAGTAGGTTATTTATTTATTAAACAAAAAGAAGCTTATCATAAATGTTAAACTCAATAGTATTATAGAATAGTATTGTATTATTACAACCATGTATAACAATATAAATTTTAACTAAGCTAACAATGTGTGTAATTTTACATTTGCATTTGGGTCATATTAAAAGCTTTGAATTTTTTTAAGCCAACCCCAGAAACTGCAAGATGTTGCCTTTCAAGAGATGCTCGTGCTTACCTTGGGTGTGCCCGATTCGGAGTCGACAAAGATGCTGCATTGCTGTCTGCTGATGTCACTTTGTTCACGTAGGATTAAACCTCCAGTACCAATGCATGAAAGTTTTTCGGTGTGTGCTGTTTGGAAGAGATACGTAGGCTGGTATTTATATTAGTGTTGGCACCTAGTACCACGACCTATTAACCTATAGTCACACCTAGTAATCTGATCTAATCAATATTCATCAGCATGTCGCAATAAGCAATGATCAGACCCACTAACCTTTTGGCACACCTAGTAATAATTAGCAATAAGCATGAAACAATATCCAACCTAACAACCCAGCACAAGTAGACGGCGCCAGAAGCAGAAATCAGCAGTATCAGCGGGAAGAATGACCGACTGACCGAAGCAAGCTAAGCCAGCTAGCTAACCCGAAATGCATGATCAAGCAATCTGAGTCAGCAGACTTAGGGGTGGGTGACATTGGCATTAACATTGGGAAACACGTCCATAACATTGACCTTCCCTAAACTTAGTATATGTATATTGTAGCGTCTTATATAAGAAAGTACGGCACTTAAAACAAACCTACTTGGAGTGTTGCTCCTGTGTAAAATGGACCACAAATAGGACTCTCTTAAACTAACCTACTTCGAGTGGTTCCTGTGTAAACGGACCACAAGTAGAACTTTCGTCATCGAACCTACTTCGAGTGGTTCCTGTGTAAACGGACCACAAGTAGAACTTTCGTCATCGAACCTACTTCGAGTGGTTCCTGTGTAAACGGACCACAAGTAGAACTTTCGTCATCGAACCTACTTCGAGTGGCTCCTGTGTAAACGGACCACAAGTAGAACTTTCGTCATCGAACCTACTTCGAGTGGTTCCTGTGTAAACGGACCACAAGTAGAACTTTCGTCATCGAACCTACTTCGAGTGGCTCCTGTGTAAACGGACCACAAGTAGAACTTTTGTCATCGTACCTACTTCGAGTGGCTCCTGTGTAAACGGACCACAACTTACTTCGAGCACAACCTACTTTCGTTATCTAACCTACTTCGAGTGTTGCTCCCGTCAAACGGACCACAAGTAGGACCCGCGTTACCCAACCTACTTCGAGTGTTGCTCCCGTGACACGGACCACAAGTAGAACCCGCGTTACCCAACCTACTTCGAGTGTTGCTCCCGTGACACGGACCACAAGTAGAACCCGCGTTACCCAACCTACTTCGAGTGTTACCCCCGTGAAACGGACCACAAGTAGAACCCTCGTTACCCAACCTACTTCAAGTGTTGCTCCCGTGAAACAGACCACAAGAAGGACCGGCCGATACGGAATCATCCGAAACCCCTTACCATCTGAACTTGAGAAGAACCAATCCAGGACTTCAAGTATCTCACATCAACTTCAGCCTGATCACAGCAATCGCCTGGACAACCCGATCTGTCCCTTGCAGAATCCAGGTACATTTAGTCAGAACTTTTATACGTTTTATACGTGCTTGCGGAAAGTCCTGACCCTGCTAGTACAAACTCGATCGGGATAGTCGAAAAGGCAACTATTACTCTGCAAATACCCTGCGGTATGGTGGTTGTATATCCTTGATGTGGTTGACTAGGCAACAGCCGAAAATCAGGAGACCAGAATCTATTTTGGCCTCCATAAACGCAATAGCAGTTTTTTTCATGTTAAGCGAGTTTTTTTGCATAATAAGAATGCCGAATAGGAATATTTTTTATATGAAATTTTGTACACCTATATGCTATCATATTTTCGTCACCAAAATTGGTATAAGATATTTTGGGTTTAGAATGCAGGTTCGTCACGGGTCTTCCGATAGCTTATGTTGGTTTCCGATAGCTGAAGGGGTTCTGAAGTTATACGTATTTTTAATTTACAAAGGTTTTGGAATTTGCTTGGTTTTTACAATTTTAATAAAAAATTTGCCCAAAATTCGATTAAAAATCCAAAGTTGGTTCGTATTTGTGGGAAACCAAATTGTTTAAACAAATAAACCCAAAAAATAGTCCCATCTTTCTAACTGAAAAAACTCCAAAGTTATGCCAATTCCGATCGTTCCGACAGCTATAGGATATAGTCATCATCAATCATTATGAATTTTGGACATAAGATATTTTGACCAATTATAACATGTGTGGAAAGTCCAACCCTCTTAAAAATCACCAAAGTTATGGCATTTTCGATCAATCAGTTATATGGAAGCTATTGGATATAGTCGTCCGATGAGTGTATTTTTTTTTGTCTACTATTAAGACGTTTGGTCTTAAAGAAACTGAAATAGATATTTAAAAAAACCTTTTCAACTGCGTAAACCACGTTTTAATATCTTTCTTGATTATAAAGTTATAATTTTTTTTATGAACAAAGTTTTTTTAATTTTTTAACGTAAGCTTAAGGTATTTCAAAAAGTTGTAGAACAATAGTTGCTCATATGATAGTAACAAATATCTCCCATTTTTTTTAAGATTGCCAAGAAAAAATTAGTGCAAACAGACAACCAGATAAACAGACAAACTGCCTTCATTTGGAAAGAGCTGTAAAAATCGATAGTACGGAGAGTAAAAGGTAAACAAAAGCAAGTGTTAGTATAGAGAAGTGAGCTACGAAAGATCACGAGGGTTAACAAATAAAAGTAACAAAAATTGAAGAAGGTTAACTGCAGATTAAGAAAAAGAAGAACTATGTTTGTATTGCAATTTTTCTTTTACAAAAACTCTTACTTCTTCAATGTGTTAATATTCTTTTTGGGTTGTTTACTTTACAGATTGTGGGAGATAGGGAGTGGTGTAAGCCAGAACGACGGAAGCTTTTGAGGCCGCAGTGGTTATCTTTTTGCTGATTGACTGCTTGATATGATGGTGTGGATTATTGTGGATTATTTTGTTTTCGCGAATCCGTATTTGATTCGGATAATTTATTTTTGTTGTAAGTATGACCGGCAGTCGGGTGAGGAAGCTGGATTATTATTTGCGCACTCTGCGAGAGTGCAATTTGTAAGACCGTGTAGGGGTAAGTTGGGGGTACCCCATATGGCACTGTTTTTTCAGTACATAATTGTAAGGTCCAAGTTTTTGGCAGTTTTTGCACCGCATCGGGTTGATTACGCACTTCCTAACCTAGACTTTGTACAACAGCAAGTTTGCTCAATAAATTTGAATGTTACCAAGATCACTCCATTGGCCTTGGGGACACCGTTAATAGAGTTCTGGTTTTCATAGGAGATAAGAAAATATTAAAGTCGTAGTTCAAATAAGCAAAAATACCGGCATGTAGATTACAGACGTCCGCATTCGAAGAGAGGTAGTCGTTAACTGTTTGAAGAAGTTCACTGCCCGCCTCGCTTTACAATCTCGGAGGTGCAATTCACAGACTTCTTCAACACTTTCAGGGACAAATACCTAGAAGCTGGAGACTGTCATAAAGATATGCTCTGGGGCTCACATCTTGTGACTCCCAAAGGTAGACAGTTACACAAGCAGTAATAAATGCCTAAACAAACTTTTTTTATGTATCTCCGGATATCCCAACCTACTGGCTTATTGGTCCCAGAAAACTCACCTAATCGACTGTGGTGCGACTAAAAACATTCAACGTATACTAATAACCGCCAGATCGCTCCTGAATCTATCATCTGACCATTATTATGTAATGGTAAAAAATCTCCATAGCCCCGAAATAATTAATCAATCACATAGGTTAATGTCAAACAAACAAATAGGGTAATATGCAAGAATAATTTTTTTTGTTGCGCGGCTCCCGCTGCATACGTACAGACCAAGGGAAATAAATTTGAGATCGAGGAAGGATAGAGTAGGATAGAATAAAATGTTACGAGAAAAAGAGTTGCTCAAATAAGAATGAAGAAAGAAAGATTTAAGGTTATAAATAAAATTTCCGGTCCAACTACTAGGAACTTTAAATTTTAAGCGTGTTAGTAGATGCTGGCTGTCTTCATTACCATTAATAAGATTATATATTAAAACGACACCCAGCATTGTTCTACGGTTTTATAATGAAGGTAAGTTGATTAATAAAACTCTACTATGGTTAGAGGGATGTGAAGGTTTGCATTCCAATGAAGTCCTCTAAGAGCGAAAATCAATAAGTTTTTTTGTACAGATTCTATGTAATTTCAAGGTACTTCGTATTAAGGACCTAACATACGATCCATACTCAAGTATACTTAAGTAGATACTACTTAGATAGAACACTAACTTAGAGCTAATAGATCAGGCTAGATCGATAAAATGACACGAGGTTACATTTTGATCAGCCATTGTGCAGCCATTTTTCATGTTTATTTAAGAGTATATCTTGTTGTTCTTTTAATTTAATATATGCCTTGTATATCAATGCGGATTCGCTGAACCGGACAGATATTTCCATGGCACGCAATATTTAAAAAATATATTCAAAGTGTAATAAAATTATTTACCGGCTACAACCAAGTTTTTGTAAAGACTGGTGCGGAACGAGCTTTACTATCGCTTAAGAATGAGTACTTATCACAGCAGCTGTAGATTACTGTAGATAATTAAGTGGAATGTTATGAAGTCAAGTATAAGTTAGTTTAAGGCGGAGTGGGAGCGCAAGTAAAGCTCTCATTTGCGCTCTCCCATGAATTCTCCCCGCTTCGCCGCACTAGATAAGCTAGGCTTAAGTTTTTGTTGATATGAATATATACTCGAATTTATAACGTTGAACAGAGTGCACGCATTTTTCGTTTTTTGCAATAATTTAATTACTACAGCCATCATTCTACAGTCTTTCGGTTTCTCGCGACGAGATAAAATAATCCCAATTAACATTTTGGCGCCCCCGGGTGGACTGTAGTTAATATAATTACTGTATATGTATGACTGTAAAAAAGCAACAAAAAAAGTGACAGTGACACAATATACATATATAAACAATATATAACATATATTCAAAAATAAGTGGTAAATTCAAAAATAAAAATTAAACAATTCTCCGCGTCGCGAAACAAACTTCTCCAATCAACGAGCTGCTACTGGAAGGATTTGTCGTCCCCATGCCCTGCACCTACATTGATTGTCAAAGGAAAGTGGCCGCAGGTTTAAAGGATCCGAATGCAGAACCCCAGGTATTTGTGCAAAAAATTGAAAGTTGAGATAAAACAAATTAAAATCTGTCTTGTGCTGGAATATTGCACCCTCCTTTCAGTTCTAGGCGCATACGCACCTAGAAAAAATAGTAGAGCAAAAATAAATAACAACATATATAAAAGTTCTAAAAATTTAATTATAAATATATGTGCTAACCTAAATGTACTGCCTGTGGACAAAATAAAACACAAAATATATTTATATATTATTAGCATTCACTGTCGCCCCTACCCCTCGTTCACGAATTTACAATCCTTCCAAATAAATACTAAAGTGCAGCCAAAAATTATTTTATTTATTACAGATAAAATAAAGGTGCATATATATTTGGTATACATACATATATATGCAGCGATAATGTTCTCGTTTTCGTTTCCCACCGTTATCCGCTGCTGTATGTATGTATATGCACTTTTTGGCGCCTATAGTTTAACTGTCTGTCAAGTGACGCGCTCCCCTACAATTTGGTCGTGCATATTGGTTTCGGTGTCATTGGCGACCAACTATTTTTTTGGATACTCTGTGCCTCGACTATCAATAATTCGTTATCAATTAATTAATCAATTTGTATTTTTTTTTGTTAAATTTAATAAATTATTTATTATATTTAAATAAGATTAATTAATTATTTTTGTTTTCGCATTTTCTTGTTGTTGAATTAAATTCAATAAAATTTTAAATAAATTTCTACAATTTATTTATTTTTAATAAATTTTTAATATTAACATTTTAAAATTAATAAAAAATTTAAATAAATTAATAAAATTCCTTTAACAAAAAATTTAAATAAATTATTAAATCTTAAATTTGCATTGTTTCCGTTTTTGTATTGAAAAAACAAATTTTTTTTTTTTTTTTACTAAACAAAAACATAATTCCACGACTCTTATTGACTTAAAAAGAAGATTAAATGTCAAAGTTCAAAGCATTCGCCGGTTGAAGGAACGTTTGGAAGATGGATCACTTCCTTTAAACAAAACCGAGCTAGAATGCAGGCTTCAGGTTCGGATGATTGGATGATTTCGGAGCCGAGTTGGAAGAATTAGGAATAACTACCACGGCAAGGAATTCAGCTGAAGAATCCCATCCAGCTACTGCAATTTCTGCAGTCCCAACTCGAGCTCGACTTCCCAGTTTGGCATTGCCAAAATTCAGTAGAAATTATTCGGATTTCAAAAATTTCATAGGTCTTTTCGAGACATTAGTTGACAAAGATGTTAGCATTCCAGTTATCAAGAAATTTAATCATTTAATTTCTTGCCTCTCTGGTGAAGCCTTAGGAACTGTCAAGGCATTCCAGGTCACCGAGAGTAATTACGACAAAGCTGTCGCTAGTCTAAAAAGAGTTCAGACTTCCGTTCAGATGTTCAGCCTTCCGAAAATTTCCCAGCCGTCTGCGTCGTCGTTGAGGGGCCTCATCGACACTGTGTCATCAATTTATGGATCACTATTATCCATAGGAGATGATACTAAAATTGCAAACTCAATGATTATCCATTTAGTTTTGAGTAGAGTGGATCCAGTGACCAAGCAAAAATAGGAAGAGTCACTGGATTATGAGGAATTGCCGCTGTGGTCCGATTTCGAAAAAATACTAAATCGTAGATACCAGCATCTGTCCGCTGAAGAGAGTGGCAAACCAAAACAAGAAAGAACTGGGTTCAGCAAGCAACTGAATAGAACTTCGTTGGCCTGTTCTTCTACCAACGCCAAACCAGCTTGCAGTTATTGTAACGCTAACAACCTTGGCCCAGTGCAGTCCGTTCGCTTGCCTTACTGTAATGCAAAGGTTTGAGTTTGTTAAGTCAGCCTCCCTATGTTTGAATTGTCTGCAAAAAGGTCACACGGTAGCGAATTGTAAATCGACCAGGTGTCAAAGGCTGTTCAAGATCGCACCATAAACTTCTGCACCGATTTACAGTGACCGAAAATAACTTAGCATTACCACCACCCACACAAAATCCTCCTCCAGAGTTAACGAATGATGGCCCTTCTACTTCACATGCTTTGCATGCGTCATCTGTAGAAAGGGTTTTGTTAGCAACGTCGATCGTAAGCGTTCGAACATAAAATGGTGAGCACATCTTGGCCCGAGCATTACTTGACTCAGGGTCACAAATGAATTTTATTACAGAAGATCTTGCTCAACGCTTACAGATCCGTAGGGAGGAATCGTGCATTAACTTGCTTGGAATTGGTCAAACTAATTCACAAGTTCACAGATAATTCACAGATTTCTGTCGCTCGAGAGAAGATTATCTCGAGATCCGAATTTAAAGAAAATGTATTTGGAATTTATGGAAGAATACGAATCCCTAGGCCATATGTCCCCTGCAAGCAATGACGTTCTTGCTTCTCCACACTACGTCATACCCCACCAGTGTGTCTTGCGGCCGCAAAGTACAACGACCAAACTACGAGTCGTTTTCGATGCGTCCTGCAAGACATCCACACAGAAGTGTTTAAATGAGTTGTTGATGGTGGGTCCAACAATTCAGGAAGAGCTTTACTCAACTCTTCTTAGATTTTGGCTTAACAAATTCGCTCTGGTAGCCGACATAAAAAAGATGTATCGTCAAGTGATGGTAAATGAAGCAATTCGACGATACCAGTTGATAGTGTGGAGAAAAGACCCGTCTGAGTCCTTGAAATTGTGCAAGCTCAACACCGTTACTTATGGCACTGCACCAGCCCCATTCCTGGCCATAAGGTGTTTGAAGAGGTTGAGTGAATCCGCGAAAAATACATTCCCTCGAGCTGCTAAAGTTATTGGGTCTGACTTTTACGTCGACGACATGTTAACGGGTGGTTGCGTGGAGGAGCTAAAGACAATTAAGTCTGAAGTAACTCAGGTTCTTCAAAACGCTGGGTTTGTATTGAGCAAGTGGTTTTCAAACTCGCCTGAAGTTACTGCATCCGAGAGCACGGTTAAGCCAATAACACTTTCGAACTCAGAGCTGACAAAAACATTAGGAATCGTTTGGGTTACTAAAGATGATGTATTTAAATTCGAAATTGATATGTCAGTCATGGGTCAAAGGGCGACTAAGCGCAATATTCTTTCGGTGACGTCAAAGCTTTTCGACCCCCTTGGCTTATTAAGCCCGATCCTTATTAAAGGAAAGATCCTGTTACAGGAACTTTGGCTTAATAAGCTAGATTGGGATGAGTCCATTCCACTGCACTTGGAAACCGCATGGAACAAAATTCAGCTTGCCTTGTCACAGTTAGAAGAGATCTCAATACCGAGATTTGTGATGAGTGAGATTTGTGATGAGCCAATGTCACCAATTGAAATTCATGCCTTCTCTGACGCATCGATGAGAGCCTATGGAGCCTGCGTTTATATCCGTTGCAAATCTGCAGAAGGTAGTAAAGTCTCATTGTTGACTGCAAAGTCGAAAGTAGCGCCGCTCAAGACAAAGACGCTCGCCCGTCTTGAGTTATGTGCCGCTCACCTTCTCGCGGACCTCTGTCGCAAAGTAAAATCTCTTATCAAAGCACCGATCGAACGAAGTGTATATTGGTCAGATTCGGAAGTTTGTCTTCATTGGATTCGTTCCCATCCATCGTCGTTGTCAACGTTCGAATCAAATAGAGTTGCTGAGATTCAAGAGGTCAGAGGATAGCACGTGGCGGCATGTACCAACTAAACAGAACCCGGCAGATATTGTGTCAAGAGGTGGAGACGTAAAGGCAATGATAGAATCAATTTGGTACACAGGTCCATCGTTTTTAATGGAGCCGGAAGATAAGTGGCCAACGAGCCCTCGGTTTGATCCGTCACCAGAGATTTTGCAGATGGAAGCAAAGAAGAGTGCGGTCGGACTGACTGCAATGTTCTCTACCTCATATTTGTTGGAAGTGATAGAAGGATTTTCCTCTCACTTAAAACTGCTGCGAGTGTTCGTTTATATGGTCCGCTTTATAAAGAAGTGTAAAAAATTAGTAGTTACTTCTGATAATGTACCTTCACCTGTCGAATATCAAGACGCTTTTAATAAAATTGTCCAGATAGTCCAAGAGCACGAGTATCAAGAGGAAATTAAAAATGTTAGAAAAAATCTTGTTGTTAGCCCAAGCCTACAGAAGCTAATTCCGTTTGTCCATGAAACCTCTCAGGCTGGGCTTACCTTTTCGTTGTTGCGGGTCGGGGGGCGACTAGCTAATGCTCTTATTTCGTACGATGCCAAGTTTCCAGAATTGTTGACGAAGCGCTCTCAATTTGTTCAGAGCTACATCCGATACTTGCACGAGTCGAATTTTCATGTGGGTCCCCGAGCACTGATGACTCAAATCATGGGAGATTTACCCTTAGATCGAGTTCGTGCTCTCCGCCCATTTTTCATATGTGGCGTGGATTTCTGTGGCCCTAAATTCGTGGTAGGCCACCATACAAGTCCTACATTGCCCTGTTTGTTTGTTTTGCGTCTAAAGCAGTACAGTTAGAAGTAGTTTCCGAACTGAGTCCTTTCTTTTGGCTTTCCAAAGGTTCGTTGGGCGCCGGGGATGTCCGCAGATCGTGCACTGCGACAACGCGACGAACTTCGTCGGAGCGAGTCGCCACTTCGCGGCACTGCGGCACCAAATCGAGAGCGAAGCGGACGAGCTGCGGCAATACGCATCAAGAAAAGGATGCGTATTTGTATTCATACCGCCGCGGGCTCCGCACATGGGCGGACTATGGGAGGCAGGTGTGAAGTCTGCAAGTGACGGCGAGGCGTTGACTCCCGGCCACCTGTTGACAGGCGGGCCGCTCATCGCCCCACCAGCACCGCGGACCCCGGACCAGCAGGGTCTAACGTGCTTGCGGCGATGGCGGCTTGTCTCGTCAATCAAGCAAACGTTTTGGCAGCGATCCCGGGAGTACGTCTTGGGCCTACAGGGGCGGTCGAAGTGGCAGCGGGAGCAGGAGGACGCCAGGAAGGGCGATCTGGTCCTGGTCGCCGAGGACAACCAGCCGCCCCAGCAGAGTATCACCGCCAGGGTCGTCGAGACTCACGCCGGCGCGGACGGAAGGGTCAGGGTCGCCGACGTCAGGACGAGTAGAGGAGCAGTATTCAGGAGAGCAGTCCACAAGCTGGCGAGGTTGCCAGTAGTTGAAGCCTAATAAAGGCCTTCAACGGGGCCGGTGTATAATTAATGTTGATAATTATGTGGAATGTTATGAAGTCTAGTATAAGTTAGTTTAGGGCGGAGCGGGAGCGGAAGTAAAGCTCTCACTTGCGCTCTCCCATGAATTCGCCCCGCTTCGCCGCACTAGATAAGCTAGGCTTAAGTTTTTGTTGATATGAATATATACTCGAATTTATAACGTTGAACAGAGTGCACGCATTTTTCGTTTTTTGCAATAATTTAATTACTACAGCCATCATTCTAAAGTCTTTCGGTTTCTCGCGATGAGATAAAATAATCTCAATTAACAGCAGCGTTGTTCGATACAACGTGTTTACGTGTATTTTTTGGCACTAAAATAAAAATAGTACAAAAGTGTAGGCATGTAAATTTTATTTGTTTTGGTATATTCATTATTTTTTCGCATAATTCATTTGATTTTTTTTTTAAATAATTTTTCTACTTAATTTAACTAAGAATAAAAAAATATGTATAATTTTGTTTAAATCGAGCTGAAACTTTGCACACTTCTTTTCCTTGCAGTTAGTATATAAGTCGGAACGGCCGAGATCGGACGACTATATCCTATAGCTACCATACAACTAATTGATCGGAAATGCCATAACTTTGGTGTTTTTTAAGTTAAAGAGTTGGGACTATCCACACATGTTATATTTGACCAAAATATCTTATGTACAAAAATTCATACTATATCCTATAGCCGACTATATCCTATAGCTGTCATAGAACGATCGGAATTGGCATAACTTTGGTGTTTTTAAGTTAGAAAGATGGGACTTGGTACAGATTCTATTTTGGACAAAATGATTTGCCAAATTTCATAGGGATCGGCCAACTATATCCAATAGCCGCCATATAACTGAACGATCAGAAATGGCACAACCTTAACTGCAAGGGTATATCAACTTCGGATCGCTTCTGTAGGCTTCTGTAGGCAACCGATCTAAATGAATTATATACCAATCGAAAGGTATTGTTTCAATTAAATAATTTTTGCTGAAACATATTCCAAAAGTTATTTGGTTTGGGAGAAATTAGGGTGAAAGTAAAAATCACTATAATTAAATTAATCACTAAGTGGAGACATTTTAGTCCCCAGATAGACAATTTTTATATTCTCAGCTAAGCTAAATACGCGACGATTGGTACCTCAACCGACCCGATCCGATATTTCTTTCAGAAGTTATTCAACAAATTTGAATTTTTCTTCTTCTTCAAAATGAAGCTAGTGTGTGTCCGTTTGTGTGGTTGTCTGTTTGCAATATTTTTTTTTTTGGCAATCCTGAAAAGTATTGGAGATTTTTGGTACTATCATATGAGCAACTATTGTTCTTAAACTTTTTGAAAAACCTTGAGCTTACGTCAAAAAATTAAAAAACGATGGTAATTTAAAAATTCATAACTTGATATTTAAGAAAGATATTAAAAAGTTTATACCTTTGAAAAGGGTTTTTAAATATCTATGTCACTTTCTTTGAGACCAAACGTCTTTATAGTGAAAAAAATACACTGAAAATAAAGAAGAAAAAAATTCTTTTTTAAAATTGGCTCATTTGATCATATTCATATTGCACGTGGAGATAGCTCTTGAGATGACGCAACTTCTGATATATCGCTTGTATCTGGCAAAATTCGTTAACTCAAGATATAGTCCTGTAAGTGCAGCTACCAATTTTGTGCAGCCACCTGTGATGCTTGCTCTTACCTACACATGTGTGTGTATTTGATTGGAAACTTTGCTTTTTGGAGTCTGCATATATTTGGGCAATACCCTAGAAGATATGGTGTAAATCTTTTCAGCTTTAAGTTTATTTATTTAAAAATAAAATGCTAATAAAAAAGGGCTTAAAAGTAAAATATAATAACATTGGCTCATTTAGGACCACAACGCTCTCCACTCGGCTAACCTCGAACTTTTTTGCTTGATGGAAATTTTTATGGACTTAGGGGTGGGTGACATTGGCATTAACATTGGGAAACACGTCCATAACATTGACCTTCCCTAAACTTAGTATATGTATATTGTAGCATCTTATATAAGAAGGTACGGCACTTAAAACAAACCTACTTGGAGTGTTGCTCCTGTGTAAAATGGACCACAAATAGGACTCTCTTAATAACCTACTTCGAGTGGTTCCTGTGTAAACGGACCACAAGTAGAACTTTCGTCATCGAACCTACTTCGAGTGGTTCCTGTGTAAACGGACCACAAGTAGAACTTTCGTCATCGAACCTACTTCGAGTGGTTCCTGTGTAAACGGACCACAAGTAGAACTTTCGTCATCGAACCTACTTCGAGAGGCTCCTGTGTAAACGGACCACAAGTAGAACTTTTGTCATCGTACCTACTTCGAGTGGCTCCTGTGAAAACGGACCACAACTAGAACTTTCGACATCGAACCTACTTCTAGTGGCTCCTGTGTAAACGGACCACAACCTACTTCGAGCACAACCTACTTTCGTTATCTAACCTACTTCGAGTGTTGCTCCCGTCAAACGGACCACAAGTAGGACCCGCGTTACCCAACCTACTTCAAGTGTTGCTCCCGTGACACGGACCACAAGTAGAACCCGCGTTACCCAACCTACTTCGAGTGTTGCTCCCGTGACACGGACCACAAGTAGAACCCTCGTTACCCAACCTACTTCAAGTGTTGCTCCCGTGAAACAGACCACAAGAAGGACCGGCCGATACGGAATCATCCGAAACCCCTTACCATCTGAACTTGAGAAGAACCAATCCAGGACCTCAAGTATCTCACATCAACTTCAGCCTGATCACAGCAATCGCCTGGACAACCCGATCTGTCCCTTGCAGAATCCAGGTACATTTAGTCAGAACTTTTATACGTTTTATACGTGCTTGCGGAAAGTCCTGACCCTGCTAGTACAAACTCGATCGGGATAGTCGAAAAGGCAACTATTACTCTGCAAATACCCTGCGGTATGGTGGTTATATATCCTTGATGTGGTTGACTAGGCAACAGCCGAAAATCAGGAGACCAGAATCTATTTTGGCCTCCATAAACGCAATAGCAGTTTTTTTCATGTTAAGCGAGTTTTTTTGCATAATAAGAATGCCGAATAGGAATATTTTTTATATGAAATTTTGTACACCTATATGCTATCATATTTTCGTCACCAAAATTGGTATAAGATATTTTGGGTTTAGAATGCAGGTTCGTCACGGGTCTTCCGATAGCTTATGTTGGTTTCCGATAGCTGAAGGGGTTCTGAAGTTATACGTATTTTTAATTTACAAAGGTTTTGGAATTTGCTTGGTTTTTAAAATTTTAATAAAAAATTTGCCCAAAATTCGATTAAAAATCCAAAGTTGGTTCGTATTTGTGGGAAACCAAATTGTTTAAACAAATAAACCCAAAAAATAGTCCCATCTTTCTAACTGAAAAAACTCCAAAGTTATGCCAATTCCGATCGTTCCGACAGCTATAGGATATAGTCATCATCAATCATTGTGAATTTTGGACATAAGATATTTTGACCAATTATAACATGTGTGGAAAGTCCAACCCTCTTAAAAATCACCAAAGTTATGGCATTTTCGATCAATCAGTTATATTGAAGCTATTGGATATAGTCGTCCGATGAGTGTATTTTTTTTTGTCTACTATTAAGACGTTTGGTCTTAAAGAAACTGAAATAGATATTTAAAAAAACCTTTTCAACGGCGTAAACCACGTTTTAATATCTTTCTTGATTATAAAGTTATAATTTTTTTTATGAACAAAGTTTTTTTAATTTTTTAACGTAAGCTTAACGTATTTCAAAAAGTTGTAGAACAATAGTTGCTCATATGATAGTAACAAATATCTCCCATTTTTTTTAAGATTGCCAAGAAAAAATTAGTGCAAACAGACAACCAGATAAACAGACAAACTGCCTTCATTTGGAAAGAGCTGTAAAAATCGATAGTACGGAGAGTAAAAGGTAAACAAAAGCAAGTGTTAGTATAGAGAAGTGAGCTACGAAAGATCACGAGGGTTAACAAATAAAAGTAACAAAAATTGAAGAAGGTTAACTGCAGATTAAGAAAAAGAAGAACTATGTTTGTATTGCAATTTTTCTTTTACAAAAACTCTTACTTCTTCAATGTGTTAATATTCTTTTTGGGTTGTTTACTTTACAGATTGTGGGAGATAGGGAGTGGTGTAAGCCAGAACGACGGAAGCTTTTGAGGCCGCAGTGGTTATCTTTTTGCTGATTGACTGCTTGATATGATGGTGTGGATTATTGTGGATTATTTTGTTTTCGCGAATCCGTATTTGATTCGGATAATTTCTTTTTGTTGTAAGTATGACCGGCAGTCGGGTGAGGAAGCTGGATTATTATTTGCGCACTCTGCGAGAGTGCAATTTGTAAGACCGTGTAGGGGTAAGTTGGGGGTACCCCATATGGCACTGTTTTTTCAGTACATAATTGTAAGGTCCAAGTTTTTGGCAGTTTTTGCACCGCATCGGGTTGATTACGCACTTCCTAACCTAGACTTTGTACAACAACAAGTTTGCTCAATAAATTTGAATGTTACCAAGATCACTCCATTGGCCTTGGAGACACCGTTAGATGTCCTGGTAAATTTAAATAAGAAATAGACGTTCTGGGTTTGTTTTGGGGTTTGGGGATGTTTATTAAGTGACAGGCATAAATAGTTCCCTTAACAAAGTTGAGGGTATCATTATATTTGGTAATAATATCGCAATGAAGTGAAGATGATGAACTTTTAAAAGTTTTAGACATCTTCTTTGGTTTTCACTAGGATCAGTTGGTTCCCGTCCCTGTGCGTTCAGTTGTCTATGTTAAGAGGGCGCCTAAGTATCAGGGGCCATGGTCACTATGTATATTGTGTGCCGTTAATAGAGTTCTGGTTTTCATAGAAGATAAGAAAATATTAAAGTCGTAGTTCAAATAAGCAAAAATACCGGCATGTAGATTACAGACGTCCGCATTCGAAGAGAGGTAGTCGTTAACTGTTTGAAGAAGTTCACTGCCCGCCTCGCTTTACAATCTCGGAGGTGCAATTCACAGACTTCTTCAACACTTTCAGGGACAAATACCTAGAAGCTGGAGACTGTCATAAAGATATGCTCTGGGGCTCACATCTTGTGACTCCCAAAGGTAGACAGTTACACAAGCAGTAATAAATGCCTAAACAAACTTTTTTTATGTATCTCCGGATATCCCAACCTACTGGCTTATTGGTCCCAGAAAACTCACCTAATCGACTGTGGTGCGACTAAAAACATTCAACGTATACTAATAACCGCCAGATCGCTCCTGAATCTATCATCTGACCATTATTTTGTAATGGTAAAAAATCTCCATAGCCCCGAAATAATTAATCAATCACATAGGTTAATGTCAAACAAACAAATAGGGTAATATGCAAGAATAATTTTTTTTGTTGCGCGGCTCCCGCTGCATACGTACAGACCAAGGGAAATAAATTTGAGATCGAGGAAGGATAGAGTAGGATAGAATAAAATGTTACGAGAAAAAGAGTTGCTCAAATAAGAATGAAGAAAGAAAGATTTAAGGTTATAAATAAAATTTCCGGTCCAACTACTAGGAACTTTAAATTTTAAGCGTGTTAGTAGATGCTGGCTGTCTTCATTACCATAGATTATATATTAAAACGACACCCAGCATTGTTCTACGGTTTTATAATGAAGGTAAGTTGATTAATAAAACTCTACTATGGTTAGAGGGATGTGAAGGTTTGCATTCCAATGAAGTCCTCTAAGAGCGAAAATCAATAAGTTTTTTTGTACAGATTCTATGTAATTTCAAGGTACTTCGTATTAAGGACCTAACATACGATCCATACTCAAGTATACTTAAGTAGATACTACTTAGATAGAACACTAACTTAGAGCTAATAGATCAGGCTAGATCGATAAAATGACACGAGGTTACATTTTGATCAGCCATTGTGCAGCCATTTTTCATGTTTATTTAAGAGTATATCTTGTTGTTCTTTTAATTTAATATATGCCTTGTATATCAATGCGGATTCGCTGAACCGGACAGATATTTCCATGGCACGCAATATTTAAAAAATATATTCAAAATGTAATAAAATTATTTACCGGCTACAACCAAGTTTTTGTAAAGACTGGTGCGGAACGAGCTTTACTATCGCTTAAGAATGAGTACTTATCACAGCAGCTGTATAATTACTGTAGATAATTAAGTGGAATGTTATGAAGTCAAGTATAAGTTAGTTTAAGGCGGAGTGGGAGCGCAAGTAAAGCTCTCATTTGCGCTCTCCCATGAATTCTCCCCGCTTCGCCGCACTAGATAAGCTAGGCTTAAGTTTTTGTTGATATGAATATATACTCGAATTTATAACGTTGAACAGAGTGCACGCATTTTTCGTTTTTTGCAATAATTTAATTACTACAGCCATCATTCTACAGTCTTTCGGTTTCTCGCGACGAGATAAACTAATCTCAATTAACATTTTGGCGCCCCCGGGTGGACTGTAGTTAATATAATTAAATAAAAAAGGCATTCCAGGTCACCGAGAGTAATTACGACAAAGCTGTCGCTAGTCTAAAAAGAGTTCAGCCTTCCGTTCAGATGTTCAGCCTTCCGAAAATTTCCCAGCCGTCTGCGTCGTCGTTGAGGGGCCTCATCGACACTGTGTCATCAATTTATGGATCACTATTATCCATAGGAGATGATCCTAAAATTGCAAACTCAATGATTATCCATTTAGTTTTGAGTAGAGTGGATCCAGTGACCAAGCAAAAATGGGAAGAGTCACTGGATTATGAGGAATTGCCGCTGTGGTCCGATTTCGAAAAAATACTAAATCGTAGATACCAGCATCTGTCCGCTGAAGAGAGTGGCAAACCAAAACAAGAAAGAACTGGGTTCAGCAAGCAACTGAATAGAACTTCGTTGGCCTGTTCTTCTACCAACGCCAAACCAGCTTGCAGTTATTGTAACGCTAACAACCTTGGCCCAGTGCAGTCCGTTCGCTTGCCTTGCTGTAATGCAAAGGTTTGAGTTTGTTAAGTCAGCCTCCCTATGTTTGAATTGTCTGCAAAAAGGTCACACGGTAGCGAATTGTAAATCGACCAGGTGTCAAAGGCTGTTCAAGATCGCACCATAAACTTCTGCACCGATTTACAGTGACCGAAAATAACTTCGGTCATGCATAACATGCTTTGCATGCGTCATCTGTAGAAAGGGTTTTGTTAGCAACGTCGATCGTAAGCGTTCGAACATAAAATGGTGAGCACATCTTGGCCCGAGCATTACTTGACTCAGGGTCACAAATGAATTTTATTACAGAAGATCTTGCTCAACGCTTACAGATCCGTAGGGAGGAATCGTGCATTAACTTGCTTGGAATTGGTCAAACTAATTCACAAGTTCACAGATAATTCACAGATTTCTGTCGCTCGAGAGAAGATTATCTCGAGATCCGAATTTAAAGAAAATGTATTTGGAATTTATGGAAGAATACGAATCCCTAGGCCATATGTCCCCTGCAAGCAATGACGTTCTTGCTTCTCCACACTACGTCATACCCCACCAGTGTGTCTTGCGGCCGCAAAGTACAACGACCAAACTACGAGTCGTTTTCGATGCGTCCTGCAAGACATCCACACAGAAGTGTTTAAATGAGTTGTTGATGGTGGGTCCAACAATTCAGGAAGAGCTTTACTCAACTCTTCTTAGATTTTGGCTTAACAAATTCGCTCTGGTAGCCGACATAAAAAAGATGTATCGTCAAGTGATGGTAAATGAAGCAATTCGACGATACCAGTTGATAGTGTGGAGAAAAGACCCGTCTGAGTCCTTGAAATTGTGCAAGCTCAACACCGTTACTTATGGCACTGCACCAGCCCCATTCCTGGCCATAAGGTGTTTGAAGAGGTTGAGTGAATCCGCGAAAAATACATTCCCTCGAGCTGCTAAAGTTATTGGGTCTGACTTTTACGTCGACGACATGTTAACGGGTGGTTGCGTGGAGGAGCTAAAGACAATTAAGTCTGAAGTAACTCAGGTTCTTCAAAACGCTGGGTTTGTATTGAGCAAGTGGTTTTCAAACTCGCCTGAAGTTACTGCATCCGAGAGCACGGTTAAGCCAATAACACTTTCGGACTCAGAGCTGACAAAAACATTAGGAATCGTTTGGGTTACTAAAGATGATGTATTTAAATTCGAAATTGATATGTCAGTCATGGGTCAAAGGGCGACTAAGCGCAATATTCTTTCGGTGACGTCAAAGCTTTTCGACCCCCTTGGCTTATTAAGCCCGATCCTTATTAAAGGAAAGATCCTGTTACAGGAACTTTGGCTTAATAAGCTAGATTGGGATGAGTCCATTCCACTGCACTTGGAAACCGCATGGAACAAAATTCAGCTTGCCTTGTCACAGTTAGAAGAGATCTCAATACCGAGATTTGTGATGAGTGAGATTTGTGATGAGCCAATGTCACCAATTGAAATTCATGCCTTCTCTGACGCATCGATGAGAGCCTATGGAGCCTGCGTTTATATCCGTTGCAAATCTGCAGAAGGTAGTAAAGTCTCATTGTTGACTGCAAAGTCGAAAGTAGCGCCGCTCAAGACAAAGACGCTCGCCCGTCTTGAGTTATGTGCCGCTCACCTTCTCGCGGACCTCTGTCGCAAAGTAAAATCTCTTATCAAAGCACCGATCGAACGAAGTGTATATTGGTCAGATTCGGAAGTTTGTCTTCATTGGATTCGTTCCCATCCATCGTCGTTGTCAACGTTCGAATCAAATAGAGTTGCTGAGATTCAAGAGGTCAGAGGATAGCACGTGGCGGCATGTACCAACTAAACAGAACCCGGCAGATATTGTGTCAAGAGGTGGAGACGTAAAGGCAACGATAGAATCAATTTGGTACACAGGTCCATCGTTTTTAACGGAGCCGGAAGATAAGTGGCCAACGAGCCCTCGGTTTGATCCGTCACCAGAGATTTTGCAGATGGAAGCAAAGAAGAGTGCGGTCGGACTGACTGCAATGTTCTCTACCTCATATTTGTTGGAAGTGATAGAAGGATTTTCCTCTCACTTAAAACTGCTGCGAGTGTTCGTTTATATGGTCCGCTTTATAAAGAAGTGTAAAAAATTAGTAGTTACTTCTGATAATGTACCTTCACCTGTCGAATATCAAGACGCTTTTAATAAAATTGTCCAGATAGCCCAAGAGCACGAGTATCAAGAGGAAATTAAAAATGTTAGAAAAAATCTTGTTGTTAGCCCAAGCCTACAGAAGCTAAGTCCGTTTGTCCATGAAACCTCTCAGGCTGGGCTTACCTTTTCGTTGTTGCGGGTCGGGGGGCGACTAGCTAATGCTCTTATTTCGTACGATGCCAAGTTTCCAGAATTGTTGACGAAGCGCTCTCAATTTGTTCAGAGCTACGTCCGATACTTGCACGAGTCGAATTTTCATGTGGGTCCACGAGCACTGATGACTCAAATCATGGGAGATTTACCCTTAGATCGAGTTCGTGCTCTCCGCCCATTTTTCATATGTGGCGTGGATTTCTGTGGCCCTAAATTCGTGGTAGGCCACCATACAAGTCCTACATTGCCCTGTTTGTTTGTTTTGCGTCTAAAGTAGTACAGTTAGAAGTAGTTTCCGATTTGTCAACTGAGTCCTTTCTTTTGGCTTTCCAAAGGTTCGTTGGGCGCCGGGGATGTCCGCAGATCGTGCACTGCGACAACGCGACGAACTTCGTCGGAGCGAGTCGCCACTTCGCGGCACTGCGGCACCAAATCGAGAGCGAAGCGGACGAGCTGCGGCAATACGCATCAAGAAAAGGATGCGTATTTGCATTCATACCGCCGCGGGCTCCGCACATGGGCGGACTATGGGAGGCAGGTGTGAAGTCTGCAAAGCACCTACTCCTTCGAGCGGTGGGTAGCGCGAAGTTGACCTCAGAGGAGCTGCAGACCGTCCTCGTTGGAGTCGAGGCCGTCCTGAACTCGAGGCTCCTGGGCGCCCTCAGTCAGGACCCAAGTGACGGCGAGGCGTTGACTCCCGGCCACCTGTTGACAGGCGGGCCGCTCATCGCCCCACCAGCACCGCGGACCCCGGACCAGCAGGGTCTAACGTGCTTGCGGCGATGGCGGCTTGTCTCGTCAATCAAGCAAACGTTTTGGCAGCGATCCCGGGAGTACGTCTTGGGCCTACAGGGGCGGTCGAAGTGGCAGCGGGAGCAGGAGGACGCCAGGAAGGGCGATCTGGTCCTGGTCGCCGAGGACAACCAGCCGCCCCAGCAGAGTATCACCGCCAGGGTCGTCGAGACTCACGCCGGCGCGGACGGAAGGGTCAGGGTCGCCGACGTCAGGACGAGTAGAGGAGCAGTATTCAGGAGAGCAGTCCACAAGCTGGCGAGGTTGCCAGTAGTTGAAGCCTAATAAAGGCCTTCAACGGGGCCGGTGTATAATTAATGTTGATAATTATGTGGAATGTTATGAAGTCTAGTATAAGTTAGTTTAGGGCGGAGCGGGAGCGGAAGTAAAGCTCTCACTTGCGCTCTCCCATGAATTCGCCCCGCTTCGCCGCACTAGATAAGCTAGGCTTAAGTTTTTGTTGATATGAATATATACTCGAATTTATAACGTTGAACAGAGTGCACGCATTTTTCGTTTTTTGCAATAATTTAATTACTACAGCCATCATTCTAAAGTCTTTCGGTTTCTCGCGATGAGATAAAATAATCTCAATTAACAGCAGCGTTGTTCGATACAACGTGTTTACGTGTATTTTTTGGCACTAAAATAAAAATAGTACAAAAGTGTAGGCATGTAAATTTTATTTGTTTTGGTATATTCATTATTTTTTCGCATAATTCATTTGATTTTTTTTTTAAATAATTTTTCTACTTAATTTAACTAAGAATAAAAAAATATGTATAATTTTGTTTAAATCGAGCTGAAACTTTGCACACTTCTTTTCCTTGCAGTTAGTATATAAGTCGGAACGGCCGAGATCGGACGACTATATCCTATAGCTACCATACAACTAATTGATCGGAAATGCCATAACTTTGGTGTTTTTTAAGTTAAAGAGTTGGGACTATCCACACATGTTATATTTGACCAAAATATCTTATGTACAAAAATTCATACTATATCCTATAGCCGACTATATCCTATAGCTGTCATAGAACGATCGGAATTGGCATAACTTTGGTGTTTTTAAGTTAGAAAGATGGGACTTGGTACAGATTCTATTTTGGACAAAATGATTTGCCAAATTTCATAGGGATCGGCCAACTATATCCAATAGCCGCCATATAACTGAACGATCAGAAATGGCACAACCTTAACTGCAAGGGTATATCAACTTCGGATCGCTTCTGTAGGCTTCTGTAGGCAACCGATCTAAATGAATTATATACCAATCGAAAGGTATTGTTTCAATTAAATAATTTTTGCTGAAACATATTCCAAAAGTTATTTGGTTTGGGAGAAATTAGGGTGAAAGTAAAAAAAATTTTAATCACTAAAGTGGAGACATTTTAGTCCCCAGATAGACAATTTTTATATTCTCAGCTAAGCTAAATACGCGACGATTGGTACCTCAACCGACCCGATCCGATATTTCTTTCAGAAGTTATTCAACAAATTTGAATTTTTCTTCTTCTTCAAAATGAAGCTAGTGTGTGTCCGTTTGTGTGGTTGTCTGTTTGCAATATTTTTTTTTTTGGCAATCCTGAAAAGTATTGGAGATTTTTGGTACTATCATATGAGCAACTATTGTTCTTAAACTTTTTGAAAAACCTTGAGCTTACGTCAAAAAATTAAAAAACGATGGTAATTTAAAAATTCATAACTTTATATTTAAGAAAGATATTAAAAAGTTTATACCTTTGAAAAGGGTTTTTAAATATCTATGTCACTTTCTTTGAGACCAAACGTCTTTATAGTGAAAAAAATACACTGAAAATAAAGAAGAAAAAAAATTCTTTTTTAAAATTGGCTCATTTGATCATATTCATATTGCACGTGGAGATAGCTCTTGAGATGACGCATCTTCTGATATATCGCTTGTATCTGGCAAAATTCGTTAACTCAAGATATAGTCCTGTAAGTGCAGCTACCAATTTTGTGCAGCCACCTGTGATGCTTGCTCTTACCTACACATGTGTGTGTATTTGATTGGAAACTTTGCTTTTTGGAGTCTGCATATATTTGGGCAATACCCTAGAAAATATGGTGTAAATCTTTTCAGCTTTAAGTTTATTTATTTAAAAATAAAATGCTAATAAAAAAAGGGCTTAAAAGTAAAATATAATAACATTGGCTCATTTAGGACCACAACGCTCTCCACTCGGCTAACCTCGAACTTTTTTGCTTGATGGAAATTTTTGATGTAATTCTGCATTGTGTTTCAGTGTCTCATGTCTTAATGAGAAGACTCGCAAAATTGGTACCTCAACCGACCCGGTCCGACATTTCTTTCATCAAAAGTTATACAAGAAATTCGATTTTTACAGCTTCTTCAAAATGAAGCCAGTGTGACTGGTTGTCTGTTTGCAGTATTGCACTATTCTTGGCAATCCTAAAAAAAATTGGAGATGTTTGTTACTATCATTGTTTTACAACATTTTAACAACATTGTCGGACTCGAACTCAGGCCCTCCGTAATAGAAACCACAACGCTCTCCACTCGGCTAAACTCAAACTTTGTTGGTTGATGGCAAATTTTAAGGTAATTCTGCTTTGTGTTTCAGTGTCTCATGTCTTAATGAGAAGACTCACAAATGCACAATTTTACGAGTAAAAAGCTTTATATGCATATGCCCCCACTGAAAATATAATTAAAATAAATAAAATAGTGCTTTACTTAAATTACAGCCACCACCGTTTTTGGTCCAAATCATGGATTAAAAGCTAAAAAAACTAAGGCAAACCAACTCCGCGAATACTTTTCTAATATTTATTATTTTATATCGCACACCCAAAATAAAGTGTTACATTCAACAATTTGTTTAACTAGAAAAACTGGAAAAACTTTTTTTTTAATTTTTCGCATTTATTTTAGATATAATACATGTTTATTATATGATTGATCGGATATGCCATAACTTTTTTTTCTTTTATAAGTTAGAAGGATGGGACTTTCTATGGAAAAATATCCGATCTGACAAATTTTGATAAGGATCGGTCGACTATATCCTATACCTGCCATATAACTGAACCATCGGAAATGGCACAACCTTTCTATTTTTAAAGATGCTTGGGGCTGTTTCCAATATTTTTATTAGATATTTTGTTGATGGTGAAATTCTCATAAGGATCGGACAACTATATACGATCCGATATATATAATAATAATATAAGCTTTTGCTAAACTGCAAGGGTATATTCAATTCGGCACCGCTCGAAATTAGCTTTCCGTTCTTGTTTTTTTTTTAGAATTTATTATATAGTGAAACTCTCATAAGGACAGGCCTCTCATCTGTTAATTTGTTTGGTTTCCCACAACTACGAAACAATTTTGGATTTTAAATACATTTTTGGCCAAATTTTTAATTAAAATTTTTAAACTAATCGAATTCCTAAACCTTTGTAAATTAAAAATACGTATAACTTCAGAACCACTGAAGCTATCGAAAAATTCTTTACGTCTTTGGAAAGGTTTTTAATTATTCCACCTTCTTGAATGTCAAAACCTATGAAGTAAAAAAAAACAGTTTTGATGTTTATCCTCACAATTAAAGTATTGCTAACTGTATGAATCGTCTGTCCAGAGGTTACATCTATATATATATTCTATATATTATGCGTTCTATTTTAAATAATTGAAGATCAATATATACAAACAAACAACTGATATCATATAAAAAGCCTCTTGACGAGGTAAAGTACCGGCGACGAACCTGCATGCGAAACCCAAAATATCTAATATCAATTTTAGTGACGAAAATATCAACTTTCTCTCTTTATCTGAAAGCGGACGGACGTTTTTTTTTGTGCGCACTGCGTTTTCATAAAATTTGCTTATTAGCTTTCCATAAACAATCGATGTTTATTTCTATTCACATAAAAAAAAATACAAAATTTGCAATTTATAGATCCGTATCGCTTTGCGTTTGCAGTGATATATTTGGAGGTAAAATAATAATTTTATTAATTTTTCTTCCAAACATAGCCCTGCTCTGCTTCTTCATCTCTTACGGTGTTGCTTGTACTCTATTGCTCCTATTCTCGTTCAATAGAGATTCTTAGCATTTTAGTAACTCGCACTAATTGCTCTTTTCAATCTCCCCCTTTCGTTTCCTTGGTAGAGTGGTACAAGGTTCATCAATATTATTAATAATTAATTTAATTATTAATAATTTTTAATAAATTAAATATTTTAAATTTTTAATAATTATGAAATTTAAATTGGCCTGTGCGTTAAAGTCTTGTAATAAGACAATCTCGTCTTCCCAGCCTACCACCCACTGCTGGCTTTGTGAAACCGCTTTACACGGTAAGTGTGCCGGGTTCACGACCTCAGTTTCGGATGCAATCTCACGTAGGTCTCGTCTCCACTTTTGACTAGAGTTGATTAGTGGTTTACGTAAAATCAACGACCAACTCTGTGCGCTCGATACACAGTTTAGTAGTCTTCAAGAGAAATCCTCTTTTAGTGATGTGCTTGTGGTGAATAATCTTCAGCCTACTCAGCCGAAAACTAAGCATCCGCTTATATCTCTGGCCACCCCAAGGGCCGGACCTGAGAAAAACTCTGCTTTCGAATATCTCAGAATTAATGAGCAATTGTCCGATTTGTCCTCTGTGGCATCGCTTTAAGTGATCCCAGACCCAATAATTCAAACCCCAGTAACAGTCACCAAACAGGGTAATCAACCGTCCGGACCCCCGGTACGTACTGATGCCGCAGTATTAATTACGGCGGCGCCAAAACCCTTGCAGGTGATCCCACCATCGAAATACATTTTTGTTTCCCGGCTTGCCCCTGATCCTTCTGAGATTGATATCTCGCCTTACATCAAAAGCCAAAACAAAAGTCAACATAAAGGTGGTGGACATTACAAAATTCAAATGTTCATACATCAAGCTTACGTCATCTTTCAAAATACGTATGCCCTTGCAGATGTTCAAGACGATTTGTTCCGCCAGCTTTTAGCCAGAGAATATTTTTGTCCAAGAACATCAGCCAAGTACGGTGAAAAAATAAATAACCAAACCTATGGGTGTAAAACTCCCACATGTTACGGCCACTGACCAACCTTCCACCTCATCTTTCTCAGTTTTAAAAAACTAATGTATTCTCTAACACTTACCTATCAGAATACTAGAGGGTTACGAAGTAAACTTCCCAAACTGTATTCTGATAGTTCTTTATTTTGCATCTCACATTATTGTATTTACAGAAACTTGGTTAAAGCCGGAGATCTTAAGCTCCGAAGTTTTTCCTAGTAGGTACACCATTTTTAGATGTGATATAACTCTGCTCGCTTCTGAAGAGATAAAATCACAAGAGTTTTGTGACATTGAATTCCTTTGCATCAAAATCACTTTGTCCGATCAATCTTTGTATGTTACCTGTTCTTACATACCACCTTCGTCCGATCCGCCAACATACTGGCAACATTTGTCCGCTATTCGTTTGGTTTTCGATCGTCTGTCTGATGGTGACCAGCTGATAGCTCTGGGTGACTTTAATATCCTAGAACTTATGTGGTCAAATGTTGAAAATTCACCGTCTTTGCAGCTTAACTCCCACCACGACTTCCCTGTGGGCATGTGTGACATGTCACTCCGGCAAATTAACCACGTTAGAAATTCTTTAGGTCGGAAGTTGGACTTATACTTTGTTTCTAATCCTGATGGAATTACTCCTTCCAGAACTTTGCTCCTTTCTTACCCTGAGGATCCATATCATCACAATATTGAGCTTTCAATCAAAAACAATTCCTTAATTGACCTTAAGTCTACACTTAAATCTTATAAAGTTCGTTTATTCCGTACACCTGACTTTATGAAATTAAATAAGTTAATTTCGGAATTTGATTGGTCTGATTTACTGGCATGTGAGGAAATAAACATCGCATTACAAAAATTGTATTTCACTTTAAACTCATTTTTCGACGCTTGTGTGCCGTGGAAATATCCGTCCGCTTCAACGAATCCGCCTTGGTATACGAGGCATCTCATAAATTTAAAGAATAGTATGAGTAGACTTTTAAACAAACATAGATTATCGGACTGTACAGTTAGCTATTCAAGATACTTAGTGGCTCGGTCCAATTTCACCGTGCATAACGCAGAATGTTATAGGAGCTATATTCGCCGCTGCAGGATTCAGTTTACTCAGGATCCGAAGCAGTTTTATAACTTTGTAAACACTAAGAGTAAACATGTATCTTTTCCCCCACTACTTACGTTTGAGAACTCTTATGCGAACACTGATCAGGCAATGGCCGATCTCTTTGCACAGTTTTTTTTAAACTACGTATTCACCTAGCAGCAGCTCAGCTCAGCCTTACACTAATAATATCCAATCAGCCAATCATCTTATATTTTGCCCATCTTTCGATCAAAGTGGTGTGTTATCGGATCTTCTTAAGGTCAAGCCCTTGTATTCGCCAGGCCCTGATGGAGTACCAGGCTGTGTTCTGAAGTACTGCACCGAGGCACTGTGCAAACCGCTCGTTAAACTCTTTAATCTATCGCTGGAAACTTCGATCTTTCCCCTTATGTGGAAGGAATCCTTCATTATTCCGCTGCATAAAAAAGGGAAAAAATCCGACGCTGCTAATTATAGAGGCATCTCTAAATTGTCAGAAATTCCAAAGCTTTTTGAAAAACTTATCACTCCACATTTGCAACACCTATGTAGTTCAATAATAACTCCGTGCCAGAATGGCTTCATGAAGCGCCGTTCCACCACTACCAACATCTTTTATCACGGATGGCTTCCGGAATGGCTTACAAACAGACGTCATTTACACTGACTTCAGTAAAGCATTTGACTCTGTTAACCATTCGCTTCTTATAAGCTCAGTCTTTTGGGATTCCCAAATAATCTTCTTATCTGGATTTCAAGCTACTTATCAGGGAGAACCCAACGTGTTTTCTTTAAAGATGTTACCTCGCGTTTAGTCCGCGCCACATTTGGGGTGCCCCAAGGAAGCCATCTTGGACCCCTACTTTTTACACTGTTTATTAATGACTTGCCCCTTGCCTTAACTAATTCACTTGTACTTATGTACGCTGATGACGTTAAGCTATGCCTTCAGTATAAATTCATTAGCGCCCAGTCTAGACTTCAATCCGATTTGGATAATCTTCAAAATTGCTGTTTAGCAAAGAACCTAAAGCTTAATGGATCGAAATGTAAACTTATGTCTTTTTACCGATCTAGTCCTCACCAGGCTATGTACTTTCTCTATGGGAACGTACATGGGCCTTAGAACGATTAACTCAGGTTAACGATCTAGGTGTCCTATTAGATTTGAAACTTAAATTTACAGACCATGTATCTACCATGGTTAATAAAGCTATGGGTGTGCTTGGTTTTATTAAAAGATGGTCAAAAGAATTTAATGACCCGTACATAACTAAAACGTTATATACATCACTGGTCCGTCCGATTCTTGAGTATGGATCGTGTGTCTGGAGTCGTCAATATGGAGTACACCAAGATCACATTGAATCTGTACAAAAAAACTTCCTTACTTTCGCTCTTAGGGGACTTAATTGGGATGCAAATCTTTACCTCCCCTCTTATCGTAGTAGACTTTTACTAATCAACTTACCATCATTAACAAGCCGTAGAACGATGCTTATGGAAATATAGACAGCCAGCATTTACTAACACGGTTAAATTTTAACGTTTCTAGTAGAAGGACTAGAAACTTTCGTCCTCTACTCCTCAGCCATTGTAGTTCGACATATGCCCAACACGATCCGTTCAGGGTATTATGTTCGGACTACAATGGTCTCTACCAAATCTAATCACCTTGCTCTACTAACAATCTTAAATCGCTTATATTAACCGCCTTATCTGTGCAACACTCTTCCTCGTGATATCTTTCTCCTATTTTTCGCTTAACTATCTCGGATCTATTCCCGCGATTCGAGCCGCACGTCACGCGGCAGCGTCCCTCGGTCGGTTGGACGGGAGGTGTACAAAATTGCACATAAAAAATATTCTTGTTCGGCACGTGCAAGAAAAACAAAAAAAAATCAGTCACGTGCCGAACAAGAATATTTTTAATTTGCAATTTTGTACACCTATATAGCATATTTTTTTATTAGATTTTTTATTAGATATATATATTATTATATTTTTTATTAGATTTATATAGATTATTTTCGTCACTAAAGTTGATATCAGATATTTTGGGTTTCGCATGCAGGTTCGTCACCGGTACTTTACCTCGTCAAGAGGTTTTTTTTATATGATCTGTGTTTAATGAGATTATTTTATCCCACAACTTACACAGGCCGACAATTTCCAACGTTTTTTTTCCTCCACGCATAATTTTACCTGCTCCATAACCTTTAGGCTCCCCTAAACCAAAGTCCAGAACAAACATAGGTTCTTTCACCCACTGTTTCCGCGGTACACCTAAGAGAAGAAATTAATCAAATTTTACCATATATTGAATTATATATGGTATATTATATATTATTATATATGGCTAATATAGGTGGTTAAACAATATTTTCTTCAATTAAATTGGAGTTTTTAATCTCATATTTTCAAAAAGTCATGGCACCTATATTAAATTCAATAAAATTATTTCGAGTTTTTCCTTAAATCCAAAATTAAAACATGGTATGATTTCAATAAGAAAATAAAAATCTTCCATAGAAAAATGTTTGGGGAAAAATCATAGAAGACTAAAAATTAATGTAGAAAATCTGAGATTTAAACTTTGAATGAGTATTCCAAAGATATGGTAACTGCTAGATACCATTTTTTAATTTTAGTTGGAACACATACATTTCAAAAATGATATGTACTGGAAACTATGATGGTCATCGCCATTACACGGCCTACATAATTCAATATATGGTAAAATTTCATAAATTTCTTCTCTTAGGTGTACCGCGGAAACTGTGGGTGATAGAACCTATGTTTGTTCTGGACTTTGGTTCAGGGGAGCTTACAGGTTATGGATCAGGTGAAATTATGCGTGGATATTTTTTGCTGTTGTTCGTCCGTATAGCGTTATGCGGCCACTACGTCAAATTTGAACTCACGGGAGTAACGGTAGGTCCCGGATTCGTAGTCAAAGACCGTAAATAGTCTTGACTAAATTTACCTGGATTCTGCAAGGACTGCTCGGGTTGGCCAGACGCTTGCTGTGATCAGGCTGGAGTTGATGTGCTTGAAGTCCTGGGGTGGTTTTCCTCAAGTACCGGTGGTATGGTGGTTCGGCTGATTCCTTATCGGCCGGTCCTACTGGCGGTCCGTTTCACGGGAGCAACACTCGAAGTAGGTTAGATAGCGCGGGGTCTGCTGGTGGTCCGTTTCACAGGAGCAACACTCGAGCTAGACTGGTATGCCGCGGGGTCTCCTCGTGGTCCGTTTCACGGGTGCAAAACTTGGAGTAGTTAGGTAACGCGGGGTCTACTGGCGGTCCGTTTCACGGGAGCAACACTCGAAGTAGACTGGTATGCCGCGGGATCAACTCGTGGTCCGTTTCACGGGAGCAACACGCAATGTAATGAGGTGACGCAGGGTCTACTTCTTGTGAACCGTTTTACACAGGATCACTCGAAGTAAGTTGATTTTAAGTGCCGTGGTTCAGACACTGAGTAACGAGACGATTGACTCTGATTTCGGAACTGTCTTTATTTCAGAAGAATAACTCTAATATAAGATACTAAATTATACATCATTAAATCTAAGAAAGGTCAAAGTTCTGGACGTGCTAAACTAAGGTTAATGCCAGTGTCACCCACCTCAGAGTCTGCTGACTCAGTGGTTGTTTGTTCACGTACTGCTTTCCACACGCATTTCGGCTTCGCTGGCTGGTTTCGGCTTGCCTCGGTCAGTCGGTCATTCTTCCCGCTGATCACGCTGATTCTGCTTCCGGAGCCATCGACTAGTGCCGAGTTAGTAGGTTGGGTATTGGCTTATGCTTAGAGTTACATTATTAATAGGCTACTAGGTCTGATGCTTGTATATAGTAGTAGTAGGGTAGTAGGTCTTGGCACTAGGTGCCAACATTCTCCCCCCCCATTGATGTACTCAATAATAGGGGCTGTGCGTTGTTGTTGGACCGTCTTAGTGAACCGATGTGTACCCTTGCGCTAGAAAATATTGTGGATCTTAAAACTAATTACTAAAAATCTAATGTTAATACAAATAAAAATTTTGAATCATGTGGATGAGATCTCTCCCAACGATAATTCTATCCGACCTGTTGTCTCCTTCGCCTTGTTGCGTGCCCTCGTAACCATTCTCCTTGGGCATCCCATGAAGTACTACACCTTTTTTCTGGTTGGTCAGTGCGCATACAGGACTCTTGGTCCTCTCTTGACCTTGCTTCTTGCTCCCTTTCGGAGATGCATGTTACCCATGCCAGATAGGAGGTGACTTCTACTCCTTGAATTTCCTTGGTTACTGGCCCTTCCACTCTGTGCTCTTCAGTTGTGAGTTGACAACCTTGGGCTTGTGGATTGGGGTCCGTCTGCGGCTCTTTTTGTTGATCTTGTCGTGGCTCGTTAGCTTCATGTTGATCCGCAATGCTATGTACTCTTCCGGATTTTACTATTTGCTCCTTGCCGATGCATGCAATCAAACTTTGTCGTGGCTCGCTTGCTTCCGGTGTCCAAGCCGTCGTATTACCGACGACTTGTTCTGCCTTGCTATTAGGAGCTGATTCCGGTCGCACTGGCCCCATCACAATCCATCCAAGCGCGGTATTTTTTAGTAGTGGTTGTCCTTCTCCCAAATATGTCTGTTGTGGCCTCATAAGCTGGGAGATGATTTCGGCGCCCAACAACAGATCAATATTCTGGGGCTGCGTAAATTCAGGATCGGCTAAGCGCAACTGAGGTGAGATATTTCTTGGCGCTTGAATAGGGTGGGATGGTTGATTGGGCATTATTTCCGGTAGCACAACGACGTTTATATGATCTTCGAAGTTAGTGGTTAATGATGATAGGGTCACCACAGCCTTTTTTCGTAATCTTGTAGTTGTTCCTCCCAGTGCAGCGATATTCAGGGTTGATGGCTCCAATTGTAGTCCAAGTGTGTCAGCCATCCTTCTGGTGATTATGTTAATCTGTGATCCAGAATCTAGGAGTGTGCGGCATTGCTGATGGGTTCCGGCTGGGCCATGTATTGCCACTTGAGCGGTTGGTAACAGAACGGTGGTCTTATCTGTTAGCAGGGCTGTGGCTGAACACACCACTCGTGATGAACTGGATCGAAGTGCAGCAGTCGACGTATTTTTCTGCATTGTTACTTGACTGGTTGCCTGACGCTCAAGGTTTTCTAACATCTGCTTCAGAGATTGTCGATTGGTTGGATCGGTGACGGCTAGTTCTAGAGCTGACAGCGTGTGTGGATCCAATCTTTCCTCAATGATGTGTATCAAGATTGGGTCCCAGTTGTCTGTTGACACTTTGAGTGCGTCGAGAGTGGCGACCGTTCGGAGCACGGTATCATGTAAGCTGCGCAGCTGGTCCGCTGATCCATTTGTTCTGGGGTGTCCGAAAAGCTCTTGAATCGCGGATTTAATCAACAACCGTTCATTGTGGTATCGATTCTTTATTCGTTGCCATGCATCCTGGTAACTGGTCTGTCCGCCAATCGACGTTGCGATTAGGTTTTGTTCTTCACCTGATTACATGATTCTCCAAATGACGGAATTTTACTGCATCACTGTAGTCTTGATCGTGGATGCATTCCGTAAAAATTTCGTAGAATCGTAGCCAATGCCGGTAGTCTCCGTCAAACTTTGGAATTTCTACTGGTGGTATTACAAACGGAGGTGCAATCGCGAGTTTTTGTGTTGATGCTGAAGTTGATTGCGATTCTTCGCTCAAAAACGAAAAGTATTCTGCTCGTACAACCTGAAATCTGTCATCGGTGTGTCCATCATTTTTTATGGCTGGTTCCAGGTTGATGAGATCATAGTATCCCGTGACGATTTCCTTCCATAGCTCCTTCATGTGTTGTCTGACGTGTGTGGACACTTCTCGTCCTTCGGTGCGGTTGCACAGAAAGTCTTCCATATTGTCTAATCGTCCTTCATGTCTTCGTTTTAATGATGTTAATCGAAGGTCTTCTCCTTCGTTTCCTCGTGATGATTGTGCCTTTGGCTCGAGATTTTCGCCTGTTTTCTGGGGCCTTTGTGACGGGCCTGACACTGATGGGATTCCATCCGAAAATATTGCTTCATATTTTTTCACAAGCTCTTCTAGCGCTTTGGCCTTTGTGAAATACTCATTCTCAGCTAGCTCCTGCAGCTTGGAATCATTTTTTTTAAACTGGGTCCATGAGTGAGTGAGGTGTCTGAGTTTCTCTTGGAAGTATCCTCCCTTGAGTTTACGCTCTGCGACCTTTGGATGGCTATGTTGCTTTTAATTTGCTCATCAATGAGCATTTGGATTACGGGGTCTGATTCTGATCCCATTGTTGCAATGTATCTCTCCCCTCTCTTTTTTTTTTTTTCTCGTTGAGTTAAATTGCGTTGATCCTAAAGGATCACGTCGGGGTCACCAAATGTTCGTCCGTAGAGCGTTATGCGGCCACTACGTCAAACTTGAACTCACGGGAGTAATGGTAGGTCCCGGAGTCGTAGTCAAAGACCGTAAATAGTCTTGACTAAATTTACCTGGATTCTGCAAGGGACTGCTCGAGTTGGCCAGACGCTTGCTGTGATCAGGCTGGAGTTGATGTGCTTGAAGTCCTGGGGTGGTTTTCCTCAAGTACCGGTGGTATGGTGGTTCGGCTGATTCCTTATCGGCCGGTCCTACTAGCGGTCCGTTTCATGGGAGCAACACTCGAGCTAGACTGGTATGCCGCGGGGTCTCCTCGTGGTCCGTTTCACGGGAGCAACACTTGGAATAGTTAGGTAACGCGGGGTCTACTGGCGGTCCGTTTCACGGGAGCAACACTCGAAGTAGACTGGTATGCCGCGGGATCAACTCGTGGTCCGTTCTGGACGTGCTAAACTAAGGTTAATGCCAGGGTCACCCACCTCAGAGTCTGCTGACTCAGGGGTTGTTTCACGTACTGCTTTCCACACGCATTTCGGCTTCGCTGGTTGGTTTCGGCTTGCCTCGGTCAGTCGGTCATTCTTCCCGCTGATCACGCTGATTCTGCTTCCGGAGCCATCGACTAGTGCCGAGTTAGTAGGTTGGGTATTGGCTTATGCTTAGAGTTACATTATTAATAGGCTAGTAGGTCTGATGCTTGTATATCGTGACCTGCTGATGCATCTTGATTGGGTAGTAGGTCTTGGCACTAGGTGCCAACACGGATGCATCTTGATTGGGTAGTAGGTTTTGGCACTAGGTGCCAACACCTGTGTTATTATGAGAAAAAAAGAAAAAGGGTGGCTACGTAAATTATTCAATGAAAAAACGACGAAAAATCCAATGCGTGCAGTCGGCTTTATGTTATAATTCTTAAGCCTAACTTATCTATAGTTAAACTGAGCTTTTCTTTCGCTCCCGCTCCCGCTAATTGAATTAACTTCAATTTTTTTTTTTTATTAATTGTTAATAATAATATTATGGTTTTCCACATTAACTCTACACCGGCCCCGTTGAAGGCATTAAAGGCTTCAACCAACTGGGAGCCTCGTCAGCTTGTGAACTGCTCTCTTAAAAACAGCTCCAGAGCTAGTCCTCACAACGGCGACCCTGACCCTTCCGTCCGTCCCGAAATGAGTTTCAATGACCCTGGCGGTATTGTTAGAGCGGCTGGTGAGGGCGATGAGCGGTTCGCCTGTCAACAAGTGCCCGGGAGTCAACGCCTCGCAGTCACTTGAATCCTAACAGAGGATGCCTCGGGGCCTCGAATTCTGGACGGCTTTGACTCCAACGAGGCGGTCAGTCTCTCTTACCCACTCTTACTCTTACCCACCGCTGGTAAGAGTAGGTGCTTTGCTGTTTTGACCCCTGCCTCCCGTAGTTCGCCCATGTGCAGAGCCCGCGGCGGTATGAACGAAAACACGCATCCTTTTTTCGATGCATATTGTCGCAGTCGTTCGTTTCGTCCTCGATTTGCTGCCGCAGTGCCGTGAGGTGGCGTTTCACTCCGACGAAGTTCGTCGCGTTATCGCAGTGAACGATCAGCGGACATCCATTACCACTATTTCTCGACTTCCCCATGGTGTGTATCTTCTGAAGAGCAATATCTTCAATAATACAATTCATTTGTGACCATGAGTAAAGTATTGCTCGGGCCAATATGTGCTCGCCATTTTTTGTTCGAACGTTTTCGATCGACGTCGCTAACAAAACCCTTTCTCAAGAAGACGAGAAGTAGAAGGGTCATTATTCATTAAGGCTGGAGAAGGATTTTCTGTTGGTGGTGCTAACGTTAAGTTATTTTCAGCCACTGTAAATCGGTGCAGAAGCTTATGGTGCGATCTTGCACAGATTTGACATCTAGTCGACTTGCACTTCGCTACGGGGTGACCTTTTTGCGAACTTATATTAAGTTGCTTGTTAAACATAGTTTTCTCAAGTTGTGGTTTGTTAGTCTCTTCAGCGACAATAGCTGGTACCTACGATTTAATATTTTTTAATTTTTGCCTGCTCACTGGATCTACTCTACTCAAAGTTGAGTTTGCAATTTTAGTATCATATCCTATGGATAATAATGATCCATTAATCGATGTCACAGTGTCGATGAGACCCCTCAACGACGACGAATTTTCGGGACGCTAAACAATTGACTTCTTTGGTTCACAAGATAAGACATTCATAGACTCTTTTTAGACTACTGATACCTTTGTCATAATTACTCTCGGTGACCTGGAATGCCTTGATAGTTCCTAAGGCTTCAACAGAGAGGCAAGAAATTAAATGATTAAATATCTCAATAACACGAATGTTCACATCTTTGTGTACCAAGGTCTAGAAAAAACTTGTAAAATTGTTGAACTCCGAATAATTTTTACTGAATTTTGGTAATGCCAAACTGGGAAGTCTAGCTCGAGTTGGGGCTGCAGAAATTGCAGTAGCTGGACGGGAGTCTTCAGCTGAATTGAAGGCATTACATAAGGTCATAACCCTTACCTTGGTTTTTATTGTTAATTTATCCAACTCGGCTCCAAATTCATCCATTTCGTCTAATTGGTCGATCTGGTCTTGCAACTGATTTGCTTTAGAAATTGTCTCATCTAAGCCCGCATTCTAGCTCGGTCTTTTCTAGAGGAAGTGATCCAGCTTCCATACGTTCCTTTAACCGGCGAATGCTTTATATGATTTATATCTTCTTTATAAATCATAAAGGGTCGGGGAATTAAGTTTCGGCTTATTACTCTCCATTCTAAAAAAAAATATTTATTTTTTCTAAAAAAAGCGAAGCAAATTTCAATATTTAATATTATTTATTTTCGATAAGATGCAAAAACCTAAATAACACAGGCCGACAATCTCCAACTATTTTTTCCTCCACACATAATTTTACCTGCTCCATGACATTTTGAAAATATGAGATTAAAAACTCAAATTTAATTGACGATTGTTTAACCACTTACAATTTCTATAAAATTAATTCAGTAAAATAATTTCAAGTTTTTTCTTAAATCCAAAATTAAAACATGGTATGATCTACTGATTTCAATAAGAAAATAAAAGTCTTCCATAGAAAAATGTTTGGGGAAAAATCATAAGGACCAAAAATTAATGTAGAAAATCTGAGATTTCAACTTTGGATGAGTATTCCAAAGATATTGTAACTGCGAGATACCATTTTTTAATTTTAGTTGGTACACATACATCTCATTACACGGTCATCTTCATTACACGGCCAACATAATTCAATATATGGTAAAATTTGATCAATTTCTTCTCTTAGGTATACCGCGGAAATTGTGGGTGATGTTTGTTCTGGACTTTGGTTCAGGGGAGCTTAAAGGTTATGGAGCAGGTAAAATTATGCGTGGAGGTTTTTGCTGTTGGAATGTGTAGGTTAGGTTAGGTTAGGTTAGGGCGGTGATGCTAGGGGGACATAGAAGACCCCCCCGCTTCCACTTGAGCCGCTAGGGCTCCTTGTGCTACCGCTAGGGCAAGGGTTTCACCGAAGTGTTACCCCTAATGAGTCTGAAGGACTCCTTTAGGCGCAAATGCTCACAAAAGTAACCGCCTCCCACCTGGCCGTTGTGTTTTGATCAACCTGTGTAAATATGAAGGGAGCCCTCCAGTCCCGGTGTCCGGGCATCCCATTCCTCCTTCGAGGGGATGATGATTTTGTAATTAGTGGTGGCTTGGTCGACGGGCACGCAGTAATCCGTACCTCCCTCAGGCATGAAGTGATGCAGGTCCAGTCTGGTATGACCAAAACTATTCTTGCTGCATAGATTAGCCTCTCGCTGTCTTATTGCCGCCAGAGTGGCTATCTTTACCCCCATGAGTTCTACCGGTAGTAGGTCAAGGATGAGATATAGGGCATCGGTAGACGTAGTGCGTAGACAGCCTGTTATAAAGACTTCCGCCATGCGCTGCGTCTTCCTGAACCTATCCCTACATAAGGAGTTGTCCAGGGCAGGCCCCCAGACCACAACTCCATAAAATTAGATTGGTCTGATGATCGCTGTGTATAACCATCTGACTATCTTTGGGGACATTCCCCATTTCAGGCCTACCGTATAGAGGTATAGAGTGCTATTGCCGCTTTCTTAGTCCCATCTGCGGTGTTCAGCTTCCAGTCCAGTTTCCTGTCTAGTGTGATGCCTTGGTACTTCGCACTATCACTAAGAACTAGTGTTTCTCCTCGGAGCTTCGGAAGTCTTAGGTTAGGTATTTTGTACTTCCTGGTAAACAGCACGAGCTCTGTCTTGGACGGATTGACTTCCAGCCCATTCCTTTGCGCCCAGGCCGACAAAACTTCGAGCTTCCCTGTCATTAGGTCGCATAACGTTTGTGGGAATTTCCCTACGAAGGCAATAGCAACATCGTCGGCGTACGCAATGATCTTACAGCCGCCACCCTCTAAGGATCGCAGTAGGCTTTTAACCGCCACGTTCCAGAGTAGTGGTGAGAGTACACCTCCTTGCGGTGTGCCCCTCTTGACGTATCTTCGAATAGTCGAACCTCCAAGAGTAGCCTCGACACTCCTGTTGACCAGGTTTTGCCGTATTAGGTGAACTGATCGGTCGTCTATTCCAAGTCCCGTCAGTGCATCAATTATTGAGCACGACTAGATGTTGTTGAAGGCCCCTTCTATGTCTAGAAAAGCAACAAGTGCGTATTCCTCAAAGTTAGTGACTTCGTGCAGGGCTGTTTCTGTTGATCGGCCCCTTTTGTAAGCATGCTGAGAGCATGAGATGTCACTTGGGTTAATGTTTAGTAATGTTTAGGAGATGGAGACTTAAGAGTCTTTCCATAGTCTTAAGGAGGAAGGATGAAAGACTTATAGGTCTGAAGACGTTAGGGGTGCAGTGGGATGGTTTGCCCGCCTTAGGTATGAATACAACCTTCGTGCACAGCCACGCCTTTGGTACCATACCAGTAGTGAAGACTGTGCTGAAGATTTTCTTGATCCATTTCCTTAGGTTAATACCGGCCCTGGATAACTGAGCCGGTAGAATACCGTCTGGGCCCGGAGATTTTAAGGGTTTAAAACTGTCTATTGCCCATTTAAGATTTCTGTCACTAAGAAGGTAGTTGAGTGAGCCCTGGCTACGCATCACCTGGGTTGTTCCTCCCGATGAGCAACCCGGGAAGTGCGCGGTGATAAGGGTCTCCAGGGATTCCTGGCTTGAGGTTGTCCACCGCCCATCCGTGTTCTTAATATAACCTACGATGGGGGCTGTAGTAGAGAGAATCTTTCTTAGGCGGGCGGCCTCTGATGTCTCCTGAATGTTGGTGCAGAAATTGGCCAAGGCAACCCTCTTTGCCTTTCGCAATTTCTTGTTATACCGCCTGAGTTCAGCTTTATAGGCCTCCCTCGCCTCGTCTGTGTTGGTACGGTGCGTGTGGTTAAAGGCACTACGTGCATTTTTCTTGAAGGGGGCTAACGACGAGGTCCACCATGGAGGCTTCTTCGATCTGCTGCTACCCATTATTTTCTTAGGGCAGGCCCTGTGGTATGCTTTTGCGCTTGTCGCAGTAATCTTATCTACCATGGTGTTGAGCCCCTCGTAAGTCTTGATAATCTCTAAAGGTGGTTCACCTAAGGATCTATCTAGTATCTTTTTATAGAGCTCCCAGTTTGCCTTCCTAGGATTTCGAACAGCTTGCTTGGTGAAGTTTTCAAAATTTACCGCTCAATGTAGCGGTGGTCTGAAAAGGAGTGTTTGTCTAGGACTCTCCAGCTGGTGATTGCATCGGCTAGGGAGTGCGAGAATAATTTAATGTCAAGAACCTCTCTCCTGTTCTTGACGACGAAGGTGGGTTATGAACCTCTGTTACCCACTAGAAGCTTAGAGCTGAGGATAAAATCGAAGATTGACTCATTTGTGTCCGTGCTTCTCCACTGACTGTGATGAGCGTTGGCATCGCATCCTATTAGTAGGTCGATTTTCTTCAGCACTGTCTTCCACAAGCCGCCTGAGTAGTAAGTGCGGTGGAGGTCCTATGTGGTCATGACCCATATATGCCGAGCATATTCTTAGATGGCCGCCTAGGCCTTCTATCGATGCGGCTACATGATCTTCATTGCAGAATTTTGGTAGCAAGAAAATGGTAAGGCTCTTTTTTGCGAGTATGCATGCTCGCTTTTTACCTGTTACATCCTTTATATTCTCCACCACAGTAACCTCAGCCTCGATGCCGGAGCCTAGCAGTGAGTCCTCCTCCATACCGACGCCTCCAAAGAGCCTTTGATAAGTCACTCTCCTCTGAGGTGTACCCTTCCAGAATTTCCTCCTCCACATCTGACATTCCTTCTGGGCGGACCTCTTCGGTCGGTTCCCCCAATTCTAGCTCTTGTGACTTACTCTTCGCACCCGACTTGTAGATCCTCACTGCTACGTGCTCGAACCCGTACTTAATACGGCTACCAGCACCCTCCAGGATCCTCGCAGTCTCCTCATTTAAAGTGAGGACAATCTGCCTTCTTAGTCCCACTGCTTCCTCCACCTTGGCGACTTTCCAGTCCGCCGTAGGGAGTGTGAGATTACACATTTTTAGCATGGCCAGTATAGTTGCAGGGTCCGCCGGCTTCTCTGTCAGCCATACGCGGGCCCTCGGTTTGCTGGGGATCTTGTCCCAGTCCACCGCCTCCAGACTGACTCCTGGTAAACCTCTCCAAGCGACGCAATCATGCGCTTGTAAAGGCCTACAGACTTCGCATCTTGGCACGCTATCACCTTGATGCTACCCTGGTACCACCCTGCGACTTCGCAGTCCGGTGGAAGTCCTCCGCTCTTGAGCATCTCCTTCATGAAGCGCCGGGTCAAGCAGCCGCCGGAAAGTTTGGCCGGCAATAATTTATTCGTGTCGCCCGCTCTCGTGCTTTCAATCGGCCACCTGCTTCTGCCGTCATGCGCTATCGTTGTCTCGCTCTCTCGCGGTATCTCTCAGTCGTTCCGCAGCATCAAGCGTTGAGCCGCGCTCCCGCGTCTTTAATTCTAATCCAGTCTTCAACCCAGTCACTAGGCAGTCACCAAATCATTATATATATATACCCGTATATATAAACCAAATCATTTAAATAAATTGTATTCATACATATTAATCTAAAGGTGCTTGTTTTCTATTAAAGCCAAGATTTTGAACATTAAATAAAGCTCGCGAAAACGGTCGGTAACTGAACAATAATAAAAAATAATATTTATTTAATAAATCCACCCTTGGGCACCAAAGTGTTTAATATGTTTAATTTTATCTCTCAAATCATCACGGGAAAAAAGAAAAAGGGTGGCCGCGAAAAAACAAATGCGGGCACTAGGCTTCACGTTATAATTCGATCTATATTCCATAATAAACTTAAGCCTGGCAAAGCCGGGCGAATTCGCCAGAGAGCGCATTTTAGCTTTTCTTTCGCTTTTTCTTTCCTGCTTACTTATAGTAGACTTCCAATTAACTTCTTTTTTTTTTCATTAATTTATCTATTATTTTAATTTATATTAACTCTAAAATCTGTCTTTTATGCTTAATCCTGTTAAGATTTCCACATCTATGACATCTATAAGTGACACCTATCACATTATATCAGTGTGCCTAAACAAAAATAATACGAATGAATAGAGCGCGTCAAAAATCATTCGGCTGCTTTCGGCATTTCAAAAGAATTCTATTTGCTTCTCACTCTAACTCATTCGGACTTAAAACAAGAGAATGATACATATACTATATGAAAAATGCAAATATCGATCATAATAATGATTCCGGAACCTGGAAGAGACCATCATCGTACATTGATCCATCATCGTACATTGATCTGTTCGATCAATGCCTCCTTTCATGAATCTCTAATCGTTTGAAAAATCGCCTTCTATCTAGCTTAACACCATTCATAAAACATAACACCGGAACATTAATTTGGGTTTCGCGAAAGTCATGACACAAACAAGCAGGTTAACCGGATAACAACAGAACTACGCACAGCCTTTGAAAATTAAAAATACTTCAATGCGATATTCCTCTAGGCTAGGCGGCCCCATGCATACAATGAAAACCCTTCTGCAGAGTTTACGTTAAATAACTTGAGTCATATCATATCATACAAATTTCGGTGAGATGTAATGAAAAGTATCGGAGGACTAAACTATAGAAGTTATATAGTACCCTACACTTGGATCCTACACTTTTTGTAATTTACACTGCAACTTTACTACATTTGTGGGAATGCCACCACAAATGAGCTTCAAGCTACATTTACATTCGCTGACGACGCCGACATCCTGACCCACTCCAAATACCTGACAGAGCATTAAGCGTTTACTAGTCACTCAGTGTTAGTCGAGAGGTAGCTATTTGACTGGAGTATTAAAGAAGAAAGGAAACAAACGTCCTGAATCCAGGGATGTTACCACAAATCGAATGGAGAAAAGACGGAGTAAAAAATGCATTCTGAGGCAGACCTCACACTTTTTGCTCGCCTCCAATTCGGACCATTTATCCTAAGAAACCGTAAAAGCTGTCACAATATAGCTTTATCACATCCATTCGGCAAGTTCCTAACTGTAAAATTTGTCAGAAAAACAAAACAAAATGCAGTTGTAAATAATATAAATGACTCAATTCAAGTTGACTTTCCTCTGTGTGTTGCTCCGTTATTCTGGAACACCAGCAGGGCCCCGTCAGCAACATACGATATGCTTTAGCATAGGACCGTGCACAGTACAATCCATGGACAGATCTCATGATTTCTGACTCTGACTCCGATAACGACCAGTTTTCCCGTGATTCGAAGTTTGCCGTAGTGGCCACATAACGCCCACAAGTCAACAGTAATAAACTAAGAATATATTTACGACTAATTATTTCATTATTAGCTGAATTACCCACTTGCCTTTTATATTGGCAAACTACAAAATCTTTCATATTGGCGGTGCTATCCAGATCGCAAGTATCTGTAACTCCTGATGTTAATAGAACCAAATATTACTAGAACAAATGCCTTCAAAGAAAATAATAAAAAGATGCAAACACTCTTCAATGTCAAACTCGAGCCAGTCAGCAGATCCATGGAAATATATGAAGTGCACATGACCAACAAGCATCACACTTCGGGCACTCCCGGTATTCTGCAACGACGCCTACGTGCACAATATTCCACATAAAAACTACTTTTATTCGGCACGTGCAAGAAAAACAAATTTTATTTTTTATATGCAATCTCGTACACCTATATAACATTTTTTCGTCACCAAAGTGGGAAACCAAATTGTTCAAACAAATAGACAGATTAGAAGCCAAGCCGGGTTTCACTATATATTTCAGATATTTTGGGCTTGGCATGCAGGTTCGTCACCGGTATTTTACCTCTTCAAGAAGTAATTTCCACCAAATGATCAAAACCAATTTCCCGTTTAGGATCATATCATAATGAGGCCCAATCAGTTCCGACCTGGGTTATCTTTCCAGAGTTACGGGGCTGGTCCTGGAATAAAGAAACCCATCAATTAAGGCTCTCTTTCCAGGACCGACATCTTACCAAATATTCCAGCCGATCCCGCCAAACCGATAGCCAAAGAATCATCCACCTTCTGCTTTCCCAACAACTTAAAACTCAAATTAACCGTAGGTTTATGGGTTCAATTTGATTCAAATATAATACACAAACCCTTAAAAGAATGGAAATATCTGGAAGTGGCACTGTTTGAAATTCAAGATTAATCTTCAAAAAAAAATAAGCACAGCTAC